>NC_092656.1:6563157-7211260 GCF_032118995.1 Asterias amurensis
ATGTCATTGTTTCCTGCGAGATCTCGGGATACGAGAGCTCAGTTGTTGGCTTGTTTTTTTTTACACTTGAATGGAACGAGAGGATAGACATTTCCCTTGTCGTTTATTTGATATTAGAGCAATCCGGAAATGTCCAAATGAACTACAAGTTTATGTTTGTTTACACGGTAATGAATATGAAGACGTTTTGAGATGTTGCAATTATAGGCCTCCCTGCAACTAGAAAGACACCGACAGACTGCGTGCCCTTTCGATTCGTTTTTATATATTGATAGGAAATATAAACCATGCAGCAAACTATCCAGGGAAATCTTCGATTCAACGTTTCCATCTCTGATATATAATCAGAAATTGTTTTGATACAAACTCCACAATCAGGGATGAAATTTCATGAAAACGGCTTTTGTTGTAAACAAAAATTCTGAAATGAAAACACACCGTGAAGATCATTTGGTTCAGACCCCCTAAGTTAATAAAAAATCCAATCATCAGAATGGTCTCACTAATGAAAAAGCGGCAAGACTGCTTTCTGTCAAACGCAAGTGACTGATTTTTGAAAATACTTTTTGGATGTAAATTTTTCTGCTGTTACAATTCTTTTTCATCATGAAGATTCTCACACTTTGGACTTCAAACTCATACCAATCAACCTAATTACAAACGTCATTTGTTTGAGATAAATTTTTCTGTTTTAAGTTTTTCCCTTTCTCGAAGATTTTTTTCTCGAAGATTTTTTTGACTTAAAACTTATACCAATCTACCCAATAACATTGATATAAGCTGTTTTTACAATATAAATGTAATGAAAATAAAATGGCTTCTTATTGATGTAATTTTTCGGATGTTAATTTTTCCGTTGTACGTGTTTCCCTTTCTTAAATTTTTCTTTTCTTCACCGAAGTGGGTCTCAAACTAAAACCAATCTACCCAATTTACCTTCCAGCGATTGAGCAAATCCTATTGACATTTCCTCACAAATTGATTGTTTTTATAATTTTAATGGGTCTCAATTTTATTAATTTCCATTTGAAGAATGAAAGATGCCGCTTGTTCAATTTTCTTGTCCATATATTTCGTTAACCACGGTCATGGTCATGAAAACGAATCGAAGTCTGTTTTAAAAAATATTACACACGCGTTTGAACACTCCCTGATCTCCAGTATTTAAAATCCTATCTCTTTTTATTGAATACTCTACACACAAGGTCATTTGGCCTCGCGAAGGAAAATCTTCCGGTGCATTTAATTGTAAGATGCTCCATTTTTTTTCTTTGAATGGGAAAGAGCTTTCTTGATAAAGTGGAAGGAATAAAATAAATGAAGATAAAAACTTCGTGATTTTTTCTTTTTGAGATCTTGCGATATTAAAAGCTTTAGTGGTACTACAACCCAAAGTTAATATCCATCAAGAAACCACGCAGAATACATTTTGAGTTTGACGTTTTAATAAGGCCTAGTTTTTCTTGACGGATCTTTAAGAATATTTTTTGTCTTGAACAAAAACCTATATAAATACACCGAAGACACAAAGAACCCCCTCTTCAAATCGTCGGGTTTGTATAATAATTATATACATGGATAATCACCATTCTTCCTGGAACCAACATGAACCCTTTCCGAGAGGGCTTGTTATACAATGTACTTTTACTTGTCAAGGTAAACTAGTTTCCGATCACTTTCCCGCGAAGCCACAAATCTTACTCTATAAAAGGTCTATATACATCGTGTGCTCGTATGTCTGAATAGTCAATAATGCATTTCACCAAGGAACATGCATGGCCGCGGGAGCAAAATGTAAATTTGATCGCATGGCGAAAGAGAACACGTGTATTACCCGACAACATTCGACGCACCGCTGATTTAAATGAATATTTTGTGTAACCAAATTATACAATGATACGATCTAGCAAAGATAAAGATGAAAGCGAGACTGAGAAATCAATAGCCTCGCAATGAATTATTGATCGCTTTTGAAAAGCGTTTGGCAACTATAATTGGGTTTGAAGAAGTTAAAGGGACATACTTGTAAGTTTTGTATGAAGAGTACACAGACATTCTCGACTTTTCGTTCCTAAGGGGGTCGATGCATAGTTTTGGGAAAATCAGTTTAGACTTCTGAGAAGTCTCCCGAACTCCGAAAATCTACTATGCGGTAGAATAATGTATACAAGACAAGTAATCAAAAGAATATCATCTACCAAGCAAAAAGATTATACACATTGTGTTACCGCAAACCGTTTGATACCTCACCAGCATGCATTGCCTCAAATCCAAATACCAATTTATTTCCAATCCCCCGTTGTTAAAGACACTGGACACTATTGGTAATTGTCAAAGACCAGTCTTCTCACTTGGTGTATCTCATCATATGCATAAAAAAACAAACCTGTGAAAATTTGAGCTCAATCGGTCGTCGAAGTTGCGAGATAATAATGAAAGAAAAAACACCCTTGTCACACGGAGTTGTGTGCTTTCAGATGCTTGACTTCGATACCTCAAATTCTAAACTTGAGGTCTCGAAATCAGATTCGTTGAAAATTACTTCTTTCTCGAAAACTACTCCACTTCAGAGGGAGGAGGCGTTTCTCACAATGTTTTATACTACCAACCTCTCTCTATTACTCGATGCCAAGTAAGGTTTTATGCTAATAATTATTTTGAGTAATTACCAATAGTGTCCACTGCCTTTAAGAAACTCATTTAAAAAAAAAAATGCAAGCACAAGAGGTTTTTCCCCCCTTTTTTTCGAAGAGTTCATTCATTTCTCATCCCCTGTACCGTTTCTATGAATAGTATGTCAAAGGGATGGTACATCATTGATTTTTAGCCGAGTACATTTTGAAGTCGATCCTCATGTTTCCAAGTGTCAGTATAACATCCTGTTAAAGGCACTGGACACCTTTGGTAATATTGTCAAAGATCAGTATTCTCACTTGGTGTATCCCAACATATGCATAAAATAACAAATCGGTGAAAATCAGTGAAGTGGCAAGAGAATAATGAAAGCAAAAACACCCGTTTTGCACAAGTAATGTGCGTTCATTATTAATGTGTGTGCCTAAAAAGGCTTCAGGCCTGGTTTTTTAATATTCGAGTGAGAAATTGCCTCTTTCTCAAAAAACAACGTTACTTCAGATGGAGCCGTTTCTCACAATGTTATATACTATCAACATCCCTCCATTGATCGTTACCAAGTAAGTTTTTATGCTAACAACTATTTTGAGTAATTACCAAAGGTGCCTATGCCTTTAAATTTACCCGAAGCACGCGCGCTGCTCTAGTTATCAACAGATAAATTACATTGATATTTAGTAATGATTCAAACACATGTTAAAGAAATCTCTCTCTCTCCTCTCTCTTGCATGACCAAGTTAAACTAATCCGGATTATCTTCTTTATCATAGGTGACAGTATATTAAATTGAAATTTTTCTCAAGGCAACTGTCAAGTGAAAGATGGTCAGAGCATACTGATCGAAACGTTGAGAACCACTCAAAAGAGATCTAAACATGCACTGTAAAAGAAATCCGTTTTAAAGAAATTTTACGGTGCTTTACCTGGCAGCTAGGGTGCCAGGTAAAGTGCAGTAAATTTCACAGTGGAAGTCTTTCAAACTATCCCTTCAAGGCACAATTTACAAAACTTCCATTGTGAAATTTACTGCGCTTTACCTGGCACCCTAGCTGCCAGTTCGTAAATGTTACGGAATTTTGTTTTACAGTGTGGTGCTACCGCACACCTCTCCTGTATACATTCCCATCGTACATAGCTTCAAATACTCTGCACAAACATGGATTGAAAAGGAAAAATTTATATTTCGAAAAAAAAAAAAAAAAAAAAAAAAATCAGTTTTCAGTCTGGACAAATCATCTAAAGATATGAAATTGATGCCTTCAGTCAGCAAGAAGCCCTTTTCACACGATAGCAATTTAGCAAGGGTCCCTTGCTAATATACCTCGTGTGAAAGGACAAAAAGTTGTCTAGGCTACTGTCCAAGTGCTCTTGCAAAATCTTGTTAAAATCTTGCCAAACATTGCATCATTTCGCCATCATGCTAAAATTAAGCAAGGGACCCAGTTAAAATGTTGTCGTGTGAATAGCACTTTTTTAACGTCTTAAAAGACGTTAAAAAAACAATAGCTCCAGAGCTATATCAACATTACTTATTTTACATCCGGATGAAAAGATGAAGTTACAAATGAATAAAACATACACGGTAATTTATTAGCATACATTATCAAAATGCACGCAAAATAAATTTTTATTTTGCAGCCCAGTTTTACAGTTTTCCATTTTACAGAGGAGTAATTCACATAAAAGTACACTTGTTTTTGTTTACTTAATTCATTTTTTTATAAGAATCAATACCAAATACTATGATCCCACATGGGTTTTTATTTGGTAGAGATGCTAAGCAGGAAATCTGTTTGACAAATAATTGTGCTTTGAATAGAAACAATAACCGGAGAATCTATGACGTGTTTGCCGGAGAGTGTTGGTATTGGTTGACTTAGTCTGCACGTCATGTATAGACTGACCAATCAGATAGATGTTATTGCTACACCGGTGAGTTAGCACTGTATAACGATGCTGAGCTAAAACCAGGTACCAGTTACAAACATGTCATCGTATGACATTTGTCTGGTAACAGCGTTGCTGCTTGACGGTGTTAATGTTTTTATACTTAGCACTTTTCAGCTTAGCTGCTCTACGAAAATCAAACCTACTTTCGATCGTTTTTAACCGCTTACATCACCTAATGTAACTGTACCCACAAATAAATACTGGAAAAATGATGCATATAATATTAACATTACAGATAGTAGAATGATATAGTCATGTGATTAAATAATTTATAATGCCATTTAAAAAATATACATTTCTAATAATAATCTATATTCTTTATACGATTTTCAGATTATTTCTTACTAATATTATTCATGCTCTGAAAGCCGAAACATATTTTGTTGAATCAAAACTGAACTCTGAGCAAAAAATGCAATAACAGATGATTAGCACTTGTCTATATTGAATTCACTAAAAGTGACTTCAATATTGCGCCCAGATGTGATCAAACCTCAAGTGTAATCTCCTTGCTCATTATTAACAGTATAGAAAAGTACACTATGGTGGCATTCATATCAGTGTATTTGACATTAATGGTTTTATTTTTTGGAAGAGAACATTAATTCAAATCCTCAACGGAGTTCTTCGAAACGCACCTTAAAGGCACTGGACACGTTTGGTAATTACTCAAGATTATATATGTGCATAAACACTTACTTGGTAATGAGCTCAAGATTGACTTGAGGGATTGTACAACATTGGTTTGGTAATGAGCTTCAGAGAGCTGTTGATAGATGTAAAACATTGTGAGAATCGAAGTAACGTATAGTTTTTGAGAGGGGTAATTTCTCACGGCAGTATTTTAATATAAGCAAGACTTTAGGACTGAAGCCTTTCTCAATCATTTTAAACCACATACTTTTTTTGGTGTGCAATAAGGGTGTTTTTTCTTTCATCATTTTCATGCAACTTTTAATGACCAATTGAGCCCAACGTTTTAAGAGATTTTTTATTCTATGCATATGTTGGGATACACCAAGTGAGAATACTGGTCTTTGACAGTTACCAAACGTGTTCAATGCCTTTATAGTGATACAAAATTGTGGTTGAGAATTTAGATAATACGTTCCGTTCAGTTTTCAGTTATTCATGGAACAGCCTATAAGGGATTGTACAACATTGGTTTGGGAATATTTTAAGCATACATTAAATTAAATTCAAGATTCTTCAAGAAACTTATATTAAAAATGCAACAACATGTAGCTCATAATATTGTGCTCCAATACATTGCAAAGAACAATTAATTAATACATTGCAAAGATTGTTAATTAACGCATACACCAAAAATACATCTCAAATTGTTCCCATCTTCATCTAAATTAAAATATGTTGTAATGGTTTGATTTAATCATGCAATTTGATAGGCCTCTGTGCAAATCTTTTCAGGGAGTATTTTTTCATTCAAGCGTGAGTTTGATACCTGTGCGTTGATTTATAGAGCGCAGTGTTCAATGCGGATACCCTACATTATAGCTTGCTTGTGGGTATTTATATTGAATATAAGTCACCATTACAAGGGAAATCTTTCTCAATTCTGAGGCAAGATAGAATGTCAAGGTCCATTGCGATCCAAACATCAGTAGAAATTTCCCACACAAGAAACAGTGTTGTTGCCAACGACTGATGGATAATGTATGCAGCTTTGTCATATTGTCTTCCATACAATATTGTAAAATTCGTGGTGATGACTGATGAACAATGCATGCTGGTTTGTCATATTATTGTCTTCTTTACAATATTGTAAAATTTGTCCACAATAAAGCTAATTATCCACTATGTTTAAATAAAACTCAATCGACAGGTGCATCTAATAAACTAAAATGGTTTCTTTGTTCTCCTTGTCAGAACCATATTAAGAAATAAATTACTTTTCTACTTTGTATCATAGTTGCTTTGTGTATAGGTAAAAGTTAACCTATATGGAAATACAACAAATGATATTTCTGTGTTGGTCTAGTTTGTATCGAAGTATCTTGAACAACAAAGTATATACCTTGATACCGGGACAGACTTTCAAATATTTTATTCTTTAGGCTTATCGATCATCATAAAATAATATAATATGGGTATTATTGAATCCAAGCAATTATTCAACGATAAAAATATTAGTGCGGATCAACGTATTCCACCAAGTTAATAAATAACGAAGTAAACAACGTGAAGTTTAAACCCATGAATTCAAATTCATTTATGCATCACTGGAATGACGTCATAACGGTCTTGTCATTTTACCTCAAGCCTAACAGTCACCGTTGTACCAGTTTAAAGGGCGGGTACCAGAGGTTAATAGGCACCGTACATTCATGTTAATCTGACATACATTTCAAAAAGGAATATTTGGAAGCGTCGCTAAAATGGTTGCTGATAATTTAGAGAACCTTCTCATGACTAAAATAAATTATTGTGCGTGTAATAAAACCTCTTTAGAATTCGGCTACATTTACATTATAACGAGGTTTTGGAGAAAAAAAAATTAGGCAACTTTTTGATTTCATATTTTGTATTTATTTCATAAATCCTTTAATGTAGGCATCTGAAAGCACACACGTTTGAGCAACAAGGGTGTTCTTTTAATTATTCTCTTGCATCTTCAATGATCAACTAGGTAAAAATGTTCACTGATTTGTTATTTTATGCAGTTGGGATACACAAATTGAGAATACTGGTCTTTGACAAATTATTACCAAACGTGTCCTGTGCCTTTAACGGTGACGTATACGTTGATTGATGATAATAAACTCTGAACGAAATCCTTAAATTGATAAGTATATTCAAGCATAATAAATTACTCGATTGTGGTTAAAATCAAATAATATATTCCTTAATTCACGTTGACAACAAACGGAATAAAATGGCAAATGATTTAACAGCAGAAGTAAAAAGGCAAGTACTACATGTACGTCATATGCTTAATTGACCAATTAGAATCCACGTAGTGATTTCTTTTCATGCGTTCACCTCGTGACACGCCAACACCTTGGAACAACATTAAAGCAATTAAAACCTCGTGTAATTCGAGATATACAGTACTTCATGCGAGACTTTTGTCGTGAGTTTTTCAGAGGCACAAAATAAGAAAAGTATGAAGTTTATTTTGGCGGTGTTTGAGTGTACCTAAATATAAACTAAGCTCACATCGCTTTCCAGTCGACTAGAACAACTATCTACAGTGCATAAAGCGATTGAACACACGTCTTCCAGACATTTGATACTCTGTTCACATTTTTAAATAAATACAACACTATACATTTCTCTGTATATATACATTATGTAAATTCATTTGACGTGGAAATTTATAGACAATAAAATATTTATTTTGAATCAGTAGATATATACATAGATTATCGTTCGTTTGAGTACTCTCATTTTACTATATTTGTTGGTGTTTTTAAATAACGATTATCATAGTTTATTATTGTTGAGGTTTTCTAAGCACATTGCCGTAATATTTAAATGAACGTCCGTATGCAAGGACTACAATGGCAAATCAATGAGCAGGGAACCAGACATAGAAGATATACATCACGTACAGCATTTAAGCTGGTAACCTGTCTTGACTAAAGCAAAGTCATTAGATTGTTAAGTATGTTTGTGTGCAGACAATCTCAAAGAAACCAGTCTATATGGAATTAATGCAAATTTAAATGTCCTGATACAATTACTATTTAAAAATAATTAAAATGAAAATACATAAGTAAGCATCCATGCTCAACGATGATTGGTTTATGTAAAATAAGGCTTTTTTGCAAAAATTACAGGCTAAACGCGAATCCGGACACTAGGTGTGAACAACAAGACAATGGAATATGCAGTGAAAACAATAACATTTCTAGCATCGTTTTTACGTTACACAAAGGTTCTATGTACAGACATTTGTAATTGAAATTTTGTTGCTATTTCAACGTTTTCTAAACCAGCAATGATAACTTCACATGTATTGTTGTATGGATGTCTTTATTCAGTCTTTACTACTGTAATAATGTAAACATAGATTAAGTCAGCACCTCGATTTGCATTTCGTGGCATGAGCTGTTGTTATCAAGTGTCATGCAGATTCGACTGCCAGGGGTGAGATGTGCATGATTCGTTTGTTGTCACCAGAGTGGTGGGAATGAGTCGGTGATAGGACATCGCCCCCTTGGGTTGCTTCGTCGGCAGACCACGCGTCGCTGGATGCGTCTATGTGTACCATTGCGTACGTAGTCCACGTGTTAATGTCATGGTTATAGTCAGCTTGGAAGTCAACTGACTGCGTGTCGTCGCTGCATGACGTCTGGGATGCGCTCTTGGCTTTGGTATCTCTAAGTTTGGTGGTCAGGCTGTGTGCTGGCGACGGGCTGGAAAACCTCCTATCCCAGCCGATGACGTCATGACGAGGACTCGAGCACCACGAATCACCGGAGCATCCAATGCGTGGACTTCCTTCGTCCCCGGAGCCGTACAGACTCAAGTCTTTCTCGGCACTGCATTGGGAGCCGGACTTGACGTCATTTGAGAACAGGCAATCGTTCCGGCACTTCTTCGGCGAAAAGGCACATTTGGTACCATTCAAACCATTGCGAACTGTCACAAAATGCGAGAGGGATTTACAAGGGCTACAAACGGCTCGTGGTAAGACTACACCGTTGTCACAGCTCTTCGCGACGCACGCCGCTTTCTTGACGACACGCTTGCTTTTCTTAGTCTCTTTATCAGCCGTTTGTTTGGCCGGCTCGTCCAGATAGGACGAGACACGCTCAATTTGGTTCAGCACCCCTTTTAGCTCCCGAACGACAGTGTTGAGCTCCAATATCACTTTCTCTAAGTCGGTTATTACCACGCCAATCTGCTGCTTCACCAAATGTTTACGACGCTTATTTTTCATAGCCATAATGCCCCACTTACAGCATCACAAAATACAGTGTTGAAAGGTTGTCACACTACGGATGAACGAAAAACAGGCATGCCAATTTCACGCACGTGAGATTTTTCCACGGTTTATTTTTAAACTCATTACGGAGGGCTTATAGATGAGCGAAATTACCACTTTGAATTTCCCATGAAATTGTTTCAGTTATGTTCAGTCACCTGTTAAGACTGTCCTTAATGAGATTTGAGCAACATAGTGGCTCGAGCAGGCGGCTAGACTACGCGGGAGAAAAATGTTTCTTGATCGTCTGCTCTCTCTCTCTCTCTCCAGGACCTCAAGTGAAAAATAAGACTCGGTTTATGGACTAGACTCTTAAAGTTAGAACTGGTTAGAATGATCAACACACGAATCACAGGGGGTGTCTAACCCTCAGCAGGGAATTCCCACGAACGGGTAAAAATAAATGCGTTGATGAATTGAGAATTGTGTGGCGTGGGACAATGCATCGGGGGAGCTTGTAGGAAATGAAGGGAACAGGAGTCCGGGAGGCAATTGCGCCTCTGGCCCCCACTGAGTGGCTTTGCATAGATTAGGGGTAAAACAAAATCAGCCTGTCACAAGAGGTTGATCCAACCTGGAGAAATCCTAGGAGATCAAGGGAATATTGATGATCATCGGAGACGAATCAGGAG
This sequence comes from Asterias amurensis, assembly GCF_032118995.1. Taxonomy (NCBI): domain Eukaryota; kingdom Metazoa; phylum Echinodermata; class Asteroidea; order Forcipulatida; family Asteriidae; genus Asterias; species Asterias amurensis. Next base: position 6,573,325 of record NC_092656.1, read on the forward strand.
GATGTTTTCATCGGTGTAAATTTAGAGACGTCTGGGGCTGTCATAAAAACAACATAACAAACCACGCTGGGGAGATTTCCACTAAAAGTATGCTGCCATGATTAAATACGGGTCGAGTTATCCCCCAACACTCTCCTCTCTCCGCTCGATTTCCGTTGTAGTGTTTCTTCTGAAAATGTTCCGTCACTTTTCGGCGGTGCGCTGTGAAAATAAGAATCTGTTTTGGGGCCGGTCATGTTCCAGAAGACGATACAGCGGGTATTTTATTGCTGGCTGCCGGCTGTAATAATCCACACAGGATTCCTGGTGTGCCTCGTGCGACGTGTCGCGATAACTCAGTGTTATACCACCACGCGGGAAAGATGGGTGTACCTGTCACTCTGTCTAAAAACCGCGGAGGTAAAAAAAAAAACTGCAGCTGAAAATATTATTTTCCAATCTATTCCATCTTGAAAATTGAGTCGTCTTGTCGACTGTTGCTACGCTCTGTCATTCCTGGGTATAAACATCAGTAGTGTACCACCACAGGCAACTGGATAATCGCGAACTATATAACCACGGATATAATGCGGTGGTATGCTAGGAGTGAAAAGCCTCTAATACGCAGCCGCACATAATCAGTGATAATTGGTTCCCTGCGAGGTGTTGTTGGGCGCATCCATTTCCTCCGTAACTCAATTTCGGTTACGGTGAAACGTCGTGCTATATAAGGTGTGTACCCCGTGTGACTGGCTGATTCGTTGGTTAGGCTTCATATCTGAAAACGAATCGGAGGGGATAGTTGAACGAATTAAATAACATGTATATAACGGCCAGGCCAAGGACTCTGCTGAAGTAAACAGGCTAGAATCTAGAATAGAATATCTTTTGCTAGATAATCAGAAAAGAAAACCGTCTAAAACAACCTGCTTGTTTTGGAATGCTTTTTCATACATTTTTATGAATGTGATGGCCAATATTAAAACAAAAACAAATTAATTATAAAAAAATAATTAGACTGTCCAAAAAGGTTGTTTTAACTTTACCGCGCTGGAGAGAAAATATGACGGAAATTTTGTTTTTAATCTGAACCCGTGCCGCCATATTTGATAAGGAACGCAGTAAAGATGGCGGCCTAAAAAATGATAGCTCTATTTTGTTCTGGAATACAGAATAGAAAAAGGATACATATGACAGCGAGGTTGGTGCTTCAATATAGTCAGGTACCGCAACTCAAATCGAGTATTGCATTCAGGGTTCTAGACACAAGGTAAAATAATACAGCCCATCAAATGAACCACTTACGTATTGTCCGGTCGCTTATTGAAAGTTCGATAACTCGACACGGATCACACTTAAGTATTGTACGGTCGCTTATTGAAAGTTCGATAACTCGACACGGATCACACTTAAAAATAATAGTGTGAACCGTATCTTCGAGGCATGGCTGGGCATGCCTTGTTTTACAAGGAGCATTCCGCCACTGATATCCAGTCTATATTCCATGTCTTTTCCCACAATTTAATGATTAATGAGCGTATCTGCCAACATTCATCGACCACAATCGCTAAAAATAAAAAGGGCATTGAGAGCTAAGGATGGAAGAAGAGAAAACAAAGAAAAAAAGGGGGAACCAAAAACAAAGAAGAAGAAAAAAAAACCGCTCAGAACTCAACACCATACTTGAGATATTTCGCATCCCTGACCGTACGGACGGGGCTTGACATTCTAATGCAGGACTTTATATATACCGCGCTCCTCATCAGAATTTCAAGGGGGGGGGGGTTCTTGTCAGTGACCGGTGAAATTGATGCCGTGCCGTAAATCCCGAATCCAGAGCCTCTCGTCTTACCGGGCTTCGTGGCCGGCTCGACCCCGCTCTCTTATCCCCCACAATTAGAGCGATTGAACACGGCTGTTAAAGTTACCAAGTTTATTCGCTCTATAAAAACAAAACAAAAATCAGAAATAACAAAAATCAAGGGGAATTCCTTTCTTCGGTTTTTTGCTGTTTCAGATAACACCAATCCATTGATTGTAAAAGATAAAAAATAATATATTTTGAAAAGTGGAAATTTGATATTATAGTATGGGATCTTAGATTCTTAAAGAATAACAACTCCGGACGAACACTGAGAGGTTCCGTTTAGACTGTCATCTTGCTGTCATGTAGATTTATTTTTGGCTATGAAAGTTATCATTTTGACACCGTCTGTCGAATATAAAGCAGCCGCTTATAAAAAAGTTAAACAATAATCTCAAGTGCGCATCGCATGATTCCGCAGAGATTTTTTTCAGTCGAAAATGAATCAAACAACGCAAGAATTACTGAGATATCAACAGCATCTAATTCCCTAAATGAATGAATGAATGAATGAATGAATGAATGAATGAATTAATTAATTACATATCTTGATTGTTAAACTACCGCTAGCTACGAATCTGTTTAAATTTAGGAACATTAACTTGAAAGCGATTACATTAAAAGTGATTAAACAGAATTTAATTGAAATTCCTGTGGGTGAAGTATTGATATAAATCAATTACAATTTTATTTTCACTTCGCGAATTTACTTACGGAAATTATTAGAGTGGAGACAGATTTTGTTGTTATAGATTGAAAAAAAGAACAGAACAGCAAACCAAAATGAAAACTAAAACATAATACTATGTTTACGTACGGGTTTTTCTAGCGCGCAATGTGCGCATCCTCATAACTACGAAAACAATGGAAATGGAAAATATGAGTCTGCTGCCACCTAGCGTTCAAAAGTCTTTCATTTATCTGCGGGTTTCGTCTCTAATGTTGACACTTGGTACGGTATAGGCTATTAGTCCTTATCATTGAATAATTTGCAGAATCAAAGCTTTCGCTTTTAAAATTCCCCAAGCATTAGAGTAATAGAATCTACATAAATAAAGAGACCAAACCGGCTCTTTTCAGAGCCAACACTCCTTCAAAAGAGATTTTACTCATGGTTGTACCCGCAAGTTTACTATTCATATTTATATTTATAGTTACTCTTATTCTCCACACCATGCAAAGCTTCAAACACCGTTTACAAAATGACTAGTAGAACATACAGGGAACCAGAAGATCGTTATAAACTAGACTCTGAGCGGCTGGAAATCCTATAATGAGAGAATGTTGCATTCAGGATAATTTGCAGCGATGCCTGCTCATTCCCGTCCTGTATAGATTCAATGTTTCAAAATGCACTTTAATTCCCGCGAGAACACGAGATATGACGTGTGTTACATCCCTACACTGTGTACAAACCACAAAATGTAAACACAAGTATTGTTGATCTATCAGTTGTAATTTGTCCCCTCGGGCTCCGACGGTTTCTAATAAATTGAGAATGTAGATCCAGCTTCACATTCGTCTTCGGTATGTCATGCTTGAAGGCAGTGGACACTATTGGTAATTAGTCAAAATAGTTATTAGCATAAAACCTTACTTGGTAACGAGTAATGGGGAGAGGTTGCAAGTATAAAATGGTGTGAGAATTGGCTCCCTCTGAAATGACGTAGTTTTCGTGAAAGAAGTAATTTTCCGTGAGTTTGATTTCGAGAACTCAGGTTTAGAATTTGAGGTCTCGAAATCAAGCATCTGAAAGCACGCAACTTCGTGTTTTTTTTCTTTCATAGCTATGTCGCTACTCCGATGACCAATTGAGCTCAAATTTTCACAGGTTTGTTATTTTATGCATTTGTTGAGATACACCAAGTGAGAAGACTGGTCTTTGACAATTGCCAATAGTGTCCACTGTCTTTAAAGGAACGTTTGCGGGTAAGAAACAAAAATCGCGAAGATCACAGATTTACAACAAACTTACACGGTCTAATGATGATGATAGTAGAAAGCATCACATTTAATGTGAATTAAATAATCTAACTTCGCCTTTGGAGTTCATCCAGTGAGCAGTGAGTGTTTTATTCATATATGTTTTTGTTTGCATCTATTTCATGCAAAATATGATCGGTTGTTCACTATTCATTCGTGACCTAAACGGCCGATCGACAGGTTTGTCAGTTAATGTACTTAGTGCATGGATAACATAAAGTGCTTACACTGCAGCAACTGTTTCGTTAGCAAAACCAATTATGCAAGGTTCCTCTAAAGGTCACGGCTCGGTTTGGGTATAGTTCATATTTTTTGTATGAACTCTGTTGCAAACTTGTTCCCTCAACGTGGTCGAATCTCACGCCATTGACTTTGTGCATCCATCCGGGAATGCTACATCAAGAAGACGATTGCACGATTTCAATGCCAGTAGGCGTAGTTCTGTGAGAATAAATTAATTTATCATTTTCTGTTCTCCCTTTAATTCACTCTAATTCGAAGAAAGCAAGCGCCTAAAGCAGTTAAAACAAGTCAAAAACACCATCCTTTTCAGAGTTTGATTCAAATCCACCTGCAGCGTGTGCAACGCGCTTCACTAAACTCCTGTACTAAAAAAAAGACTGAAAATTTGAATTGTAAATCTCTAAATCAAATTGCCCCGCTTGTTGTTTTTCTCATGCTTCTGTTTTCTCTGAAGATGATTTTAATTCGCATACCCCTCAGACTTCCATTTCTGACGAGAAGTAATTTGTCTAATGTGCCTGCATCAGAATCTTCGCATCTCATATCCACGGAGAGAGAAAACACACTTGTTCTGATTTCGTCCCAGGGAAAAATGAGAGTGGTGAGTTAAGCCCTTCAGATGTCCCCGTATTGATGGACGGATCTTAAGACCAACTCCCTAGTGTGAACTGAACGATCGTCTTCCCTTTTGCAAAATTGAAAAAAGGAAGAAGACAAAAACACACACAAAACCAGAGCGGGACTTTTACCTATCGTCAAGTCGGTCTATTGTAGTGAAAATATGTGTTGGTCAACGCACTTGAAGCCTGTGCGAAGGGGAGAACTATGGTGACGCCTACTTAGATTTCATCCCTCCCTAGACTTGATTTTTGTATAAATTAAGGGACGTGTAAGTAACATGACTTGTCCGCAGTGCGGCTCTCACCTTTGCGGGTAGCAAGGGCAAAGACGCAACTACAAGGACCCGTTTAAGATTTGCCTATGGCACCTGGAAGTGAACTCAGGTACCTACGGGATGAATGTATTTATAACCCGGGCCAAATTCTTAAAGCTGCTTAGCTGCCGATTTTTTGCTTACTGTGCGATGTCCATTTCGCAGCGCTGCTGACCGTAAGCACACAAACAGGTTTGCTAACCTTACGGTGCTTACTTAAATGACGTCACAAGATGCAAATCCATGGTGAACGCACAATATGGCCGCCCAATTTTCTGCTAGCCTGTGAGATACGCTTACGCATTAGCAAACTCTTTCTGCTACAAAGCACGGAAATGTGCTTACTGATAAGCAGCTCTATTAAACTGGGCCCAATTCACCGAAGACAGCCTTGCACGTTGTCTCAATGGAGGCCGGAAATTGGCGCGCTTATGGGGGGAGACTTGACCGCTTTCTTTTACGTCTAATGTAGGCCTAGTCATGAAGTTGATATCCCTTCAAGGTCTAGTTAAACTTCGATTTTCTGGTAGTGTTCACTCGATGTGTAATAATTTCGATTATAAACTCGGTGTCGCCTCTCTACATGATTGGTGAAGGGTAGTTGTATCGTCAAAGGCCAAACTTTTAATATTAAATGATGTAGTATGATGTAGAGTTATATACCAAATGTAGCTGGAATAAGCACAATAGGCCAAAGTCACTGCTTTGCCACAGAAAAATGGTTCAAAAATACACGACTCCTCTTTAAAAATCACCAGAAAATGTTGCCTTGTTTGATTTGGCTTCTGCTGTTACAGTTGTTGTTCTTGTATTCGTTGCTGTGGTAACATTGTGGTTGAAGTGAACAAAATGAAGTGACGTGATCAACGTTTTCTGTGTTTTTGACCCACTATAACGTTGAACTTCTCTCAGCCTCTCCGATCTGAGTAAAGAAACCTCATGTACAAACTCAAAATGTTGTTTTGTCGGGACCGAATTTGGGGCTCTGCAAAGATGAGGTAATGTTGAGTGCCGCGTTCAACCTTTTGATTTATACGCAGTCCACACGTGCGCTCGGTCGGCCCCAAACAAGCCACGCGTCCCAGAACATCGCCATGTTTAGTTCAGCTGCTGTTTTCACGGCTGACAAAAAATATTTAGAGTACAGACCCTGCCATGTTTTTTTGGCTACAATTTGGGACAATCGTGAATTCCAGGCCGTGCGTGCCAAGCAGTGCTTCCCCGAATCGATTGGCCATGCAATTCGATTTTCCTGCCGGCGACATCTTCTTGGTTAATGGCGTCGTGGTTTGGGGGCGAAGGTAAAGACGGGCGAGGACCAGTCGAAGGAATCGCGTCTTATTGGTGAGATCCCCGCGGGAAATATTTTTTTTTTTTAGAGGAGATTGTTTTTGAGATGCTGGCGTGGATTGTCTTCCTACTGTTAAACCAAGAATTGTCCCGATTTTGGCGCCAAGTTTACGACCAAACTAATGTGTCTTCTATTATAATCTATTTAGGCTGGCGTTTTACAAAACACGGAGGTTAAATCTTATAAGGATGAGTCGGCACGGAGAAGGATGAGCCGCAAAGGTTGGACAGAGTTTTAATTGAAAAGAGTCATTCAATAATTCATGACTCGAGTGGCTGGAGGATCTTGGAATAAAGTTTCAGATGAGTTGGATCCGGGAGAGGTCATGTGACTTATGTCCTGTGAAGTTTCTTTAGGGTGTGTACAAATTGCGTTCAGAGACTCACACACTTTTGGTACTGAAAAACCAATATAAAGTTGTTAAAATTTGGGTCTTGAAATAAAGTTTCGGAAGAGTTGGATCTCGAAAGAGGTCATGTGACTTACACCATGTGCAGTCTCTTCAAAGACTTCAAAGAAACGTAACACTTTTGGTTCAAAAAAAAAATTATAAAGCTGTAAAAATGTCTTTTATAGCTCATTAAATATTGAATTGTTAAGACGTCCCCTTATTTACTATTCTGATAGCTTAGTGATACACGAAATAAGGTTATAATTAGATCAGATTAAATGGTATTAATAAGACTAAATTATATCAGATAAGATTAGATTTAGTTTCGATAAAAAAATACTTAAAGTCACCTGGAAGTGGTATTTTTTCAAAATAAAGCTTTTGTCACTAACATATGAGTGGAATGTGAATAAACAGTTAACTAAGGTTTTAAAAATCAGTTCTTATGTTGTTTACAAATTTAAGAGTAGACCCCGACCCGAGAGGGCGCTGTTCGTGACGTCAATCGAGGCAGACTTTGCCTGTAATGCGTAGAGTAAACACAATTGCAAAGTACATGTACGGACCAAGTCGTGAGTGTGTAAGTTTCAAAAACAAAAAATTTTGTTTTCCGGCAATGCCGACCAGGTGTATTGCTGCTGAATGCAGAAAAACACTTTTTGAAATGTACCAACTCACGACTTGGACGTACATGTACTTTGCACGTGTGTTTACTATACGCATTGCAGGCAAAGTCTGCCTCGATTGACGTCACAAAAGGGGTAGGCGGAGTCAGCCCCCAAACAACTTTATATATTTTTTAAACATGTAAATCGTGGCAAACAATTACTAAAAAAAAATGTTTTATTTTTCGTAAGCATATACTCTTATGTTTGAAAGAAAAAATATATATTTCCAGGTGACTTTAAGAAACAGGGTTGACTTCGCGGATTCTTTCCCCCTGCCCCATACCTTTGTGGACCCGGTTCAAATCCCGCCTCAGACTGGAGCCTTGAATGTGGATTGGGTTTTCAGTCCCTACCGGCTTTGAGTTGACTTTCCCCATGGTTGGTTTTCTTCCACATCTAAAATTGAACATTTTTCTCAATTCTACTCGTGTTATCTGGCACTATTTTCGCTATTTTGTGTGAAGAAATACATAATAAATAAAATAATACTGTATGGGATTAGCTTGGATTTATTTAAATTATAATTAGTTAAGATTAGATCAGATACACAATTTTATTCAGATTTTTAAAGCTGAAATGAAAAATGAAATAATCCAAACCGGTTTGAGTTTTGTTTACTGACATGTTCTATACCGATCCCCCAGTTCAATATATCCCGTATAATCATGTTTTTGTTTTACATTCAAAGAGTTGTTGTCACATTTAATTAACAACTGCCCTTACAAACAAAACACAATAACAATCAATATTACATATCGATCGTCCATGTCAAACTCAGCCGAAGCGAGAGACAAATTCTCATTTTCTTTTGTCAATCCCCTTAGGGTAAAACCATTCACCAGCAGCAGTGTGTTAAAAAATGTGTTGGGGAGCAGGGAAGGTCGGTCCAATATTAAAAAATACAGCCCTATAGCGAGTCAAAGTGATGACCTTAAGTGGTGCACGTAAGGGCCTATTGACCCGGTTCTTGTGAGGTCGCCCTATCGGTCATTTAACACAAGTTTTTAATGAACCTTTATTAAAAAATATCGTCAGAGAAGTGTCTGTGTGTATTTTGTTACATCAGTCATTATGATCACCATTCTACCGTGATGTGCATTTTAAAGGCATGGACACGTTTGATAATTGTCGAATACAATTATTCTCACTTGGTGTATCCCAACATTTTGTATGCATAAAATAACTAATCTGTGAAAATTTGGGCTAAATTGGTCATCGAATTTGCAAGAGAATAATGACAGAAAAAACACCCTAGTTGCATAATTGTTTGTTTTCTCATCAGATGCATAAAAAAAGGATTTAGTCGAAGCCTTTTATTATTTGAGTGAGAAATTACCTCTTTCTCAAAAACTACTCCACTTCAGAGGGAGCCGTTTCTCACAATGTTTCATACCATCAACAGCTCTCCATTGCTTGTTGCTAGTAAGTTTTTATGCCAACAATTATTTTGAGTAATTACCAATAGTGTACAGTGCCTTTAAAGTAGATAGAATACGCACCGTGCATCGAGGTTCGAGTTGGTAATTCCAACCCTCAATTGCCCTTAAACTTGCGTCAAGTACTAATTATCACGAGAAACAAAATTCCACTCAAATAATTCCACATGAAAATATAGGAATTGGCTCATCGAAAAATTTAAATGTACTTTTTTTCAACTGCACGTTTTTGCTCTTGACGTTTTACTCAAACATGACGCCATGCTTTTAGGTGGAATGAACTACAATGTTTGGGACCATCTGTCGACGTCATTGCTAATTATCAACAAAACGTTTCCTGCAGCGGGCACATAACCTAGCCGCTAGATTAAGCCAATGTACACTCAAAATTGACAAGTATTAAATTCACTGGACACTTGGTAATTACTCAAAATAAAAACTTACTTGGTGACGAGCAATGAAGAGCTATTGATAGTGCACAACATTGTTAGAAACGGCTCCCCCTGAAGTAAAGTAACTTTTTTTTTTTGAAAGATGTACGTTCTCATTCAAATGTAAAAAGACTTCAGGCTGGGGCCTGTTATTATGCATCCAAAAGCACACACACAACAAGGGTATTTTTCTTGCACTATTCTTATGCAACTTCGATGATCAATCGAGTCAAAGTTTTCACATTAAAGATTTGTTATTTTATGCGTATGTTGGGATACACCAAATGAGAGTCTTTGATTACCAAAAGGTGTGCAGTGCCTTTAAAGTTCAAAGCTTTAAACAAATCTATGAAATTATATTTCATCGTTGAGTTGTTTCCGAAACCCAAATATAATAAGTTTCCCTCTAACTTATTTGATTTCCCTCTAACACAAACTAGCCAGGAACTTTAAAAAAATGTAGGGTATACAACTCTAAAATGACTAGCCACTAAATTTTACATGACAGATATCGAACAAAATATACAACTTATATAAATGCATGTGCCTTTCTTCTTTCCCCCTTCTTTTTGAAAAGATAACATGGTGTGCACCCAACCGAAAATCCAATTTAAAAACTGGAATAACCGTCTGATGTTTAATTACACCGTATAGACCCAACTCCCGTCCCATCCCCTCCCCGCGTCGATTCAAAATTGCCTATGATGAGTAACAGACAGAGCAAGCTGTCATCATCAGTGACGTCACTAAATGTCAACTCGACCCAGCTCCGTTTCATCAATCGATAATTTTACCAATGATAAGACCCAGTTTCGTGTCATCAAAGCGATTTCCAACGCCACACATTCAAGGCCGTTTGATGGACAAAATATTGGCTCGTCTGTGTATTTTTTTCCCTTCACTTTAGGCTGTATTTCTTGTAAAGGTTGAGTGATCAAACACACAATATATTACGCGGTAAAATGAGTAACAACCGATAACAGACGCAAGTTTTCCTTGTGTGGTTACTGGGGTGTGTGATTCGACTCGGTGTTATTTATTATTTCGCGCTGTGACGAGAGGATGAGACAAGTGTGCAAGTTTGCCATTTCGAATATAAAAAAAAGAGCAGTGTATTTGTTTTCTTCCTACGTGGCAGTGACATTATGTGGCAAGCAATTTTGATAATATAATAAGTTCGTTGTCGTACTCAATATAGGTGCGATAGAAACCTCCGTTAAACTTGTGCCTTCACTAAAAGCACTTGACACCTGCGGTAGTTGTTACAAACCAGGCTTCTCACTTTGTGTATCCCAACATAATGCATGAACTAAAAAAATCAGAGAAAATTTGGACTCAATTGGTCATTGAAGTTGTAAGAGTACATTGAAAAATAAACACCCTTGTTGCACAAGGGTGTGTGTGCTTTCAGATGCGCATACATGGCTTCATGCATGGAGCCTTTTTAATACTTGAGTAAGAAATGACCTCTTTCTCAAGACTACATTACTTCAAACGGAGCCGTTTCTCACAATGTTTTCAATTGATACTAAGTCTAGTTTTTATGCTAACAGTTTTTTTTTTTAGGAAGCACCAATAGTGTCCACCAGTGCCTTTAAAGAGGGCAAAACGGTGAGAACAGCCGGTCGACGTGAAGTGCCTTCAAGTCGCCTTGGTTGATATTTATAGGTAAAGAAATACGGGGGCTACTGGGTTACATTTTAAAAAGCAGTCATTGATCTGAATGATAAAAACAAGCGACTTTGTGAGAAAGATTCTCTGATGCATTTACGCGAGTAAGATGTTACACAGTAAGATCCTCAACCCATCTAAAGCCCATCACCTCCGGCAAAATTCCAAGGAAAAAACCCATGACTTAGTCGATAACGAAGAAGGCCCTTTTTGGTTGCCAGAGGTGGAAAACAGAATCGTTAGCATTGCAGAACTGACATTTGGCAGGTGGGATCGATCAAAGACGATTTTGGTGGGAACTTTACGCGGAAAGAAAAAGAAGAAGAGCAAAAAATACCCAAATTGATCAACAATGGATTCTGCCTTAAATGTTTTGGCAACTACACATTTTGCATAATACCGTGTATATGAATTTATTCTTAAAATAATTGCGTATTCGTACTAAAATTACACAGACATTTGGCAGGTGGAGATCGATCAAAGACGATTTTGGCGGAAACTTTACGCGGGAAGAAAAAGAAGAAGAGCAAAAAATACCCAAATTGTTCAAAAATGGATTCTGCCTTAAATGTTTTTGGTAACTACACATTTTGCATAATACCGTGTATATGAATTTATTCTTAAAATAATTGCGTATTCGTAGTAAAATTACACTGACATTTGGCAGGTGGAGATCGATCAAAGACGATTTTGGCGGGAACTTTACGCGGGAAGAAAAAGACAAAGAGCAAAAAATACCAAAAATTTTTCAACAATGGATTCTGCCTTCAAGTGTTTTTGGTAACTACACATTTTGCGTATATGAATTTATTCTTAAAATAATTGCGTATTCGCAGTAAAATTACACCCTTTTCGCTCCTCAATGTTTTGTATGCAGTTGTAAATAAACCATCTGGCGGAAATTTACACACAAAACCTTTTGGTATAAACTTATATTTACATTATCTGTCAACTGTGCTTGTCACACAATCCAAACTTGTTGTCCAAAATGTCCCTATTGTGATTCAGTGTTTTTTCTTGTTAAATAAGGGACTGTAGACGAATGTCCTCTGCGTCTTAAAGATTACAGCTCAGACGTCTTAATGCTTTGCAAATGACCACTAAGTCGCCACGATATGGCCGCTCTTTCTTCAACTGGGGAGAGGATATCGGTCAATCATAGCTAGAAGGTATACGATCAAACTGATAGTAAAACGTGTTTGAGCTGGTGGATCTATTTCACGTCTCGAGGCGACGTTCCATTTTTTAAAAGGGAAATTTTCCATGTCGTTGATGGCGCGGAGTTTTATCGTTGATGTAATTCAGCCAGTGTAAAAAGCAGAAGAGGTGTACAAAGACTTGCTAAAAGTACAATGGATTGCGATCTGATGTCATGCCCGTTTATGGATTGAAAATAAAGCATCTCCGACCTGGCCACTTCACTCCCGCGCTTTATATAGCTCGAGTTAATATGAACGGTTCGGGTTTCAAGATGGCGCGGGTTTATAGTATAGGCCTACCTCAATCGTGTACATCGGCTTGTTTTGTATAAAGGGAATGCATACGTGGGGTAACCACTCTTAAAATGAATGTTTGAAAGCCCACAGCAGTGTTTGATAGTAGTAAAGCATTTCGAGACACATTTTATTCTGAAGTAATGTGGTTATTTATAAATAAAATTAAAATAACATTTTTTTTGCCCCAAATTCGAATCTGAGAGGATTTACCGCCCTTCTCAGATTGTGTACATCACTTTGTCCTTCCTGGACACAATTCGCTCAAGATCCAGGGCGATATCTAAAAAACGCGGTCACATTTTGAAATTAATATCCAACAGGTTAGTTTGATTGTATACATCTGCATTTATATATTGGATTCAAGAAATTTAACGGATCCAAAATTAATGATATACTTCGCCTTTAAGAACTTCTGAGTTCTTTGACTTCATGCCGTGATCTTCAGAATCCGCGGATGAACAGAGGCAAGAGGGTTTGACCCCATACTCTCAAAATAACAAAAACAGCAGCAAACCCGATGGAAAGCCAAATGAGTGGGGTAGATAAGGGCATTTTTTTGGTGTCAGCTAAAAACGTTAAACTTGAATTGAGTTGAGGATATATCAAACAGAATTTCAGCTGGAACAGATTCTAAAAGTATTTATGAGATTTTATAATAATTTCATTTCCTTCTGCTATATACAGTCATAATCGTTTATATAGATTTTTTACAGCTATCCGTTACTTTCACAAACATTGTTCGGATATGAGGGGAAATGTATAATAGTTTCAAATAATATTGTAGTTTTCAGCAGAATTTTGTGAAATGGTAAGATATTTCTTGTTTTTTAAGTAAAATATGTTTAAAACAGTATAGCGTTTTATATAATAATATTATACTGGAAGTCGTGTATACATCGCAAACCTTATCATGTTGCTCCACTATGCAAGCTTTCAACAGCTATATGTTATAATATATATCTCGTGAGTTCAAGAGATATCTCAGTTTCCAAAAGTTATGTCATCTGACACCGGTATATCAAATAGTAGTTAACTTTAACTACTAAAGGTCGTGATATATATGTTGCTTCACTTAAAGGGATATTACATAATTGTTTTCGTTAACAAAACAGTTGCTGGCAGTGTAAGCAATTCCCACTATACATAAACTGAAAACCTGTCACGAGATACTAGAAAAAAACGAAAAAAAAAAAACACGATAAAACGATCCCTGAGCGATAAACTCCAAACGGGAAATTAGCTTCATTTACTTCTCATCAAATATGACTTTTTCAGACAGAAATATTTCAAGAGATGATTTCTACTATCATCATCATTAGACCGTGCAAGTTTTCTGTAAATCTGTGATCTTAGACGAGTTTTTTTCTTACCAATTTTGTAATGACCCTTTAACCATCGTTCAACCCCGTAAGTGGCGTGTTCCTTTTCGTTAAGCTTCATCACTCAATCGCATCGCAACTGTCCTCTATATCAACCAATCCTCCTCACCTTTATACGTTTTAGCGGGAAATAGCACGACGGTAGCTAATTCTATAATCCATCGGTGATAAGACTGTGGAGGTGTGACGTCACCTTTTACTTTTGATCGTGAGGCACCCTTGTTATCTTAAGGTTCAGGCAAAGTATCGGATGCGAGTAATATCAATACAGAGCTTTATATTACCATGGCAACTTCGACAATGGCATTCTTGGATAAAATTAAACTGCGCCTTATGGTGGTTGGTCATTTCTAATGATATACCGGGAGAACAGCATTTTAATTGAAAATTAGTTTAGTTTATCTTGATTTGGTAGTATTTCAGATTTAAAAGAACAGGGAGGCGATTTCACAAAGATATAAGATTGATCTTAACTGCAAACCAATCGTAGTTGCTACGTTAAGTGTGATGTCACACTACGAATCACGACGGGGATACCAAAAATTTGTCTTTGTGAAATTGGCCCGGGCCCAATTTTATGGCTCTGCATACCGCCGAAATCTGCGCTTACGGTCCTCATTATTATCTGCTTACTGTGCAAGCGCTGAATGTCTTCGCTAGCTGTGTGTAAGCGAAGAATGCACACGCACACACACAAACTTCCTGCGCGGAATTCCCTGCTTCCGTAAGCGTCGATTCTTTGCTTACGGTAAGCATGGATGAAATTGGGTGCATATGGTTTAATACAGTCTAGTCCCTCTATCGTAAAGGTGATCGATATAATGTTATGACGCTATGTAAATCAGACAAACGTGGCCGTTTTATTTTTGTGGGGGGGGGGGGGGTCTCGCATAGTTGACTCACACATATTAGATTGAACTTCTTTCATCCACTCGAACATCAACATGTTTTCTTCACGTCACACAGCGTAACTAAATTACATCGCTGTGGAAACATTTCATGAAATGAAAATAAATTATTCAGTCTGAGTATATGTTTATTGCCCAGTTTTTTTATTACAGAACATTTTTTGCACTGCACGCCTTCAGCACTGTCAGCAGCAACAACCGTACTTGTATATTAATATTTGCACGCACACGTCGTCTTTTATTATCTGTGAGTTGTGCGAAATGGCGTAACTACTCGTTGCTTTCCCTGCGTCCTCTCTCCCTCTCTCTCTCTCTTTCTCATCCACTTTTCAATGCCTGACCTCTTCAAGATATACGTCTCGAGAATGACTCATCCGAACCATGCGTGTGTCATGAATGAATGAATGAATGATGTAGGCACAGCCCGCCTGCCTGCAAGCGGGCCGGACCGTGGCTGGCTTCATCAGTCAATCGGCAGATACAGCTGCACCTCACGTTCTATTCCCCCGGTAAACATTTACCACCTCGAGAGCATTGTATATAACTACAATTGTTTTTCAGAAAGTAGAGAAAATACCATTATTCACTTATAAAAAAAAGTTGTCCCAACCGCCAAGGTGAATACTCAATCTGTTAAAGGAACACGTTGCCTTGGATCGGTCGAGTTGGTCTTTGAAAAGCATTTGTAACCGTTTGTTATAACACACATTTGGTTAGATAGATGTTTTAAAAGTAGAATACAATGATCCACACAAATTTGCCTCGAGATTTCACGGTTTTCCTTTAACCTCGTCGACTAACACGGTCGGCCGCCGACCGTGTTAGTTCGCAAAGTAAATGGAAAACCACGAAATTTCGAGGCAAATTTGTGTGGATCATTATATTCTACTTTTAAAACATTTTTCCAACCATATGCATTTTATAACAAACGGTTACAAACGCTTTTTATAGACCAACTCGTCCGATCCAAGGCAACGTGTTCCTTTAACCGCATTTAAAAGAAAACTATACCTTTGGTTTTTGGAATCCGTTTATGTTGTAGGGAATAATATTTTGGAATGCAAAACTGATATTTTTTCCATAACCAAATTACTTTATAATATATAGAGAGTTACTCTACTTCTATAACCAAATACATTTTGTATTACCGTTAATTTTGAGGATTGGTTAACACCAGGTATATACCATCCCTTTAAAACGTTTAATTGAACAAGGGGTGGAACAAAGGAATATTTCCTAACAGAACACAAAATCGTTCCTTAATGATATTTTACACTTCACTTTAACTTCACAAAGGAGGAAAGAAATATTAATTCGTGGAAATGATTGTCATTCAACGGAATAGGGTTATTTTTCTAAGCTTATTTAAAAAATCCAGAGTGCTGCATTACTTTAAAGAAGACTTATGTCATTAGCTAAGATTAATATATAAGCCATACATCAACATGTCTACACAGAGTCTACATCGTGGTGCTACCAAATAAATAAAATATATCCAATACTCCTTCAAATACTTCATCCAGTCAACATTCAATAATCCTACAAACAGCGGTGGCAAAAATAAATCGCCATCACTTGATACTCTAAATCATGATGCCGGATATTGTGTACCGTTTCCTTGTTATAAAATCACGACCTTACTTTAAAGGTACTAGACATCTTTGGTAATTGTCAAAGATCAGTCTTCTCACTTGGTGTATCTCAGCATTTGTTTTATGTATAAAATAACAAACCTGTGAAAATTTTAACTCAATCGGTCGTCGAAGTTGCGAGAGAATAACAAAAGAAGAAAAAACCTTGTCGCAAAAGTTGTGTGCTTTCAGATGCCTTGAATTCGAGACCTCAGCTGACGTCTCGAATTCAATTCAAATATTATTTTAGTGGGAAATAACTTTTCTAAAAAAACTACGTTACTTCATAGGGAGCGTTTCTCACAATGTGTTTTACCATCAACAGCTCTCCATTGCTCGTAACTAAGTGTAAGTTTTTATACTCGCAATTATTTTCAGTGTCCAGGCCTTTAATGCGAAACAAAAATGCTGAAGGCGGTGATTAATTTAAACTTGTAGATCGCGACAGATGAATATTCCACGGTGTATTACACAGTAAGGTGTTGAACTTTCACCATAGGGCAGCATCATCTGTTGTCTGCAAATATTTGGTGTGGGTTTTGGGTAGACGTGATTTTCAGATTATAAAAGCAAGACGATAGGCCTAATACTATTACACGCTCAGTGCAAAATTGTTTGATAAACGTGGAGTTTGTATTTCAATTTGGAATCTAATATCGTCATCTTCATATAATATAAAGGTCATCCGACCTTAGTTGGTTCAAAAATCAGTAGAACAGGAAGGTTCATTGCGATATTGCATTAGACTACTTTTGCAATATGTTTTGGAAACCAACTTGTTGATGTGAAAACATGCTTGAATATTGGTCCAATTTTATGCCGACTGCGCAATAAAATTTAGCTTTGAATTTGAATACTCTTATGTATTCGAGAAAGATAGAAGCCTTGAAGGTGTCTCACAGAAGAAGACAAAATCCGATCATGAGAAGGGGAATGTTAATTTTAAAAATAATTTATTGTCGAGATCCCAACATTATCTCACGCCCATCGCGGCCATGTACAAACAGTGTTATTATCCAATATTTTGAGCATTGTCAAAGTGTTTGTATGATGTGCTTGGCTTTGAAACAACATCATCTGATGTCACGCTTCTTTTTGCCTCTGGCACCCTTCGTTTCTTTCCAACTGACTGTTTCTGTTTATTATGCTTCGGTATAAAAATTATATATGTAATTTTTAGCCTTCGAGAAAGACTCTACACATCATAAGTCGCAAATAGCTAGTCCTATATTTTCAAAACTTGTATTCGAAAAAAAAATATTTGTAACAACAATTCTTTCGACGAAAATCTGGCCATCAATTTTTTTTACGGAATCATGTGTGTATACAGTACGATAAATTCGTTTACCCTGTCTGTTTTTAAACAATATTTCTTGATCTTTTTCTCTCCTTTAAGAAGTGGATATTGAATACTAAATTGCCAAAATATTTCCGAGGAAAAACCTAGAAAATTGGAACACAGAGCACGTTATAAGAAAATTACATGAATCTAATAAAATTCATCGTGTCAAACGCGTGAACACCCATAATGATAACAACACAAACTCATATCGAATGACGCTCCCAATCCAACAAAACGCAGATGCCAATTCCAGATTTTGATTGATGCTTTTTGCCTTCGAATTTATTGGACAAAATAATTACCCTATAAACCATTTTCCCCATAGCACATCGAAAGGAAGAGCTCTGTATTGGCAAATTGATTATAAAGAGTCTGTTCAATAAAGGGAAGGTACTCATTCAACAAAAAATCTGGGTCATTCGTTCTCAAGTTCTTTTCAGAGTGTTTTAAAGTGATTGTCTGGATTTGTTTGATTTTCATTGACTTTTTCGTCAAAGGGGTCTGTTCTTCGTCACAGGTTGACAGGCAAAGAAAGAAGAGACAAAATTAATATGTTTTGTTTGTTTGTGTTTGCACATGAGTGTATTTCATTAGATGTTGTATCGGGGATATATGAAGAATGTTGTGTTTTACCCATACACCGTTGTTATAGGTACAATTAATACTCTCAGTTTTTTTGCGAGTTTCGTGGAAATAATCATTATAGGCATAATTACTCGTGTGGGATTCGAACCCACAACCTTTGCCACTGTAGTGTCACGACGTCTTACAAAATTAAGGTTCAGTGGTCTTTATTATGTATAATCAGAGCTTTCTTGCATTATTTCTTTATTAGTGTCTTTAATTTGTTTAATTGTTTGCCTTCTGCAAAAAATAAAATAAAATAAAAACTATAAAAAAAAAACTTAAAAAAAACATGTCCACGTCCCTGCGTAAACCAGCCTGATGGATGGGGGTTGCTTCTACATTGTCTAATTTAACATGTCATTTATAAGTGATGAGTTTTGCAATTATTTGTTCCGTTTGGACAAATTTTGACAAGTGTGTTGCAAATCACATTTAAAATGTTTTTTTTTTTAGTCACTCTTTGAAGGAAGAATACTTTCAGTAAACCATGAAAAGAAAAATTATAAAACTGCAGTTGAGTTGTGGCCGTGACCGCGGCTCATAAACAACTCCTTTGTGACAGAGCGCTTTTGTTACGGTTCGTTCATTCCCAGCGTGAGATTATGGGTCTGTCAATGACAGCATGAATTTCTAAGCAGATCATGTCGTGCCATTGTGTGCAGCGCCTAATAGTATTAATAAAACTGGAATAAAAGCAATCTTCCCAGTTCATAGTTCGTTAAAGAACGGGACAAACTGAATTATAGAACAATACTTTATTTGATTTAGTTGCGTTTTAGATGATGGTTCGGGGAGGTGACTTTTTCCACCAATGTGATAGATGGTGGTATAGGGTGGAGGTTTGACTCGGAGTCTGCCGTGATTTTGAGCTCTGCTGCCCTTCAGAGGTGTCACCCTGGACCCGGTCGGCTCCGTGGAGTCTGGACCCAAGTCGAGTCACTCTAATTTTAGCGGGCAAATTGTACATATTATGGATCCTATGGATCTTTGCGAATCACACTGTGATGGACCATCTGTGTCTGTTTCCCAATATTCCCTTCAAGCGACATTCAATGTAAAAGTAACCAGGCTTTTTTGGTACGCGTCCTCAATTTTGTATTGCAGAAAAAAAACCGCTTGTTTTTATAAAAACGGATAAAATTGTGCATCAATATTAATTAATTTAAGGATTCATTTTCTATTGTGTTTTAAAGACTATTTCCTATGCAGATGCTTGTTCATCTACAGCATAAGATGGCAATATAACGTAAAGCCAGAGACACGCGAGCGTTATCTACGGTTTCGACTTGTGTGTCCGCGAATTTATCATTTTTTGTTGGGGACTTGTATAAACTTGCTAATATAGTGTATAGATTCGTGAAAGAAAATTAAATTCACTTTTATCCAAACAATACACACACAAGATGAAGAGCTGAATTCATTTAACATTGTAAAGTGTACAATAATGGTGCCTCATTTACGTCTCTCCTTTAAACATTTTGAAAGACGTTCTCAACAATGCATTGCTTTTGTTGCAATGCTCCAACAAACGTGAATTGTAGAGTTGAATAAGTTATTGCATTATTTACTGATGTTTTAATGCAACCAAAATTCTGACTTGAATTAGACATTACTGCATTTTAGTATGGCGCAGGGATAGGCCTATCATGGAGTTTTATATCACAAAAAAATAAGAAAAAAACAAAAACGTATGCCATCATTGTTGTTTGTTGTGAAGTCTCAGAGAAAAACATATGGCCTATTCACATACAAGCGAAATTTCAATCTGTCTAATGTAAATACACTGCACATGTCTGTCTAGGGACGAATTCGTCATACCAATCACCACTTACCTGTACTCGCTGAATAAATTGTCCCGCTTCACACATCGTGTTCTATCTTCCGAAAAGACTACACCCTCTGACTTGAAAGAGGTGCCGCTATATTGTGAAGGTCGTTGAATCAGCGTAAACTGAAGTCCAGATGAGCTAAAGGTTGCGTATAATTTCATCTAAACATTTAATTTGTAGACAGGTTGGCGCAAAAACAATCGATGGAAATTGCACAGTGGGTTGCTGTGAGTCGTCTGCTCTGCAACGACCGTGGCATGACTCGCTCTCCCATGATCTGCAACTGCAGAAGGCACAGGGGTGTTTGATTGGATTGGAGTTGGATGAACTCGAGAGGGCGCTGTTCAAAAATCCGAGCTGAGCAGGGTGCCACAATGTGTGAAAAGTAGATGTTCTTTGAAACTTGTGATGGTTGTTGTGACTTTTTTTATTACACAGATTTTCAAGAAACAGTATACTACAACATACATTATTGTTTTGATTTGATTAATTAACACACAAGTGGGTGTTTGTTTGTGGGTTGGTTTTTCTGTGTTTTCTTTGGCGACCCCAAGCGAAATCAAAGTTGGGCACGAATCTCTGTGTGAATCTCATGCCACACCGGTAACACAAATTGCAAAGTCAATAAAGTAGACGTTTGACAATTGTTTTAACAGTTCGATCATTCTTTTAATGTAAATGTAGATATTAATAAAATATTCTGAATTTTTTTTCAAATGGTTGTATTATTTATCGCCGAAAATATAGGGCATTTACATTTTTATGCCCATGTAGGAAGAATTATATTGAATATGTTTTTTTTATTTTTTATTTTTATATATGTATGCCGTGCGTTTCCAACAATTATTTCAACAGCTTTTCAATCTTCGCTAGCTCTTATTAAACTGCATTCCTTTGAATTTTTCTCTCTCAAAATGCTGTACATTTTCAACGACTGCAGTGCTTCTTATTGACCCCTTAAAGGGAAGGTACACCTTAGGTAATTGTCAAAGACCAGTGTCCTCACTTGGTGTATCCCATCGTAAGCATAAAATAACAAGCCAGTGAAAATTTGAGCTAAATTGGTCATTGAAGTTGCGAGAAAATGATGAAAGAAAAACACCCTTGTTGGGCGAATTTATGTGCTTTCAGATAAGAATAAAAGACTTCTAGCTAGAAGTATTTTATTATTTTAGAGAGAAATTACCTCTTTCTCAAAAACTACGTTACTTCAGAGGGAGCCTTTTCTCACAATGTGTTATACTATCAACAGCTCTCCAATGCTCGTTACCAAGTCAGTTTTTCAGTTAATATTTGTTTTGAGTAATTACCAAACGTGTACCTTCCCTTTAAGTCTTGATGGTAACTTAAAAAAAAAAACAAAGGCCCTCCCTTTAACAAAGGAAATATTCTGAGATATAACCAGAAACCTAGCTACAGCATGCCTATACATTTATTTGGGATCAGTTGATCTCCAATCGTTGCTGGTACCAGTAAATTGTTGTATATTCCGGACACATGATTATCACCGATCCATATTAGTAACCAGCAAAAGAAAACGACTGTTTGACACGAGCGATTGTTCTCGTTTAGGTGTGGATCAAATAAATCTGGGCAAGTTTTCAAAGTTGCGCAAGGAAACAAGGTTTACATCGTCAAACGAATAATGGCCGGACGACCGCACGAATTTGGTAACTTCGAAACAGCTTAATGACAGCAAAAAAAACCGCGACTGACATAAAAAAGATATCATTCATTTTACTGTCACTGTGAAAATACGACGGCTGCGCATTGTGTTGATTGCTATTAAGTTGGTAATTGCAGACAAAAACATCAAGCGTTAATTCAAGCCAATTATTTGAGCTAATAATTGTTATAGTATATATACGTGTATTATTAATTATAAATGCACGAAATAGAATTTGCATTCCATTTGACGAGGCGCTCTAGACACGTACACACGTGTAGTATGGCCCCTTTTTACACAGCCGCACAATCCGCATCCAACAAACAGGTTACCAGCTAATTATTTTTGGAGGTGTGTCTCTCACGTGATCAATCGAAGCATCCCGATTGGCCACAGCTGATTGACCCACCGGTAAACAACAGAGGGCAAAGTGCACACAATTACAAAATTCGAGAGCAGACGAGTTGTGAAAGTCGCTAGAGATTTACAATATTTTTACACTTTTATCTCGTAAATTACAGAAAGTTGAAAACACGAGATTGTTCAAGGATGTCTGGGGGTGCTTTGCAGACTGATTTTATGACCCTGACGAGGTTTGTTCTCGAGGAACAGAGACGTTTTCCGAGCGCTACCGGTGAGCTCACCCAGTTACTCAATGCGTTACTGACCGCCATCAAAGCAGTGTCGTCGGCAGTGCGTAAAGCAGGCATCGCTAAACTGTAAGTACGTAGAGCCAAGTGGAGGTTGAGTGAATGAGTGAATCGAAATCAATCTGGAAAAAATGGGGTCAATTAATAATGACGAAATGTCTTGATGTGCTCTGCTTTATGTTTTGGGGTTCTTTAGAGCTTTGGCTTTGCTCGTATCAGATTTTTATTTTAATTTTATTATTATTTTTTTTAAATTTTATTACATATTTATTATTTTGGTTGTATAATTATCTGCTTTTATTATTGCTTTGTGTACTATATTATGTTAAATCTATATTAATGTTATTGTGTACCCCAGATATGGGGCAACAGGTCTACGGATCATAGTATATAATGCTTTTGTTGTCCCTTGCCCATCTGGGGGTATATAATATTGTCAATGTCTTTTTGTTTTGTACTCCTAGTCCTACCGTTATGGCAAATAAAATAATAATAATAATAAGTAAACAAGACTACAGTTGTATCACTGATCAGTGATCACGCAAGTTTTGTTGTTGAATTTAATATAATTTAATTATTTTAATACAAATAGTTAAATTGAATAAAAAAAATATAAAAAAATTGATAAGTTTTTTAAGAATGTTATTTAGCTGACGAATTACGAAAAAAGGAATCTAGCGCCCCAGTCACTGGGTCTAGTATAAAGCTGATATCTTTTTCCATAACCACCTTACTTCGAAGTGATTTGATTTATAATATCGAGAGCGGCAGTACTTCTAACCAAAGTTTCTATTGCCAATGTAGTTTTAACAGTGTGATTACCAAATCATGAATGTGTTCCCTCCCTTTAACATTGTAGTTTATCATATATGTACTTGTAGATATGGTATAGCAGGTAGCACCAACACTACCGGAGATGAACAGAAGAAACTTGACGTCCTAGCCAACGATCTCTTCATCAACTCACTCCGTTCTTCTTTTACAACCTGCGCTCTCATCTCAGAGGAGAACGAGACGTTGATAGAGGTCGAGGTGGAGCAGAGAGGAAAGTACGTCGTTGCGTTTGATCCGCTGGATGGATCCTCAAACATTGACTGTCTTGTCTCTATTGGGTCCATCTTTGGTATCTGGAAAATGGTAAGAAACAGTTGACAATAAAAGTTATCACCCAAACACGAGTGGAATGCGGAAAAATATAGCGCTTCTGCGTCCCATATCCAGCGAGCGCGTGTGATAACGTATTTATCTTCAAGCAAACTTGACACGTGACATAGAACACACAATACGCAGGTAGTGATATTAGCCGTGCAATATGTAGGTTTATATCACCACTCCGTTCTGCAAATCTGATTGGAGGATTAGCGCATACTTGAAGACAATATAAGTTATTCACAAGCGCGAGTGGAATACGGAAAAATATAGCGCGTCTGCGTCCCATATCCAACGAGGCCGAAGGACGAGTTTGATATGGGACGCAGGCGCACTATATTTTCTGTATTTCCACAAGCGTGCGTGTGATAACGTATTTATCTTCAAGCAAACTTGGCGCGTGACATAGAACACACAAGACGTAGGTAGTGATATTAGCCGTGCAATATAGGTTTTTATCACCACTCCATTCTGCGAATCTGGTTGGAGGATTAGTGCGTACTTGAAGATAATTTGTGATACACCCCCCCCCCCTCTATTTCGAAGAAATTCTCTTCGGGCTACCACTAGAACAAAGAAAACTTTTGGGGTAGCTATGTTCCATTGTCAGTTGAGTACCCAGCAAATTTGGCGTGTGTTAGGGCAGCCGCACACACACACAAGTGTGTAAATGCCTGCAACTCTAGACCTCCTATTGTCCCTCTTTGTTTAAACTCTTTTTTTGCAACAGCTCCCGTTGGTTTTGTACATATTTTCCATCTGTGGACCTTTCCCGAACTGTGGACCCTATTGTGTTCTTTTTTTGTATAGGTCCCCAGCTTGAATGTGAATACCTACCCACTCTTACATATGGCAGTTACTGTTTTGTTGCCATTGTTATATTATTCCCTTTTCTGAAGAAATTCTCTCTAGGGTACCACTAGGCCCCTAAAACAAAAAAACAAAATATCGTTCCTTTGGTTTAATCCTATTCTTCAGCAGGTTGGCGATGTGGGTTCTTTCCCTGCCTTCCACCTTTGTGGCCCCCGGTTTTTACCACACCTGAGATAGGGTTCTAGTGGATTGGGTTTTCAGGCCCCAACCTGATTGCACAGGTGTCCCCCCCCCACACTCCCCAATCTAGAACTGCACATTCCTATTCCTCCTGTAACTGCAATTTTGTTTAATGTGAAATAAGTGAAATAAATAAATAAATAATAAAAATAAAAATAAATAAAACTGTATTCAATATGACTGAATCTTTAAGACACAGTAACCTCAGGCTCTGATTTTACTATTTATTTTAGGAGACCAATGCTGCTCCCACGGACAAAGATGTGCTTCAATCCGGTCGTAAGATGATTGCCGCTGGTTACGCATTGTACGGAAGCGCCTGCATGGTCGTTCTTAGTGCTGGGAACAGCGTGAATGGGTTTATGCTTGATCCAGTAAGAATTGAAATTTGTAAAAGTAGAATTTGAAACGTTGCATGGTGGGGGGGGGGGGGGGGTTATAATCAGGTTTGTGGTAGCACCATGTTTAAATCTCACACACTCCCTAACCATTCCCAGTGGGTTTCAGTTTAAGTTTACTTCCAGCTCCAGCCTACACGCGAGCTAAGCCCAGCTTATCCAGTTCCTGTTTCTGCCTTCATGCACCATCAAGCCAAGCCTAACTACCAGTTATCTCCAAGGCAAATACTTATGCAGAGCCCAGCATTCTCCTGAAGATGATCAGAGCATACTTATTGAAACTTTGGGTTGTCAACAACCGGTTCTTTTCAGAACCTACACTACTCAAAAGAGATTTACACATGGTGCTATTGCAAACCTCACCTGATTAAAAAGTACCTAATGTCACAAAGAAACACCGACTTGACAAATGAAAGACAACTTTTTATAGTAATCTATGGGATTTTAGTTGTCTTGTGATCAGATATGAGCCGGCACTTCACCCCGGTTGGTTCTTCCTGCAGATGCGATGCAAATTTTGACGTCACAAATTCATTTTGACCTGCGAAACATTCCCTGCGAAAACAGCCCTGTGACGTCAAAATTTGCTTCACATTCGCAGGAAGTATGAATTGAGCTTAACTGTGATTCATAGAACCCCGACGGTAAGCCACGGCCGATAATCTGCCGTTGCATGCTTGAATCTTGGAGTCCTCAGACTTGCTGCCCAATGAGCTGGAGACAGTGGGGAAAAAAATGGTGGCAGCCTGTCCATTATGTATGCCCTATTTTGGGTAAACATGTACGTTCCCTTTAAGTTTGTTTTTATTTGTTTATTTATTTATTGGTATATATACAAACAAAATGACCAGCAGCAGCTGAAAGTGTCACTTAACAATGGTAAAAAAATGTTCTTGAAAGTTATCAGTGAAATGAGGAGAACGCAATGTGGTTTTAAAAGTAGAACAGTCTATCCTGCTTTGAAAATGTTGAATCATGTTTCATCAACTTAATAAAGACTTTGAATATTATTAATTTTATTTCAGGCTATTGGAGAGTTCATCCTGACAGAGCGTAACATCCGAATCAAACCGAGAGGAAAGATCTACAGCATCAATGAAGGCTACACGGAGCTATGGGACGAGGAAATCAAAGAATACGTCAATGCTAAGAAAACATCAACAGTAAGTTGTGTTGTTTGTGTTTAAAGCTTCGCATGGTTTGAAGGATAAGAATAAACTGTAAATAATAGAAAACTTGTGGGTTCAAACATAATATTTAATAATTATCTTTTGAGGGAGTGTTGGACCTGAAAAGAGTAGGTTTGATCTTGATGTTTCAAATATTATACTCTGCTTGTCTTCAGGAGAAAAAAAGCAGAGTACACTGTTGGAAGCATCAAGACCAAAGGCTCTTTCCAGAGCCAACAATCTCTCAAACAAGAATTGTTACGGTTGTACCCGCAAGTTTACTATTATCTATAGTTTATTCAAGTCTTTGTGTTTGTGTTTTTAAGTGCTGGGATAATGGCATCAGTCAAGTACGTTAGGAGTAGTGTGGAAATGCAAGTTAAGTTGTCCGTCACAGGACTCAGGAATCATGCGGACATTTGATTTGTCGGGTTTTCAATCTCCCTGAACCTTCAGGTTTTCTTGAATTTAAGGAACACAAGGAGAGTGTGGAGATCATGCTAGCCATTGTGTTGGTCTATACCCAATCAATCCTGAATTTTCCACACACAGACAGGATTCCCCACAATGTCAAAAGAACATTATCTCCACACTGTCCACAGAGAGAGTCTAGGTTCTTTCATTTGAAACTGTATTATTTAGATAATTGAAAAGCTTGAAAAGCAAGTTGCGTTTAGTTGAGAGGATTGTTAGAGGATTGCTTACGTGAGGTTTGCGGTAGCACCGTGTGCAGATCTCTTTTAAGTAGCTTTGGCTCTACTACCAGTTGTCAACCACCAGCTTTTTTTTCAGATCTAACACTACTCCAAAGAGGATGCTGTAGCACCATGTGTACATCTCTTTGGAGTAGTGTTAGTTCTGGAAAAAAAACAGTGGTTGATAACTCAACATTTCGATCAGTAAGCTATGATCATCTTCAGAGAAGTCTATCAAAGATGATCAGAGCATACTGACCGAAACGTTGAGTTGTCAACCACCGTCTTCATTTCAGAACCACATTACTCAAAAGAGGTTTACACATAGTGCTACCGCAAAACCTCACCTGATTATACTCCAACCATGTAAAACTACAAATCCTTTTCTAATATTCTGGCAAGTAAACGCTTGATGGATTGATGTTTCTAATGTATGATTTGAATCTTACAGGAGGGTAGAGCAGCTTATGGATCTCGCTACATTGGTTCCATGGTTGCTGATATGCATCGTACCTTGGTGTATGGAGGAATCTTCTTATACCCAGCACATAAGAAGAGTCCAAAGGGAAAGGCAAGTTTGGCAACTGACGTTTTGAGAATAATAATAATAATAATAATAATAATAATAATAATAATAATAATAATAATAATAATAATAATAATAATAATAATAATAATAATAATAATAATAATAATAATAATAATAATAATAATAATAATAATAATAATAATAATAATAATAATAATAATAATAATAATAATAATAATAATAATAATAATAATAATAATAATAATAATAATAATAATAATAATAATAACAATATTGAAGTCTTTAAAGCGCCTGTATTTACCAAACAAGGTACTCAAGGCGCTGAGTATATACAAACTTTCAGAACGATAGGTTAGTGATGAACTCTGAGACCCAATTATTTAGCACCTTATAAGGGTGTACAAGTTGCTACGGCGCATATAGCAGCCACAGCCAGGAACAGCTAGTACTTAGTGCATACAAAAAGATGGTTGCATATTTCATCTTTGAACATGTTGAAAGGGCAAGGCCATTTTCATTTGCAAAGGGCACTTCCATTGGAAGATCAAACAGTCAATGGGAAACTTTCGAAGGGTACCAAGGCAAAGACGAGGGGCGACGGAGGTAAGTCCAGGCCTTGTTGCAATGCCGATGTGCATGACAGATTGGTGGCAGGCCTGATACTTCACAGAGGCAACATAAGCAATTGCCTCTATGCCCCCCGGTCATTGCCTCGATGCTCTTGAAATGCTCCAGCAGAAATTTATAATTTCCTCATAGGGTGCCCTTTATCAAGGAGAAAATGCCTTGGTGCCCCTGCCCTTTCAAAAACCAAGCATACAGCCCTGTGGTGGTATTGTTTGGGGAATGATTGTGTATCATATTTGTTGGGCACCGGACCGGTAGACTCCCAATGGGAAGATCTACAAAGTACCTCAACGGAATGACAGATGTTAAGACATTAGGATGAGCTCATAAGGAAGGCGTGTTGTGGCCTAGCGGTGGCACGGTTGGCTTGTGCGTAAAGCGCTCGCCTCTCACCACCAAGGTGACCCCGGTTCGATTTCCGGTCGGGGCCATATGTGAGTTGAGTTGTGCGTTGGTTCTCTGCTGTGCCACGAGGGTTTTCCAGACTATCCGGTTTTCCTCCCTCAGGAAAAAATCAAACACTTTCGATCTTGGCTGTGCTCCGTGGTCATATTGGGTTGATGTGGCTGGCAGCCAAAGGCGCCCTTGCATGCCTGCTTCTCGAACACGTTGTAGCCGCGTCCTTCGCAATTCAGCTCTTAGCTGCGAGTAAGGACGATTAGCCCCCCAAATTATTATTATTATTTAAGAGTACCGGACTCAAGCTTTGATGTTCTGATTAGCAGACTGTGGGTTCGAGTCCCAGTCATGACACTTGTGTCCATAAAAGCAAGAGACTTAACCACAATGCTTCGTCCTTTGGATGGGGCATAAAGCCATTGGCCCCGTTTGTTGTGTAATGCCTCTAAAAGAACCCAGCCGTCGATTCAATTAATCTTAGGACTTAGGACAGGTTCAGTTCCGTATCCAAATACGTAGGACGAATTGAACCCATCCTAAGTTAGGACGGGTTACTCGTCCTAACTCGAGTTAGGATTAACCCTAACGTTTCGTGAAATCGAAATACTTTTTTTGTATAATTCTAACTTTATTTATTATAAATATAAGTGTATGCATTGTCTACCTAGTTTTTACTTTTTATGTCATCAAACAACATTTGTTTTGATCCAACAGTTGAGGCTTTTCTATGAGGCGAACCCCATGGCATACATCGTAGAGAAAGCTGGTGGTATGGCAACCACCGGGAAGGAAGCCATCTTGGATGTCCAGCCAACCAACATCCATCAACGTGTTCCTGTCATCATGGGCTCAACGGAAGATGTTAAAGACTTCCTGGCAGTCGTCGAGAAGCACAAGAAATAGATGTGGAGTCCCTATAGATGATGAGCTTTAGGAAAAGGTACAGCGCAAGTATTAATTTTCAGAGAGTTGCTAACCAAATTTACTTCGCACATACAGACTTTATTACTATAACTCATACATATTCATGACCGAGAGTCAAATTCTCACTGGTCCATTCAACATCACGTGCCAGGTGCTGTCTTTGCTGTTTAGCATTCTCGCACATGGCAAATAAGCATGACAAGTCGGGCAGCCCAGGCGACAGTCTACTTGTCATGCGCTACACGGTCGTGGAACTGTTCCCCGGGTGTCGTTGAATAAACTGGATGCATTTTATTTCACAGTCGTCATTTCCCCTTGCTCATAATAATAATGTTCCAGTAACTGAATAATGTATGAGATATATTAATACAAACACAACTTGGTTTACTTCGGGTGAACAGTCGATGAGCTCCCTGAGGTATTGAAAGTTGGCCAACTAGTCGATATTAGCTCCCCTCGGTATTGGAGGTTGATAAACTAGTTCCCTCAGCTTCGCCTCAGGAACCAGTTTGTCAACTTCCAAATACATACCTCGGAGAGCTAATATTGACTGTTCAGCCGCAAACCATGTTATTTTTGTATTTTAGCACATCATAGCACATACTCCATCGTAATGCCATGTAATTTAAAGCTATTCATGATTGGAAAATGACGGGATTTATTTTTTTAGAATTCAAAATCTTGATTTTTAAAAGCGTGGTGCCAAGATCATATGTCCTTTGAAATATTTATTTTAAATACTGTCATAATGTGCCGAAAACTGTTCCCCTACACTCAGTCAGTTATCATCCCACTATTGTCAAATGAAAATAAGTTTAAAATTAACATAGGTTGTTTATTTTGTTAGCAATCTCAAACTACAACTCAAAAAATCATGGGCAGAAGGATGTCCAAGGCGTTCAAGCCATTGTTAGAAATTGTCAATAATGTCACTTAATATGACTCATGTTAAAACTAAAAATGTTCCTTGAAATCCCTGAAATATTTGAATTGACCAGAATGACCAGTATTCATTTTGATAATGGACTTATCAGTTGTGTTCATTGTGTGGTTGTTTCAAAAAAGCAATATTTTATTACTAATTTTCATTAAGCTAGTTTACAAACTAGAAATTAAATCTATGTTCTTCAAACACATAGATTTTGTCTGCATCAAGTTTTATATGAAAATACATAGTTAATCTTATTTATTTTAGTATTAATAAAGAGAACATTTGACATTTAAAAATCAAAGACATAATTTCAAAAACCACTTCAACCAGTCAACCAGCCAAATATGCTCTTTGTAACTTGTGCAGTGATGCATGATGATATTTGTAACTGCTAAGCAAATCAAATTTAGTAAGCTGTACCAAGCATGGTAAAAAGAACATCAAACTTTCATCAATGTTTAGATTTCTTTTCCCGTAAAGTGAACACAATTTTGCATTCATAGAGATTCCAAGTAATTGCATCTCATCAATGCAACTTTTTTTTCGCAAAGAAATTCTTTAGATTTGGTAATCATCGTATGATTGATGAATACAACATATAAGTAAAATACATTGAGAAATAAACCCAACTATCTAGCTAGTTCTAAATATAAAATATTGCAGATAAATAATCTTTCTTCTGTGAACTAGAGAGACGTTTACTTATTGTAATTTCATACTGCTTATTACATGCTGCTTACCACAAACACAACACGTAGCTAAGCACAGTAATAATATGCTTACAAGAGTAAGGTTACCAGCCAAAATATAATGTGACATGTACAACTTGTGATTGGTATCCTGTTCATTTCTGCTAAGCAGGAAATAGTTAAGCAATATTTTCTGCTTAAAGGAACACGTTGCCTTGGATCGGGCGAGTTGGTCAAAACAAAAGCGTTTGTAACCGTTTTTTATAAAATGCATATGGTTGGAAAGATGTTTTAAAAGTAGAATACAATGATCCACACAAGTTTGCCTCGAAATTGCGTGGTTTTCGTTCTACTGTGCGAACTAACACGGTCGGCCATTTATGGGAGTCAAAATTTTGACCCCCATAAATGGCCGACGTGTTAGTCGACGAGGTAAAAGGCAAAACCACGCAATTTCGAGGCATGTTTGTGTGGATCATTGTATTCTACTTTTACAACATCTTTCTACCCATATGCATTTTATAAAAAACGGTTACAAACGCTTTTCAAAAACCAACTCGACCGATCCAAGGCAACGTGTTCCTTTAAGCAGCTCTATGAAGTTCGGCCTTGATATGTCTCAAGTTATAATGATTATAACTCCCACACAAAGAAGATGTAGAGTATTTTGTTTGGTGTGTTTGGTTTTATTTTAGTTTTATTTATAGTCAGCTGAAATTAAGTTTGACATGATGAGTTAATCAATGAAGATAGTGTTCCGTTGGCAGTACTTTTTGTCTGGAGTTTTAATTAATAAATAATTAGAAAGAAAGGTCAAAGGTGTAGCCTTGGTTTTTTTATTTTGATTGTCTAACCAGGAAATAGGGTTCACACACTTACATCAGTTTAGTTAGAAAACAAATGTGCTCTTTTCAAATTTTTGTAGTTGGGAAAAAATGGAAATAGTTAAATGCAGTTGGTCAAATAAATCAATTAGGTGTCCGACTGTTCAATGATGTGGTTTTGTTATTAATTGGTCGTTTTAGATTTGTTTGGAATTTACACAACACGAAACCAACTGATTATACTTTTTTTAATAGCAATTTTTATCATCACAGTGAAATGTTTCTGTCAGATTCCCCAAACAATGTGCAATAAGCATTTAGTTGAATTCAAAACTATCCTTTTTTAAGAGTAAATTTATTAGGGGATTCCTTTCTCGTTGTGTTTGCAACACAAGCACCAAACATCACCACAAAATAATTGCACAATCATTTTGCTAACATTGAGAATGCAAAACAAAAAACAACAACCTGCAATCCTTCTGCATGCACATCCATAAAAAACAGTAAATACATGTACTTGTTTGGTTCGAAAAATATCGAACATTTTTAAAAAATCTAACTGAAACAGTCGTCGGTGGCTGACGTATGACTTAAACAAAATGAGAAGCATTAATATATGAAACCTAATCGCCCAACTGCTGTTAAACGCTTGCTTGTCGAAAATATCATATTTCTTAAACGGAAGTGCAAGTTAAAAAAAAAAACTGTTTTCATTTTTGTATTCTTACAAAAGTGCCCCACATCACCCCCACCCTACCCCAAAAATATGAACAACAAACGACAACCTGTTATTTCATACCAGTGTTAATATTTGAGGTGAACTTTTGGAATGCTTTCCTATATTTAAATCAGCTTTGCCCTAGTTGGTATGACACTGCTCTAGAATTGCAAAGGTCGTGGGTTCGAAGCCCACTCGAGTAATATGCCTGTGATTGTTTTCACCGAACTCGGGAAAGTACTAAGTATACAGTGCTAACACACATCGGTGTATGTGGGTAAAACCAAAAATGAATATACTTTATCCCCGACGCATATTTAACGTCTATTAAAACTTTCCCTTCTTTCTGAAGTACTACAAATGTTTGAGAGAAAACAAATATCAGATTAGTTCAAAATGTTAAACTCATCTTGAAAAGATTGAGCCGGTGTGCATGAGACAGATTCAGAAATTGATATTGTCAAAACTGCTTAAAGGAACACGTTGCCTTGGATCGGACGAGTTGGTCTAAGCAAAAGCGTTTGTAACCGTTTTGAATATAGTGCATAGGGTTGGAAGAATGTCTAAAAAGTAGAATACATTAATCCACACAAGTTTGCCTCGAAATTGCGTGGTTTTCCTTCTACTGTGCGAACTAACACGAACGGCCATTTATGGGAGTCAAAATTTTGACCCCCATAAATGGCCGACGTGTTAGTCGACGAGGTAAAAGGAAAACCACGCAATTTCGAGGAATGTTTGTGTGAATCATTGTATTCTACTTTTACAACATCTTTCTACCCATATGCATTTAAAAACAAACGGTTAAAAACGCTTTTCAAAGACCAACTCGACCGATCCAAGGCAACGTGTTCCTTTAAGCACAAATTTTTGCTTAAGCAAAAAAATTCATGTTTAGTAAAATCAGATTACCGGCCAAGACTCCACTCAATTGTTATGCTAAGCAAACAACAGCTAAATACCAGTCACAAGCAATGTATATATGGCATGAAGTTTGGCCAGTAACATGTGTAAAATAAGCAAGCTATTTTCGTGCTTAAGCATTTTTTTTGCTTAAGCAGCTCTATGAAATTGGCCCCTGGCCAGATGGTTAAATAGCCCGCTAAAGCTTCTATGATTGATAAGGTTATTGCGTCACACAAATGTAATAAGTCCTCTTTATGTCAACAGTAATTTACTTTGTCTGATGGTGAATCTTTCAAGTTGATTTGTGAAGAGTATAATGACACGTTGCCATGAAGTTGGCGTTAATGAATGTCTTTTCTAGAAAAGCACATGGCGTGACTGTGCTGCACACGTACCCAGAATAATAATACTAAATCCCCTTCCCTGTGGTGACTTGGGGTGTGACTGTGTTGCAAACATACCCATAACATAACACCAAATCCCCTTCACTGCGGCGACTTGGGGTGTGACTGTGTTGCAAACATATCCACACCATGATACTACAGCCCCTTCCCTGTGGTGACTTTGGGTGTGACTGTGTTGCCATTATACCAATAACATAACACCAAATCCCCTGCCCTGTGGTGACTTGGGGTTATTCGTTTCATTCAATGGT
Organism: Asterias amurensis; assembly: GCF_032118995.1. NCBI lineage: Eukaryota > Metazoa > Echinodermata > Asteroidea > Forcipulatida > Asteriidae > Asterias > Asterias amurensis. The sequence continues at coordinate 6,607,491 of NC_092656.1, forward strand.
TTATTAAAAAACTATTCAATTCGCTGCCAGCAGCAGAATTACATGAACAGTGGTGACTTGGGGTGTAACTGTGTTGCAAACATATCCAGACCATGATACGCACAGCCCCTTCCCAGTGGTGACTCTGGGTGTGACTATGTTGCAATTATACCAATAACATAACACAACAGCCCCTTCCCTGTGGTGACTTTGGGTGTGACGGTGTTGCAATTATACCAATAACATAACACCACATCCCCTTCCCTGTGGTGACTTTGGGTGTGACTGTGTTGCAATTATACCAATAACATAACACCACATCCCCTTCCCTGTGGTGACTTTGGGTGTGACTGTGTTGCAATTATACCAATAACATAACACCACATCCCCTTCCCTGTGTGGTGGCTTGGGGTGTGACTGTAATGCAAACATATCCAGACCATGACACCACAGCCCCTTCCCTGTGGTGACTTGGGGTGTGACTTTGTTTCAAACATACCAGATCATGACACCACAACCCCTTCCCAGTGTGGTGACATGTGGTGTGACTGTGTTGCAAACATATACATGTATACCCAGGACACGACAACGCTGCCATTTCCCTGTGTGCTATGTGGGGTAAGTTGAAGAGAGGCTGTGTGAGTGGATATTTATTAGGGGTAGGTTGAAAGGGGGGGGGGTCTGTTTTTTTTTTTTTTTTTTTTTGGGGGGGGGGGTAGATTGATGGGTAAACAATTCGAAGGATAGCTTGAAAGGAAGCTTCAGACAAGGGAAATGACAAAGTATAAGTTATTGGTGACCATGCGATGGGCACCTGTTATCAAACTGATGGAAAGTCGTTCAGGTATTAAACCGATACGGGGAAAAGTATAAGTACAGAGACTTTGACGGACCTTTTTGCCGAGACCAGTTTAGGCTTGGAAACATGATGCATTTATTAACCGTGACAACTTGAGAGTAAAAATGATCCGTGCGTGTGACGGGAAACTTTAGCCTGGCCTGGACGGGCGGAGCAGTTTTCCTTCCGGTTAAAGGCACAGCCGTCGATTTCACCAAACTCTTCTTAATTTCGGATTAATCTTAGGACTTAGGACGAGTTCAGTTCCGTAGCCGAAGACGTTAGGACGCATTGAACCCATCCTAAGTTAGGACGGGTTGGTTACTCGTCCTAACTAGAGATAAGATTAATCCTAGCGTTTCGTGAAATCGGCTGCTGGACACGCTATGGTAATTGTCGAAGACCAGTTTCTCACTTTAAGAAAATAATGAGTTTTTTTTACTTGAGAATGCTTATCAATGATTTTTCAACCCTACACGCCGAGTTTGAATTGTTTGATTTGGTTGATAGAGAACACAGTATCGCTCGGAAGCTTTTAAAGGTACTGGACACGTTTGGTAATTGTCAAAGACCAGTATTCCCACTTGAAGTATTCCAACATATGATTAAAATAACAAAACTTTCAAAATTTGGGCTTAATTGGTCATCGAAGTTGCAAGAAAATAGTGGCAGAAAAAACCCTGTATAGTTGCACAAATTTGTGTGCTTTCAGATGCCTGGGAAAGGCTTCAAGCATGAAGTCTTTCTCGATTTCAAACAAAATTAAGTGAGAAATGTTTCTCAAATACCACTTTACTCCAGAGGGAGTCGTTTGTTAGACTGTTTTATACTATCAACAGCTCTCGGTTGCTCGTTACTAAGTAAGTTGTTTTGCTATTTTGGCTCTAGGTACCGGGGAATCTCGTTGGTCTAGCAGGTATGAAACTGCTATAGAATCCCACCGAGTTACATGCCTGTAACTGTTTTGCACATAACTCGGGAGATACTGAGTATACAGCGCTTACACACACATCGGTGTATATGGTTAAAACCAAAAACTAATATCTTTATCCCCGATGCAAATTTAACATCTACTAACTTGGAGTAATTACCAAACGTGTCCAGTGCCTTTAAAGACACTGGACACTGGACACCTTTGGTAGTTGTCAAAGACAAGTCTTTTCATGTGGTGTATTTCAACATATGCATAAAATAACAAACCTGTGAAAATTTGAGCTCAATCGGTTGTAGAAGTTGCAAGACAATAATGGAAGAAAAAACACCATTGTCACACGAAGATGCTTGATTTCGAGACCTCAGGTTCTAATTCTTTGGTCTCGAAATCAAACTCGTTGAAAATTATTTCTTTCTCGAAAGCTACGTTACTTCAGAGGGAGCCGTTTCTCACAATGTTTTATACTACCAACAGCTCTCCATTGCTTGTTACCAAGTAATTGTTTATGCTGACAATTATTTTGAGTAATAACCAATAGTGTCCAGTGTCTTTACACGAGAACGAGGCACTTTGTGCGAGAGACCATTGGTGTATGACACTATCAAACTTGACAAGGAAACATTCACCATCTGGCGAAAGGCACAAACGCGTCAACATTCATCTCTAATGTGTCAGATATCAAATTCATTCAACAAATAATATCACTAATTAATAGACAGATGTGAGTATTTTACCAGGGCGGGTGAGAACTTAACTAAATACATATTGTGCGTCTATTGTGGAACTATAAATAAACACCAACGTAATATACACCACCATGGCATCAGTTTGTGTTAAGAAGCCACATGTACGAACGATAATTGTACGCATTCTGATTGGTCAAAAGCCACCGGTACGAAAGTATCCACACGCATTCTGATTTGTCTAAAGTGCCAGCGTTCTGTCTCTGGTGTGATCACTGCTAAGCTCCCTATTGGCTGACTCACACTGTTAGGGGCGGGGCTATAAGTAATCGTTTTTCTATATAAAGGAGCGGATGCAAGCAGTATTTACACATTCAACTGAAGACAACTCAGCAAGATTTGTACACAGTTTGCCTGCTGCCGTATTCAACGCATCACTCAACCACGATGTCTCGTCTTAGCGCCATCATCATTTGCCTCGCACTTGTCTGCAGTGTTTACGGATTCCAAAAATCCACAAGTGAGTATAACAATATTTTGTTATAGTTTTGGTTTGCGGTAACACCGTGTGTGTATCTACTTGCTAGATAGACTTCTTTTGAGAACTTGTCTTGCTTTATACTCAACTACCTGTGGAGTAGGAGTAGAAGTTCGGAATTCAGGAGATTTCCTTCTCAGTTCTGAAATGAAACGCCCTGCTTTTAACTACACCAACTCTAGTAATATTTGTGTTACTCGGTTTTTAACTGTAAATGTTTGACTTGATTAAAGCTCTATGAAACCTTGCTGCAAAATTCACGAACCCATTCATTTGTGTTTCTTAATATGTTGTCAGTTAGATACAGTTATGGCTTTATTGTAGAAATTATTGACTTCGATTATGAATTGATTTATGTTCTGTAATACCTTGCTGCCAAAATAATGGCAAACGACTCTAATATGAGTCCATTTGTTTTTCTAAAGTTTTGATACTACTTGATTTATGTTCGGTACAACACCTTGCTGCAAAATTGACGAACTATTTATTAATTTTTTTCTTCTAAATAAGTTGTCGGCAACAGTCATGGCTTTGTAGAGATTATTGACTTTCTATGATTATTCTTGACAGCAATGTCTTTAAAAATTCTTAACATAAATTCGACATTGATGAATTTATACTGTTAAAGGCACTGGATACGTTTGGTATAGGCTGTCTCAAAATATCAGCATACACTTTTACTTGGTATCGAGCAGTGGAGAGCTGTTGATGTTATAAAACGTTGTGAGAAACGACTCCCTCGGAAGTTATGTAACAGTTTTCGAGAAAGAAGTACTTTCTAACTAAAATATTTGAATCTGTGAAAGGCTTCAGGCCTGAAGACTTTCTCATGCATGCATTTGAGAGCGCTTAATGTGCAACAAGGGTGTTTTTCTTTCATATTTTCCTGCAATTTTGATGACCATCATTGAGCCTAAATTTTTACAGATTTGTTATTTTCTGCATAATTATGTTGGGATACACCAAGTGAGAAAACTGATCTTTGACAATACCATCAGGCTTCCTGAGTGCCTTTAGCAGCTCCCTGAGTGCCTTTAGCAGCTCCATGAAAATGGGCCTTATACTGTATACTATCTGAACTAACCAATGTTGAGATACACCAAGTGATAAAAAAAAAATAATAATAATAATAATAATAATAATAATAATAATAATAATAATAATAATAATAATAATAATAAATAAATAAATAAAAAAATAAAAAATAACAAATGTATATATAGTCCTAATTTAGGACTAGTCACAGGACTCTTTAGGAGTTATTAACAACTTAAGACTCGTTCTAAGTGTAGGACGACCGACTCATCCTAAAGATAAAACTGGTCTGAACTCTTTGTGAAATCCACCCAGTGACTTTAAGTGTCCTTTTTATTTTTTATTTCAGCCACTTCCTACCAACCCGGTAGTACAGTAGACCTGGACTGCGGCTCCAAGAGATTGATCGTCGACATGGCCGTCTTGTTCTTGGACGGCGAATGCGCCGGAAACGACGGAGACCTGAGATCACAGATTGCTGACTACTGCAAGGACAACGGGTCTAGTAACTCCTGTTCTTTCACCCTCGCAGACGTACTCGGATCGGAACCCGACTCTTGCATCACCGAGTTCGAGGTCGGCAAAATATGTGTTTAAGTAAGTCAATCAATTGAGGGGAATGTCGTGTAGATTCATTGATAGAATGTATACGAGCCAAAGGCGAGTACATTAGTAACGAATCTACACTTTATTGTCTATAATTATATTCTCCTCTCCGAAGCATAATTTGTAGTGCTTGCAACATTATCGAGTACCATGAATAGCTTTTAGGAAAAAAATGTTGAAAGGTCTTCTGTCGTCTTTTTGTTTTTCCTAACTTGAGGTCGCACAAAGAACAGTTAACTGGAGCGGGATTTGAACATGCGACCTCTGGATTAACTTGCCTATGGTCAGATTTCCTTTTTAATACTTGGTAATGAATAATGTTCTCTTTTTGTTCTTCTTCTGAAGGTCTTCTGAAAGCATGCCTCGATGACGTCATGAATTGCCAAGGGTGTCGTCATCATTAGCAACACTTTCGATTCATCTCATTGTCTTTTCAGCCGAATAAACCAAATCGCACCATTAAACTGCCCGATATGATAATCGACCCAACTTTGGTTATACCTAATGGGCACACTCGACAGGTCTATCCACGGTTGGGACCCTATTTCAAGATGGGCTTTAACAATAACTGTTTCTAGTGTATCAGTAGGTGGAGTCGGGATACCAAACAGCCCAAACCACGACCGTTTTGGTACATTCACACTTGGTGATTTAAATTGCGTTTTTACACATGTTTTCCTTAGCATTAGTAGTAAGCAATGGGCTCATGAACAAGCCTGAAACTCTTTCAAAATTTTAATACAATTTCTATGGCCCAATACGCTTTGTGGGTAATTTACACGCAAATGAACAAAATACACTACACACGTTTTAATGTGATGGAAAAGTTCCTTGTAAACAGAACTTTCTGTACCAAAAGAAAGCTATGCAAATTGTTGATCGTGAGTATTAAAACTTATTACAAATTTGTTAGGGCTGTAGTCTTAAATTCCGGTATTTAGAAAAAAGCTAAATCTACGCCAACCTCACCTTTCTCGTTTTCTTTCCATGTTGCTAATTCCTAAAATCAAAAACATGTGCACAATATAAAGCACACACACACAATGACCCTTTTCATAACTTTCCTTTTCATTTTGGTGTTTAAATTATTGAATCATAGAAACAAGCTATGCAAAAGGGTCATCACGTGACTGAATTGCTTGGAGGCGGGTCCCCCTTGTAAACGCATTCTTTTATGGCATATGAATTCGGTTGGTACGTTTCCCGTAATGCATCTTTAACGTGGGGGTGTTTTTCTGGTTGTGTTTGGTATCGACTATTGATGTCATGGCGTCTAATACGCTATGGAAGGTTTGAATAATATGGGTTGCTCTCTGTGAAACACACCAGTTTATGATGCACTATGGGTAACTTAAAGAAGAGGTGAGACGAAGGGGTTGCTTTTACTAAGTTATATAAATACCATTGGCTAGCTGCACCACCACTGGAAAGAGTTAAGAGTTAAGAATAAGGAATAAAGAAATGAAAGAAGTAAAGAAATGAAGTTATAAATGTGTTGATGTTGTTTATTTGTTTCTTTATGACATTGTTTTTGGATATTAAAGACTCTTGACACTATTGGTAAATGTCAATCACCAGTCCTCTTACTTGGTGTATCTCAACACATGCATTAAATGCGAGATAACTAAAATGAAAGAAAAATAATACCCTTGCCACACGAAGTTGTATGCTTCCAGATGCTTGATTTCGAGACCTCAAATTCAAATTCTGAGGTCTCGAAATCAAATTCGTAGGGAAGTTATTTCTTTTTCGAAAACTACGTCACAGAGGGAGCCATTTCTCACAATGTTTTATACTCACCCCTCCCCATTTCTTGTGCCAAGTAGGGTTTTATGCCTTTAAACTTCATTTTGTAACGTTGAGTAGTGAAGCTTCTGTGTAGAGTAGAGGTTGAATCATCAACTGACATCTTGTAATCTACATTCTGCTTTGAGAGCACTGCTACAAAAGCAAAGAATTAGGCTAAGAAAGATACTGAACCACATTCCACCCCGATCCCCGAAAGAAGTATCTTACTTTTGCGCTTACCCTATTTACAGCGATGAGTATTAAAGACAGTGGACACTATTGGTAATTGTCAAAGACTAGTCTTCACAGTTGGTGTATCTCAACATATGCTTAAAATAACAAACCTGTGAAAATTTGAGCTCAATCGGTGGTCGAAGTTGCGAGATAGTGAAAGAAAAATACCCTTGTCACATGAAGTTGTGTGCTTTCTGATGCTTGATTTCGAGACCTCAAATTCTAAACTTGAGGTCTCGAATTCAAATTCGTGGAAAATTACTTCTTTCTCGAAAACTACGTCACTTCAGAGGGAGCTGTTTCTCACAATGTTTTATACCATCGACCTCTCCCCATAACTTGTAATCAAGAAAGGTTTTATGATGATAATTATTTTGAGTAAGTACCAATAGTGTCCACTGCCTTTAAGCAATGTTCACAGTTTACTTTCCAGATCGGGTTGGATTCTTTTCCCCGTTTTTTTCTTCTTAGAACTCGGGGAAAATAACAAAGATCTTGGTTTACTGCCTCAACAACACAGATCCTGGCTATTTATCTTGCCTGTCTGCCGCCGGACTGGTCGCTCCAGCCTTCGCTCAGAATCTGACACTACTCGCCTCCTGGAACCTAACTTTATCAAGCTTCTCAAGTCTGTATCAAGTCGCACCTTTTCTCATTTTGCTCCCCATAATTATACTAGGAATGCATTCAATATATACATCAGAGAATCTGACTCAATATGCAAATTCAAGAAGTGTATCAAACAGCTTGTTTACCCTGTGTAATGCGCTGCGTTCTTGATGTAGTGGCGCTTTTTAAAGACACTTGACACTATTGGTAATTGTCAAAGACCAGTGTGCTCACTTAGTCAATCTCAACATATGCATAAAATAACAAACCTGTGAAAATTTGAGCTCAATTGGTCGTCGAAGTTGCGAGATAATAATGAAAGAAGAAAAAACACTTGTCACACGAAGTTGTGTGTGTTTAGATATGGTTGATTTCGAGACCTCAAGTTCTAAATCTGAGGTCTCGAAATCAAATTCGTGGAAAAATACTTCTTTCTCAAAAACTATGTCACTTCAGAGGGAGCCGTTTCTCATAATGTTTTGTACCATCAACCTCTCCCTATTACTCGTCACCAAGTAACCTTTTATGCTAATAAATATTTTGAGTAATTACCAATAGTGTACACTGCCTTTAAACTTCTTATTTATATACGGTATGAAAAGTAAAACCACATTAGTTTTAGTATCTTTGATGCAAAATAATTAACATTTTATTAAAAACCTTAATGTTACACGCGAAGGTTAATACCAAACCGGTTTAAGATGACTATTTTTGTTAGTGGTAACGGTGGTTTGCCCCATCCCACCATCTAATTGAACGTCTTCGTCTGCATCCACAGCCCGCCCTCTATCGTCCCCATTATTGCTAAGGGGTCGCATCCGGATTGGCGGCTACAACTACGGCTATGGCTGTTACATAGGGTGTTGCTTAATGCCGCGGATGTCTATTTGTAGCCGTAGCTGTAGCCGCTAATTCGGACACGGCCCGAAGTTTGGCCATAACCTGAACATCATGACGTCACACTCTCGAGGCTTACTCACTGTATGCCGTGTGGCAGGAGATTCCTCCATACGGCTAAACTATGTACGCAACATCCTTCTTGACAGCCCATTTAATAATTTCCCTATACATCTTATGTAATCATTTCCCATATTGTGGGGGACAGAACCTCAGGCGGACAGATGTACCCGCCATTACCTTTTTGGTTGTTTTTCACAGGCAGGGTCATTTTTGAGATATGGCGGAGACAATGCTACATACAACACCCTATAGGTTTGGGTAAAATGGTGTGCATACACCCAAAACAAACAGTACACTCCTATCACGTGCCATACCTCAAAAAGGCTTTAAAGAGATGCCCCAAAAATAATTATACTGGGTATTAAGATGACAACGGTAGTCATAATCCTTCGAAATCATTGCATCTAAAAGTGCCGCCGTTGAGTTTAGATTAAAAGATGACGAAAAAGTTAAATCCGAATCTCCGTTTTAAATGCTGCCCTCTTACGGCCAAAGATCTGATAAGAGTGGATGGATTCGATCAAGGTCAATTCATTAATGAAATGGCATACAGTTGTTTTGTTTTCTCACCAAATGGAAACTGCATGTACGTGTATAGGCCCATATTCAACTTTCATCAGCAGGTGTCTTTTTGTGTCTTTTTTGCGTGTGCTTATAATTAAATCAGAATAACGTTGACAATAACCAAGCGATGACTGTATTCAAGGTCTTCGTCTTTGGTAATTACAAAAAATTGTGTAAATTGTATACGAAAGCCTAAGTAGACCTTATCATGCTGTCTTTATCTTAGTCATGTTCCTTGTATCGAGTAACAATAAATTAGGAACCAGACTATAATTGTTCTTCCAGCCTCGGTTTGGTGACATTGATATAAATGGAAAAAAATTCAAGATGGCTGCACCATTGGTCTATAGCTTGTTATAAAAATAATGGACTTTTGTTCGTATTGGTGACCATTGTTTGAAGTGCCCCGTTGATATTAAATAAATAAATTTAGAATTCTTAAATTGGATCATTTGATACCAAGTCATCATCGACTTTTGAATATTCAAATTAATTTACGCGGTAACCGTTTGTGAACGCTGCTTCCTCGCTAAATGCTCCATATGAGACTACCATGCTGACATTTTTTTTCTCAAAGAAAGTAGACACTCTTTTCAGTTGAAACTCTCAAAGGTGACTTTTACTGTCTTGAGTACGGTGGTACAAAAGCATATAAATCAGAATTAGGGGCCATTCAAAATTTTCAATGTTTTAAAGGCACTGAACTGTAATGAAATACTTGTTGGCAACAAACAATTACTTGGTAATAAGCTTTAATTGGAGAGCTGTTGATAAAAACGATTGTGAACAACGACTGCTTCTGAAGTATTAACGTATAGTTTGGGGGAAAGAGCTTTATATTAAAATACTTCAGGCCTGCAGCCTCTAGACATTGGAAGCACACACATTGTGCAACAATGGTGTTTTTTTGTAACTCAACATTGAGTCCAAATTTTCACAGGTTTATTTTCGCATTTTGTGATATACAAAGTAAGGAAACAGCATGCTCTTTGGCAATTAGTCACCCAGTGCCTTTAAAGTCCCGACGAGGTACACTTTTGGTATTGTCAAATTCCCACTTCGTGTATCCATTGCAATCAAGCTTGTCAGCAGACTCAGTCACATTTCGGGGTGAAAATTTTTGCTCTTTTTCTAAAACTACATTACGTCAAATTGGGTCGTTTTTACAGTTTATTGTAATACCAACAGCTCGCCAGTGCTCTTTAGTTAGTTCCTTTAATTTGTGGAGTCTACAAACCGAGGTTCTTCCCCCTTTAGTTAGGTATTTTCAAATCATTGTTATGACAGTCAGTTTATAGCACCTAACAAAACTCACTTTCATTTGAAATATTATACTATATTTGGGCAGTAAAGGATCATTGATTATTTGTTTACAAGGAAATGACTATGTTTTTTTACAAACCTTGGGGATCCCCATCCTTGTACGCACTTCGTGACGTCACTGACGGACGTCATTGGTTACAAAAAAGAACCGCACCGGATCTTGTCTCGAACTACACGTTTTAGTTGGAACCGCGCAATTTAGAACGAGCAGTTGGATACAAAAGCTGTGACAGCAAGTAGTCTGGTCGTCTGCCCTCTGTGCGCAGCGATAAGTTATACATTTTGAGGTGAGGTGGGAATCAGACGGAGGGAAACAAGTAGCAGACGCGATGTAGAAAATGGCGGACTTAGTGGCGAACACTCAATATGGTCTGTCGAGTAGCGCCCATTCATGCCCAGATAAGACCGCTTTGCTGCTCAAACTCACAGATTCTTCACTCAAGGCAATCGAACGATACCAAAAAGCAAAGGTAAGAGTCAGAAAATGTTGTGATCGGAAGTTCTAGGGTGAATTAGTGTGGCGTGTCGAACCGTATGTTTTCCTAATTGTGTTTTCGTGTGCACACAACGCGCACAATGCAATGGGGACGTATTGTATTGTTGCCGTTTGTTGCGACATCTCAAGTTCAAGGCGCCCGGCCCTGTCCATGTTTACATTTTGTAACTAGCCTTGCTCTATATCAAAATATTTCCATCAAATTGTCTGTGTGTGAAAGAACATTCTAAAGGTTGAAATGTACAATATGGTGGAATAATGAATGACCAGGCTGGACTGGACAGGAACATAAAATTAAAAACCAACAACTTACAAAAAATACATGGTTTTCTTTAATTGGTTTAACAAATAGGCCTTAACGTTTATGTAAATAAGAATCACAAACTTCGCACAATGACTTCATATTAACTCAAAGTGCCTAGTTGTTGGACAAACTTTCCATCACGATCACCACATCAATGGGCTAGATCAGACAAGTGTACTAGATGAAGTAGAGTAGAAGTAGAACAAGAAACAGGAAAAAATGTAGGTTATTATTGTTGTTATACAGTTTAAAGCCATTGGACACTTTCGGTAAACAGTATTGTCCAAAGGCCCACACTTCGTATCACAACTGATATGAAAAATAACAAACCTGTGAAAATTTAGGGGAAACCCACCTTCATTTCCGCACGTTTCGCCGTGTCATGACATGTGTTTAAAATAAATCCGTAATTCTCGACAACGAGAATTGATAATTGTTTTAATGTTTTCTCGCTTTAAGTCAAGTAAGTGAAGATAAAATCAGACCCTGACATGATTGCTAGCTTGTAGGACACACAGACACGTACATGTACTGTACATTTGGTGATATTTGACCTGTTGTTTGAGACACAGTTACTGGCCTTCTATTTTTAGCATGAGCAGATGGCAGATTGCCAATAATTTTTATTGAAAGCAGAAATGATGATGTAAGCAAAATATTTTGTTGTTGTAATATATTGAATGATCCGAGTCGAATTGGCTAGATAGAGTCTAGACCGAGTAACTGAAGCTAATTAACATTAGCACCCCAGGCAAACTTTTGTGTCTCATTGTGGATCAGCAGTAATTTGCTGCATCAAAAAATTTCCCCAAAATGACAAAAACATCATGACAAAATAACTGGAAAATCACAAACAGTTTACTTTTAACCCACCTTGTTGGGCTGTTATGGCTCTCTTCCAGCACCGGTCTCTCTTTTATCACGTCTATGATAAGACTGATGATAAAGAGAGCTCATGTATCCATATTACAGCCGAACAAAGTGGGTTAAGTGTACTGTTGTAGCTCTTCAGTGGAATTAACAGAACCAATGAAGTACGATTGCAGACGTGCTTTAAAGGCTTTGTTTGGAAATTAGAACGACCATGGAAACATAACAAGCTGTTAGTGAAAAAGAAGCAAAAACCTTCAATGAAGAAAGCATAAATGTGACGCATGTTTTCGTGAGAAAAGAAGAGTTTCGTAATTTGTTATTGTCAGTTTTCTTGTGATAACCTAAATTGCAAAACAAAACTTGTCAAAATGTTGAATATGTCATGATATGTTTTTTGACATTCAACGTAAGTCATTACATGATGGTTTCAGGCCTGAAACTTCACAGTTGCCTTGGTGCCCATGAAATGTTCTGGCATTAGAAATATACAATTTCCTCATAGGGTGTCCTTTACCAAGGAGAAAATGCCTTGCTGCCCTTGCCCTTTCATAAACAAAGCATACCGGCTTGCGGTTGATTGAATAGTAGTATTTAAAGGTTGAGAAAATAGAATTACATGTATGTACATGTAGCTGTTGCAAACAACTTACCTACCAAAATAGACCGCCCGGTGGTATAAATGCAAAAATAGTTAAGGGTATAATAAGCAATCATATCAAATAAACTCATGAGATTTAAAGAGTTTCATATACGTAAATGGAAATATTTCACACAAACTGTATTACTTAGATTTAAAATTGAAACCAACATTATGACCAAAATGAATGATAACGCTAACAGCTGGTGTCATGAAAGGAAAAAAAAACAACTCTTATTTGCACCATATTGATTCAAAGTTAACTGTGTATACGTGCTGTATGTAGTACACAGCTGAGAGAATTAAATTACATTTTCTTTTTATGGCCTTTTAAATGGCCTGTCAGAGGAAATAATAAAAATGACTTATTGATTCAAATTTACCACACTATATCCAGGACCAGCAAGTCCGAGGGTATACATGTTAGTACTGACATTCCATATTCAAACTAAAAATTCATATCCCACATTTTTTTTTTTAAATGGCCTGTCAGAGGGTATGATCTGACATTTCATATTCAAACTTATACTTTACAAGTAGATTGAAAATCCATATCCCAATTCCAGATTGCATTATTTTCATTATTATTTTTTTTTTTTTGCCATTGATAATTTGTTTTGTCAATGAAACTCTGTTTGAACATAAGACGTTTTGTCGTAAACATAATTTTACAAATTTTAATAGCTCGTAGTCGTACTTGTTGGTAAATGGTCTTGTTTCTCAAGAGCACACAGACTGTTGGAAAGCCATTATGTAATGGCTGATCAAAGGCTCGGCCTAGATGAACAGATGGCATCTTGGGAAAGGCCTCTTATGAAAATAATATTCCGTCTAGTGAAACAATTTGGGCTGGTACATGGAATGGAAGGAAGGAAGAATCTTTGAGAGTTAGGCATTTAGGCACAAATTTATCTGGATTGATTCCATTCATCGCTTGAAATGCCTTTTATAAACAAAAGCTACCAGGGCCCAATTTCATAGAGCTGCTAAGCACAAAAATTTGCTTAGCATGAAATGTCTTCCTTGATAAAAACAGGTTCACCAACCAAATTTCCATGTGATTTTCAGGATAAGCAAACAAACGCTGAATACCAGTAACAAGAACTAAGCAACAAATGGAAATTTGGCTAGTAATCCTGTTTTGATCGAGGAAGAAATTTCATGCTTAGCAAATTTTTGTGCTTAGCAGAAGTGGGTCTCTTTATCCCACTGTACATGTACTAGCAATCTCAAACTACTGATTTGCATCATACCAAAAGGGGACCCGACCGGCACACATCATCAATTTGGTAACATTGAAGGCTGGCCCATGACGAACGTCTCTATTAAATTACATAGAAAGGTATGCCTGATCACATGCCATGTGTGGTTGGTTTGGACTGCTAAGTATGTCATGATTACTATATAACCTAAACCATGACATTGTGTTACTCCTCCATGGTTACATGTAGCTAGAGCTTACGGGTGTCTGGGTGTCTTAGCAAGCCAACGGGGTGTCTAGAAGGCGTAGCTTGAGCTAAGTTGTGTAATAATAATAATAATGGACACTTCAGCCGGTATCCGCCGCAAGCGGCGCTCATGGCGCTACTCTACAAAGGAACAACAAGCAATGAAAGTAGCAAACAACAAAATAAGAAAATAAACTTAACAAAAAGCTTCTCTATGAAAATGAGTTTTTAAACTGTTCTTGAATGTGTTGAGCGATTTGGAGAGTTTCACATTTGCTGTAAAGCACAAATGTGTGCCTGGGTGTCTTAGCTAGAGTCGATGGTTGTCTGGGTGCCTTAACTAGGAGTTTTCCGGGTTTCTTAGCTTAAAAGTTTCCACTAAATTCTATCATTACTTTGCAAATCTGATTACAGGTAGCCTGGACTTGATTTTACGAGGTATTAATAACATTCATCTTTTGGATTTGAAAGATCAATTCACATCTGAAGTCAAGATCAATCTCGGCTAAAATCTGTGAAAATAAGCGTTGTCAAACCATCATGGTAGTGTTGTTTTGTGACATTACTTTTTACTTAGCACTTAAGATTGATTGATAGGCAAAATCATTCTTTGAGATGAACTTGATGGGTCTAGCCACTGTGTGAAATAAAGCACAGATGAAAGTTCCACTACAGCAGCTGTTTACCAAAACAACACACTGCCAGAAGTTCATTAAGCCAATAAAGTGATTCGTTTATGAGTGACAGTTGACGAAGTAGGAGCTGAAAATACTCTCTCGCTTTCTGATAATTACAACTTTAATTGGCACTAATGTAATGTGTTCACTCGGGCGTGACGGTTCATTCATATATTGTAGATGTCATCTTTCAGAACCATTGACAGGAATAGTGTACATGGTTAGGCTATACACAGTTACTATTTATAAGTCAAGTCAAATTAACACTGACTCTTACAGGCAAGCTGTGATATCGCGGTGCACGCACGGCTCAGGTCTAGTTCACTGTTCTTTGAATGTCACAAAACAGCATTCTGAACACCGGTCGGATTGAGATGAATTTAGCATCGCTGTAGTTGTTAATACGGTGGCGTATTTCCCACTTGCGCCATCAAATTTAAGCAGGTAGTGTTTAGGTGATAAAAATGGCTCTGGCGAAGCACAAGTATTACTGCCGGTACCTTGAGTTAAATAATGTGAAGCTTGGTATACTCACCATTAATTAATTGCTTCTGTCCTTAAATTATTATTTTTCTTTAAAAGGAAGGTAGACATGTACATATGTAGGCCTAATCACTCTGAAAATCAATAGCGATAAAACCTTTGTTAGAAGCCTTACAGCTTCTGTAGTAAAAAGCATATATTTTTGAGAAACATTTTACTTCCAAGGACATGTAGTGGTTATTTTTTTTAAATGTTGCAGTTTTTATGCCCCACTTGTAGTGTGGATATATTTAAAACGATTGCAGTTTTTATGCCCCAAATTTGAATCTGAGAAGCGTTACTGCATCTCAGATTGTGTGTAGTTCTTCTATCGTTGTTTTTTTGCTCCAGATTTTTGGGGATATCTCAAAAACGCAAGAACCTTTTGTAAATGTAATTTTCACATGTTAGTTTAATTGTGAACACTACATTTATATAGGCTTCTGCCAATTAAATGCTTCCAAAAACCAAAGCTTGAACATGGCATTTGTTATTTAAATCAGTCTGTGTTACTGTTTTTGATAGGCCAAGTAAAAAAAGAAACATGTTTAGCGTCTCCGCCCGCTTCCTTTTTACAGGCCGCCTCCTTTTTTAATTTTTTTATTATTTTTATGCACATTTTTTATGCACATGTAAAAAAAAAATTTCAATGATAGATATTTTTTGGATATAATGAAAATGTGTTATTTTAAACGATCTCAACTAAAACAGTCTGAATGTCTTGTCCGATGTCTTGACCAACATGTTTCATTTATGTATTGTGTGTTTGAGCAGTAGAAAAAACAATGGATATTTGACATTTT
This sequence comes from Asterias amurensis, assembly GCF_032118995.1. Taxonomy (NCBI): domain Eukaryota; kingdom Metazoa; phylum Echinodermata; class Asteroidea; order Forcipulatida; family Asteriidae; genus Asterias; species Asterias amurensis. Next base: position 6,623,342 of record NC_092656.1, read on the forward strand.
AAAAAGAATGGCGGCCATCTTTAAATAACAAATACAAAATAAAAAGCCCTCCTTCCTTTTTTTTAAAAACCCGGACGCTAAACATGTTTCTATTTTTACTCGGCCATAGATGTCCATCTAAAATGTCCATTGCCTATAATCGTTGACAGTTTATGCAGACAGACAGGCAGACAGGTAGACAGATGAACAGATGGGAAGACACTCCCACACACTCTGATCTACTAAACATGACTTAAATACATTCACTCTGGGTTATTAATGTATGTCCCACCCACCTCCATTTAGCTTTAACCAGCTGAGGTTAATGTTGGTAAGGTGCACATTCCAAGAAACATTCCATCTTTGTTCATAACCTTATTTAAAAACAAATCTTTACAACATAATGTACTGCAATGGTAGACCTTCCTTAATAAAATGTTAGCAAACTGTGGAAGAGTGGTATTAAAAGAGCACCGAACCCAAGCTCTGGCATGGTTGGTGTTTCTGATCAGCAGAGTGTGGGTTCGAGTCCTGGTCATGACGCTTGGTGCCCTTGGGCAAGACACCATTATTTATGTTTAGTTTTGTTGGTCCAGCCAGTGTCATTTTGAAAATCTCAATGTACTAAATTTATACTAAATTTATATCAAATTGCCATCACAAAATATTTCAGATTCAAAGTCACAATTTTAGTTACGGTGCAGTTTAACAATCTATTGGCAGTTCATTAATTTTTGTGAATTTTTATTTTATTTTTTAATTTACTGCAAGCTCTTTTGTGGTTACTCGAATTCACAACCTAGTTGTGATTAAATTGTTAATTAAATTTTACACTAATTACCGCAAATTTATTATTAGTGTTGAATCAAACGAATTCATTTTAATGGCTGTCCACTTTTGAGATTAATTGGCCAAATATGATAACAACGACGATTATTTCATTAAAGCCTTTGGACACTTTCGGTGAACAGTATTGTCCAAGGCCCACACTTCGTGTATCACAACTGATATATAAAATAACAAACCTGTGAAAATTTAGGCTCAATCGGTCACCGGAGTCGAGAGAAAACAACGGGAAAACCCACCCTTGTTTCCACATGTTTCGTCGTGTCATGACATGTGTTTTTAAAAATAAATCCGTAATTCTCGTTATCGAGAATTTATGTTGTTTTAATGTTTTAATGGAACAATATTTCAAGAGAAGTCTTTCACCATTACCTTCTGTACCCTGTAAATTATTTGTAAATCTGTGAACTTTTTTTTTTTCTGTACCGAAAGAATATAATGGCTTTAAAACTCGGCTCAGTCTGAATGTTGAAATGGTTGGAAATATTACATGGTGTTCAGAAAGAATTTTCTGAAGATATTTACGTGATGTTGTTTGTACAACAGCTGGAAATACTCTAGGTGTGTCTATAAAATATATACTATAGAGAAGGGTTGAATTGGGAAACAATACCTAACGTGAAGAGCCATGTTAGGGGACCGGCCATGTTAGGGGACCGCTGATGTTCTTGGAATGTGACTGGCATTCCAGACACATTTTGTCTTTAATCTGTGTACATTGGTGGTCGATATCCCCATACCTTTTATTGACCTCCTTGTACTGAATGTGTTTTGTGATTCCAAGACTGTTCATATTACACTTGACCTTTGACCAGCTGCTTGTACGGAATGTGATCTGTGAATATCTGGGCTTACAAACTCTTAAATGTACATGATGACCGTGCAAGTTCATCAAGTATTTCAGATGCGCCAAATGCCAATAGGATAAAATCCTCTTGAACTTTTGATGAACATACATGTATGAAGTACAGTATGCCCGCGTTGTTTCTCCTTGCATTGAAATTTCACAGTTTAGGCCTAAGTGGATTCTTTAAAAGGATGGTTTATAGAAAGGGAAGGTGTACAATGTAAGTTTGATGTTGTCACTCTTAAAGGCAGTGGGCACTATTGGTAATTACTCAAAATAATTATCATCATAAAACTTTTCTTGGTGACGAGTAATGGGGAGAGGTTGATAGTATAAAACATTGTGAGAAACGGCTACCTCTGAAGTGACGTAGTTTTCGAGAAAGAAGTAAATTTCCACGAATTTGATTTCTAGACCTCAGATTAAGAACTTGAGGTCTCGAAATCAACCATCTAAACGCACACAACTTCGTGTGACAAGGGTGGTTTTTTCTTTCATTGTTATCTCGCAAGTTTGATGACCGATCGCGCTCAAATTTTTACAAGTTTGTTATTTTATGCATATGTTGAGATACACCCAGTGAGAAGACTGGTCTTTGACAATTACCAATAGTGTCCACTGGCTTTAAAATAAAAACTTACTTGGTTAGAAGTACAGCAGCTTTTGATAGCATTTTGGGAATCAATTTACTTTGAAGTACATGAAGTAAAGTGGGTATAAATGGAAAATCAGTTTTTATGCCGCAAAATTTTAATCTGAGAAGCGTTATTGACAGTAACGTCTCTCAGATTGTCTATTCCAATTAGGAGTTCCTTTGTGCATAGCTGACTGGCCAAGGTGATTTTGAAATAAAATTTTCGCTGGTTAGTTTAATTGTATACGATTATAACCATCAAAAGGTTCCAAAACCAAAGTTGACTTTCCCTTAGAGAGAATATCTATGATAACATTGGTAAGCCAGGAAACACTGTTAGTTTTAGAGTGTCATTTACACGTTAAACAAACTAAACCTATGAAACTGTCATTAAAATAATGTGTGCTTTGCCTTTAATAAAAAAACATGTTTGTTTTCTGACATTGTCATTGTTTACAAAAGGTTGAAAAGTAAATGGACTATAACATCTTATAAAATGCGAGCACAATTTCCTGAAATAAACAACTACCCCCAAATGTTTTTAATTAGATTTAAAAGTGATTTCTACCATTAATTCTTTTTTTTCTCTTTTTTCCAGTACTTTGTCAAAACTTATGGTTAAAATTATTTTAAAATTCCTGGTAGTTGTTTTCACTTTTCTCATCTAATTTTTTGAATGATTTGATTGTGTGAAATGTTGACAATGAACTGTTATTCCCCGGGGAAAAAAATAACACAAAATTATGTTGATTGAGACAAGAACAGTACACTATAAAATCAATCAAATTTTTTAAATTAAAAATACAATCACTCAAAAGAATACCATGTCTGTTCACACAGAAAAAGATTGAAGTCATAGATAGACTCATAATTAAATTCCTTTGTGCAGATGATGGAAACCGATACTTGGGGTAGATAAAGAAACGTTCTTAGCGACCGACCACAAAGCCGTTACACAATGAGGATGAGAGTTTTGGAGAGAAAGCTCTGTGCGTAGCGAAACGTGATAGTCGTCAATACGTAGAAATACTAACCATATTGAAATGTTTGTCTGGGCCAGTCTGGGTCTACTGTTGTGGGGTTTCTGTCCGTCGACAGTTTTCTGAATTCATTAATTACCCGCAAATGTTTTTTAAAATTGATTGAGACAGGTACACTTTAAACCAATCAAGATTTTTAATTAGGATTATAATCACTCAAAACATACCAAAATTACAGGGTTTGAGTTTGAGAATATTTTTAATGATTAGAGATTTGTTAATGATTATTTGGATGCCATGACCCTAGGCAGGTTCCTTGAAATAATTTGATGGCATTTTTAGTCCGTTATTCAAGTCAGATTTGGTATTGAAAGCTTTTAAAGGATGTTGGGCATTTTTTTTTTACAGTGTCATCAATTGCTACTCAATTAACGACAACTTTCTCATTTAAACACTTTGCATTATTTTTATGTTGAATTGATGCAACTGTAATGTTTACCCTTTCAGGATTATGCAAAATATATGCAATGTGTCCTTCCGAGCATGAAATCTCTGTTTTTTTTATTTTATATATTTCAATCAGCTTGCAAGATAGTATTGTTTCCCAAAAAGTTTGATTTAGTATTATTTTGTTTTAAGGTCTACAATAATTGATATACTTCTTCTTTGATAAACCTTTCTTCTTTCTATTTTTCTTAATTACAGGGGAACATTCGCAAGACACCTAAAATCCATTTCAAAGGAAACAGAGGGGTGAGTATTTGAGTTGAGTGTCTCATGGTTTTAGGTCAATGAGCGTTGAGAGATGGGAACTCTTAACCTAAATTTCAAAGGAGTAAACAAATTGGGCGAGTTTTTTTAGTTGAGTGTCATGGGAACTCATTTAAACTTAAAATTTGTTTCAAATGAAGCAAAGGTGTGAGTTTTTGAGTTGAATATCCCACAGTAATGAGTCATTGGGCGAGTTTTTTAGTTGAGTGTCATGGGAACTCATTTAAACTTTAAATTTGTTTCAAATGAAGCAAAGGTGTGAGTTTTTGAGTTGAGTATCCCACAGTAATGAGTCATTGAGCATTGATATGGGAATTTATTTCTTGATGAGTATTCGAGTTGTGTGTCTCATAGTATTGAGTTGAGTCAGTGCGTGTTGAGTGATAAGAACTCATAGCAAAGGGGTGAGTATTTGATTGTTGTGTCTCATACATGTGGTTGTTGATTGTTACGAGATGGGAACCCATGACCGGCTGGAGTTTGGAGTCGCAGTTTGGGATTAATACAAAATTTGAATTACTGTAAGTTTTTTAGGTTTGGAGTTCAGGACTAAGGATTAAATTAAGGGGTACAGGTTTTGGGAGTTGGCATTTGAACCTTGGGATAAACAATTGGAGTTGTGCATTGTACTTGTCATGCTTTTGGGAGTTTAGGTTTGGGGTTTGTGTTTTTAGATTTAAGTTGGATTCAGTGTTGGAATCAGGGGCTAAAAAGGTTGTTGTGCATTGTACTTGCTTGTCATGCTTGTCGTACCTTACTTCTAAGGTCGTACTTGCTCATTGAATTAAGGTTTGTGATTGATTTAAAATGGTTGAGTTTGTACATTAGGATACAGGGTCACAGGGTTTTTTTTTCTCCTGTCTCCAGGTCCCAGTTGCAGGGTTAGGGTTCAGGGTTTTTTAGGATTTAAAATGCATCTGGTGTTGTTTTATTTCCCTCGGATTTGTCAAGTGCAGTTAAATTGACTCTGGTGCAGTTTTCTGTTTATTGGACGCTATGTAGCAGGGATGAGAAACTTTAGAATTTTATCCTATTTCAGACTTTTTAAGTCGGCCTGGAGACGAAAACTAGCCCTTAATTTCGCATATAATTTATTGTAAAGAAATCCAGCTGTTTGATCTACATCTCTATATTGCTACATGTAATGAGTACATTGTTTCTAACGCTGTGAGTGTGAAATCTAAACCCCATGGGCAGATGGGTTACCAAAAGGTAGAAATGCCAATTATTTAAATAAACCTCCTAAAATTTGGAAGTAAATAGTTTCAGATTTTTTTTTGTCAGCAAGGACCCTCGTCCCTGCATTGAAATTTCACAAAAATACTGGTTTCATTTCCCAGTAAGCCCCTTTTGAAAATGCCTCAGATTATGGGATTAAATTTATGTTGTTGCAGCTGATGCGTGAAGCTAACTATTCTGAATGCAAAATAAAGGGAAGAAAACAAAAAGGAAAACAAGTTTTCAGAGTTTTCTGAGTGACCTTCAGTTGTCATGAAACCTTAGATTTCATGGAAATCGGGCAATATGACATCAGTAGAGTTTCCGGAAATGTGAATGTTTAACAAGTTGAATGAAAGTTGGATCTAGATAATAACAATACAGTATGTAGGGTTTCGGTGTGTTTTTGTTACCTGACAGGAAATTCCTGCAGAGGTGTTTGTCTAGCTCGTTGAAACCGACATGTACATGTACACGTATCACTGAAGAGGACATTTCTGTCAGTACAAGGGCTTGAAATTATCCATGTACACTCTTTAAAAGATGGAAATTTGCATCGGGGATAAAAAATATTAATTCGGGTTTTAAAATAAAGAATTCAAGTAAACCAATCTTTCCATGTTCTAATGAACTAATGTGAAAATATCCCTAATTATTGAAACTTTTTCCCTATTATGTTGAATGTAATTTGAAAAATCTTCCTGATTGTTCTGTACATTAAGCCCAGTCTGTTTGCAAACGCAAATGTTGGCAGCTCTGCTTTTCTCCAAATGTCATTTTTGAGTTTTGCCATGGAAGGGCAAACCTGTTGACCAGAGTATAAAACGGATTTGTTTTGGTCACTCAGTGGATTCGTTTGAAGAATGAAAATCCATGGGAACTTGTTGTGAACTCCAGCTGGAAATGACTCAGGGTTGTGGTGACTCAGGGGCTCTGTTAGATACATGTACAACGATGGGAGCAATGCACTCATTATCTTATACTGACTTCGGTTTGATTGAATCAAATCAAAATGTATGGATTGAAAATTTGTACTGGTATGAAGTTTGCATTCACAGTGAATAGTGTGTTGTTACACCATTATTAATTTGATCAGGTTTACATGTAACATGTTTAAAGGGTGGGTATATAGCTTTGGTAATAATGATAATGAATTTATAAACTTACTTGGTCAGAAGTAGGAAGCACTGCAGCTGTTGATAATGTAAAACCTTTTTAAAGACAGTGGACACTATTGGTAATACTCAAAATAATTATTAGCATAAATCCTTTCTTGATGACAAGTAATGGGGAGAGGTTGATGGTATAAAACATTGTGAGAAACGGTTTCCTCTGAAGTGCCATAGTTTTAGAGAAAGACGTAATTTTCCACGAATTTGATTTCGAGACCTCAGATTTAGAACTTGAGGTCTCGAAATCAACCATCTAAACGCACACACCTTTGTGTGACAAGGGTGCTTTTTTCTTTAATTCATATCTCGCAAGTTCGATGACCGATCGAGCTCAAATTTTCACAGGTTTGTCATTTTATGTATATGTTGAGATACACCAACTATGAAGGCTAGTCTTTGACAATTACCAATAGTGTCCACTGCCTTTAAAGGGAGGGTACATGTATATAACTTTGGTAATAATGATAATGAATTTATAAACTTACTTGGTCAGAAGAAGGAAGCACTGCAGCTGTTGATAATGTGAAACCTTTTTAGCAACACTCCCCTTCAAATAAACTTGGTTTTAGAGAGAGGGACCACTTCTCAGATTGTAATATTCAAATTACAGATCATTCTTTTCTTCCTGCATAACCGCTCCAGATTTTCGGCAATATCCTCCAAAACGCTATCACCTTTTGAAATGAAATCTTTGTAGGCTAGTTTTATTGTATATCTCATCATACATGTAGACCCTATGGTATGGAATAAAATAATCAAGCGGTTCTAAAATCCAAAGGCATACATTGTACGCGTTTACTTTGCCTTTATGAAGTTATTTTTCCAGTGACTTTTTTTGAAAATAGTTTTCGATAAACATGTACCTTTTGTTTTAAGTTGCTATTAAAATATTCTAACTGACATTGTCTGAACACATTTGAGACTATTTGATTATTTTATTATAATGGGCTACATGTACATTCAAAATTATTGTTTTGTTAAAGAAATGCAAGTCGCTTTTTTGAAAATAGATATGTCTATGAAGAGGACTGTCTGCCCAAAATAACAAATGCTTATCATCAGTGGGCCAGGCATACCAATCTTATCATGCTGGCGTTGTGTGACCATAGAGTGGAGTGTAGTGGAGGATTGATGGTGGCAAGTTGGTCAGGGTGTAGACTTGGTTCAAGCCGGGTTTCGGGCTGACCCAAGTCAATAGCCCCTTCAAAAGTTTCTTATTGACTTCACAGGCCTGTACATATGTATGCTTTCATTTTTGAAGGGCAAGGGCACCAGGGAATTTTCTCATTGGTAAAGTGCACTCCATGACTATGAGGAAATTGTAAATTTCTCCTGGAGCATTTCAAGGGTACCAAAGCAATGACCAGGGGCCAATTTCATAGAGCTGCTTAAGCAAAAAATTTGCTTTTAAAAGCATGAAAATAGCTCGCTTGTTTTACACATGTTACTGGCCAAAATGTCATGCCATATACATTGCTTGTGACTGGTATTTAGCTGTTGTTTACTTAGCATAACAATTGAGTTGAGTCTTGGTGGGTAATCTGATTTTACAAAATAAGGATTTTTTTTGCTTAAGCAAAATTTTGTGCTTAAGCAGCTCTATGAAATTGGGCCCAGGGGTCGTCGGAGCAATTGCCTTTGTTGCATCTGTGAAGGGTCAGGCCTGACTTTAAGATTTTCCAAAGGAAGTGCCTTTTTCAGAATGAAAATGGACTTGCTATCTTTCAAAGATAAATCCTATGCCTGGTGCTGACAGTTGACGTTATCTTGTTGTGCATTTCAGTTCATTACAATACCAGTGAGAGAAAGCGGCGACAATACCGAAGGATTCCGTGATTTCAAATTTACCGTACAACCCAATTCGGTACCGGCTGGCAGCAGCTATGAGTGCATACAGCAATTTACAAACAGGTCAGTGCAGGATCATAATATTAACCGATTTTTAATATAGCACTTTTCTCTCCCGAAGGTCGTATCAAAGCGCTTCCAACATTATTACCCCTCGTCAACTGGGCCTTAAACCGTCTCAACTGATCTGTCATCGTTCAAACGTCATCTTAAGATGTATCTTTTCAATTTTCGTTTGAACTACAGTGATTTGCTAGCTTTCAGCACCTTAGAATGGACCTCCAGATACTGTGCGCCATGTAAATTGTCTGTTATATCTGTTATTGTGAATAGCATCCTGCACTAATGAGTCACTTTTATTTAAAAAACCTGTGCTCAGACAAACATGCCAAACCACCTAGGCGATCACTGTGTCAGCGACGCGCCAAACTGCACTAGTAGTGTAGTTTATTGTGAGTAAACATACAATTTGGATGTACGCTCTCTAGTGAAATTTGACACTTTTGTCTGAGATCCGGGTACTTAGCTTCTTTTATAAGCATTAGTGACTAAGGTTCACAGAGTGCTACTGAAATTTACCATGCGTTCTTGTTTTGCTCTTTTCTTTAATAGTAAGGGTATACCCCACCTTGACTCCATCAGCTGCATCAAGACTAAGGTCATCGTCAGCGCAACGGATGATGTCTATCAAACCACACAGGAGAAAATGAAACTGGCTGATGAAGAGCTAAAGAAGACCAGGTAAGCAAGTTCTGATACTGCTTAAGCAGGATTATCAACTTAGTATAAAGAAGTTCCATTGGGCGATTCGGTGCTAAGCAAGATTGTCAACTAAAGATTGAGGGAGATTTGCATCTAAGCAAGACTATCAACTAAGTAACACAGTTCCATAGAGAGAGTTGGTGCTAAGCAAGATTATCAATTAAATAAAGAGAAAGTCCCAAAGGGAGGTTTGTTGCTAAGCAAGATTATCAACTAAAGATAAAGTCCCAAAGTGCAGTTAAGATCAATCTTAGCTCTACATGTATGTCAAATCCGTCTCTGGACACTACTACAAGTTGTGAAGAAGGTTTGTGTACTCATACATGTATGTACAGCTCCATCAAAATATTTACTTAATTTTTTTACAGCACTAAGGAGGTCAGTCAAAAAGAGATCAAGGCAACCCGCAAGATCAAGAAAATCACAAAACGACCGGGTCAGATTTCCCTGAGTAAGCCGTCTATCACGCCCAAGAGCCAACCAACCAATACAGCAAGTGCAATAAGCTGGAGTAATGGTACCAAAGCGCCGACTAGTAGTCGGGTATCGCATGTTCCGCCCAAAGGAGCTACGACCACCAAACCAGCTGTATCAAATAGATCTTATAGGTAAGTTTATTTATATATTATGAGAGGTCTGCGGTAACACCATGTGAATATCTCTTTTTGAGTTGCTTCTTCTCCTGAAAAAGATCAGAGCATACTGATTGAAAGGTTGATTCGTTAACCACCGGTTCTTTTCAGAACCAGAATTCAGGAAATGGTTTGTTTTGCCTAGATACACATCTCCATGAAAAGAATGATTTTGTTTTGTAAATACAACTCAATCAATAGAGTAACCATTTTGTATCCGCAGGGACCGTGTTATTCATCTGTTAGCGTTGAGATCTTACAAGAAGCCTGAACTCATCCTAAGACTCCAGAGAGACGGCATTGTTATGAAGGATAAGAATCAACTCAGTAACACCTTATCACAGGTACGTGGGCAGCCGTTTTATTTGTATTCTTTTAAATCAATGTCTTCACTGAACTGAGGCTGTGGGGACAAAATGTTCCAACATTTCTGGGGGTTTTTTAAATGAAAGAACACATGTTTTTAGATTTAATTTGATTTTTCAGCTGCAACTTTGATATCCTCATTTTTATATTTAGTATGTTATGCCCGTGGGCGGTCTATTTCAATGGACCCAAGCTCTGGTGTTTGTCAGCAGCAGGGTGTGGGTTTGAATCCTTGAGCAAGGCACTTAAACCGTAATTGCAGCGTAAGAAGTTGGGAAGGTATTGCATGCTACTCTACCTGTCAATATCTTTGTACGGGGGTGCCAGTCAGAAGCCATACAACCGTTAACGGCCGGATGGTTGGTGACACACCCAAGGTTACAATACAACCTGGGAAGTGGCAGCCGGGGGATCCCTCTAAGGGAAAGCAACTTACAAAAATAAACCACCAGGGAAACTGACTGGGTAAATTTTGTTAAAGCCATTATACTCTTTCGGAAAAGAAAAAAGAAAAAAAAGTTCACAGATTTACAAATAATTTACAGGGTTTACAGAAGGTAATGGTGAAAGACTTCTCTTGAAATATTATTCCATGAAATGCTTTACTTTTCGAGAAAACATTAAAACAATTATCAATTCTCTTTGTCGAGAATTACGGATTTATTTTAAACACATGTCATGACACGGCGAAACGTGCGGAAACAAGGGTGGATTTTCCTCGTTATTTTCTCCCGACTCCGATGACCGATTGAGCCTAAATTTTCACAGGTTTGTTATTTTTTATATCAGTTGTGATATACGAAATGTGGGCCTTTGGACAATACTGTTTACCGAAAGTGTCCAATGGCTTTAAATGCAGTGGACACTTGGTAATTACTCAAAATAATTATTAGCATTAAACCTTACTTGGTAACTCATAATAGGAGAGGTTGATAGTATAAAACTTTGTGGCAAACGGCTCCTTCTGAAGTAACGTAGTTTTCAAGAAAGAAGTAATTTTCCAAGTAGGATTTGAAACTTTGCATGGTGGAGATAAGATATAGAAGAGTTTGCGGTAACACCATGTAATAACATTGTGTGTTATTACATGGTGTTACCGCAAACTCTTCTATATAAGTAATTTTCCACTAATTTGATTTCGAGACCTCAGAATTAGATTTTGAGTTCTCGAAATCAAGCATCTGAAAGCACACAGCTTCGTGTGACAGGGGTGTTTTTTCTTTCATAATTGTCTCGCAACTTCAAAGACCAATTTAACTCAAAATTTTACAGGTTTGTTATTTTATGCATATGTCGAGATACACAAAGTGAGAAGACTGGTCTTCGACAATTACCAATAATAATATTTGAGTTTAATAACATTTGAGTTTATATAGCGCTTTTTCACTCCCGAATGGGTGTCCCAAAGCGCTTCACATTATTACCCCTGGTCACTGGGCCTTAATTCACTCTTTAAACCATCTCAGCTCCCTGGGGAGTATACAGCCTCGTGCAACAAATGCGCTACTCGGCTAAATCAATTACAATAACCATCTCTGCCCTCACAGGTCCCCATTTACCCCTGGGTTGAGAGAAGCAATAATAGTTAAGTGTCTTGCTCAGGGACACAAGTGTCGCGACCGGGATTCGAACCCACACACTGCTGAACAGAATCAGCAGAGCTTGAATTCGGTGCTCTTAACCGCTCGGCCAAGACACCCCATAGTGTCCAGTGTCTTTAAGTGGTTTATAAAATTTGTATATAAAGTAATTTTTTTTCTTCTGTTTGTTTCTTCTTTGTGGTGCAGGTTGCAACATTATCAAGAGACAACGCCTACACACTGAATAAACATTTATACGATGAAGTACAGGAGGATTGGCCATTGTACAGTGAAGCCGATAGGTCACTAGTGACAAAGTAAGTTTGCATACACGTTGTGTCGCTGCAACAAGGGCTTAACTCACAAACAAATTTTTATCTTGCACTTAAACACTATTACTGCGCAAACATGTGGTATTTCTGCATCCATTGACTTTGTTTGTACATCCAGGTTATGATAAACAAGTTATGACCTTTTGACATTCACAAAAACTCACTTTTCATGTAAACATGATTTTAGGAGGTTCGACCTTGTTTCATTGGCGTAACAAACAATCGTCCAGCCCACACTGAAAAAAAACACCAACCTTGTCCAGCGTGTCGTGACATAACCTTGTTTCACCGAGAAGCTCCTCTCGGAAGTGCTCCAAGCATCCTATATTTATCAATATAGGATTCCTATATTAATTTCTTTTAGCAATTGTCGCTGTAACTCTACGGGAAATTAAGTATGACACATGACGCAAGTTCCACCAATCAAATAACAAGGATCAATGTGTGCCATATATAATATTCTTTACCCCGATGCAAATTTAACTTCAGTTAAAATAATGTGAATTATTATGTGAGGATTATTATTAGGTGTGTATCTCTTTTGAGTAGCATTGGTTCTGAAGAGAACTGGTGGTTGACATTCCAGAACCAAAACTACTAAAAAGAGATTTATACACGGTGCTACCGCAAACCTCACCTGATTATACTCAACCATGTCAAGTTTCAAATCCCACTTCATGCATATACTTCCTACTTATGTCCGATTTCCAATATTTTTGCTCATGGAAACGTCTGAAATATTGTGTGATTGAACAGCCTGAAGTGTCTATTAAAGCATACACATGTACATGTTGGTCATTCCTTCTACTCGATAAACATTCCTACATGTACTTTTTTTTGAAGGGCCAATAATCATGCCTGATAAAGGATTGGGGTACTTGTTGTAACACAAAATACAATGCCCACAGATTTAGATTAAACTTACACAGTTTGACAATAATATTAGTAGAAGGCTTCCCTTAAAGGGTCTATGTAACTTTTGTAGGACAAAACACACAATGTCCACAGATTTACACTAAACTTACACAGTTTGAAGATAATGATAGTAGAAAGCTTCCCTGAAAATATTACGTGCTGAGGTGCTGTAGTTTTTGGGAAATGAGTAAAACAATGTCATGAAAATAATTTTCGTCTCATGAGACGAAAATTATTTTAATCATTTACAAACGCATTTTTATGACATTGTTTTACTCATTTCTCAAAAACTACAGCACCTCAGTAAGTAATATTTGAAGGGAAGCTTTCCACAATCATTATCTTCAAACCCTGTAAGTTTAATGTAATTCTATGGACATTTTGAAAAAGTACCCAAATCCTTAAAAATATTACTTGCTGAGGTGCTGTAGTTTTTGAGAATTGAGTAAAACAATGTCACGAAAACACGTTTTACATGCTAAAATACTTTTTGTGTCTGTTTTACTCATTTTTTAAAAACTACAGCACCTCAGTAAGTAATATTTTAAGGGAAGCTTTCTACTATCAATATCTTCAAGCTGTGTAAGTCTAGTGTTTTGTGTCCTGCAAAAAGTATCCAGACCCTTTAATGTGAACTATGTTTCCTTTTGTTTCAGGAATCTAAGACATTTAAATCCTAAAGAACATTCCTCATCTGTCACCGCCATGTCTGTCTCCTTATCAACGTCATCATCATCGTCTTCAACATCGTCTTCAAAATCATCGCTGTCGTCAAAACCGCCGTCGTCAAAGGCGCCTTCGTCAAAAATACCGTCTTCAAAACCGCCCTCGTCGAAACCGCCCTCGTCGAAATCGTCACTCTCAAGAATACCCTCCAAAGACTTTCCCAAGCCAAACCCTGCACCAACGGTGGACACCATGCGGACTGTGCAAATTGCCGCCGAGAAATTTAAAAAAAACAAAACTGCGGTAAGAACGGTTTTACTTTACTGGACCGTATTTAACATAGTGCCAACTCATAGTAAAGTTTGAACCTTTCAGAGGTACCAGTTAGCTTGTCTTTTAGCTAGTAATATACGTTTTTCACTATTCCATATTTCATATGAAATGTGGATGTTTTTTTTGTAACTGGCGGTTCATTCACTTTTGGTTTGCACCACAAATAAATAATAATAAAGAATAACACTGAACTAGCCAACTGGGACACTTACATGTATGAGAGAATTTAGACTGGTCATCCTGTGTTTTAACAACCAATTGGCCAGTGGACAACTGAACTAGCCAGCCGGAGCAATTGAAGAGAGTTTTGACTAGTCCTTAGGTTTTCTAACCAGCATGTGAGCAGCGGACCACAGGAAAAACTCTTTGAGTTGTTGTAAGAACCTTCAAACATTGTTACCCTTTCCCAGTCATTGAGGAAATATTTGTTAAACTTTTATCAAAGGTATTCCATTGTTCATCCAGTTGCCAATCCAGGTCTAATAATTTCTATGACTGTTGTTGCTTTTTGTAGAACAAGAGACCGCTCTTGCCAGATGTTGTTGACTTCAAGGCCCCAAAGAAGACACGGATTGCCCACAATGCCAAAAAACAGAGCCCTACCGGCGACGGGTCCTCCGCGTCTTGTTCCCCACCTTCAAAGTACGATGTCAGCAGTACGACCAAGCAATCACCCGACCATCTCGTCTCCAGTCCTCCCAGTATTAAACCAGTGGAGAAGGAGAAGAAGAAGAAGCGTCAAGAACCCGAGACGAGGTCAAAGGTCATAGAGTCTGTCGGGAAACTTTCACCGCCGAGCGATGTATCGTCAACGTCCAACGGACCAGATTACCTAAAGTGAGTTTAAGATTTGTAAAAAAATTTCTTGGGATCTTTCTCAAACCTCGGCTTGGGCTCCGGCTTCGGCTCGAGGCTCCGTTTGTCGATGTTCAAACTTCTGTGCCCCCCCTGCTGCTCCAAAACTATATAGGCCTTGAAGTTTCTACTGCGATTCTACTGAAACCTAGCATGCATTGAAAACTAGGCAATGGTGTTTTCAAAGTAAATGCATATATGTATATGAAATTGCATCCCAGTAACAGAGTCTGCTCCCGTCCCAAACTGGAGACGGAGCTAATTGAATTCAACAATTTTTTTTTATGTCTTCGAGAAAGACTCTGCTAGAGTCGAAACTTATTTTTTGCATTCATACCATATGTCCTTTTCGTTTGAAAGCAGTTTGCAACAGCCTATTATGTTTTCTGAATCAATGAAAATTTATAAAAAATTTCTTTCTCTTGCCTGCAGCAAATTCACAACAATCGCCTCCCACGAGCAGAAACAGCGCTACAAAGATGTGTTCAATCGGGACTACCCTGAGTATAAGAAGATGCATTCCTATGTGGAGGGAGTCACGCTCAAGTTCACCAAGCTGAAAGAACAACTCCATAATGCGTCGGAAGACAGCGAAGAATATCAGCAGATCAAGCTCAAAGTTCTAGAGGAATATACAATTATTCAGGCGGTAGGTTTTTTCTTTCCAGGACAATTCTGAATTTTTGTGTGTCTTATTGTGAGGCGCTCTTTGGTCTCTGCCTTCTCCCTTTCCCCATAGATTTCCTCCTTTTTAGACTTTCTCATTCAGTAGTTAATAACTTTTTCTCCCTCATCCTAACTTTGATTTTGTACTGTTTCAAACAAACTGTTTTGTACTGTTCCAACCTCCCCCCACCCATTTTGTCTCCCTATTTATTGATTGTGCCCTTGCTTTTTCTTGGCCAAAACTTCCTGTCTCTGCTTACTTTGGGAGTCTGTGCTTAGGGCCCCTAGAACTATGTGCTGTTATTCATGGACGTTGTACGCCTGTAGTGACTTGTCGAGATTTGGGGGAAGTTTGTCTCATAGTGATGGGCCAGAGAGATAGGATCGGGCTCCCCATGAATGATAATATCAATTATGAATATTTGTCAGGTATTTTAATTGAACTACTATTTATTTTGGAAATAGAACAATCTTATTTTGATTTGCCATTATGGAAGTATGGCGCTGTATGTGTAGAATTTCGTGGTTAACACAGCAATGAAATTGGACCCTGTTTACTACAACTTTCACCTACTCATTCTTTACTATTAGCAATAATGAGCTTCATCAAGGCTTGACTAATTGATAATCACTTCTCCTTGTATAGGACAAAGATTATCTCAAGAAAGAGTCGAGATGGCGTGAGCTCCACGAGAAATTAGCGCACGTCAAGAGTTTGATAGCAGCCTACGATAATTCTAGACAACACGGAACAACGACATAGGACTCGGAATGAAACCAGTATTCCACAGTGTGCTCAGATCACGAAAGTAAAATCACATCATGAGACGAGGGTAATACCTTTTGAATCTATTTAAATATTTAAAGCAATTCCTTCCAACATGAAATGAAAACTTATAAAGTTTTTGCTTGACAGTAAAGTTAGTTTGATATTGGACATTGGACATTCACATAGGTTTGCACAGCGAATGTCTAGTTTGCTCTTTCCAAAGTGGACATTCACGTACAGTTGGTACAGTGAATGTCTACTTTTCATTAGGAAATTAGACATTGCTGTACAAACCTGTGCGAATGTCTAATGTTCAATATCAAAAATAAAAAAGTAGACATTCGCTGTATAAATCTATGTGAATGTCCAATATCAAAATAATAAGTAGACAAACCTATGTGAATGTCCAATATCAAAGTAATAAGTAGATATTCACTGCATAAACCTATGTGAATATCCAATGTCCAATATCAAACTGACTTTACTGTCACTGTTTATGATCATGTCTAACTTCACAAGGAAGGAATTGTTTACTTTTTCAAACTGTATTTGTCGTTTAAGACGCTATCTGTCTTACTGGAAATACTGATGTTATGTTAACGTTGGTATAATATGACGGTGTCAGGCGAGGTGTGACTGGTATTAGAAAATGTTCTACTCCATATTGGTCTGATGTTGTTTACTTTCTGTTAAATTATTTTTTTTTATCTGAGGCCATGTCTGTTTAAGAAGTATTGCTTTTTGACCCATTGAAATGTAGTTGATTTAAAAAGATGTATTCCTTTTTATACGATTGCCATGATTGTTCTTCGACTTAGAATTTTAAAAATTACTCAAAACTTACTTCTTTTTTTTTTTTTCATTTTATATTTTGTTTTTTTCCTAATGCGACAAGAGAGGAAATAATTGTTGAAAATTATGATGTAAGGAAAAACAAGGAAGAAATGGAGTTATAAACATATATTTCTTATTGAATGATTGCCATGATTGTACTTCAAGTTAGAACTCAAAAAATTACTAAAATATTACTTTGATTTCTTTCATTTCATTCTGATTTTTTCCCTTTTTAACTTGCAACGAGAGAAGAAAACATTGATAAAAACTATGTCAAAAGGAAAAAACAAGGAAGATATCCGTTTAAAAAAAAACAGAAAAATATTTATTAAAAAAGAAAAGAAAAAGAAACCAAAAACTTTCTACAATTTAAATAAAACGATAAGGGCTTCCAAGTTTTGTTTGTCTTCATTTTCTGCACCTTTTTATTATTATTCATAAAGTACCAAAAAATATAAAAAAGATGAAAAGTCATCGTAGCTTTGATAAAAGGTGAAGGTTTGTGAATATCCTTTTGAAAGATTTTCTTTCATTGATTACACTTTTTATGAAAAAGAAACTGATTTTTTTTTTCCAGTAGGTTGTCAGATTCAATTTATGAATCAATTATGCAATAATTTTAACCAACTGTTTTGCACTCTTTATCTGAAATTAATATTTGCTGGAATACATTCTTTAGATCAACCGCTATTTCTACAAAATTGACGTAAATTTCAGTTTAAAAAGTGTTTTTAATTATAACCCTTGAACTTATTTTTCTGTTTTTAGTCTCGTTAAGGTAATGTCATAGATTGGTAAAAACTCCAAAAGTTAACGATTGTAAAAACTTACTTGGTGAGAAGCACTGCAGCTGTTGATAGTAAAAATGATTTTTTAGAAAGGATACCCCGTGAAGTTATATGGTTTGGATAATTTCTCACCCAAAACGTTTGAAATTGAGAATTCTCAGACTTCAGAGGGTCGGTTTCCTTGTGCGAAAGCTGCAGCCAGAGAGTGATGGTTGGTACCCGCTGTCACCTCACTAAACATGGATGGGTTTGAAGTCCCTGTGAAATACTGTGATAATTTGTTGCTGTTTCCTCAGCAAGTAGACACTTTCACATGTGACTTTTATTGTATCTCACCTTTACAATTTTATCAACAAATTAGCATTGCCTTGACAAATGCCAATCTATGACCCTACCTTGAAGCGTTCATTTTTATTTCAAAGAAAAATAGCAACCTTAAAGTTAGGAAAGCGATATAGTTGGAAGGGTCCCTGTTGTCGAGCTCAAAGCAGACCTGTGGCTGTACATGAAATTATAAACTCCTCACACAGTTACAGCATGCACCCAATCCATAGGTGATAAGAGCCCTACATCAGAAAGCCTGTAAGCACAAAAACTTGCTAAGCACGAAAATGCTTTTCTTAGCAAAAAAAGGTAACCAGCTAGAACACCATACAGTTACCATCCATGAGACTGGCATCTCGGGTAATTTCGCGCTTAGTCAAGAAATTTGCTAGGCAGAATGTTTTGCCCAGGGCCCAAACACATTGCTTAACAACTCTCTGCTAAGCTGATATTGGCAAAATACCAGTCACAAATGGTTCATGTAACTTGGTAGTTTGGCTGGTAATCTTAGTCTGGTAAGCATAAATTTGTTGTGCTTAGCATCTTTTTGTGCTAAAGCAGCTTTATGAAATTGGGCCCTCGATCTTGACAACACAGTCCTTTTAAGACAGACATGGCCTTGAGTGGAAAGGGAGATGTGGAAATACTGGTTTCAAATTGACAATGATGGTACTCACTGCACAGTATTACTTTGAAACAAATGTAAACTATTTACTTATAAGATAGAGAGTTATAATTACATTACTAAAAGTCAATGATGCAAATTTTGAGATCAAACTTGTTTTTCTTCAGAAAAAAAACATATTGCAATAATATTTTACAGTTTATCGAGAACAGAACCACTGCTTTGTAAATTATTATAGATGTTGTGAATTAGTTTGAGAAATTCTTTGTTTATTAGGCAATACCCACAATATCTGTATCATGTTTTTTCAATTTATGAATGAGGAGAGTTTTGGTCAATAGCATTCCAGTTTGAGGTCTGCATAAGCTCTCAAATAAAATCAATGTGAATTCCTTTTTTTTGGCCATAGTTGAAGGGAATTAGCTGTTTGTAAAAAGCTTACCAACCAAAATTACCTATGAGACGTGGTTGCAGTCTACACGTCTGTAATGGGAAGACTTAATACAGAAACCGTACAGTGTAACATTTGTTAAAGATTTCACCTCGTGTAGACTATGACCAAGCAAAACATCAAAAGAGGGATTTGTAAAAAAAATTCATATCCTGCCTCCTTTTGCATTCGTTATGAAATAAATTAATATCTATGATTTATAATATATTCTTTTGAGTAAAAAAGAGTGAAAAAGTGGCGACAGGACACAGAAATTGTTCCCAGGATTTTGAACTTGTCAACTTCAAGTTACTGTACCAATGTAACAGAGCTGCCAAACTCCAAATGTTGACATCTTGCTATCTTGTCAAATAACATACCTTAGTACTGATGACTTCACAGTGTCCTTAAAGGAACACGTTGCCTTGGATCGGTCGAGTTGGTATTTGAAAAGCGTTTTGTAACCATTTGTTATAAAATCGATATGGTTAGAAAGATGTTGTAAAAGTAGAATACAATGATCTACACAAATATGCCTTGAAATTGCGTGGTTTTCGTTTTACCTCGTCGACAAACACGGTCGGCCATTTATGGGAGTCAAAAATTTGACTCCCATAAATGTCTGACCGTGTTAGTTCGAAGCGTAAAATGAAAACCGTGCAATTTTGAGTGATACCTTCGCAGAAGAATGGGGAACCTTTGTTACTCTGCACAGAAATGCAGCAATTGACGCCACCAATACAGGGGTCTGTTGGTTACAGTTTTAAAGAAACTAGTCAAGTGGAATAAATTCAGACGTCATGCAATAGAATGCTAATATTTTCATCATGCCCATTGAAGTCAGTAATGTAACTATAACCCTTGGTTTTTAAATGATTAGAAATATTTAAAATGAAATGATTTGGAGCCTCATTTTAAAGCTGTATGGGCTGTCACAATCCAAATAAATTTATGTATTGAAGGTTATAAATCAATATGATTAAATTTCATAATTATTTATACAAGTCTGAAGTAGATTAAAGGTATTATACTGGATTGGTGAGGACAACAAAATTGCATTCCTTCTGTGAAATATTTCTCTTTTTAAAATGAAGTAATATTTGAGACAATCTGGAAAAAAAAATGCAACAGCTGATTTCGGTTGTTAACAAAAAAATTCAAGATGATGGGTTAACATGCTGGAAATTGTGCATGGTGTTTCACTATTTTGTCCTGACTCACATAATGGATTAAAGGGAAGGTACACATTTGTTAATTACTAAAAACAAAATTAATTTTAAAACTGACTTGGTAAGAAGCATTGCAGAGCTGTTGATAGTATAAAACATTGTGGGAAACGACTCCCTCTGAAGTAACCTAGTTTTTGAGAAAGAAATAATTTCTCACTAAAATAATAAAAGACTTCTAGCTAGAAGTCCTTTATTCCTAGCTGAAAGCACACAAGTTCGTCCAACAAGGGTGTATTTTCTTTCATCATTTTCTCGCAACTTCGATGACCAATTGAGCCCAAATTTCCACAGGTTTGTTATTTTATGCTGATGATGGGATACACCAAGTGAGAATACTGGTCTTTGACAATTACCAAACGTGTACTGTGCCTTTAAGCCCGATGCTTGCTATTCCTTGTACAGTGTTTATGGTTTGCAGACCAAAACATGAACACTTTCTGCGACTATTTTGTCAGCTTTACCAATCCTGTGTAATACCATGAAGAAGGAACACATAAGGCGGACAAACATCTGGTTTAACTGAGTTGGTAAATTTTATTACGATAATCACATTATTACATTTTGTCACAGGACTCGGGGTATGCATACCAGGGGGGGGGGGGGGGGGTGGGTAAGTACTGAAGATACAAGTGCTGACACGCACATCGGTGTATGGGTAAAAAAAAAGAAGAATATTCTTTATCCCTGATGCAAATTAACATCTATTATTACTTACATTCATTGTAAATGATATTCACTGTGTGAAAGATATTGGGAATCAAACAAATTTATTTCAAAACTTTTCACAAGTTGTATTCATAAGTTCACTGAGTGGCACTGGACACTATTGGTAATTACTCAAAATAATTGTTAGCATAAAAACTTACTTGGTAATGAGAGCTGTTGATAGTATACATCTTTGTGAGAAGTGGCTAGTTTTTGAGAAAGAGGTAATATTTTCTCTCAAACATAACAAGACTTCAGCCCTGAAGCCTATCATATAGGGCATCAGAAGGCACACAAATTTGTTCAACACGGGTAATTTGCTTTCATTATTCTCTTGCAACTTCGATGACTAATTGAGTCAAAATTTTCACAGATTTGTTATTTTTTACATTTTTTGGGATACACCAAATGAGAACACTGGTCTTTGACAATTACCACATGTGTCCCAGTGCCTTTAAAACCTTAGTAAACATTGTGACGAAATATTCACAGGTACATGAACTTTTTGGAGGGGAAAAAAATAATAGCGTTTTTGAAAACTGATGGATCAGATTGTCTGTATTCGTAAAACGAATCATTCAATTTTGTTGACATTCCTTAAGGGTATTATTATTATCACTTTTTGTTATACGTTATTTATTTTATTCAATGTTATTACTGTTGTAAATTTTTATTTGGTTTGACCCATATACACCAATGTATGTCTAGCAAAGGTCATGGGTTTATATCCCACCCGAGTAATATAACTGTGAATTTTATTTCACAGAACTCGAGAAAGTGCCGAGCATACCGTGCTTTACACACATTGGTGGATGGGTAAAACCAAATAAAACTCTTTATCCCCGATGCAAATTTAACATCTGTTATTGTCAGTTTGTTGCATATTGTGCATTGATTTTATTGTTTTTAGTTTATTTTAATTTCTGAAATTTTTGTTTATTCCTTTTTTTTCTTTTTCTTTTTCTTTTTCCCTCTCTTATTTTTAGAGGTTGGGGGGGGGGGGGGGGGGCAAATTCTTCATATTTGAAAGCCAGATTTTCCCAAACAATTTGTTTTCTGCCTTCAAGTAACCAGATGTTTAAGTGCTCCTTAATTAATATAGTATCGGCAATATTTGCCTTGATTTATCTTAAATCTTAATTCTTCAGCCTTCTTTACAATATTGTTGTAAAAAAAAAAGGAAGACAAAGAAATTTACTGTACAGGGTCACAAACGGGTCACTATAGCAAATGATGTAATGGTGGTCGTTGTGTTCATCATGTACAATAAAACACAGTGTACAAAGTCGAACTATGAAGGCTACAATGTATCATGTTTCAAATTATACGAGATAAATTAATAACTGAATCAAATTGTATTGTTTATTATCAGGGTGCTTGGAAGGGGAGGGACTGTTGGAAGGCGGGGGGGGGGAGACATTGTAACCCTTCATAAATGGCTGCTATTTATATATCATATAAGATATAATATTGTGCTATACTGAGCCACAGATAAATAAAAATGAACAACTAGCTTATTGTGTTTTGATAGTTTGCTATTCAGTTTGTGATACCTAACTATCAATTATGGATCTTTTTTTTCTTTTCAATTGTACATCATCTAATTTCATGAGCTGCTCCAGCAGAAAATATTTCTTAACAATTGTCTGCCAAGCTGGAATGAGCAGGATACCAGTCACAAATTGTGTATGTGACATGGTAGTTAAAGACAGTGGACACTATTGGTAATTGCCAAAGACTAGTCTTCACAGTTGCTGTATCTCAACATATGCATGAAATAACAAACCTGTGGAAATTTGAGCTCAATCGGTCGTCGAATTTGCGACATAATAATGAAAGAAAAAACAGCCTTGTCACACGAAGTTGTGTGCTTTCTGATGCTTGATTTCGAGACCTCAAAGTCTAAACTTTCTTGAAAACTACGTCACTTCAGAGGGAGCTGTTTCTCACAATGTTTTATACCATCTATCTCTCCCCATTACTTGTAATCAAGAAAGATTTTATGATGATAAATATTTTGAGTAATTACCAATAGTGTCCACTGTCTTTAAGGTGGTAGCCTTAATGTCAACTTTTTCATAGCGTTTAGTAAAAATGCCTTACCCTGATGGGCACACTAAAAGTTTTTTTTGTGTGTTTTTGAGAACTTGGTACTGCAAAGGTATTGATTTGCTTTAATATGGAGGCCTTTTCATACAACATGATTAAGATTGCCAAATTACCTTCCAGTAATTAATCACAACTATTATGGGGACTTTAAATTATTTCAGTGTCATTCTGATAACAATAATAAGTTCTGAATTTAATGTAAAATAAAATTATAGCATTTAAACCTGATGAGTAATGTGGTGTTATTTCTCACTAGTCGGCTAAGCTTATTTTTAAAACGCCTTTGAGCCAAAATTGATAAAAATGCTGGACTTGCCCCCTGTGTTTTAAAGCAAAATTTAATAACAGTGCTGGACTTACCCCTTCGTTTGTTTCTGCAATTTTTTGAGTAAAATGCCAAAAAAAACGCTGGAAATGTTTCTGTTTTTTCTTATTTTCAATTTGTTGAGCAATTTGTTATAAAAATGCTGGAGCTCCCCTTGTGGTTGTTTTTTAGTTTCTTTTGGCAAATATATATTTTGGTAAAACATTTGTACCCTTTTAATTTTTTGAGCCAAATAAAAAAAGGCTTGCTGGACTTACCCATTTATTTTTATTTTATTTTTTATTAAAGCAAAATTTGAGTAAAAGTCTGGACTTGCTATCCTTTGTGTTTGGAAACTCAGCATCACATTCACAACAACAGTTGATGGCACGACAATCGAGAAGGTGAATAATTACATATACCTTGGTAAAATCTTCACCCTGGATCACGAAACGGCATGAAAAGTCCAAGGGGACACACAAACCACACATTAAAAAACCAAGATTTTTTTTGACACCAACCACACATTCGAAAATAAAAACATTTTGACACCAACCACACAATCGAAAATAAAAAATTTTTTTGACACCAACCACACAATCGAAAATACAAATTTTTGTTGACACCAACCACACAATCGAAAATACAAATTTTTGTTGACACCAACCACACATTCGAAAAAAAAGTATTTTTTTACACCAACCACACATTTGAAAATAAAATGAGTTTGACAAAATCACACGTCCGAAAATAAAGAATTTTTTGGAACCAACCACACATTCGAAAACAAAAATTTTTTTGACACAAATCACACGTTCGAAAATAAAACATTTTTTTGCAACCAACCACACACATTCGAAAATAAAATATTTTTGACACCAAACACATTTGAAAATATAAAAAAATTGACACCGATAACCACACAATCGAAAATAAAAATAATGTTTGACACCAACCACACAGTCGAAAATAATAATGTTTTTTTTTAAACCAACCACACATTCGAAAGGAAAATATTTGTTGACACCAACCACATAATTGAAGATAAAAGTGTTTTTGACACAAATCACACGTTCGAAAGTAAAATATCTTTTGGAACCAACCACACATTTGAAAGTATTTTTGTTTAACCAACAACACATTCGAAAATAAAATTATTTTTTGGCACCAATTACCACACATTCAAAAATAATAATATTTTTTGACACCAACCGCACATTCGAAAATGAAAACATTTTTGACACCAATAACCACACAATCGAAAATAAAAATATTTTTTGACACCAACCACACATTCGAAAATAAAAACATTTTTTTGACATTAACCACACATTCGAAAATAAAAATATTTGACACAAACCACACAATCGACGGCAAAATGTTGACTGATATTACGCCAACGTTTGCTGCAGGTCGGTGACTTACTGTTGGTATTATGTTGGCCGTCGATGTTGAGCCATTGTTGGTTGTGGGTCGGAAGCCAACATTGGCAGTCAGTTTGAAAATGATGTTGCATCAACGATGGCTAAAGGTCGGCATTGTTGGTCGGAAGTCAATATTGTGATCATGTTGCTAACGTTGTTGGCTTACATTGACGCGACATTGGAGGCCATTAGTGGCCCAACGTCGGTGGCCGATGTTGGTACAATATAGCTTTTTGTGTTGTGCTGTTCGCCATTCTTCACTGAAGAACTGAACCTTTTTTCTAATACCTGTATGAAATAATAGACATTCAATAAAAATCATAATAAAATTCATAAAAAACGGAAAAATGACGGAAGCTGTAAGTGGTTTCTAAGCTACAATCCCGGCCATATCATATGCTAATGAGCGGACACTTATTGCCAGCGGACAGTTTTTGTCATGACACCGGTCATCTCGTTAGGCCCCCTTTCAATGTTGGTTTTCATTGTTGCACGGTCTTCCCCTCATGATTTTTCAATGTTGGTTTTCATTTTGATTTTCAATGTTGGTTTTCATTGTTGCACGGTCTTCCCCTCATGATTTTTTCAATTTTCGGCTCAAATTGTGTAAAATGCTGGACCTACCCCTAGTGATGGTTTATTAATTTTTCCAATTTGGGGTTCCAATTGGACAAAAATGTCTGACTTATTGTGTTTTTCTTAGTGTTCGGCCAAAATTTGAAAGTAGACTTAATCCTTCTGTTTTTTGAATTTTTGGTCCAAATTGGATAAAAAAGCTGGACTTACCCCCTTTTGATTGTTTAAAATTGTAGTCGACATTGGACCAAAAAGTTGGCCTAACCCCTTGTGTTTTTATTTAATTCGGCCCACACTGTTGCTCTTGTGATTTTTCAATTATGGGTTCAAATTTGTTTGATAAGTTTGCTGGACTTAGGCCTTCTACTTAGGATTTTGTTTTCCACGATGAAAAATGTCAGACATTCCCGGCCATTGTCGTTGCCCCCCATGTTGCACGGTCTTGTGCGTTCCCTTGTGATTTTCTTTCTGCAAATTATTGGTTCAAATTGGATACAAATGTGTAAGGGTAGACTTACTCCTTTTGTTTTTGTGAATTTATTGTCCAAACAATTGTCCAAACTGGATACAAATGTTGGACTTACCCCTTTTAACTGTTTAACCCCAATTTTTGGTTTTGATTAATAGTGACTACTGTCATGGGATATGTTTTTTTTAGGGACCCATTTTGAGATTCATGACCCCTGTGATTGTTTTCAGTTATAGCATTGGTTTTCGAAATTTTGCAAGGTGATATTTTGGGAACGTAGTTCTAGTCATGGTGTGAAAGTAGTTTGCAGAAATCTAGCGTGAAGTAAACGTTTTAAGTAAATTATTCACTTTATGCACATTTTTGGAATAGTTTTATTAAAACGTTTATGTAACGTCCTTGTTCACTCTGTACCACCATGACTTCAAATACGTACCCAAAATACCACATTGCCAAATTTCACTTTGGTCTAATCTTTTTCTATATCTCGAAAAAAGGTACATCCAGCCCCGGAGGCCACAAAGGTAAAAGTGGCTCGCTAAAGATACCTGAATTTATTTTATAAAACCATTATTATTCTGACAAGCTAATGAATGATTTAAGGATGTCGTTTTAAGGATCATTGGTGCTTCAAAACAAATGGAGTCATAAGATTTTTTTATGAATAGAACTGTATGTCACACCAAACTGTACAATAGTGCCACGATTTCGTAAACAAAAGTTGATGCAATATTTTGTATATACCATTCGTTTATCTACAACCATCACTAGACACGGCTAGTCTTGTAGATTTTTTGGCCTAGTTTGCTCAGGAAAAATACCATGATAATCATAATAGAAGCACAAGGTTTCGTGAGTGTATTTTTGTGTTTGATTAATTTATACTCTATTTGGTGAATTTTTCAGTCGACGGTTACTAAGGGGCACCCGCTTCGACCATGCATCGACTTTCGCTAAACCTGCCATTAAACAGAGAGAATGTTGCCGTCTGAAAGCCCCCAAAGCCTCGCCGCTACCACCAATTAAGAAATATACCCTTTCACCCCCTTAAAATTTAATTAAGATTCTTTTCTCGGTTCGTAATACACCTTCGGTCTTAAACCATTGGGATGATTCTGGATGACAATTACTATCGCAAAGGCCAGGACGGTTTTTCTTATACCGTCAAACACCGTCAACACACCATATAAACCGTCACACTCAATATACCGTAAAAACACCGTCAACACACCAAAAACACCGTCAACACACCAAATATACCACCAAACACCGTCAACACACCCAAAACACCGTCAACACACTTGAAACACCGTCAACACACCAAAAATACCGTGAAACAACGTTAACACACCATATATACCGTCAAACACCGTCAACACACCCAACACACCGTCAAACATCGTCAACACACCCAAAACACCATAAAAACACCAAAAAATACCGTCACACAGCGTCAACACACCAAAAACAGCGTCAACACACCAAAAACACCGTCAACACACCAAATATACCGTCAAACACCGTCAACACACCATATAT
This sequence comes from Asterias amurensis, assembly GCF_032118995.1. Lineage (NCBI taxonomy): Eukaryota > Metazoa > Echinodermata > Asteroidea > Forcipulatida > Asteriidae > Asterias > Asterias amurensis. The sequence goes on from NC_092656.1 coordinate 6,650,869, forward strand.
ACCGTCAAACACCGTCAACACACCCAAAACACCGTCAACACACTCAATATACCGTCAAACACCGTCAACACACCCAAAACACCGTCAACACACTCAATATACCGTCAAACACCGTCAACACACCCAAACACCGTCAACACACCCTATATACCGTCAAACACCGTCAACACACACAAAACACCGTCAACACACCAAATATACCGTCAAACAGCGTCAACACACCCTATATACCGTCAAACACCGTCAACACACCCAAAACACCGTCAACACACCCTATATACCGTCAAACAGCGTCAACACACCCTATATACCGTCAACACACCCTATATACCGTCAAACACCGTCAACACACCCAAAACACCGTCAACACACCCTATATAACGTCAAACAGCGTCAACACACCCTATATAACGTCAAACACCGTCAACACACCCTATATACCGTCAAACAGCGTCAACACACCCTATATAACGTCAAACACCGTCAACACACCCTATATAACGTCAAACAGCGTCAACACACCCTATATAACGTCAAACACCGTCAACACACCCTATATACCGTCAAACACCGTCAACACACCCAAAACACCGTCAACACACTCAATATACCGTCAAACACCGTCAACACACCCAAACACCGTCAACACACCCTATATACCGTCAAACACCGTCAACACACACAAAACACCGTCAACACACCAAATATACCGTCAAACAGCGTCAACACACCCTATATACCGTCAAACACCGTCAACACACCCAAAACACCGTCAACACACCCTATATACCGTCAAACACCGTCAACACACACAAAACACCGTCAACACACCAAATATACCGTCAAACAGCGTCAACACACCCTATATACCGTCAAACACCGTCAACACACCCAAAACACCGTCAACACACCCTATATACCGTCAAACAGCGTCAACACACCCTATATACCGTCAACACACCCTATATACCGTCAAACACCGTCAACACACCCAAAACACCGTCAACACACCCTATATAACGTCAAACAGCGTCAACACACCCTATATACCGTCAACACACCCTATATACCGTCAAACACCGTCAACACACCCAAAACACCGTCAACACACCCTATATAACGTCAAACAGCGTCAACACACCCTATATAACGTCAAACGCCGTCAACACACCCTATATACCGTCAAACAGCGTCAACACACCCTATATAACGTCAAACACCGTCAACACACCCTATATACCGTCAAACACCGTCAACACACCCAAAACACCGTCAACACACTCAATATACCGTCAAACACCGTCAACACACCGTCAAACAGCGTCAACACACCCTATATACCGTCAAACACCGTCAACACACCCAAAACACCGTCAACACGCTCAATATACCGTCAAACACCGTCAACACACCCAAAACACCGTCAACACACCCTATATACCGTCAAACAGCGTCAACACACCCTATATACCGTCAAACACCGTCAACACACCCAAAACACCGTCAACACACCCTATATACCGTCAAACAGCGTCAACACACCCTATATACCGTCAACACACCCTATATACCGTCAAACAGCGTCAACACACCCTATATACCGTCAACACACCCTATATAACGTCAAACACCGTCAACACACCCTATATACCGTCAAACAGCGTCAACACACCCTTTCTAACGTCAAACACCGTCAACACACCCTATATACCGTCAACACACCCTATATACCGTCAAACAGCGTCAACACACCCTTTCGAACGTCAAACAGCGTCAACACACCCTATATACCATCAACGCACCCTAAACATCGTCAAACACCGTCAACACACTCAATATACCGTCAAACACCGTCAACACACCCTATATAACGTCAAACACCGTCAACACACCCTATATACCGTCAAACAGCGTCAACACACCCTTTCTAACGTCAAACACCGTCAACACACCCTATATACCGTCAACACACTTAATATACCGTCAAACACCGTCAACACACCCAAAACACCGTCAACACACCAAATATACCGTCAAACAGCGTCAACACACCCTATATAACGTCAAACACCGTCAACACACCCTATATACCGTCAACACACCCTATATACCGTCAAACAGCGTCAACACACCCTATATACCGTCAAACAGCGTCAACACACCCTTTCTAACGTCAAACAGCGTCAACACACCCTATATACCGTCAACGCACCCTAAACATCGTCAAACACCGTCAACACACTCAATATACCGTCAAACACCGTCAACACACCCTATATAACGTCAAACACCGTCAACACACCCTATATACCGTCAAACAGCGTCAACACACCCTTTCTAACGTCAAACACCGTCAACACACCCTATATACCGTCAACACACTCAATATACCGTCAAACACCGTCAACACACCCAAAACACCGTCAACACACCAAATATACCGTCAAACAGCGTCAACACACCCTATATAACGTCAAACACCGTCAACACACCCTATATACCGTCAACACACCCTATATACCGTCAAACAGCGTCAACACACCCTATATACCGTCAAACAGCGTCAACACACCCTTTCTAACGTCAAACAGCGTCAACACACCCTATATACCGTCAACGCACCCTAAACATCGTCAAACACCGTCAACACACTCAATATACCGTCAAACAGTGTCAACACACCCTATATAACGTCACACAGCGTCAACACACCCTATATAACGTCAAACACCGTCAACACACCCTATATACCGTCAACACACCCTATATACCGTCAAACAGCGTCAACACACCCTATATACCGTCAAACAGCGTCAACACACCCTTTCTAACGTCAAACACCGTCAACACACCCTATATACCGTCAACACACCCTATATACCGTCAAACAGCGTCAACACACCCTATATAACGTCAAACACCGTCAACACACCCTATATACCGTCAAACACCGTCAACACACCCAAAACACCGTCAACACACCCTATATACCGTCAAACAGCGTCAACACACCCTTTCTAACGTCAAACAGCGTCAACACACCCTTTATAACGTCAAACACCGTCAACACACCCTATATACCGTCAACACACCCTATATACCGTCAAACAGCGTCAGCACACCCTATATAAAACGTCAAACACCGTCAACACACCCTATATACCGTAAACACGCCCTATATACCGTCAAACAGCGTCAACACACCCTGTATAACGTTAAACAGCGTCAACACACCCTATATACCGTCAACACACCCTATACACCGTCAAACAGCGTCAACACACCCTATATAACGTCAAACACCGTCAACACACCCTATATACCGTCAAACACCGTCAACACAGTCAAACACCGTCAACACACCAAAAACACCGTCAACACACCTCTATAACGTAAAACACCGTCAACACACCCTATATACCGTCAACACACCCTATATACCGTCAAACACCGTCAACACACCCTATATAACGTCAAACAGACGTTAATTGACATGTTATACTGCATATTATTGTATATTATTTAACATGCCAACTGACGCATTGAAGTATCAACCACCAAAAAGTTCCAGTAAGACTAGTCTCCTAACCAAAAGTATCATTTATCTCTGAAAGCCCGATGTTCCCAAATTGTTTGTTTCCTGCCTTCAAGTAATAAATGTTAAAGTGCTCCTTAGTTAATATATATATAGAAGAGTTTGCGGTAACACCATGTATTAACAATCTCTAAATGAGTTGGGGTGGTTCTGAAAAGAACCGTTGGGTTAACTCGACGTTTCGATCAGTATGCTCTGATCGTCTTCTGGAGAATGCTGGACTCTGATGCTGCATGCTGCTTAAGTACTAGGCGGTGGATCAGCGGTGATGCACGAAGGCGGGAAATGTAGGCGGGAAGTGAACTCGATGATGCGTGGTGAAACCTGTTGTGGAGCCTTGGGGGTTGTGTGGGGGGTGTGTGCTCACTGAACCGTGTCAGTAGGAACAAGCACAGGGGACAGTGAGGGTGTGGGGCCTAGGTGACTGAGGGTATAGATGACCCAAAGCAGTCTAATAGTTGGGGCCTAGGAGGTGACCGTGGATATAGAAGATCCATTGGTCGGGAGAAGGGGGAGCCAGATGTCACTGATGTGGAAGCCGATGTCTTGGGGTACGGTGTCATGCTTGTGGATCTCGATGGCCTCTCTAATGCGTCTAGGGTGCCACGCCTGGATGGCAACTCATTTAGAGATTGTTAATACATGGTGTTACCGCAAACTCTTCTATATCTTATCTCCACCATGCAAAGTTTCAAATCCTACTTAGTTAATATAGTATCGGCAATATTTGCCTTGATTTATCTTCAATCTCAATATGAATCAAGACTAAGAATTACACCAGTCACATCTCACACTTTACCTATTGCCTGTGAACCTAGCTGCTGAATGGGGAAGAGGGTTGGTCTTATCTCTAAGGCAATACTTTAACTACTTTAGGCCTTCACTGACTTACCACATACATACCCAAGAATCACTACGTCTTTCTCCATCGTTGAAGATCTTCTCTTTTCACCCGTCATTTCCTCTCGCACGTCTTTGTGTGTCTTTTGTTTTTAGTCTTTATAAAAATTACACAATGACAATTATTATTTGACATGCCAACTGACGACTTGAAGTATCAACCGCCAGAAAGTTACAGTAAGACCAGTCTCCTAACTAACAAGCATCATTGGCTTCGACCAATATGCAAATCAAGGAATCGCCAAGAAAGTGTGACGTCCCCTGAAAGCTTAAGAAAGGACAACATCAACAAGGTCGCCGAACATCTGGGAGAGGGCGGGGTCACAAAAGGGGTGGGACTCTGCAAGAGAACGGGTTAGATCTTCTCTTACACTTCGCAGTCTTCGCCTTGTCTTGATCTTGAAAGGTCAACTTGCGTTATCCAACCTCCACTTTTATTCTCTATCAATAATCTAACTTTGTGTATTATTTTTGTTCCGAAATGTCAATAGTTTTACAATTCTTCATGCAACTATCAAAATTGAACTCATACGGGAGGTTTATGCAAAGTCAATTCAACTCATTTTAGTTATTGATCATGTGAAATTATGAAATTTGTTATCCACTGCTAACAGTTAAAAATATCTATTGTATTTACTGCCAGTTGATTGAGAATTAAAAGGGAAGAAGAAAAAAAAACGTACTTTCCATTATCAAAGAGGTCACCGCGCAAAAGAGCTATAACCGTGGAGGTCGGATGTTGCCAAGTTTTCCTTACCTGAATCCGGCGATGACTCCAGCGATGACTCCAGCGATGACTCCAGCGATGACTCCAGTGTACGTCCAAAAACCACATATCCATAGATTTCCAACTCACGAAGCGGTCTCACAGCCCCTTGAAGCTTCGATGGGCGGGGGAGCTGGCTGCTGGCTGTTGGATCTGCCTCAAGTCGTTCCCCGTCCTGGTCGACCACTTTCGGCTTCCCCGTCTCTGACTAGAAAGAGAAAACCATAAATCCACAAATGACCGTGATTTTAGAAAACATTTTAAGTATAACTGTGGTTAAGAAATTATCCTTTATACGTGGATGTCGTAAGGTCAGTGTATAATTGACAAGCTATTCACTCGGGAGAAAAGCATTGAAAATCTCCTTCCGTAATTTTGAAATTATATGATATTTTGATTAAAACCAATATTATTGTTATTTACGGTTCTGATAACTTGGAAAAAGGTGATACCCCCGCCAAAGTTTTTCGCCCAACTCAAAAGGCCGGACGACCAACTCAAGGAGAGGGCCGCGCGACACTTGGGCCCCCGACTAGTAGATCAATTTTTAGAAGCGCCGGATTTTTCCCACTATGTTTTCAATGAGTATGCATTAAGCCAGATAATGCAGCAACCAAATCCACATGAAAGATTTGTCGCAGTAAACATTGTTTAGGCACAAGGAGGCTAGAATTGTTACCCTTCAAAACGTCAAAAGCTCTTAACTTCTTGATAGGTAATGCTCCGAAGTCTTACCTCAACATGTTGTCGATTCGGTCTGTTCGGCTTTGGTCGTACAGTTTTTCATAGCAGTTTACGGCAAAGAACAACAAGGCGTACGTAAACATGCAACACTAACCGAAAATGGTGCTCACCCATAGTTTACACAAGTCACGCACCAGTTCACACTGCCAATGTGTTGTAAGGGGGACTTTGTATGTTATTTACCAATGGGGATTCGAACCCATGGACCAGTGCAGTTACGTAACTAGAGTGCTCCATGCTACGGTCGTTATGAGCTCATCGCAGAAGTTCGCATTCATGTCACTGTCCAAATTGAATGCTAACTGGTATTCGACACAGTGGGGGATTCGAAATATAAATAACAATCAGAGGAATGTCCAGCTGAACTTGTTGAGCACAAGCATCAATCCCAGGTGGCTTAGATCGTTTGTTCAAGAGTCGAGAAAAAAATATAGGCTCAGAGAAATACCCATTTAGAATCAAAGTTCTCTTCGAAAATGCTTTGTCTGTTGTGGTGGGAGTTCGGGTAGTCGCCCTTTGTTTGTTTGTTTGTTTGTTTGTTTGTTTGTTTGTTTGTTTGTTTGTTTGTTTGTTTGTTTGTCTGTTTGTCTGTTTGTCTATTTGTCTGTATGTTTGTTTGTTTTGTTTGTTTGTCTGTCTGTTTGTTTGTTTGTTTGTTTGTTTGTTCTGATTTTGTTTGAGTTTGGGGTTTTCTTTTTAACATTCACATTGGATGAGGACTAAAAAAAACTGGGGATACCATATCCCAAATTATTTTGTTACGTACCCATGCGATAAATATGGAAGCCGTGTCCGAATTGGCAGCTACGGCTACGGCTACGGTTATGGCTATGACTGGGAATAGATCGTACGTCAACATGCCTTAAGTATAGGACGTCCTTACCAACACCCTTAGCAACAGTCGTAGCCGTTGTGCAGGCTACCCTGAGAATTATTCTATGCGAATTCGTAATGAGAAACTTTGCTCGTGAGAAAACTTTGGCAGCGGCAATGTTTTTTTTTTTACATTGAACTGTTTTTCATTCTACATGACACCGGATATGAGCCATAATTTATTGTTTGGCAAAATCACCCTCTTCCGTAATACTTAGTCTAAACTTTCTAGCTCCAACCTTAATGTAGGGTGCGTTCGATTAGCTTGCCCGGGTCGACCCCGGTGTGTTGCGTTTTCTTTTTCCAGGACGAACGTGTGCAGATAATTACCCAGGTTAGTCCTGGGAAAAAAACACCACACACCGGGGTCGACCCAGGGAAGCTTAACGAACACACCCATAATTTCACAAAGGTGAAGCACTGTAAAAACCCTCTTTGGTGTGTCCGTGTGCTCATTCGTTGCGTGTCGAGTACGACCATGTTTCATGAATGGCGCCCTCATTCGACCTCGACACTATCAAAAATGTAACAGGTTGTCTAAGTGAAGGGGCGCGTAGGCCTACGGCGGACTCAAAATAACCATTACGCCCCTTTTACTTCGTTATCATTCCTTACCAACGTTAACGCCTCCCTTCAAAAAATGACGAAATGATTCCAGTTTTGTATCACTTTTTATTTCAGGGGCGTGATTTTGTACTGTTTCCAACTAGCCCATTCACTCCAACCTCCCCCCCCCCCACCCATTTTGTCTCCCTATTTATTGATTGTGCCCTTGCTTTTTCTTGGCCAAAATTGCCTGTCTCTGCTTACTTTGTGATTCTGTGATTAGGGCCCCTAGAACTATGTGCTGTTATTCATGGACGTTGTACGCCTGTAGTGACTTGTCGAGATTTGGGGGAAGTTCGTCCCATAGTGATGGGCCAGAGAGATAGGATCGGGCTCCCCATGAATGATAATATCAATTATGAATATTTGTCAGGTATTTTAATTGAACTACTATTTATTTTGGAAATAGAACAATCTTATTTTGATTTGCCATTATGGAAGTATGGCGCTGTATGTGTAGAATTTCGTGGTTAAAACAGCAATGAAAATGGACCCTGTTTACTACAACTTTCACCTACTCATTCTTTACTATTAGCAATAATGAGCTTCATCAAGGCTTGACTAATTGATAATCACTTCTCCTTGTATAGGACAAAGATTATCTCAAGAAAGAGTCGAGATGGCGTGAGCTCCACGAGAAATTAGCGCACGTCAAGAGTTTGATAGCAGCCTACGATAATTCTGGACAACACGGAACAACGACATAGGACTCGGAATGAAACCAGTATTCCACAGTGTGCTCAGATCACGAAAGTAAAATCACATCATGAGACGAGGGTAATACCTTTTGAATCTATTTAAATATTTAAAGCAATTCCTTCCAAAATGAAATGAAAACTTATAAAGTTTTTGCTTGACAGTAAAGTTAGTTTGATATTGGACATTGGACATTCACATAGGTTTGCACAGCGAATGTCTAGTTTGCTATTTCCATAGTGGACATTCATGTACAGTTGGTACAGTGAATGTCTACTTTTCATTAGGAAATTGGACATTGCTGTATAAACCTGTGCGTATGTTTTAATGTCCAATATCAAAAATAAAAAAGTAGACATTCGCTGCATAGATCTATGTGAATGTCCAATATCAAAATAATAAGTAGACATTCGCTGTATAAATCTATGTGAATGTCCAATATAAAAATAATAAGTAAACATTCGCTGTGTAAATCTATATGAATGTCCAATATCAAAATAATAAGTAGACATTCGCTGTATAAATCTATGTGAACGTCCAATATAAAAATAATAAGTAAACATTCGCTGTGTAAATCTATATGAATGTCCAATATCAAAATAATAAGTTGACATTCGCTGTGTAAATCTATATGAATGTCCAATATCAAAATAATAAGTAGACATTCGCTGTCTAAATCTATGTGAATGTCCAATATAAAACAAAAAGTATACATTCACTGCATAAACCTATGTGAATATCCAATATCAAAATAATTAGTAGACATTCGCTGCGTAAACCTATGTGAATATCCAATGTCCAATATCAAACTGACTTTACTGTCACTGTTTATGATCATGTCTTACATTGTACTTCACCAGGAAGGAACTGTTTACTTTTTCAAACTGTATTTGTCGTTTAAGACGCTATCTGTCTTACTGGAAATACTGATGTTATGTTAACGTTGGTATAATATGACGGTGTCAGGCGAGGTGTGACTGGATTTAGAAAATGTTCTACTCCATATTGGTCTGATGTTGTTGTTTAATTTCTGTTAAATTATTTTTTTTATCTGAGGTCATGTCTGTTTAAGAAGTATTGCTTTTTGACCCATTGAAATGTAGTTGATTTAACAAGATGTATTCCTTTTTATACGATTGCCATGATTGTTTTTCGAGTTAGAATTTTAAAAATTACTCAATACTTACTCTCTTTTTTTTCATTTCGTATTTTGTTTTTTCCTAATGTGACAAGAGAGGAAATAATTGTTGAAAATTATGATGTAAGGAAAAACAAGGAAGAAATGGAGTTCAAAACATATTGAATGATTGCCATGATTGTTCTTCAAGTTAGAACTTAAAAAATTACTAAAAGATTACTTTGATTTCTTTCATTTCATTCTGATTTTTTTCCTTTTCAACTTGCAACGAGAGAAGAAAACATTGATAAAAACTATGTCAAAAGGAAAAAACAAGGAAGATATCCATTTAAAAAAAAACAGAAAAATATTTATTAAAAAAGAAAAGAAAAAGAAACCAAAAACTTTCTACAATTTAAATAAAGCGATAAGGTCTTCCAAGTTTTGTTTGTCTTCATTTTCTGCACCTTTTTATTATTATTCATAAAGTACCAAAAAATATAAAAAATATGAAAAGTCATCGTAGCTTTGATAAAAGGTGAAGGTTTGTGAATATCCTTTTGAAAGATTTTCTTTCATTGATTACACTTTTTATGAAAAAGAAACTGATTTTTTTTCAATAGGTTGTCAGATTCAACTTATGAATCAATTATGCAATAATTTTAACCAACTGTTTTGCACTCTTTATCTGAAATTAAAATTTGCTGGAATACATTCTTTAGATCAACCGCTATTTCTACAAAATTGACGTAAATTTCAGTTTAAAAAGTGTTTTTAATTATAACCCTTGAACTTATTTTGTCTCGTTAAGGTAATGTCATAGATTGGTCAAAACTCCAAAAGTTAACGATTGTAAAAACTTACTTGGTGAGAAGCACTGCAGCTGTTGGTAGTAAAAACTATTTTTTAGAAAGGATATCCCTTGAAGTTATATGGTTTTGATAATTTCTCACCCAAAACGTTTGAAATTGAGAATTCTCAGACTTCAGAGGGTCGGTTTCCTTGTGCGAAAGCTGCAGCCAGAGAGTGATGGTTGGTACCCGCTGTCACCTCACTAAACATGGATGGGTTTGACGTCCCTGTGAAATACTGGGATAATTTGTTGCTGTTTCCTCAGCAAGTAGACACTTTCACATGTGACTTTTATTGTATCTCACCTTTACAATTTTATCAACAAATTAGCATTGCCTTGACAAATGCCAATCTATGACCCTACCTTGAAGCGTCAACACACACAAAACACCGTCAACACACCCTATATACCGTCAAACACCGTCAACACACACAAAACACCGTCAACACACCAAATATACCGTCAAACAGCGTCAAAACACCCAAAACACCGTCAACACACCCTATATACCGTCAAACAGCGTCAACACACCAAATATACCGTCAAACGGCGTCAACACACCATATATAACGTCAAACACCGTCAACACACCCTATATAACGTCAAACAGCGTCAACACACCCTATATAACGTCAAACAGCGTCAACACACCCTATATAACGTCAAACAGCGTCAACACACCCTATATAACGTCAAACACCGTCAACACACCCTATATACCGTCAAACACCGTCAAAACACCCAAAACACCCGTCAACACACCATATATACCGTCAACACACTCAATATACAGTCAAACACCGTCAACACACCCTACATAACGTCAAACAGCGTCAACACACCCTATATACCGTCAAACAGCGTCAACACACCAAATATACCGTCAAACAGCGTCAACACACCATATATAACGTCAAACACCGTCAACACACCCTATATAACGTCAAACAGGGGAGGGGCTGTTGGAAGGCGGGGGGAGACATTGTAACCCTTCATAAATGGCTGCTATTTATGTATCATATAAGATATAATATTGTGCTATACTGAGCCACAGATAAATAAAAATGAACAACTACCTTATTGTGTTTTGATAGTTTGCTATTCAGTTTGTGATACCTAACTATCAATTATGGATATTTTTTTTCTTTTCAATTGTACATCATCTAATTTCATGAGCTGCTCCAGCAGAAAATGCTTCTTAACAATTGTCTGCCAAGCTGGAATGAGCAGGATACCAGTCACAAATTGTGTATGTGACATGGTAGTTAAAGACAGTGGACACTATTGGTAATTGTCAAAGACTAGTCTTCACAGTTGCTGTATCTCAACATATGCATGAAATAACAAACCTGTGGAAATTTGAGCTCAATCGGTCGTCGAATTTGCGACATAATAATGAAAGAAAAAACAGCCTTGTCACACGAAGTTGTGTGCTCTCTGATGCTTGATTTCGAGACCTCAAATTCTAAACTTTCTTGAAAACTACGTCACTTCAGAGGGAGCTGTTTCTCGCAATGTTTTATACCATCTATCTCTCCCCATTACTTGTAATCAAGAAAGATTTTATGATGATAAATATTTTGAGTAATTACCAATAGTGTCCACTGTCTTTAAGGTGGTAGCCTTAATGTCAACTTTTTCATAGTGTTTAGTAAAAATGCCTTACCCTGATGTGCACACTAAAAAAATAATTTGTGTTTTTGAGAACTTGGTACTGCAAAGGTATTGATTTGCTTTAATATGGAGGCCTTTTCATACAACATGATTAAGATTGCCAAATTACCTTCCAGTAATTAATCACAACTATTATGGGGACTTTAAATTATTTCAGTGTCATTCTGATAACAATAATAAGTTCTGAATTTAATGTAAAATAAAATTATAGCATTTAAACCTGATGAGTAATGTGGTGTTATTTCTCACTAGTCGGCTAAGCTTATTTTTAAAACGCCTTTGAGCCAAAATTGATAAAAATGCTGGACTTGCCCCCTGTGTTTTAAAGCAAAATTTAATAACAGTGCTGGACTTACCCCTTCGTTTGTTTCTGCAATTTTTTGAGTAAAATGCCAAAAAACGCTGGAAATGTTTCTGTTTTTTTCTTATTTTTAATTTGTTGAGCAATTTGTTATAAAAATGCTTGAGCTCCCCTTGTGGTTGTTTTTTAGTTTCTTTTGGCAAATATATATTTTGGTAAAACATTTGTACCCTTTTAATTTTTTGAGCCAAATAAAAAAAGGCATGCTGGACTTACCCATTTATTTTTTATTTTTTTTTTTAAAGCAAAATTTGAGTAAAAGTCTGGACTTGCTATCCTTTGTGTTTGGAAACTCAGCATCACATTCACAACAACAGTTGATGGCACGACAATCGAGAAGGTGAATAATTACATATACCTTGGTAAAATCTTCACCCTGGATCACGAAACGACATGAGAAGTCCAAGGGGACGCACAAACCACACATTAAAAAACCAAGATTTTTTTTGAAACCAACCACACATTCGAAAAAAAAAAATTTTGACACCAACCACACAATCGAAAATACAAATTTTTGTTCACACCAACCACACATTCGAAAAAAAAGTATTTTTTGACACCAACCACACATTTGAAAATAAAATGAGTTTGACAAAATCACACGTTCGAAAATAAAGAATTTTTTGGAACCAACCACACATTCGAAACTAATTTTGTTTTGAACCAACCACACATTCGAAAACAAAAATGTTTTTGACACAAACCACACGTTCGAAAATAAAACATTTTTTTGCAACCAACCACACACATTCGAAAATAAAATATTTTTGACACCAAACACATTTGAAAATATAAAAAAAAATGACACCGATAACCACACAATCGAAAATAAAAATAATGTTTGACACCAACCACACAGTCGAAAATAAAAATGTTTTTTTAAACCAACCACACATTCGAAAGTAAAATATTTGTTGACACCAACCACATAATTGAAGATAAAAATGTTTTTGACACAAATCACACGTTCGAAAGTAAAATATCTTTTTGGAACCAACCACACATTTGAAAATATTTTTGTTTAACCAACAACACATTCGAAAATAAAATTATTTTTTGGCACCAATTACCACACATTCAAAAATAATAATATTTTTTGACACCAACCGCACATTCGAAAATGAAAACGTTTTTGACACCAATAACCACACAATCGAAAATAAAAATATTTTTTGACACCAACCACACATTCGAAAATAAAAACATTTTTTGACACTAACCACACATTCGAAAATAAAAATATTTGTTGACACAAACCACACAATCGACAGCAAAATGTTGACTGATATTACGCCAACGTTTGCTGCAGGTCGGTGACTTACTGTTGGTATTATGTTGGCCGTCGATGTTGAGCCATTGTTGGTTGTGGGTCGGAAGCCAACATTGGCAGTCAGTTTGAAAATGATGTTGCATCAACGATGGCTAAAGGTCGGCATTGTTGGTCGGAAGTCAATATTGTGATCATGTTGCTAATGTTGTTGGCTTACATTGACGCGACATTGGAGGCCATTAGTGGCCCAACGTCGGTGGCCGATGTTGGTACAATATAGCTTTTTGTGTTGTGCTGTTCGCCATTCTTCACTGAAGAACTGAACCTTTTTTCTAATACCTGTATGAAATAATAGACATCCAATAAAAATCATAATAAAATTCATAAAAAACGGAAAAAATGACGGAAGTTGTAAGTGGTTTCTAAGCTACAATCCCGGCCATATCATATGCTAATGAGCGGACACTTATTGCCAGCGGACAGTTTTTGTCATGACACCGGTCATCTCGTTAGGCCCCCTTTCAATGTTGGTTTTCATTGTTGCACGGTCTTCCCCTCATGATTTTTTCAATTTTCGGCTCAAATTGTATAAAATGCTGGACCTACCCCTAGTGATGGTTTATTAATTTTTCCAATTTGGGGTTCCAATTGGACAAAAATGTCTGACTTATTGTGTTTTTCTTAGTGTTCGGCCAAAATTTGAGAGTAGACTTAATCCTTCTGTTTTTTTAATTTTTGGTCCAAATTGGATAAAAAAGCTGGACTTGCCCCCTTTTGATTGTTTAAAATTGTAGTCGACATTGGACCAAAAAGTTGGCCTAACCCCTTGTGTTTTTCTTTATTTTGGCCCACACTGTTGCTCTTGTGGTTTTTCAATTATGGGTTCAAATTTGTTTGATACGTTTGCTGGACTTAGGCCTTCTACTTAGGATTTTGTTTTACACGATGAAAAATGTCAGACATTCCCGGCCATTGTCGTTGCCCCCCACGTTGCACGGTCTTGTGCGTTCCCTTGTGATTTTCTTTCTTCAAATTATTGGTTCAAATTGGATACAAATGTGTAAGGGTAGACTTACTCCTTTTGTTTTTGTGAATTTATTGTCCAAACAATTGTCCAAACTGGATACAAATGTTGGACTTACCCCTTTTAACTGTTTAACCCCAATTTTTGGTTTTGATTATTAGTGACTACTGTCATGGGATATGCTTTTTTTAGGGACCCATTTTGAGATTCATGACCCCTGTGATTGTTTTCAGTTAGAGCATTGGTTTTAGAAATTTTGCAAGGTGATATTTTGGGAACGTAGTTCTAGTCATGGTGTGAAAGTAGTTTGCAGAAATCTAGCGTGAAGTAAACGTTTTAAGTTAATTATTCACTTTATGCACATTTTTGGAATAGTTTTACTAAAACGTTTATGTAACGTCCTTGTTCACTCTTTACCACCATGACTTCAAATACGTACCCAAAATACCACATTGCCAAATTTCACTTTGGCCTATTCTTTTTCTATATCTCGAAAAAAGGTACATCCAGCCCCGGAGGCCACAAAGGTAAAAGTGGCTCGCTAAAGATACCTGAATTTTTTTTATAAAACCATTATTATTCTGACAAGCTAATGAATGATTTAAGGATCTCGTTTTAAGGATCATTGGTGCTTCAAAACAAATGGAGTCATAAGATTTTTTTTATGAATAGAACTGTATGTCACAGCGAACTGTACAATAGTGCCACGATTTCGTAAACAAAAGTTGATGCAATATTTTGTATATACCATTCGTTTATCTACAACCACCACTAGACACGGCTAGTCTTGTAGATTTTTTTGGCCTAGTTTGCTCAGGAAAAATACCATGATAATCATAATAGAAGCACAAGGTTTCGTGAGTGTAATCCAAATCTTGTGGTCAGTATGGGGATTTCAGTATAAGCCGTCGGGCGTATTTTTGTGTTTGATTAATTTATACTCTATTTGGTGAATTTTTCAGTCGACGGTTACTAAGGGGCACCCGCTTCGACCATGCATCGACTTTCGCTAAACCTGCCATTAAACAGAGAGAATGTTGCCGTCTGAAAGCCCCCCAAAGCCTCGCCGCTACCACCAATTAAGAAATATACCCTTTCACCCCCTTAAATTTTAACTAAGATTCTTTTCTCGGTTCGTAATACACCTTCGGTCTTAAACCATTGGGATGATTCTGGATGACAATTACTATCGCAAAGGCCAGGATGATTTTTCTTATACCGTCAAACACCGTCAACACACCATATAAACCGTCAACACACTCAATATACTGTCAAACACCGTCAACACACCCAAAACACCGTCAACACACCAAATATACCACCAAACACCGTCAACACACCAAATATACCACCAAACACCGTCAACACATCCAAAACACCGTCAACACACCCAAAACACCGTCAACACACCAAAAATACCGTCAAACAGCGTTAACACACCATATATACCGTCAAATACCGTCAACACTCCAAATATACCGTCGAACACTGTCAACACACCCAACACACCGTCAAACACCGTCAACACACCCAAAACACCGTCAATACACCAAAAATACCATCAAACAGCGTCAACACACCCTATATACCGTCAAACACCGTCAACACACCCAAAACACCGTCAAAACAACAAATATACCGTCAAACACCGTCAACACACCCAAAACAGCGTCAACATACCATATATACCGTCAAACACCGTCAACACACCCTATACACCGTCAAACACCGTCAACACACACAAAACACCGTCAACACACCAAATATACCGTCAAACACCGTCAACATACCCTATATACCGTCAAACCCCGTAAACATACCCAAAACAGCGTCAATACATCCTATATACCGTCAAACACCGTCAACACACCAAATATACCGTCAAACACCGTCAACACACCATATATACCGTCAAACACAGTCAACACACCCAAAACACCGTCAACACACCCTATATACCGTCAACACACCCTATATAACGTCAAACAGCGTCAACACACCCAAAACACCGTCAAACACCGTCAACACACCCTACATACCGTCAAACACCGTCAACACACCCAAAACACCGTCAACACGCCCTATATACCGTCAAACAGCGTCAACACACCCAAAACACCGTCAACACACCCAAAACAGCGTCAACACACCATATATACCGTCAAACACCGTCAACACACCATATACACCGTCAAACACCGTCAACACACCCAAAACACCATCAACACACCCAACACACCGTCAAACACCGTCAACACACCAAATATACCGTCAAACACCGTCAACACACCATATATACAGTCAAACACAGTCAACACGCCCAAAACACCGTCAACACGTCCAAAACACCGTCAACACACCCTATATACCGTCAACACACCCAACACACCGTCAAACACCGTCAACACACCCTATATACCGTCAAACACCGTCAACACATCCAAAACACCGTCAACACACCCAAAACACCGTCAACACACCAAATATACCGTCAAACAGCGTCAACACACCAAATATACCGTCAAACACGTCAACACACCCTATATACACCGTCAAACAGCGTCAACATACCAAATATACCGTCAAACACCGTCAACACACCATATATACCGTCAAACACCGTCAAAACACCCGTCAACACACCATATATACCGTCAACACACTCAATATACCGTCAAACACCGTCAATACACCCAAAACACCGTCAACACACTCAATATACCGTCAAACACCGTCACTACACCAAATATACCGTCAAACACCGTCAACATACCCAAAACACCGTCAACACACTCAATATACCGTCAAACACCGTCAACACACCCTATATACCGTCAATACACCAAATATACCGTCAAACACAGTCAACACACCCAAAACACCGTCAACACACCATATATACCGTCAAACACCGTCAACATACACAAAACACCCGTCAAAACACTCAATATACCGTCAAACACCGTCGACACACCCAAAACACCGTCAACACACCGTATATACCGTCAAACACCGTCACTACACCAAATATACCGTCAAACACCGTCAACATACCCAAAACACGCGTCAAAACACTCAATATACCGTCAAACACCGTCAACACACCCTATATACCGTCAATACACCAAATATACCGTCAAACACCGTCAACACACCCAAAACACCGTCAACACACTCAATATACCGTCAAACACCGTCACTACACCAAATATACCGTCAAACACCGTCAACATACCCAAAACACGCGTCAAAACACTCAATATACCGTCAAACACCGTCAACACACCCTATATACCGTCAATACACCAAATATACCGTCAAACACCGTCAACACACCCAAAACACCGTCAACACACTCAATATACCGTCAAACACCGTCAATACACCAAATATACCGTCAAACACCGTCAACATAACCAAAACACGCGTCAAAACACTCAATATACCGTCAAACACCGTCAACATACCCAAAACACGCGTCAAAACACTCAATATACCGTCAAACACCGTCAACACACCCTATATACCGTCAATACACCAAATATACCGTCAAACACCGTCAACACACCATATATACCGTCAAACACCGTCAACATACATAAAACACCCGTCAAAACACTCAATATACCGTCAAACACCGTCAACACACCCAAAACAACCTCAAACACCGTCAACACACCACCAACACCGTCATACACCGTCAACACAGACGTTAATTGACATGTTACACTGCATATTATTGTATATTATTTAACATGCCAACTGACGACTTGAAGTATCAACCACCAAAAAGTTCCAGTAAGACTAGTCTCCTAACCAAAAGTATCATTTATCTCTGAAAGCCCGATGTTCCCAAATTGTTTGTTTCCTGCCTTCAAGTAATAAATGTTAAAGTGCTCCTTAGTTAATATAGTATCGGCAATATTTGCCTTGATTTATCTTCAATCTCAATATGAATCAAGACTAAGAATTACACCAGTCACATCTCATACTTTACCTATTGCCTGTGAACCTAGCTGCTGAATGGGGGAAGAGGGTTGGTCTTATCTCTAAAGCAATACTTTAACTACTTTAGGCCTTCACTGACTTACCACATACATACCCAAGAATCACTACGTCTTTCTCCATCGTTGAAGATCTTCTCTTTTCACCCGTCAGTTACTCTCGCACGTCTTTGTCGGTCTTTTGTGAAGCTCATTAATTTGTTTTTATTATTATTATTTTTTTGTTTTTTTGTTTGGGGGGTGCTTTCTCAGCGCTAATATGGAGTTTAGGGAAGCTAAAGTAAGATTTGATGTAAAGCTGGTAATTTAGAATTATGTTAATTTTCATTTAGCTGCAAAGTCTCAACTACATATTTAATACTCCTAAATCAAACCTTATTAGTTAAAATGAATGTCCCCTCAGTAGAGCCCACTATTATGGAATTTATTTGCGCCCTACATCTCGGGACTGCAGCTCCAAAAAGATGCCGTTGCAACATATTTTCTGGTTTTCTCTTATAATTAAATTTTCAAAGACTGAACATGTCTACAACAAGAATTGATGTAATGCTGAAAGTTAGAAATATGTAAATATTCATTTAGCTTGATTGTCTAAATGATCTATTTACTTCTTCTAAATCAAACATTAGCCATCAACATAAACGGAGCAGTAGCGATGTCGGTCTATATTTTTTTCATAAATGGTATTAATCTCTTTCTGGGAGAATATTCTAAAATGACGAATTCAATTGTAGTTGTTGTTTTAAGTCTTTATAAAAATTACACAATGACAATTATTATTTGACATGCCAACTGACGACTTGAAGTATCAACCGCAAGAAAGTTACAGTAAGACCAGTCTCCTAACTAACAAGCATCATTGGCTTCGACCAATATGCAAATCAAGGAATCGCCAAGAAAGTGTGACGTCACCTGGAAGCTTATAAGAAAGGACAACATCAACAAGGTCGCCGAACATCTGGGAGAGGGCGGGGTCACAAAAGGGGTGGGACTCTGCAAGAGAACGGGTTAGATCTTCTCTTACACTTCGCAGTCTTCGCCTTGTCTTGATCTTGAAAGGTCAACTTGCGTTATCCAACCTCCACTTTTATTCTCTATCAATAATCTAACTTTGTGTATTATTTTTGTTCCGAAATGTCAATAGTTTTACAATTCTTCATGCAACTATCAAAATTGAACTCATACGGGAGGTTTATGCAAAGTCAATTCAACTCATTTTAGTTATTGATCATGTGAAATTATGAAATTTGTTATCCACTGCTAACAGTTAAAAATATCTATTGTATTTACTGCCAGTTGATTGAGAATTAAAAGGGAAGAAAAAAAAAAACGTACTTTCCATTATCAAAGAGGTCACCGCGCAAAAGAGCTATAACTGTGGAGGTCGGATGTTGCCAAGTTTTCCTTACCTGAATCCGGCGATGACTCCAGCGATGACTCCAGCGATGACTCCAGCGATGACTCCAGTGTACGTCCAAAAACCACATATCCATAGATTTCCAACTCACGAAGCGGTCTCACAGCCCCTTGAAGCTTCGATGGGCGGGGGAGCTGGCTGCTGGCTGTTGGATCTGCCTCAAGTCGTTCCCCGTCCTGGTCGACCACTTTCGGCTTCCCCGTCTCTGACTAGAAAGAGAAAACCATAAATCCACAAATGACCGTGATTTTAGAAAACATTTTAAGTATAACTGTGGTTAAGAAATTATCCTTTATACATGGATGTCGTAAGGTCAGTGTATAATTGACAAGCTATTCACTCGGGAGAAAAGCATTGAAAATCTCCTTCCGTAATTTTGAAATTATATGATATTTTGATTAAAACCAATATTATTGTTATTTACGGTTCTGATAACTTGGAAAAAGGTGATACCCCCGCCAAAGTTTTTCGCCCAACTCAAAAGGCCGGACGACCAACTCAAGGAGAGGGCCGCGCGACACTTGGGCCCCGACTAGTAGATCAATTTTTAGAAGCGCCGGATTTTTCCCACTATGTTTTCAATGAGTATGCATTAAGCCAGATAATGCAGCAACCAAATCCACATGAAAGATTTGTCGCAGTAAACATTGTTTAGGCACAAGGAGGCTAGAATTGTTACCCTTCAAAACGTCAAAAGCTCTTAACTTCTTGATAGGTAATGCTCCGAAGTCTTACCTCAACATGTTGTCGATTCGGTCTGTTCGGCTTTGGTCGTACAGTTTTTCATAGCAGTTTACGGCAAAGAACAACAAGGCGTACGTAAACATGCAACACTAACCGAAAATGGTGCTCACCCATAGTTTACACAAGTCACGCACCAGTTCACACTGCCAATGTGTTGTAAGGGGGACTTTGTATGTTATTTACCAATGGGGATTCGAACCCATGGACCAGTGCAGTTACGTAACTAGAGTGCTCCATGCTACGGTCGTTATGAGCTCATCGCAGAAGTTCGCATTCATGTCACTGTCCAAATTGAATGCTAACTGGTATTCGACACAGTGGGGGATTCGAAATATAAATAACAATCAGAGGAATGTCCAGCTGAACTTGTTGAGCACAAGCCTCAATCCCAGGTGGCTTAGATCGTTTGTTCAAGAGTCGAGAAAAAAATACAGGCTCAGAGAAATACCCATTTAGAATCAAAGTTCTCTTCGAAAATGCTTTGTCTGTTGTGGTGGGAGTTCGGGTAGTCGCCCTTTGTTTGTTTGTTTGTTTGTTTGTTTGTTTGTTTGTTTGTTTGTTTGTTTGTTTGTCTGTTTGTCTGTTTGTCTATTTGTCTGTATGTTTGTTTGTTTTGTTTGTTTGTCTGTCTGTTTGTTTGTTTGTTTGTTCTGATTTTGTTTGAGTTTGGGGTTTTCTTTTTAACATTCACATTGGATGAGGACTAAAAAAAACTGGGGATACCATATCCCAAATTATTTTGTTACGTACCCATGCAATAAATATGGAAGCCGTGTCCGAATTGGCAGCTACGGCTACGGCTACGGCTACGGTTATGGCTATGACTGGGAATAGATCGTACGTCAACATGCCTTAAGTATAGGACGTCCTTACCAACACCCTTAGCAACAGTCATAGCCGTTGTGCAGGCTACCCCGATAATTATTCTATGCGAATTCGTAATGAGAAACTTTGCTCGTGAGAAAACTTTGGCAGCGGCAATGTTTTTTTTTTTTACATTGAACTGTTTTTCATTCTACATGACACCGGATATGAGCCATAATTTATTGTTTGGCAAAATCACCCTCTTCCGTAATACTTAGTCTAAACTTTCTAGCTCCAACCTTAATGTAGGGTGCGTTCGATTAGCTTGCCCGGGTCGACCCCGGTGTGTTGCGTTTTCTTTTTCCAGGACGAACGTGTGCAGATAATTACCCAGGTTAGTCCTGGGAAAAAAACACCACACACCGGGGTCGACCCAGGGAAGCTAAACGAACACACCCATAATTTCACAAAGGTTAAGCATTGTAAAAACCCTCTTTGGTGTGTCCGTGTGCTCATTCGTTGCGTGTCGAGTACGACCATGTTTCATGAATGGCGCCCTCATTCGACCTCGACATTATCAAAAATGTAACAGGTTGTCTAAGTGAAGGGGCGCGTAGGCCTACGGCGGACTCAAAATAACCATTACGCCCCTTTTTCTTCGTTATCATTCCTTACCAAAGTTAACGCCTACCTTCAAAAAATGACGAAATGTTTCCAGTTTTGTATCACTTTTTATTTCAGGGGCGTGTCTTTCCGTTAAAGTTTTAAGGGAATTTCGGAAGGCATGTTGCAGCTATTTGTTCGTCTCGTACGAATTTGATTAAACTTGCCCCTAAAGGTAGACAGAAGTGGACTTGTGTTCACACTACAGTCAGAGACTTGTATTTTAGGATGTATTTGTATAGTTTTTGTTGATTAGTGACATCAGCAACCGTTCAACACAAGATGGCGCCCTGTTAAATGACCACTGATGTTGCAGCCCTATATCAAAGCCCTAAACCTGCGTTGAGTGATGAACGGCAATACAAGGGTTCGTAAAAAGTGGTGGCATGAATACTATCCTAACGCAGTGTTGGTCATCAAATATTAATTTGCTGGCTTCAACTTAAAGTTGACTCATTGAACAAAGGCATCATTCAACAAAAAAAGGCTCACTGGTCCGCCTCCCCTCCCTCCCTCCCCCTAAAAACGCGAAAAGAGTGATTGTCTAAACGTGAAAATTGCTTGCCTCCGCTCTCTCTAAAAACTCAATGAGTGATACAGTATTAGGCCCCTACTGTCTACAAATGAACACTGCCTCTCTCAATATACTCAATGGCTGATTACCGTGTCTCCCTGGAGATTCTGTCCCCCGTACGGCAAACTGTGTCCACACTTCTTATAATAGCGCCCTCTTTTGATTCCTCCTCCAACCCATGTTAATTTCCCAGATAGGGGACATAATCTCCGGTGGACGGAACTCCCTGGGACAATAACAACGGCATTATGTGTACACATAAACACCCCACCTCATCTCTCTCTCTCTCAAAACTGAATGAGTGATACGGAATTATTTATGTAAATAAACACTACATCTCTCTCAAAACTCAAGTGTTACGGAATTCTGTCTATAAATGAGTACTGCCTTCTCTCTCAAAACTCAATTAGTAATACACCAATGTGTCTGTAATTAACGCTCAACTTTCTCAAAACTCAATGAATGATTTGACACTATCTCTTCGAATCACCCCCCCCCCCCATATACAGTCTTAACAACAACAGAAGGGGATTAAAATATCAATCCCCAAAAGCCAATATTTTTGTAGTGCATGAATGTCTATATAGCCAGACCGTCGAATAACATTTTGATCCTTATCAATGCTACACTAAAAAAGGGATCACAGCAGAAAACATCACAGCTCCGTTGTTTGAAATGCCGCATATAAATCCTACCTGAATAAGTAAAATATTTTTCCTCAAGTTGAAAATAACGAGATCGGTATAAAAAAAAATGTTGCTTTTAAGCCAGTACAATAAACACAGAGGCAAAGAAGCGGTATACTGACTGTCATCCTACCCTATTGATGGAGAGCTTTAACCCTCGTATCCCATTAGATGACCTTCGAATACAATTGAACCCCAGCTGTGAAAAGTGTCGCCAATCGCATTACGGTGAGAGCTTCTTTAGTTTGTTTTTTACGGAGCTGGATTCTTCCCTTCTAAAGCCGACCATTTGTGTGTTTTTTTTGTCTTCCTTTGGTTGGGCGAATAAATAAGTAAAAACTATATACATTTTATTAAATCATATGGGGTGTTTTAATATTGAAGACTACTTTCTTGAGAGTCGTCGTGTATTTCTAGCATGAGTTGATAAATTATAGGCCCTTGTGCACAACTACTGTCATTCTTGTTTCTTTCTGAGTGCCGATCTTGGCTCGGTGTTTCAGTGCAATCACCTTGTACATTATATTTTTATCGTTGACAGGGGTCTGGTTTTACACATCTTTTGATGACAGTTTTATTATAGTTTTGTTTTAACCTTGACAGCCCCTGTACAACTTGTAACTATTGTGTACGTCTAAAGATTTAAAATAAAAATAAATAAAATTAAATAAAGCAGTATTTGTATCAACCAATATTTTGAAACCACAACATTACATAGATGTCTAATTTATACAATACAATTTAAATTGTGAAAATTTCATGCCAAAAAGTGGTGGCGTTTTTGAGAGCACCAAAAATCCGGGCGGTTATGTCCATGCGTAAGAGCATAATTCACTGCTTCCGTAAGCGCTGAATCTTAGCTTACGGTAAGCAGAGCCATTGCCATTTGGCCCATTTCAAGATGGTAAAAATCATATTGAGGAATGCATCATTGGATGCCTGTAGCAAAACATTTATCACACAACAATAATCTCTGTCGCACAAACATCCCGAATAACCACAACACAAAATATTAAAAAGGGACTTGCTCCTCTGGTAACTGTTAAATCTCACTTGTTGTATCCAAACATTATGCATAAATGAACAAATCTGTGAAAATTTTGATTCGATTGGTCATCGAAGTTGCAAGAGAATAATGAAAGAAAAAATGTGTGTGCGTTCAGACGCCTAAAAAGGGCGTCAGGCCTGAAGTCTTTTTAATATTTGGCTGAGAAATTACCTCCTCCCCCAAAACAACTTCTGAGGGAGCCGTTCCCCAAAATGTGTTATACTACCAACAGCTCTCCATTGCTTGTTACCAACCATTTTTATGCTAACAATTATTAAGTGAGTAATTACAAATAGCGCCCTGCAGTGCCTCTGACCTAACCCAAACCATCTTAGATTGGTCTCTTTGATTTGCATTCAAGACAAAACAACATGGCCACCCACATTTCTCATTCATGTACATGTATGTACGACCTATTAAAATTAACAGCGCGACTTTATTATTTGCATTATGAAAAACTAATAATCACAACAAAAAAAACCAGCAAACTCAAAAAGTCGTAACCGTTAGACATGCCGTGTATCACGGCCGGATACAGTGTCGTTTTACACCTTGCCGAAATCGACCCTGGGTGACTGTCGTCTGAGACCACGGCATAGCCAAATTAAATAAAGGGTGTCTGAGACATGGGTGCTGTCTCCCCCTGTGATGTAAAGACCAAAGACGCGGGGCCCCTCCACTCCAAGAACCGGCCACGGATCGAAAGGTGCGAGACTTCAGCCCCGCTGGCAACGGTACCATTGGAGACTGCTGATTGGAAACAAAATAATGGATTCGCAATAAATATAATAATAAAACACTGTTGAAGGAAAAAGGGGGGACTTGTTATTTCCTGATGACACCATTTCTGGAGGAGTTGAAGCGTCATGAAGTACTCTCTATGTCCGAGCAATTAAAACCAATCAAACCCCATTGCACTGCGGGATGTTAGGTTGTAAAGAAGTAATGTGATTTGTCGGTCATGAAGACTTTTTTTGTAAGGGCATTTGTATGAAACATGACTTTCACCGAGCTAGAAAACATTTGCCATGGTAACTATAATAGGCCTCAGGTTAGACCGGAAGAGCAGAAGTAGAGAATGAGGCTTTTTCAGAGGTGGAACCACGTGATCATGCCGGGGGGGGGGGGTAATTGGATAAATCGAGAAACATCCCCCCCCCAAAAAAAAAAAAAAAAAAAAAAAAAAACACGACACACGATGTCTACTTAGCCAGCAACTTTCAGTAACTCAATATTTTATTAGGCTAATTATTTTTTGCATAAAAATGATAGGTTAAAATGAGCCGGATAATTGACTGTTCATTTGTTACTAATATTAAGCAAACGGAAAAACGTTAAGCATCATTTGTAATTTTGTGATCTCCAAAAAAAATGAACGATATGGGAACTCTACAACATTTCGTTGATACTTCTGCGGATAGCGTTAAAGGCACTGGCCACCCTAGGGGTAATTACTAAAAATAATTGTTAGGGTCATAAAACCTTACTTGGTAATGAGCAATAGAGAGCTGTTGATGGTATAAAACATTGCGAGAAATGGCTCCCTCTGAAGTAACGTAGTTTTTCAGTAAGAAGTAACTTTCGAGACCTCAGAATTAGATTTTGAGGTCTGAATCAAGCATCAGGAAGCACACAACTTTGTGTGACAAGGTTGTTTTTCTTTCATTATTATCTCGCAACTTCGACGGCCAATTGAGCGCAAATTATTTTCACAGGTTTGTTATTATGTTTATGCATACGTTGAGATACACTAAGTGAGAAGACTGGTCTTTTACAATTACCAATAATAGTGTCCAGTGTCTTTAAATGTATTCCGAACGCCAACAATTTATTGTTTATAAAAAAATTATATTTTATGAGATATGAGGTTATGACTTGGATTTGTCAATTCAATTTCTAAGATATTAACTCTTCTGGACATACAGATAGTATTTCACTGCGCCATGAAGTTTCCTGAGTGCTCAGCAAGTTTGGGCAGCATGCAGTCAGAGAGAGAGTAAAGCATGCATCATGCTAAAACCGTTACCTTGCCAACAACAAAGTCATAATCATTAATAGTTGGTTGAGAGAGTTTCAAGAGTGAATGGTAGAAGAGAAGAGGAGGAGGGGTGATGGATCGTTCTTCAGAATGAGAGACTGTAAAAAAAAACGTCCAGGGAAATAGGTCGCACATCAGATATGCATTAAAATCTCATAATAACAAGTGCTTGGGCCTCAAGGCTCTTAAGAGAACCGCAGGATAAAACTCCGGCACTGGACAAGGAGAGAGATTTGATCCCCAAGCCCCGGACCCTCACCGTCGGACGGGGGGCCCCGTCTTTACCCGGGTCCAGAGCCAGTTGCCAGTTCGCGGCCCCCGTGAAATTTAAGACTAAATTTCCGTCAGGAATCGCCAGGCGTTCTGGGGCTATCGGATTGCTCGCTTTAAGGTGAACATGCGCACATGTGGTTCATCCCGCGCAGTAGATGGGGAACAATATTCGGGCGCTGATCAATTAGGTCGGTTTTCATCCGGTGGACGTACCGTCTTGCCACACACAACGGCAAGTTTTGTCAGTTTTTAACAATCATAACAAAACGGCCCGCAGCTGCTCCCGTTCACGGAAATTAATTTCCTCCTTACACACCGACGAAAAACTCACAACAGAGAAATCCAAACCCCCATGTGCATGGATGGAAGTGACATGGACCTTAAGAATACCGATCTATACAGAATCTTGTTTTGAACATAAATAACTCATCAAAGTTCCGGAGTGTTTTTTTTTTTCTTTTCTTTTTTCTTTTCGTGTCTTTCAAACAATGCACCAGACGGGAAGCGGACATGCATACTTCGCTGAAATCACAATTTTTCACGCTTCCATCGTGAGCTCTCGCGAGAGTACGTCTTCCCGTATTAATATATGAAATATAATATTTATAACCATGAAATAATTATGCTTGTATGTAAAGTAAATAATTACACAGTGGTAGAATCGAAACTGACATGCAGGTATTGTCTCAAGGAGGACACAGTGTCGTTTTCAAGATGTGCAAATGAGTTTCTCCTGAGGTTAGAAGCTTTGAAAAAGTATTTGCTAAATTTGTAAAGAGCTAGGCAAATAGGTCCAAATAATAATACCAAAAATGTACTATTGCTTTTTACATTGTGTAGTAATCATACTTGTAAATTCTGCTGACATTTCACAATGTTATTCATTGTCATATCCCATCATCAGAAACGACCCTCTGCCAGTTTCTGAACTATAGCGTATTGAATATATTGCTGATCGTGGAGTCATGTTCAATTCACACTGACAGATGGCAACCGAAAAAACGCGCCAAGGCCAAAAGTTCGCGCTTAAAAAACAGACGACACGTCGTTTTGTGCACCAAACCAAACGCCATGCTGTCACACGGACCAATATGAAAATGGTTGATTTAGCGTGAATAATATAGGGGAAGATATTGCGCTCTGTGCCCGGCGTGTTGGTCGAACGTGGTTCGGGGGGGAATTCAAGACCCAGGGTCCCGTAGGCTAAAGCTGTGCTCGATGCTGAAGGGGGTGAAAAGGCGTAGAATCAGGGGGACAATCGGAGCGCGCGTGCCGGGCCTGTTCAACTGCAAAACTACCGTCTGTTAGACGGACGTTGGCTATTTTGCACATTGTAATTCCGAATTCTGCAACTATCCATATGTCATAGGATTGTCCGCAATATGCCCTGCTCCAAAGCACAGCAAGGCTAGCGTACAGTCATTTCTTTCTTTGTAAAATCATTATTCTGAACGATGGCTAAAATACAGATTCAGGATACCTTTTGAACTGTCTGTGTCATCAGGGCTCAATTCCATTGAGCTGCTTAAGCACAACAAATAGCTAAGCACAACAAAATTATGCTTAATACAGGTAGCAGCCAAACATGTACGATCTGTGGCTAGTTTCCTGTTCATATCTGCCAAGCAGAATTTTTTTAAGCAATACTTTGTGCTTACCAGAATACAGTTACCAGCCAAACTATGTCAAATGTAAGCTGGTTGTCTGCTCATATTATTATTAAGCTTAGCAGAAATTTAAAGCAATATTTTGTGCTTAAGCAGCTCTATGAAATTGGGCCCTGTTAATAAAGAGAAGGTGTACCCAAGTAAAAGAAGTTTCAATTTCTACATCTTTAGATGATGCAATATCATCGTTATAATTTTGATAGGGCCATAACTTATATTCACACAACCTCTTCCACAGGTGTTTTTTTTATTCCCTGTCATCATCAATCATCTTCACTTCATTGGTTTTATTGGGTACGAGAATGATTCCTAAACAGGAGAGTCGGGTTACTCGACGGGGATTTTTTACTCAATTTTGTTTCACACAGAAAGAGTCGATGAGGAAAACACGAAAGCTTAAAGTGTTTGTTTCGTTTTTTTGTGACCAGATAAAGTTTCATATGAAAGGTGGACCTTAGGGAGTTTAGAACGTCGTCCTTGATTTTAAGCGACGTAGATAAATGTCAGATTAAAATTAGCGGCAACAAGTCAAAGTCAAAAGCAATCTCCTTTCATTACAGTTAAACATCCTTTGAGAATAGACTGAATTGCCTGCTGTGACACAACGAAGAAACTTGCAAAAGTCCGAGCATGGTGAGTTACGTAAAGGCGCTCGACACATTTGGTAATTTTCTAAGACCAGTACTCTCACTTTGTGTATCCCATTACATATGCATATAACATACACAAATCTGTGTACATGTGGACTCAATTGGTCATCGAAGTTGCAAGAAATTAATGTAAGAAAAGACACCCAAACATTATGAGTGAGAAATTACCTCTTTCTCAAAAACTACATTACTTCGCTTGTTAACAAGTAAGTTTTTATGCTAACAGTTCTCTTGAATTATTTAAATGTCCAATGCCTTTTAAAGGGGGGATGGGATGATTGCGCTTGAATGGAACAAACTATTCACAAAAGCTACTCGTGAAGTTTTATTGCCTTACCAAAATCAATATAGCAGACCAAGTTTTTTTTTTTTTGCAACGCCCACAAGTGTGAGGTACTCTTTCATGGTCGTTTTCAGTTTGCATTGACTCAGTTCTTCAACAAGGCTCTGGAAGAAAATTAATAAAATGGAAAGGGTATAGTTTCAGGTGTCGGAACAACTTCCATTCAAAGCTCACGTCTTTGTTAAGAAAGAACTATCATTGCAAACAGGAACCCTAAAAAGTGCGAGAGCGAGCTAGCACAGAGCGTTTATCCGCGCCGATGTTTTACCCGATCTAACGGCACTCATAGTCGCTCTATCTTCGGCACTCAATCACGGGCTAATTCTATTTCAATTAAATTGGGATTACACTTCCGACATACAAAGGGCAGATGTGTTTGAGGACGTGTTCTGGAAGACATGACAACGCTACAACCGAGGAAAGGGAGCGGGCGATTGCCTCCTCTCGCCCCAACCGAGGAAATTAGCATTTGAAGCCCGTGTAGTGCGCTCCCCACGCGCGCTGCTCAAGAGCAACAATAGCTGTAGTCAATTACAGGCCATATTGACCCACGTTATTGTGTTAGCAAACGGAAAAGCACATCGATTACGAAGTCATAATCGGGCCCCAGTGCTTCGCTACCCCTCTCAAACACTTGATAAACCAAAGCAAACATTAATATAGCAATACAAAATCTCAAGCGCAGTCAAAAGCGACGCCCGAGTGTTTAGACATGCATTCATTATTGTTTTAAGCACCCGGAGAGCACTACAGATTTCCCAGTTCACCAAATTCTTAAAAAGGTAATACATGTACACGGATGAGTTATTGGTTTCGTTGATTGTGTTGTCCCGCCCTTTTCACTGGCAATAAGAAATCACTACATAGAGAAGAAAATCTTATTTGTAAATATCGGAGGGTACTCGTTCCGCTTTTTGATAGGGCTTCACCCTCAGGTACTTTCAGTGATAACAACAACGATCTTATGGTCTAGATAGAAGAAAGTAAGTCTTAACAAAAGGAACCCACCTCTTAAAAATTCCAGTATTGGTCCAAAGTCCTATTTAATTGAAACAAGCACAGAAACAAGCACAGGTGTGAACAAAATCGTAAGTAGGCCCTATGTACGAGTATAACAATCGTCTGCAAACTGGACAGACAAAGCCCAATTGAGGAAAGACATGCCCATTTATGAAAACCTCATCTGTAATTTAAACCATCAAACTGTTAGCCCCCAAAATAATCGTTTGCAAATCGGACAGATAAAGCCCAATTGAGGAAAGACATGCCCATTTATGAAAATCTCATCTGTAATTTAAACTATCAAACTGTTAGCCCCCAAAATAATCGTCTGCGAATTGGACAGATAAAGCCCAATTGAGGAAAAACATGCCCATTTATGAAAACCTCATCTGTAATTTAAATTATCAAACTGTTAGCCCCAAAAATAATCGTTTGCGAATCGGACAGATAAAGCCCAATTGAGGAAAGACATGCCCATTTATGAAAATCCCATCTGTAATTTAAACCATCAAACTAATAGTCCAAAAAATAATCGTCTGTGAATCGGACAGGCAAAGCCAAATTGAGGTAAACAGGCCCATTTATGAACATCTCATCTGTACTATAGACCATCAATCTGAAATCCCAAATATAATCCTACAAAAATCTGACAGACGACGCCCACTTGAGGTAAACAGACCCATTTATGAAATTTTAATTTGTAAACCATCCAGCCCAAATAAGAATCGTCTACGAATCAGACAGAAAAAGCCCATTTGAGGTAAACAGGCCCATTATGAAAACCCCACCTGTAATGAGTCCTAATACCAATCGTCTACGAATCGAATAGACAAACCCCAATTGAGGTAAACAGACCCATTTATAAAAATCTCATCTGTATAACAAAACCATCAAGCCAACAAATGATAATCGTATAGGAATCGGACACACAAAGCCCAATTGGGGGAATAGGCCCAATTATGAAAACCTCAGGTATAAACCAAGCCCATCAACACGCGCCTACAAATCGGGTAGACAAAGCCCAATTGATGTAAATATGCCCATTTAAGAAAATGTCATATCATACCATCACAAGAGGGATAACATAACTATTAATTATTCAACCAGAAGATGACATCATTCTTCTGTCTAATTGCCAAGCCCCGCCTCCAAAAAAGGAACCTTTCTTTAGTGGCTGGCCAGATGGCAGCTGTTGTCTGGTTACTATAGCAACTTCTATAACTGTTCTGTTTCGACAGATTATAACAACAGAGGAAAATCAGCGGGAGGTGATTTATCAAAACAAAATAAAAACAGTTTTTTGGGGGACATTAAAAGGTGGTAATTCAGTTCATAAATATCCAACTCTACTACACTGTAAAAATTATTCGTATTTTAATGGACTCCGTAAAGTGAATTATTCCGTAAATTTCGCCGTTATTTGACGGGTTTTCCGTATATGCAAATATTAATTATGCTAATTAGCGTAATTACAATCAACTACGTTTGCCCAACAACCTACACATAATAAAGTACATGTAAGTACATATTTAGTTTCAGCCACAACCGTGTACACATGTACAAACCCACGTTAAGGGATTTTATATTTTACGGAATTAAAAAAAAAGTTCCGGTAATTTTGCTGCCGGAAAAAAAAAATCCGTATTCCTGCAGCAAAATTACACGGACAAAGTTTTTCATTCCGTAAAATATAAAATTCCTTAACGTGGGTTTGTACATGTGTACACGGTTGTGGCTGAAACTAAATATGTACTTACATGTACTTTATTATGTGTAGGTGTTTGGGCAAACGTGGTTGATTGTAATTACGCTAATTAGCATAATTAATATTTGCATATACGGAAAACCCGTAAAATAACGGCGAAATTTACGGAATAATTCACTTTACGGAGTCCGTTAAAACACGGATACTTTTTACAGTGTATTCTACCAGTTAAAAATGCCCTTTGCATTGATTTATTGAACACCAGTAAACCTACGATAAAAGCTCATACCATTCATTACAAATAGCATTTCTCGTCGTAGTGCTGGCTATACTGTCCGTGCCGGTCTCTCCATTCATTGATTTAATTTCTAAGGATTTTATTGAAAAAGTCATGTTCGTCAATTTAGTCAACAAAACGACCATCGAATCACGTCGCACGACTTCCAAATGACTTATTTATAACTTGGATAATGTCTCGAGCACGGACTGGGACATTTTAATCAAAGTTTTTTAATCAGATCGTTTTAAAAAAGCTTTCATTTGACTGACTTGACACCCCATCTAGCGGTCATACCCCGCCATTGTAGTCAGTTACCTCCGTGCCGAAGCTTCATGTCTAACAATAATTGAGATAAATAGGCAGTTTAAATGCATATCAGGTTTGGAATTAATCTTCCCGCAAAGTCTTCATGCTTCGAGTTATAAAGTTCTTTAGTCCTTCTCATGTCATAGTCTTTGCTTTGTTGTTCTGCTGCTGCTGCTTCTGCTCTTGATGATGATGTTGTTGTCGTTGTTGTTGGTGTTGTTCTTGTGCTTATTGTTGCTGCTGCTGTTGTTGTTGCTGCTGCTGCTGCTATTGTCGTCGTCGCCGTCGCCGTCGTCGCCGCCGCCGCCGCCGTCACCGTCGTCACCGTCACCGTCACCGTCGTCGCCGTCGCCGTCACCGTCGTCACCGTCGTCGCCGCCGCCGCCGTCGTCGTCGCCGCCGCCGCCGTCGTCGTCGTCATTGTAATGTTGATGTTGCCAGTACTGTTTAGTGATAACACACAACCTGCTTCAGCATACAATATTTCAGCTGCCTCAGGCATCACGGCCTAATAAAATAGCTTGCAAATATTATGAGCATTACGCGTTAAAGTGCGATATTTGTTTTCCTCCTTAAACGTTTACAGCAATGTACAACCAAACAAAAGGGTCGAAATCACGCGAGATTAGCACGCTCTTTAACGATACTGATCACACGGAGCGAGTTAAAGCTTTGGAATAAGTAAGTAATCGACCACTGATTAGGAAATGAACCAAAATCTTTACAATGAACAAAGGAAGTTTTCAGACCGATGAGTAATTCACTCAAAACAATTGTCTTTGCATCTCTTTTCTTCCCAATTACAAAAAAACAACCCTTTATCAGAAGCATATGAATTGAGTTTTGTTGATACGGCGAGGTAAAATATAGCCCGAGGCTTGTCGAACCATCCTTCCTTTATACGCTTGGTGAGTTAAAACGCAGCGACCACATCTTTTTAAACACTAATAATATGAGACTAAGCCAGCAGACTCAAAATGTTACAAACCAGAGAAGCGTATCACTATACGTTAACCTTTTCCAACCCCCCCCCCCCTCCCGTACAAGATGCTTATGGGATTACGAAGCTACTCGGGGCGAACGGGCCAGAAGCGGGACCGAGGGAATTGCATCAAATCCCTCTCAATGCAGGGGATTTTACGCATATTAGGGTTGCTTGCTCGGCGAACGTGATGCTCAGACTTGAAACAATACAGCAGCGAATTCTTTTTTTAAAGGCTGTTCAACCCATTTTTTTCTTTTCCCAAGTTTTCCCCCTGGAGTCACGCTCAGTTTTTAATCCAGTTATGGCAATGCTAAAAGATAACGAATCCTCTATTGTTTAAAAATGACGTCATGTGTAAAGTACCCTTGTAAAAGGGCTATTGTTGAGGAAGTTTTAGAGGGCTTGTTCAAAAATGGAAATATCTGCCCTAGATATAAATTGAAGAAGAAGAAATGATAACAAATCAGAGTTGTTATAAAGTTACTTTCAAAATAACTGCTCTGTGACCTGTAAACAATACGAGTGCAGTGCACTGAATCACCCACAATGTGGTAGTGTTATGCTTGCTCAATTTACCTCAATGAAGCTTGGCCTACCGTGCCATGGTTCTCTGCCTAGCCTATGTAGCAGGCGTTCGATTGCTTCTTTCGCCCCTGAGGAGGAGGAAGCGAAATCAATATGGCGGCGCGTCTGAAATGGTGTCGCAAACGAACGGTCGATCGAACTTTTGGCGGGAAAAGGAGGGAATCGGCAATGTTAACAAAATTTGCGCGGAAAATGAATGCATGCTCACGCGAACTCTTGACTGCAAACGGGGTAGGCCGCCCAAGGGTACCGACCAAACCCCCGATTGCAAGGGTATAGCTTTCAGACAGTTATATCGTTTTAGGAGAGGCATATAATGTTTGGTTTTTAATTAACCCACACCTTGAGGTGGTGTTACTTTTGCCTTATATTGTTATATATATAGTTCTGTCTTCTACATTGCGTGTTACAATAACAAACGGCATACGCCGAGGTTCTATTGATGCAATGTTAATCAGAGTTAATGGACGTTTTCAATATTTAGTAACCTTTGAGTGAACGGGTCTATACGTGAGATTTATTGTTAACTGTGCCATTTAATGCTTCCTTTTTAGAACAGCATTAACATGACGTCATAGAAGGGACTGTTTTAATATTTGTGCCGGCTGAACATTATGATTGTAAGGACGTCAAAGAGGGGACTGATTGAATCTTTGCACTGGTTGTTGGGTTGCAATTAATGATTTTAACAGCCGCATTTACTAGGTTTTGATTTGGGATTGTTTTCTCATTATTAGTGACTCTGTTGTTGTTAATGTCGTGTTTTTGTTACCAGGAAAAAATAAACTCAAGTATACGACAAAACACTCCGTGAAAATAATAAAATCATGCCATATTACTCATTCCTCCTAACGATGGTGTATGTAGACACCACTCCTACATCCTCCATAATATGACAATAAGCCAGTCTTTGTGATGAGGCAATAACATAATACAGACTCTCTATAAACGCGTGTTCTTCACCACATTGCTATCACCACTAGACTAGTGCAGTTGGATCAAACACACTATCTACCTTGTCATCGCTATCATCATTTTTCCTCGGCAACCGCAGCCATAATTGAAAAACATGTTTGCCAAATATCAAGCAATCAAGAAATAATATTGTGGAGAGAGCGAGCGAGGGACATTGAAAAGCCCGAGCTCCCCGTACGTTGAACTTGGCTGAGGCTGGCGAGTGGAGTAAAGGGGGGTATTACAGCGCTATCTTTCATTACCTCATTGCCGTGGCGCGGCCCGCGTGTGTACGAGAAATTATTACCATGAGATTGTTCCCTTTTTTACCGTGGCGTACGCCAATCCGGCCCGGGCTCCTTTTGCTTTCCCGTCGGCGGCGTAGCACCGTCTCACCGCGGGGTCGGGACACGCGGATCGCTCGCCCAGGATATTAATTTGAGTTTGGCCACAAATTAATGTGCCCCCACAAAAGTAATCAAACTCTTGATCCCAGAGTCTCCTATCGATTACCGTTTCATCAGCGCTGCGTATATATCTACCGAATGAGCAGTTTAATTCGTATCGGTGTATATCACCGGCGCGAGGGGGCGACCCGATGGGGGATACAGCCCCGGTGAGCCCCCCGGGGGGAAAAGAAACCAATCGAGCTTGGGTCCCGGAGTCCGCGATTAGATTATCTCGATTACTTCTATGCCGAGCTTCGAAACAAGAGATGGGATGAGCCCCAGCGTCTATCTCTCAAATAGAGAGAGAGGGAAAAATCCAATGAAAAGTAGGTTTAATTTGAGTCATCGGAATCTAAGGCACGCTCTTCGGGCACGGGATTGAATTAGAAAACTGTACCAGTGATATGTGTCCGGTTTCTTGCGACAGTGAAGCGGCATTTCTGCAGCTAAACAAAATTAGCGCTGATAAAAAACAGTTGCTTAGATTTCATTCACGATTTGGTGTCATGGACACCGACGTGCCCCTCATGGCGGTTCGGGCTGCTCCCCTAATAAAGAAGAAGTAAAGTTCGAAATAATCACGGGAAAAAGTAACCTAAAACCCAAAGAAAAACCCACACTCCCGTACAAAGCATGGAGAAGACGTGCTTGTGAATGAAATACTCTCTGTCGATTTGCTACACTGGAGTATTTGATTAAAGGGTTTAATGCTTCTCACAACTTTGCTATTGTTTCTTGACGCATGAACTGAAATTTGTGTAACTGAGAAAAGCATTTGAAATCCACCACGTGTTCTTTTGCGTGTGCAAACCTAAAACATACTGTTGTACGTTTCGCAATACGAGATGTTATGTATTGCGTTAGCACAACGTGTCCATGCATATCTATCATGATTTCAATCTAGTTGCTATAGCTTAAACTTTATAAGCCTTGCAGTCGGTTGTATTCATAAAATGTAACCAATTTCTGACATCAAAGTAAAATGTTTGACATTTTGAAAAGAAATATTAAAAATGTGACATTAAAAACACTTAGCCGTAGTTAAAGTCCCCTCTTAAGATTGAACAATCTTCTTTATTGTTTCATTATAGAAAACTTAATATGAAGCAATGCTTAGTAGATAGTCTGGTACCCATGACGTAGCTTCGTTTCCGATAAGTATCTCTTTCCCTGTGACGTTTAGTACTTAACTTCACTGTTTAGTGCGTGAGAGCGTAATCACATCATTTGGCTGTGGCTTCTTATAAAGCCAAAACCACAATTGAAGCCAACAAATCGAATACAAATCGAATACATTGAAGTCGACAAATTGAAAAGTCGTCACCACATGACAGTCACAAAACTCAGACACCAACCCAACCATGTCAGTGAAGTCATTTTGATGAAGAAGGACAATTCAGTTCAAATTAGTTCTACTGGTGTATCTTTGTCTCCAAACTCGAAGACATTTTGTTTCCGTAATACAATTTGTCCACAAATTTGTAAGCACCCCTGACGCAATGATGAACAATGAATGACGAACTAGTATAGTAACCATGACGCCATGATGTTATACCCGTCTCAAATAACACTGTACCAAACTGCAGTACATGTTACCAATTAGTAACCGAACGACTGCGCGTTTCTCGAGTCCGTAAATAGCGCATTACCATTTTGGTTTTTACCCTTTACACTGATGTGTGTTAGCACTATACGTATACTCAGTACTTTCCCGAGCTCTGTGAAAAAAATCACATGTGTAGTTGGTAAGGCACTGCTCTATAATTGCAAAGAGCATGGATTCGCCTCCCATCCCAGTAATATGCCTGTGATTTGTTCACAGACATCGGGAAAGTACTGAGTATATGCAGTGCTAACCGAATCGGTATAAAAAAAAAGGTAAAACCAAAATTAATATTCTTTATCCTCGATGCAAATTTTACTACTGTTAAAGCGCATTACAAGATGCGCAAAACACAATCATCACCAGTCTTTAAAATATTTCATACTTCCACCTGTTAATTTCATTTAGCATAATCATTTTGAAACAGGTTTTTTTTTGCCGAGGTGGCTCTTTTCGCTAAAGCACTTTCTGCTAAGTAAATAATGGGGTCATGCTTCAATTGTAAAAAAAGAAAATGTGACTAAGTTGCATATTCTTATTTTTGTATATCAGAAAACCTGGATGGACGCAATAACCGGATAAAAGAATCTGTTCTAGCGACATACTCAGATTATAGGCACGCATCACTGTTTTTCCACCGCAAGAGGGCGGATAACAATATGGAATTTCATAAATATGTCATGGTTTTTCCAGTTGACCCATTTTCACCCAACTGATCTACTTTCGCTTCAGAACCACCAACCCCTTTTTCTCGTTAATGGACTTCCGAGTTTTCATGGCTTATACCATTGTCCCTACAGGTTGAGAACACTTCATCGAGAACAGGGACCGTTACATTCCATGCAGTGACGGTTAAAGGCACTGGACTAAAGGTAGCTGTCAAAGACCAGGGCCCAATTTCATAAAGCTGCTTAAGCACAAAATTTTGCTTAAGCAAAAATACTTGCTTAGTAAAATCAGATTACCGGCCAAGACTCCACTCAATTGTTATGCTAAGTAAACAACAGCTAAATACCAGTCACAAGCGATGTACATGGCATGAAATTTGGGCCAGTAACATGTGTAAAATAAGCGAGCTATTTTCGTGCTTAAGCAGCTCTATGAAACTGGCCCCAGTATTCCCAACATATGCATAAAATAACAAACCTGTGAAAACTTGGGCTCATTTGGTCATTGAAGTTGCAAGATAGTAATGAACGAAAAACACCCTTTATGCACATTAATGTGTGTGCAATTCCAGAGGCACAATCGCCTCAGCTGAAGTATTTTAATATATGATTGAGAAATTACTTTTTTTCCTCAAAAACTATGTTACTTCGGAGGGAAACCATTTCTCACAATGTTAGCTCTCCATCGCTCGTTACCAAAGTAAGTTTTTAAACTAACAATTACCTTGAGTAATCACCAAAACTGTCCAGTGCTTTTAAGGTGCTGACACATAAAAGGTGCCAGGCTATTTCAAATCCAATCTTCCATTTTGCCCGATTGAGAAAATGGCATGGAAGGCCAGTCAAACAAGAAGTTGTTTATATTCTTTTGAAACTTACAGCCTTTCCCCGATTTGGTGATAATGGACATTTAAATCGTGTTTTCTCCCTCACCTTTCCTTATCGCTCCCCCGAAACTTCCTTTTATTTAAATCAATGCCAGCAGGACTTGTATTGATTCCATATTTGTGTAATCCCTGACCGAAGTCCCATCTTCTTGCAAAATCTCACACCATTTACAACACGATCTATTCTGCCGATAATTGCAACTCCGATGTGACACACTTTTCAATCAAAACAGTTTTGTAAACACAATAAGAATACCCCGGTAAAGGGGCCTCGAAGTCCGTATATATACAAAAAAAACACGCATGATTTCGCCGCTTCTGGTGTTTTTTGAAGGGCGGGGGTAATATTTTTAAAGTCTTCAAACCCACTCAAGCTCTCCCTTGAAATGACGATAATTATAAAACGTTTGACTTGTTTGAACTGAAGGAGGGTCCATCTTCAGTTGTTTTGCCTCTCTTTCATCTTTACCGCCCCCAGTCACTTTGGCCTGGAAAATTCCTGCGCATTTAACCATCCGTCACACAAGACCGCAATATCAACACGTCATCTTTTAATGGCTTTCTTTTTTTTCTCTTTTCTCTCAGCTTCTCACAAGCCAAATCTCTGCCCTCCCTCTTCCCCGAACAGAACGGGGGAAAAAAAGAAGAAGAACACTATGTACATAATTTCCGCACGGTTTATGATTTGTGAATCCATTAAAAATCTCCATTCATCCATTTAAAATTTGGAGTGTAAACACTAGTTAATTTGCCTCCCTAGTCCCAAGACAGGAGAAATATGAAATCTCCCGGTCTCCACGCTCGTCCATTGTGCGTTGACGTAGAAGAGAAAAGTCAAAAGTTCCGTCTTTGCGAAACGATCAATAATTATCAAGTCCCTCTTTTCCCTTCCCCCTTTTCTGTTTTTGTTTTTACTGTCATCTTTTTTTACCTCTACGAAGATTAATTGATGACACTTGTATTTTGTATTCACTTAAAGAATATCACGCTGTTGCATAACACGAAACACAGTACTTGAGTGTTCATTAGCTTATTCCCTTTTAATTTATTTGATGTAATGCTATAAAAACTGTGAGTGCATTATGTAACTATAAAAGGCATGCAAACAAGCTTTGCAATGTTATAACTTGAAACAGTGTAGAGACAACACTTAGGTAATCTGTCCTTTTAATTATAACTAATTTGTGAATGTTTGTACTTCGGATTAATGCTAAAAGGCCTATGCTTAAAAGGAATAGTCACGCCTGTGATGTATAGGCTCTTGAAATCACGCCATCAAGTGACAAGAATATGCTTTCATTTTTGTTTTAATTAAACAGATTGGTTAAAACAAAATAAATCATCGTTCTCTTAGGACACCATGTTATATTCCTTGGCATTAAATGACGGAGAATATTCCAAATCCCTCTGGACAGGATGCCAGTCCGTCGCAGGTTACTCCCCAGCTCTTGCTTGTACCCATTTTGTACTCCTGTGTGGAGAGAAGCTATTATGATAAAGTGCCTTGCTCAAGGACACAAGTGCTGCGATTGACAAGGCCAGGATTCGAACCCACATTATGTATAAATTATTACATTTTCTTAGACCGCTCGGCCACGACGCCCCACATTAGTTAGACTTGATTCAAGTCCCGTTCTCGTGCGAGAGGTCCATAAGCATACCCGCAGTTATACAGCTATTAGTGGTCCCGAGAACAGGTCGGGGGAATGCAGAGCAGTTTTCTAGCGATGGCACGGGATTGGGACTTGAGTCAAGTCTACACATTAAAAGATAAAACGGACAGAAAACGTGACGCGTTTACGCTCGCGTTCATGTTAAGGCCATATCAGCCAGGGCAATTTACAGGCAACCATTTTTAAGCAGTCTTAAAGAAGAAATGGCATTCACATTTCTATTTGCACATCATTTTCTTGGGGTGTTGTTAGACAAAATAAATCCTATGCTACCAGAGCTCCCTTTTTATGCAGCTCTGCTTGTTGCTTCTATAAGTTGCCCGTAAAAGCATCACAGTGTGCCATGGCCCTGAAGGCCAAGTTACATGGGGCAATGTACTGGCAATCTTGGAGGAATACAAATTGCTGGTAACCAGGTTGCCAGAAAATTGCCCCTTGTGAAAGGGCCCTTGACGCAGGATTTAACTCGCATCATGCAAAGCGATTTAAAAAGTTGCGTTAACTTATCAGTGGTTTGAGATGCACATGGTGCGTTACAAAATGAACGCAGCGCGTATTTGCGTCATACACTAGTATTGGACAGTCCCAATGGATAGCTCTATAAGGTTCACCCGTTTATCATCATACCACCTCGGAGACAAAACTAAAAGATTGTTTTACAATGATAACGGTGCATCCATAAATCAATGCATTCTATTTTATCCATGTTTAATTAACATTATTTTGTCTCAGTCAGAAACACTGAGTCCTATAGACATAAATCCTGCCCCCACCCTGGTGTGCAATAGAGGCGGCTGACGACTACCACACAGGAAGTTCCATCATCATAATTTGACAATTTAATTATCACAAAGACAAACCTTTTAAATGTTTTGTTCGTGGAGAGAGAAAGAGAGAGAGACAGAACAAGCCCACACTTTCGAAGGTCATTTTTGCCTTTCGCAGCACAAGCTCCCCTATACCCGTAAGTAGTACGCAGCTCGCCCGCCACTATACTCAAACCATGTATACGTTTTTCATCCAAGATGTTTTCCTACTCCTTTCACTGCACCACTAAAAGCATTTTGATTTAATTTGTCCTCGTCTAGTCTGAATAGGAAAAGTGGGTCGCCAAATATAATTTGTTCCCCCCCTTCTTTCGTCTGCGATATGTGAAAATTCAGATGATTTTTGTTTTGTTTTTTGTTTGTTTCTGAAAAAAAGTTGAAGGAGTAATTTTGAAGAGAGTTAGCGTTGATTTTGTTATGTGTATGTGAGGAGAATGGTAAAAGGTTGTTAACGGTAGAGAATTAAAGCGAAAGGCCTATTCTTATATAGAAGATGTAAGAGTATTCCTTTTATCTTTCAAGCGTTAACAATGGTATTATATAATTTCTCATTGTGATCGACTATTTTTACAATATTTATTGTTCATGTAAGGTCCGGTTTTGATCGAAAGCCATCTCCCCTACTAGTTTTACATAGTTCTGCTTTTTACATTTTAAAGGGTTTCTATTAATTTTTATTAAGATTAAATCACTGTAAATTATCCAGTGCCTTTCAGAACACAAAATGAGGGCCGGTCTTTGAATATACCAAATTTCGAATGTACCCAACCATAGTCGTAGATTCTAAATTGACCGAGAAAAAAACACACCTAGATTTATACTTG
This sequence comes from Asterias amurensis, assembly GCF_032118995.1. NCBI lineage: Eukaryota > Metazoa > Echinodermata > Asteroidea > Forcipulatida > Asteriidae > Asterias > Asterias amurensis. The sequence goes on from NC_092656.1 coordinate 6,693,007, forward strand.
ACTTCTTTCATACATTTCTCTCGGGAACCGGTAAACATCTCACCACAGGTGGGACTCTTCGCTATGATATGAACCCCGTGTACTTCTGACAGGAATTATGTATCTAATATTTTGATAGCTTGAGTAGGCCTATTTTATAAGACCCATTTTTACATTGAGACTGGAGAAAAGACCAGACTCGTGTTTCTAATCACCCTTACGATGATACTCCGCACGCTCAATATCAGATATATCCGCTTCGCATTACTGCCTTAAAGTTTAGAGGATGTTAAAATGGATACACAGCCAACATAGACATCCCATAAAAGAAGAAGAAACTGAAGATTGATGACGCTTTTATCCCATTTCAGGGTTGACTTCTCGCCAATTATTTTGGAAACATCTCCCCGTGCGGTAGTGACAGAAGCGGAGATGGGGCAAGAAAGGGAGATGTGACTCTGTTTAGTGGGGAAGATAAATGATGCTGACTACAAGGGAGCAAAGGAGTACCAAAAGCGACGTCTCAGTTTGAAAGATGATACGGGGGAGTTTAGTGGTTGTAGACGCGCCGTGACCAGTTACCACACCAGACATAGGGCTGCTTAATCCGCTCATTCTAAGACCATCAAAACCCCAGGAAATAGCGCAAAACAACATTTCATCAACACTCATTAGCCCAATGAATCAATCACGGCCGTGCCGTATGCGCCCAGACATTTGTTGGCGGGAAAAAATATGGCATAATACCGCGCCTCGACACGTCCATTTCCACGTAATCATAAGTTATCTTCTCACTGACTTGACCGGACAGCCCGGCCATTATACGACAGCTAGTGTTGCGAGTCACGTGACCCGGAAATCCAAACCAACCCTTTGGAGGATTATAACCGCGAAAATATGAGCGTCAAGATAATACCGCATGACGCCCATCCCATGAACGGTGGATATCTCACTGTTTGAAATACACAAAAAAAAACAGAAAAAAGGACAAATCAAAACGTCAGTTGGGTATTACTTTGCGGAAATGGTTTTGAAAGCCCCTTTCTCTTCTTCTTCGTCTTCCTCTTATTCTCCAGAGTTATCCAGCTCTATCGGATGTAGTTATTGTCCCCTGGTGTTTCACCGTATCAAATCTGACGGTTTATCGCCGGGGAAAAACAGTCTGGATGACACCGATCCTTAAAAAAAATGCTGCAAAATCTTGCGGGAGGTTTTGATGTTTCTGTGAACTGTAAGTGATTCGGGAATCGGTTATCGTTTTGGAAAAAGAAAGAGGGAAGGTTGAATCAAATGAGACAATTTGAGGAACACGGAGTGAGATGCGGAGGAAGGGGGGGTTAGAGATAAGTATTGTTCACGTCTTTGGAAGACAAGATGAAACCTCTTACTACCTAACAATAGCAAACGTGCGTTTGAGTGGGCCATAACAACTAGTAAACCATCTTCAAAAGAGGCAAGTTCAGCGAGATTTCCTTCCAGGACTTTGGACGTGATGGATTTTTTGAGACAGGAAAGGAAGTGGCCCATGAATGATGGGGAATGATGGAGATGAAGTTCTTTGTATCACGATTTGGGTTGCGGTGGCCTCTTCTTATAAAGCTCAAAGTTTGTCAATCACTTTAATCTTGATCAACACCAAATGACAGCAACAATCTTTCAGCAACCTGGAAGGGGTTGGTCTCCGATTATTGTTGGTCTCAGATTCAACAACTTGAACCTTCCACCCCATCCCCCTGCTGAAATACAGTAGGTCTACTTAATTCTCAAAAATGTGTCTTAAAGTCATTATACACTTTCGGAACAGAAAAAAAATACAAGTTCACAGATTTACAAATAAATTACAGGGTTTACAGAAGGTAATGGTAAAAGACTTCTCTTGAAATATTGTTCCATGAAATGCTTTACTTTTTGAGAAAACATTCAAACAATTATCAATTCTCGACATCGAACAATACGGATTATAGTAATGTCATGACACGGCGAAACGTGCGGAAACAAGGGTGGGTTTTCCCGTTATTTTCTCCCGACTCCGATGACCGATTGAGCCTAAACTTTCACAGGTTTGTTATTTTATATATAAGTTGTGATACACGAAGTGTGGGCCTTTGGACAAACTGTTTACCGAAAGTGTCCATGGCTTTAATAGACTCTATAATAATATACAACAGGAATGATATTCATAATTTGATTGATCTGACATAATTATCACTTGAATCAAATCAAAGTTTACAATCTGATTGAAGTAAATCACAAAAAAGATTCTTATGTCTTTATTTTATTCCATAATTTTGTTTACAGATAGGCTATCGAATGGACACACTATTGGTAATTACTCAAAATAATTATTAATAGCACAAAAAACTTACTCGGTAACAATCAATGGAGGGATGTTGGTGGTATACAACAATATGAGAAACGGCTCCCTCAGAGGTAAAACAGTTTTTTGAGAAAAGGGTAATTACTAATGTCTCACTCAAATGTTAAATGACTTCATGCCTGAAGCTTTTTTTTTAGGTATCTGAAAGCACACGAATTTGTGCCAAGATGTTTTTTCTTTTTTTTTTTTACTTCTTCTTTATCTTGCCATTTCGATGACCAAGAGTGAAAAGGTGCACAGGGTTGTTATATGATGCATAAATAATGTTGGGTAAAAATCAAGAGAGAATGCAGGTCTTTTACAATAATTACCAAACGTGTCAAGCCGTCGATTTCACAAAACTCTTTTTACAAACTCTTTCAAACTTAAATTTGATTTTAGGACTTAGGATGAGTAACGTTCCGTATCCGAAGACGTTAGGACGCATTGAACCCATCACTTGAGATAGGATTAATCCTAGCGTTTCGTAAAATCGGCAGTGTCTTTAAATGTATAAAGGGAAACAGCGTATTTCGTTGTTTTTGTTGTCGTTGTTACTCATTCCAACAAAATGTGAACAGTGCATGAAATGGACGGATTTTTCTGTTTAGCGATTGTGTAACAAAAATGGCAGTGTGAATCTATAATTGAATTTCCCCGACCACGGCACCATCGACCACCCCCAGATCTCACCGACAGGAATTCAATTTGAAATTGGGTCGATTGTATTATATTCCGAATCTTGTGAATTGCTTTGACAAGTAAAACATGATGTGGTGTATTCTTGTGTGGTATATGAATTAATTTAAGAAGCTGTGGGACTTGGGCTTAAAAGCCTCATGCATTTAAATGCACTGGACACTATTGGTAAATACTCAAAATAATTGTTAGCATAAACACTTATTTGGTAACGAGCAATGTGTGTCATAGTATAAATAAAACATTGTGAGGAGCTGCTCCCTCTGAAGTAAAGTAGTTTTGGGAAAGAGGTAATTTCATCACTCATCACTAAATGTGTCCAGTGCCTTTAAGATAGGGCATGGTTTTAATGACTGTATCAGAACAAATTAAAGAACTGAACTCGAATGCTGTTACGTGTACATTTAACTATAGTGTACTGAAGCCGCTCTGAAAAATACACTCCTCTGAAAATCCATTATCTGCAAATGCAAAGCAGGGGTTTAGACTTTGCTGCTTAGTTGAACAAAAACATGCAGTAGAAAGTAATACTGGTTCAACGTTTTCTCTGTACAACTATTGATTTCGAGATTTTGTCAAGAGAATCATGAAACATCCAAGAGAAAAAACGAAACAATCAGTAGTTAATGGTTGCTCTGTAAATTTACCGATTTCGAGATTGTGTCAGGACAAACAAGAAACATGCAGTAGTTACTGGTTCAACATTTGCTCAAAAATTACCGACTTTGATTTGTTTTCAAGAGATACAAGAAACATGAGATAGTTGCCCTGTTAAACTACCTATTTCAAGATTTTGTCAAGAGAAACAAGAATATTAAGTAGTTACTGGTTCAGCATTTGCTCTGTAACATTACCGATTACTAGATTTTATCAAGCGAAACAAGGAACATGCAGTGTTTTAATTGGTTCAACATTCGCTCTGTGAAATTACTGATTTCTACATTTTTAAGAGAAAAAAACAAGCAGTAGTTACTGGCTCAACGTTCGCTCCGAAGTTACCGATTTCGATTTTTTGCCACTAGGAACAAGAAACCTGAACTATCATCAGCAGTGATATCCCGATATCCAGCAGCCTTTCCCATTTTATCCTGCACCAACCCTCACCATCCACATTCATATTCTTATAATCTTACCTCTATGTTGCTACTATAATCTAGGCCTCTAAACCTAGGTCTATGCATCACATACGGTTAGCAACTCATTTATCTAGTTATTCACAAATATCTTTCTTTTGGTATCTGGTACTAAAGTATTTTGCGTCTGTCTTCACACTCACTTCTCCCGATCGCCAGAAATTAAGAAAAGTTCTCTAACATTTTCTAAGGTCGCATATCGACTGTTTTCAAAGAGCATTTGTTCTCCACGCTTTAAAAGAAGACACAAAAAAACCGTCTCCAGTTAAATGTAGCTTGACTAATACACGGACACTTTATGGCACTTCGTTTCCATGGCAACAGCCAGAGAGATTTTCTCCATCTTAATGGATTTTTCTTGTTTGATTCCCCCCTGATTCAAGGCCAAACGCTTGTAAACGACGAGAAATTAAATTAATAGCGGAGAAGTATCTTTTGTAAGAGGGGGTAAAATTGCTTCAGTTTGCCGCAATCATGACAATGGGTGCTGGTTAAGTGCGCGCCACACGAAGCTAGGAAGCTTGCGCCTGTGAAACACCACGTTAATGACTTCTTGACCACTCCAAGAAAGCTTGAGAGGGTGAGGACGCTGTCAAGGAGATAACGTCTTGAATGAGACAGTCCTATACGCTTCAAATCACATTTCCTTCCAGAGCGTTGAACATTTTAGCATTGTGGTTAAGAGATTATGCCGCATTAGGGGTGCATCACATTAAAAAAAACTCCCATAGTAACCAATGTTAAATGCTTAATATTCAAAAATACGCAAACAAAAAGTAAAAGTCTCGACGCCTCTTCAAAACCAATCAGTTATATTTTAGTAAACTAAACCCTAGACGAAAAAAAACCCCAGAAAATGTACGTTTTTCCCAAACCAACTCACAGCCGGTTTCCATGAGGCATTCTTCCCATTCCCAAGCCAAATAGTAATAACATTAAATCCTAAATAATCTATCAAATCTCCTAAAAATGTGAAGCACAAACTGTGATACATTGTTGTAATTACACAATGTTGCATGACACCACCCCCCCCCCCCCCCCAAAAAAAAAAAAAGAAAAAAAAAAACACAAGCTATTTTTCAAAAGATTTTGAGGGCATAAACATTTTGCTAATCAGCTTTGGCACCTGAATGTTGGCCTATTATTGTTAAGTGTCGTGCACCCTCGGGAGAGAAACACCTCTTCACCCACTGGTCCCTTCACCAGCCATGGGGACAAGAGGGGTGTGTTTCCGTTCCGCACGTGGGGGTATAGGCCCTTTTCGAAACGACGGCTTTCGATTCGACTCGGGTTGATTTGGCACCGCCGGTTGTTTTGACAATTTGCGCGTGCTTTGCGTATACGCGCTCGGGGCTTCAGCCCAGAGAAAGGAGCCTCAAGCCGAATCCAAAGGCGAAGCCGTGGTTTCGAAAAGGGCAGTTCATCCCACTACTTTCTCTTGAGTTAATAAGTACAATTGGGAATCATAATGTATGTCATGAACAACAAACTGATTCAGGAACTAAACCATTATGAAAAACTAAAACCACTTTCGTCATCACAAAACTGCTGCCGCCACAACCGTTAGAAGTGGCAGGGAGTATTGTTTGTCAAAATGTACGCAGTATACTTTAGAGAAATCTAACGCAAGGCTTACATTAACGTTTAGAAGACGTTATCATGTTCACTTTATTTTTTAAGCTTACGCGACTCGGATAGAGTATTAAACCGAGTTTTCCAATCCGAACCCGAATCTTGGTCTATGTGTTAAAACGAGTTTATGGATTGAGTCAAATCTTGTTTGAGGAACGTTTAATACAGAATTGGTCAGAAACAAAATCGTGAAGAACACACTGATTCACATCAAACTTACACGGTCTTATGATGACGACAGTAGACAACACCCCTTGCAATATATATGACTGAAATGTCATATTTGATGAGAAATGAATAATTTAACTTTAAGCTTGGAGTTTATCGCCCAGTGAGCGTTTTATTCATTTTTGTTTTGCATCAATGTCATGCAAAATGTGTATTCGGTTTGTCACTATTTTCTCGTGACACAGAAGGCCGACCGATCTCAAACTTCTATAGGTTTGTCAGTTTATGTATAGGGTGGATTACATAAAGTGCTTACACTGCCAGCAACTATTTTGTTAGCAAAACCAATTCTGTAATGTTCCTTATAAACGAGTTTTCACATTGAGCCGTATCTTGAGGTTTTATAGTCTAAGTCCCTGGGTCACGAACTAGGTTCCAACCAGTAATTTTATCAATCTCGTGCTGACGTTTCTTCGTTTCAACGCAAGAATTCTTGATGTGTCTACAATTATATTCTATGTGTACATCTACATTTATATTGGATTAAAACAATCAATAACTAAACATACTTTGCATTTAAACATCGAACACCATTCATTAAAACAGATCGATTTTAATCGGAGACAGACAATGTCCTCGGTTGTCAAAGTTTCTCGCTAGCAGAACATTTCAAAAAGATTTAAACACAGCTTCCTCCTTTTACTCTTTAACTTTTAGAAAACAAAGTTTCCAATGATCGATCGAGGTTTAAGCATCACCCAGTCACGGCCCTTGATGATTAGTCAATACCCTTAGTAAAGCACCAAGGACCCGTTACTAATGAACAGTAAACACTCCCTTAAACATCACCCCTAATTGTTTTATCAAAACTCCACCCAAAAGACCCACTACTGAAAAACTGAAAAAAAATAATTGGTCTTATCAAGCGCGAAGCTTCAATCTGTCGAGCTTTGTTTGAGAGAGAGTGAGAGTAATGTGAACATCATAGAGCTGTGATCGACCATTGAAGAGCTTGGTACGATGCACATCAAGTGTCATCACTCAAACTAGAGGAAGGTAGTAGAACAGTTTCCTATCCCTCAAGTGTGTGTTCTACTTTTTGGTTTTGCTGATGGCCCGAAGTCATTGTCTTTATGCATACATTGAGGGACGTTGGTTAATGATCGATTGCGCTGAGCTTTAATCACCAGATAACCGATGTCTGAGTCCTGACTGAGCGCTTCGTAAAACATCGGCTCATGTCAAAAAAACTTTGCTTTTACCTTGTGTCCCATTTTAGAGACCGAAGGAAAACCAGGGGTGGATTTCACAAAGAGTTAAGAGAAGTCTTATCTTGATTTGGGACGAGTTACTTAAGTTTTTAATAACTCATAAACAGTCACACAGGACTAGTCCTATAAAGACTGTAAGCACACAAAACTTGCTAAGCACAGTATTGTGAAACAGAAACAGGTTACCAGCCAAATTACATTAAGTTTACATTGTTGTGACTGGTGACCCACTCAATGTTTGCTTAGCAAAGACATTATTTTGTCCAGCAGTCTTCTCTGCTTTACGGATTAAGTAAAACTGGGCACTGAAAAAGTTTCGGCGGAGAAGCAACAAACAGTTAGTAGCAACGAAACAGCTCATGTCAACTTGGTTCCAACTTTTGTTCACCCTGTGTCACATTTTACCGACTCACGGCCTGAAGAAGTTTCGGCAAAACATGACGTAAAGAAGCAACAGTTATGGCAACGCAACGGTTCTGTGGTAGATTTTAGAGACTGGAGGTCTGAAGAAGTTTCAGCAGAACAGTGTCGTGAAGAAGCATCAGACAGTCACAAGAAACGCTGCAGCACATTGTCAACATGGTCCAAACTGTCAAACTGTTTCACCGTGTGCCACATTTGAGAGACTCAAAGCCTGAAGAAGTTTCGGCAAAACATGGCGTAAAGAAGTAACAGTAGAAGTTTAGTCAAAACATGACGTAGAAGCGACAGTAGAAGTTTCGGCAAAACATGACGTAGAAGCAACAGTAGAAGTTTCGGCAAAACATGACTTAAAGAGGCAACAGTAGAAGTTTCGGCAAAACGTGACGTAAAGAAACAACAGTGGAAATTTCGGCAAAACATGACGTAAAGAAACAACAGTAGAAGTTTGGCAAAACATGACGTAAAGAAGCAACAGTTGGCAACGCAACGGTTCATGTCAACCAGAGACTGGAGGCCTGAAGAAGTTTCGGCCGAACAGTGTCGTGAAGAACCAACAACAAAACGGCCCATGTCAACCAGTGGTTACAACTGTCAAACTCATTGTTTTACTTTATGTCACATTTTAAGAGACTAAAAGCCTGAAGAAGTTTTGGCAATTATGTAGTGAAGAACCAAAAGTAAAGCAACACAACTGTCTGAAAAGACAGAATGATATTATTTTATTATTATTTTATTTTTCTTTCATTACTATCTCGCAAGTTCGATGACCGATTGAGCTCAAATTTTCACAGGTTTGTTATTTTATGCATATGTTGAGATACACCGCGATCTTTGACAATTACCAATAGTGTCCAGTGTCTTTAAATAGCTAGGCAATTTGCTAAGCAGAATTTTCTGCTTAACAGCTCTATGAAACTTGGCCCAGCTCTCAAGGTTGATGTTCATAATGAAAACGACTGCTGTATGATGGTGTATATTTACATTCCGTAAAGTGGTATTAACGCAAGGGTAATAGAGTGACACCGGCTACTCGGCTAGTATTATTCCTAACCCCATGTCTTTCATAGAAGCAAAGATTATAGCGGCGCATAAGAGTGCCAGAACCCAGAGGTGTATAAACACTCACCAGTCTCCCCTATTTAAGACTGACAACAAATCTAGGGTTGATATAAGGATATACAGCGGTCCTTTTAAAAAGAAACCTCCTCCAAATATCACCAGTAAAATATAAAAAAAAACGAAATCAAAGACCCTATGGATGTTGATTCTGAACATACCTCGGGTGCACAGACCACAGAGGTTTTTTTCTTGACACTTGGAGGCAACGCGTGGGGGTCACAAACTAGATCACGGTGATGAGGGATCTCATCGCAACCTCCCCACCCGGTCACAGCTCCCTTTACTCCCCTCGCTATTCACTCTGTCGAGAGGGCACTGCTCTTCCCCCCTAAATCCCGTATAATTTCTCAGGCGACTTGGATAATTTTCTCCGTAGCCGGGCTGTCCCGGGCTGTGTTATTTTATTCTTTAGGGGTTAGTTGGTAATGTGATGATGGGGATGATTCGTGGTGATGAACTCTGGAGAGACACATTTGCACCTAATTCGTGAAAAGGGCTAATCACTGGTGATACGAGTGGCCGATGATTCGCAAGAGATGACGGGGGTCGTTCGGATCTTCGCGAAGTTCAATACTAGTCCGGTGTTGTACCAGAAGTCTATAATAGAAGTTTTTTGGAATGTAAGATGGGCCCGAACACACCAAAATGTTGTCCACGGATCTTGCTGTGACAGATCAACTTGACCGTTTAAGCAACAGCGTAGCCGGGTGGGGGCTGAGGGCACGTGCCATCTCCCATCCACAATTTGCCAGTATCACGTCCTTACAAAAATGGTATCGTGCTTATTTAAACAAGCACGACACAAATCCACAACCGCCCCCCCCCCTGAACTTAAAGTCATGCTCCCCTGTGTACAAATTCTTTCTAGCTGTGCTGCTGCGTCTATAAGACTCAATTTCAATATTTCAGCTGTAGTTCTACCTCTGTTAATGATATTTCTTTAAAGGCACTGTACACGTTTGGTAATTGTCAAAGACCAGTGTTCTTACTTGGTATATCCCATCATAAGCAGAACAAAACAAACCTGTGAAAATTTAGGCTCAATTGGTCATCGAAGTTGCGAGCAAATGATGAAAGAAAAAACACTTTCAGATAGGAATAAAAGACTTCTAGCTAGAAGTCTTTTAATATTTTAGTGGGAAATTACCTCTTTCTCAAAAACTACGTTACTTCAGAGGGGGTCGTTTCCCACAATGTTTTATACTATCAACAGCTCTCCAATGCTCATTACCAAGTCAGTTTTTAAGTTAATATTTGTTTCGAGTAATTACCAAACATGTACCTTCCCTTTAAGAAAGCAGGCTAAGAGACAAAAGGTTATATCAACTTTATCCCTGTCTTTAGTCCCCAAATATTTGTTTTTCTCTGTACGAATTTTGACAGATTTTCTTCAAATCAAAACGCAAAAATACAAAAGTTGGCTGTATACCAAGTTCATAGCTTTCGGAAGTCATCGAAGTTTTAAAGGCACTATGAAACAAAATCAGTGATAATGGCCTGAATCGTTTTTTAATCTCTAAAAACCTGCCAAAATGTATTGTCCGCTTTCATCAACTCGCTTCAAGTCACACACCAATACCGCATTCCATCGTGGCTCGCTATAATTTTGTACAAACATACACAAACAAACACTGAAACTATAAGCCTACTGCTTCTAAATTACAATTTATTTTTAAGTCCTCGGGCACACTAATATTTCCAATCGTTCATACAATTTTTCCAACAAAGACACAAATCTGTAACATCTCTGCAATTCCTTGGCAGTGACATTCCACTGTCCAACCAAGTTCTCAGTTTACCCAACCCAAACACGTTGTCAAAACTTATCAAAACTTTCTTGGCATTCGAAACTTCCCCCCGTGGTAAAGGCCTAGATCCCCCACCACTCAAGTCCCAAATTGACTTGCTTGTTTAGCAAATTAGTCCATCACTTATCTGGGCCCGTGACTCCCTGCCGTGGCTTATTAGCGTCGTGTTAATCGTTTTACGAGACGTTAATAGCGTGCGTGCGCCAGTGAAATCAACACGGGTTGGAGAGAGCCTATCAACGGGGGGTAGTTTTGCAGTATTGGCCTCCATATGCCTATACTAAAGACTTACGCCAAATTGTCGTTACTCAACCGTACATGGATTTGATTTGAAACAATGCAGTGATGGGTTTAAGCCGCCGCACTTAACTAAACTTAATTATGTCAGAGAGAAGAAATATTTGCATAAGGTGGCCATTATTTAAGTCAACTCCGAGCGGGAACAAATTATGAACTGTGTCTATTTGATCAAATTTGAGTATCGTTTAGAGCGCTCTCATTGTGAAAAATTAAATGAAGGGTGTTTTGAGGATGTCAGTTGTCGGCTGTAGTGTTCTACTTTTTGCATCTTATATTCAAGTAAACTAATTATCCATTTTCTCTAAATCTGCAAATTCTGTCCTTGTTTTTGTTTTATAATAATCAAGACCTGTTGAAACCCCGGGAAAAAGGTGAAGTTTGAAGACTGGGTCTTTGGTAAAGATTTACAAATTAATTTAAAACAATTCTTGTCATGCGTTAGTATGAAACAGACATCGAGAATCCAAAATTATTCAAATTCTCATCGACCAAACCCGTGGGTAGCCATTTTCATCGCGTTAATGAAGCTTAAGCGAGGCCTTTACCTAAACCATGGTGGATTTTGAAATGATCAGCTATACAAAACGTGTGTTTAGATTATTCCAATCGCACTTAGGTAAATTATACCACGGTGCTTTGGTGCTCAAACGTTTATATCAGTTTTCAAGTAACAGGTGAAAAACCAGATTATTCAAGATTACTAGTTCTTAATAATATAATTTTTAGGCCTATTCATAGTTTGCGTCAGTGAACCTTGTTGAATACCCATGCTAATATAAACCCGCCCTGCTTAATATACTGTACTTCAGATTGGCGAGTGACACACAGTGACAAATACAGTTTCGGTATTCATTAAAGAAGACCGTAGAGTCATCTCATAAAGTCTTGGAGATGAAGTAACTTCGTTAAAACATCGTCTTATACAAGATACGAGTGGTCTTTGGCCTTGATTACATAACGGAAGGAAGGGGCAGTCAGTGTGCAGTGATAGCTCTTCACTCCACCCAGGGAGAAATTCTCCCTTCCTCCATTATCCACCTAACCTTTGTGCTTTGACGTTCTTCAAACTAAATAGCGCCCTCTGTCAGACAGTTTCTACCATTCGGGTACAAACAAACAAACTTGAGTAAAAAGGAGTTGGCCGTTGGTGGAACTACCGTACAGGGTGCATAATGTTTGGTTTATTGAATACATAAACTCTAAACAAATATTGGGTACACAATTCTTAAAGGCAGTGGACACTATTGGTAATTGTCAAAGACTAGCCTTCACAGTTGGTGTATCTCAACAGATGCATAAAATAACAAACCTGTGAAAATTTGAGCTCAATCGGTCATCGAACTTGCGAGATAATAATGAAAGAAAAAACACCCTTGTCACACGAAGTTGTGTGCGTTTCGATAATTGATTTCGAGACCTCAAGTTCTAAATCTGAGGTCTCGAAATCAAAATCATGGAAAATTACTTCTTTCTCAAAAACTATGGCACTTCAGATGGAGCCGTTTCTCACAATGTTTTATACTACCAACCTCTCCCCATTACTCGTTACCAAGTAAGGTTTTATGCTAATAAATATGTGTATATATTGAGTAATTACCAATAGTGTCCACTGCCTTTAAATTGTAGGGGTAAATTTACACTCTTTTTTTTAAGCGTATACCCTCCAACCAAATAGTACCATAGAGAGTGTCCACTAATTCTCAAAATGGCTTCATTCCATTTCGAAATATTGTGGACACATCGTAACCATTAATTTTGTTTTTAAATCATTTTTATGGACAAATGGGCAGTATAAAACGATCATGTGTAACTTAATCTGTGTGTACACCCAAACCGAACATGTGCACATCTAAAAGCACACAATTGTGCAACAAGGGTGTTTTCTTTCTTCTTCATTATTCTCATGCAACTTCGATGACCAAAACGGTCTCATACTGGTCTTTGACAATTACCAAAAGTGTCCAGCCGTCGATTTCACCAAACTCTTTTAGGACGAATTCTAAGTTAGAGTCTTAAAAGACTCTAACTTAGGATCTAGGACGAGTTAAGTTCCGTATAATGAACGTTAGGACACATTGAACTCATCCTAAGTTAGGACAAGTTAGCGTTTCGTGAAATCGGCTGCAGTGCCTTAACAAACATTCAACTCTGTATCACGCAGCTACTGGTTGCTCTAGGGTACCACCACAGGTACCGACGAACCATCTCGAAAAACAAGGGACCATACAAAGGCTGTGAAACACAACTAAACACACGCTACTTCTTTTTTTATTTTTCCGATGTTAAACAATCAACACCTTCCTATCTATAAGAAGACAAACAAAGTCTACCCAAACACCCCCTTGTTGCCGAATCACCAGAATCCACAAACACAAAGCTAACTTATGCACTGTTTGCTATTATGCAGCAGTCCTTAGCTTGGATTGGCGGTACTGTGCGATAATCCGACCGGGGCTAGACTGGGTGACGACGCTCAGTAAAGTTTGCCTTGTGGGGGGAGGGGGGGGGGGGTTGACTGAAATGTTGTTTTCCTTTAGTTTGGAAAGAGATCGATAGTGAAGTGACAAGTTTTTATACATAGAGTAAATATCAAGACGAAAACAGAAGGTTCGAATCCAACCGAGTAGTATGCCTGAGATTTTGTTTTCACAGAGCTTGTGATACTGGGTAAAACCAAAACTGATATAGGCCTACTTTATCCCCGATGCAAATTTAACATCTCTTAAAAAGTGTTGTTTGTTGAAAAATAGTTGAATATTGGACTTACTCTTCCATGGTTATTCGACCTACTCTCGTGGTTATAGGCATTTATTTTTTTACATCTGCCCATTTCCTGGTGTGGTATTGATGTATGCCTATCGTAACACCACTGTAACACATAATTTGATACAAACACATGATTCAAATTTGTAAGTTTTCAAAATGACTGAGATAAAGTCATCAAGATCAAATTGTGCTCAAAAGTTGAGACAAACATGTTGCAATACGTTGTAAACCAGTATCGAGGTTTTAAGCTCAGGGGCAGTTTCATAGAGCTGTTTAAGCACAAAAAGTAGCTAAGCAGAACATAGTAATGCTTACCAGAATAAGGTTACCAGCCAAACAATCCAATCATTGTTCAATGTGTGACTGGTGTCAAGCTTATTTCGGCCTCCATGTTTCTGCTAAGCAAAACAGTTTGTTGAGCAATAATTTCTGCTTTATGAAATGGGGCCCTGGTGGTTCAGCTACACAGTGAAAATTGTTTCAGTGAGCGAATTTTGTTGTTACCAGTTTTACCTTCCTCCAATAGTTTGATGACTTGCTCTATGGTTTGACTGACAAGAATTGTGCAGCTTTAATGACTGGCATACCATCTATACACTTCATGTCTCCTAGGAAGACAATCTGGATTTCTGGCTGTAAAGTCCCGGAGTTAAAGGTGTGAACAAGGTGTGATATTGCCCAGTCCCCGGGGGCCTCACTCCAGGCTAAAAACGCCCTTTTAATATCAAAACACAAAGACTATACCAGTGGTATTGTGTACCCCGTTGAAGGCCCAGTTTCCCCCCACCAACAACCAGTACTCACCCTGTACAAACTCACCCACAGTAAAGTCAGTTTGTCAACGGCTGCCTGTGTAAAATGCACAACAAAAGCTCGTCTCTTTACCCTAGCCAAACTTTATGAGAAAGACAGTTTGACTTGGGTTGATTTAATAAATTGTCAATCAAAGTTAGCCTGTCTAAGGGGGGCATTTTGAAGCAATGGTCCGTGTAATTAGTTGGCTGGAAGTTTTCTAAGGAGGGACAATGGCTGGAGGGTAACAGTAGCTAAACGGGGAGGAGGGGTTAAATTCTTTGCTTTTGTGTGGCAAAACTTTAAGCAAACTGGCAAAAGGAATTGTTTGATTTTGTTATTTGGTTCCGGATTTATCTGTAGCTCTATTGAGGGACGAGGTGATGTTTTTGTGTTTGTCTTTTTGGGAGAGTATTTGGGCAGTTCCACGATGCCAGTTTGTAAATTGTAGTATCATGCACACCATTTCTTGAACAGTTACGCCCGGTTCATACGTCCTGCAAATGCGAATGAGATACGAATTGTGTTGTCACGTGGGCTGTTTTTGACGCGACCGCAAGCTTTTCCCGGTTTGAGAACGAGTAGTTCCATGCTAAAACTTGCGCATGGTTTTTTCACTAAAATCCACTCACACAACGCATTATTGAGCTGAGTCAGAATTTACAGGTTTGTTACTAGCTAGTACCATGGAGGTGATGCTAAAACATAAAACATGAACACCGTCATTTGACTATTTTCTCATGCACTGTATGGTCCAGTGGTCTTATCGAACAGGGTGTGGGAGTGACGTCCCTCCCTCTCAGGGATCTGAGAAAACTCACAGACGAACGGTTCGACTCATTCGATTGCACCCCTCATACAAAAAGTACGTCTTCACTCCCACTTGTCACTTGTCACTCTTCCTGTATCTCCCTCAACTACAGGAGCCACTTTTAGTGTTGCGTAGAATATATTCAGTTTATTTGCTACAACTAATTATTTCAAATGACATTTGCTCTAAAATGCAATGAACGTTTCTTAACTTTTTTTCTGACATGGAAAGTATAGTTATACGGCTAGGAAATTCTGTAGCATATTGTCAATCCCGTTACACCACTTTTCAAAAAATTTAAGACAGTGACAATACGCGTTCCTTATCCAAGTACACAGTTCTGTCATGCTGAGTAAAATTACAAACGCTGTAGTTTAAGAAACTGTCGCGCCAGTCTTAAAGAAAATAGAGAAACAGAGAAACAGCGAGATGGAGACCGATACGATCGAAACGAAAGCAAACTATAAAAGATGACACGTCGAAACTTTCCCTCCCGCTTCCACAACACCCCAGTCCGGTGTCGACACGCGAGTAGAAATAACAAACCTCGGCCACGCTATCCGTCTGCATGCAACAAGCCAACACCAAACCATGCCTCGTTGAATTCCGTACCGACTGTTACCGATCATGGGTCCCCTACGCCGTCTCCAACGGCCCCAGCCAGGCGGGGTCTTCCACGGAGGGCGACCCATGGGCCATCTGGTGGGTTACGGTAGCTGACACTCTTCTCGGGCAGGGGTCGGACATCTGTCATGTACTGGAATATGTTGCAGGAAACCATCCGCCGCTGGATGGACACAAAACTGTTCTTTTCATGCTAGCGCTGTTTCATTAATACAACACTACCCCGTGGTGATGTGAATTCTACCGCTATATTTTTGGCTGGCTTTTCGCCTCTCCATGTTTTAAGTGTGTTAACTTTAAAAAGTAAATGCACACACTTAAGGATTATATACAAAATAACAAAACGGCCTAGGCTCAGACAACAGGTACCCACTTTGACAAAATTACACTTTGGGTGAGACTTTCTATTCGGCTGGTGAACTTAACTGGTTAAAATATCCACCTTAAAGGATTTGGGTACTTTTTGTAACACAAAACACAATGTCCACAGATTTACATTAAATTAACACAGTTTGAAGATAATGATAGTATATAGAAGGCTCCCCTTAAAATATTACTTGCTGAGGAACTGTAGTTTTTGAGAAATTAGTAAAACAGTGTCATTGTCAAGAAAATACGTATTACATGCTCAAATAACTTTCGTCTTTTGAGAGAGACGTTTTCGTTACTTGTTTTTTAAGTGTGGCCATTGTGTTTTGTGTCCAACAACAAGTACCTAGACCCTTTAAGGGCTTTATGTTGATCATTAACGTATATACGACAATCATAATCATATACTGGTATTCAAATGTTCAAAGTCAAATCGAGGAACTTCCTCCGTAGAAGTCTCACAACAGATTGGAATACCACGGGAAAAAATACAAATCACTGTGGCTAAAAAAAAAGGTTTCGTTTTTCCTGATGTTATTTTGACGTGTTTTTTAGCTGAGGGTTAAAGCCATTGGACACTTCAGTAAACAGTATTATCCAAAGGCCCACACTTTGTGTATTACATAACTTATATATAAAATAACAAACCTGTGAAAATTTAGGCTTAATCGGTCATCGGAGTCGGGAGAAAATAACGGGAAAACCCGCCCTTGTTTCCGCACGTTTCGCCGTGTCATCCGTAATTCTCGATATCGAGAATTGATAATTTGTTCAATGTTTTCTCAAAAAGTAAAGCATTTCATGGAATAATATTTCAAGAGAAGTCTTTCACCATTAGCTTCTCTAAACCCTGTAAGTTATTTGTAAATCTGTGAACTTTTATTCATTTTTCTGTTCCGAAAGTGTATAATGGCTTTAAGGGCATCGAACTCAAGTTTCCGGTGGCTGAGTCGCTGAAGTGCTTGGGTTCGAGTCCCGGTCGTGACACTCTTGTGACCTTGAGAAAGACACTTGTCTATAATTGCATCACAGTGCATTGTATCCCCATGACTGCTGCACTCAAGAACGAACGAAAGAAGGAACGCCCCTTTGACCAGGCTTTCCACATACACGATACATGTTGACAAATTGAACCAAACTTAAATTAAATATAGTTTGGGTTGACAATGGATGATTGTTCTTGTTCTTGTGCATATGTTGAGATACACCAAGTGAGAGACTGGTCTTTGACAATTACCAATAGTGTCCAGTGTCTTTAAGGAAACAAGTAGATATGTGAAAAAGTGTGAAAAAGCTCTCCGAAGAAAGGGATAAGGAATGAAAGAGAGACGAAGGGGGTGATAATAGTGAAGGGGCTGGTTTGGCCATAAGAAATTGAAAAGCACATTAGACAAAATAATATGTCGGAAGTAAGAGAAAAACAAAATTAATTAGTGAGAGGAGACTGAAATGAGAGACATCGGTGGAAAAAGGAGAAGGCAAAGATTAAAAAGTTATTAATCATTGACATTTCTTCTTGAATGTTCAGACCATGGTGGTTGAATGGTCTGGAGGCGCCGTGTCCAAAGTTTAGTCTGTGGGTCTTTTCGAAACCACGGCTTCGGCTTTGGATTCGGCTCAGGCTAGCTTAGCCCTGCGGTTGTTTTGACAATTTTGGGCGTGAAGCCGAATCCGAAGCTGAAGCCGTGGTTTCGAAAAGGCCTGAAATGTCTATGGCCTGAAAAATCATGTCAGAAATAGAGTGATTCTGAAGATTGAAGAGATGTCTTGCTGATGTATCAAGATGATGGGTTCGGATCTTTGACCATGAAAGCGTCTTTGAAAAGGATCTGGTCAGGACACATTTTGGTATTTATCAAAGGTGAACAGTTTGACTCATTTGGTCATCGACGTGGCAAGTAAATAATGAAAGAAAAAACACACTGGTTGCACAAAATTGGAGTGCTTTCTTCAGATGGATATGAAAGGCTTCATGCCTGAAGTCTTCTGAGTGAGAAATTACTTCTTTCTAAAAAACTACGTTACTTCAGAGGGGCCGTTTCTCACGATGTTGTATCAACAGCTCTCCGTTGCTCGTTTTACCAAGTATAATGTATATATGATAACAATTATTTTGAGTAATTACCAATAGTGTCCAGTTGTTTTTGTCTATTGGACATATCTTTAGCAAAGATGGGATCCGTGGTGACACGACCATTGTCTTTAATAAAGGTGGTACAACCACGGAGAAAGGTTCACAATTAGTGCACAATTTCATGAAGCCTGTGTAAGCACAAAACTTGCTAAGCACAGCCAAGTATTGCTAATAGCAGAAACAGTTTACCAGCCAAAATGACATTAAGTGAGGCTTGTGGTTTCCCACTCAAGTTTAGCTTAGCAAAGACATTTGTCAAGCAGTATTTTTCTGCTAAAAACAGCTTTATGAAATTGGGCCCAGCATGGCTGGTGAAGGAATCCTAAAGAATACCCTAAAGGTCAATGCCCCCATGTTTTGACACAATCTTTTGGTATCTCCGAACTCTACTCTCAAAGATATCCTTTTATTGAATCTACTTCTTATCATCGTCTAATCGCACTTTTAAATCTATTCTGTATGCAGTAAGTCATTGTGTAGGTTCACATGATGAATGCACGATGTGGCTATGCATCGGTGCTCACTTCATACTTAATGTTTGATGTGGTTAACTTAAACACTAGATTCACCTGTAGTGCGCTTATCTTTTTGCAGAGTAGATATCAACACTTGTGTAACGCGTACCAACGTGGCTGAGCACCCAAATAAGTCAAGCCTGGTTCATATACTTCCTGCGAATGCAAATGCGAAGCGAATGTTGACGTCACAAAAATCGCAACGAATATTCGCAGCAGTTCAGCTCTATTCAACTCACTTGCGAATATCGCTGCGAAGGATAGTTGTGACGTCAAATTCACGTCAAATTCGCTTCGCATTCGCATTCGCATGAAGTATGAACCGTACTTAACTGAGCTGAGACTAGATTTTCGGTATTGCTGTATATAACATCATTCCTTGCATTGTTTTGTAGGACCATATCCTCTCAAATGATCATTTCAAACTGAGCTTAAGAAAGTGCACTAAAAGTCGTTACATTTTATTCGATAGAAAATGAGTGTACAGTAATTAAACCCAATTGAACATTGCACAGTCACGTGTACAGTGGGCGTGCATTGCCGAATAAGATTTAACTTTTTATGACAGTGATGCTTTATTGGGGAATAACAATACATCACTCACGCCAGATTTGTTTGGTATGGTTTGGTTTTTTTCCCCTAAAGTTTTCAGGTTCTTCTGAAAGCGTAAAGAACTTTATTTTTTAAACCTCGACCTTTGCTCAAAAAGAAATAATTTACCACGGTTGTGACGCTATGCGTGCACTCAGCTAATATAAAAAAAAACGCCTTTACTGAGTGATAGTCTTGCGCGTTTTTACAAAGTGACACTCGTGTGTCAATTCGTGAAACGGTACCACAGAGGAACAGTGAAACCTGAAATTCCCTGTTTTGCTGTTTCCATTCCTCTGATTACCAAAATCTAATTACTTGTTTTCAAGAAACTAACTTGCTCCAAAGCATAGAAACAATTAGCTTTCCGAACTCAAACTGTTCCCTTTTTTTTGTCACAAATTTTTGAATAAGTTCATGTGGGGATTTTATTTACTTGGGTTTAATGCAGTTGGAATCCCTTTAAAATCACCGGGAGAACTGACAATAAACATGCTGCTTAAAAAGCAGAACAAAAATGTGGAGTCACGATCTTTAAGAGAGCGGGCGAGATAGTCTGTCTGTTTGATAAAGTTCACAGAAGGCATTGCACCCAGAATACCATAGCAACCGTAATACCATTAGTACAATCATTTAACTGTTTGCGGATTCTCAAATGTCTACATAAACTGAGTACTAGGTTTCCGTGGAGATCAATGTTTCTACTCACAACCCAAACTGAGAAACAGTGGAAACAGTATTTCTGGAAAAGTGATGTTTGAAACTTTGCATGTGTGAAGGATAAGAATAAACTATAAATAATAGTAAAGTTCCGGCACAACCATTTTAAAATTCTATTTTGAGGGAGTGTTGGCTCTGAAAAGAGCCGGTTTGGTCTCGACGTTTCAAACAGTATACTCTGCTCGTCTTCAATGGAAAAGGTATGTTCTATTATTAGTGTTTCTGTGTCTGAAGAACTATACGATTATGAGATAATTACTCTTCATAACTGTACAGGAAACATGTAACAGTAATCATGGTTTTTTTTCTTGAAGACCGTCAGCTGATACTAATCGAAACGTCGGGGCATCACCAGCCAGTTTTGAGTATCATCAGCTGATTGAAGAGATCAATGATGCATACAACTCTTAGAGTTGAACAATATTTCACAGGACTGCATGGAATTGCATTTAAACCAACTTACATTTTTTTATGTAAAGAAATTAGTTTGTATCGCAATTTTATGTAGAGAATTATGTATTGCACCAACTGATTATAATTCTAGGCTAAAAATCACTTCTTTTAAAATTAATTTTGTTCCCCCTTCCTTCCCTTTAGTCTCTACCAACCGTAGACCATCAATCGACTTCTCCCCAAACCCCAAGAGTTTCTTGACTCTTGCATATTCTGGTCTTTGTTCCGGCTGCAGGCTCCTTGAAGACAGTGAGTCCGTCTAAGGCCGAACCCTTCACTACACCAACCAGGCAAAACCCTCTGGTATCCAAAGCACAAAGGCACTGGGAATATTAATCTCCATCCCCCCAAAAAAAAAAAAAAAAAAAAAAAGAAAAGTTGTATACAGTACACAAAACCGCACAATAATCTCTCACATCTCCAAGAATTATCACCGCAATGCTAGACAAAGACCCCAGTAGCTAGCTCTTGACAAGTTCAACAATGGAAAGGCCCCCAGGGGTCGGGAGGTCTACCGCACGGGAAATGGATGCTCTTGTCCCTTGTCTGCTGTGGGGTGTGCCTGGGGTTGTTGTAGGCCGTCTGCTCTGTTTTCCCGTTACTACATACTCGTGCTTTGACGGTGCTGTGACGACTAGGCTATGTCCCCCCACCGACCATTTCGAGTGTTGTTCTTAGGCTTGTATGGAGCCCCATTTTAGATGTTGAGGTGTTTCTTTAGAAATCCAAATTGTAGATCAGGTGGTTTTATACTGGTGTAGTGACCCCATGGATTATTAGCGCCGGATCACTGTTATTCAATTACTGCATTCACACAGTATTGTTTAATTTACACACTGTACTATAGGCCTCAAAGACAATTAATTAGAAATATAAATATGGTGCTTTATTCATATTCATGAAGATTATTTTGTTCTTATTCAAATCAATATACATTTTATGCCAAGCCAGTATGCTTCGATTTTGAAAGGGCAATGGCACCCAGGCATTTTCTCCTTTGTATAAAGGGCACCCTGTGAGGAAATTGTAAATTTCTACTGGAGCATTTCAAGGGCAATTACCAGGGGGCATGGAGGCAATCGCCTTCATTGCCTCCGTGAACGATCAGGCCTGAGATGCTTTGTTCTTGTTCATTGTTCTTCACAAATATTACGTCTAATTAAACAAAATAAAAGTTTTGTCCCCTATATCTTTTATTCAAAATAAAAAAGATTTTGACAAAAAACCGAACTTAATTATTTTCTATGGTTCAAAAACTGCCCTCCGTTGAACCCTGGTGAAAAGCTGCGTGATTTTCATCTTCAGCCCAACAAAAAGACTATAACTTCGACTAGCGTATATTAACATACATAAACTGAACTAATAAATAACCCGGGGGTTCTTGGGCGAGATATGTCCGATAAAAAAAATTACCTCCAGAGGTAAGGTTTCGTAAGCTCCCGTTAGTAACACTTGCACTCTCTTTGTCCCGGGCTAAACGGTTAGAAACAACAGGGTTGGCTTTATTGGTAATAAAGCCCCATTTCTGGTCATTATTACAGTCTTTTATGTGGGTCTAATATCATAGAGGGAAGATCGATGGGGGCTTTATTATAGAGTTGGAGGGGGGGGTTGCCAGAGGTGCATTTAGTTGCCAAGGGTCTAAAGTCATCTCATTGATCCAAAGTGACTTCCCTGTGACCGAATTAAAATCAGAAATCTTGTTTTATTGTTAAGATCAGACAATGTTGCTGGTTATTGGGGGAGGGTGAATAACATATTGTGTGTTTATTTAGTAAAAAGTAGGCATTTAATTCAAATGCCTGTAGTGGACTGAACTTGTCAACGTAGATTTATGTCATAAAACCACATCTTAATTTTAAAAAATTTACAAGTATCATGCTTAAAATAATAGCATGGACCCGTTATATTGCCCAAAATGCTACAGACATATAACATTTATCAAAATTAAAGCAAGCCCTTTCGATGAAAAATAAGTCAAGTTGGCTATAATAGATATGCTCCATGAAGAATATTATCTTTAAACGGATTAATTTCCAAGTCACTATGAACTCTGCCACTACATAATTTCTCAATGAGAGATGTTTGGCACTCGACAAACCGCAATAATAAAACTGCAATTATCATTGAGAAACTTGCATCCTTGTTGCCGAGAGAGGGCGCACAGCGACACGACCACAAAATGCACAGTGTCGATTTTTGGAAGCAAGACTTCCCCATCAGAGTACGTAGTATATATCCGAAGCGTATAAACCATGGGGGACATGATCCAAGCATCCAATCACAGACAAAACATTTCTACACTACTGAATATAACCCCAGTGGTAATTCTAGATACCAGTTCCAAGTAGTCAACTACGTTAAGTAATACAAATGTATGATCGATCTTCTGTGGATATAGTGTTTGGAAGTTGAATTTGAAGATTATTGACACTAGAAAATAAGTACCTACTCAAAATAATTATTGACTTAAAAACTTATTTGGTAACCAGCAATGGAGAGCTGTTGATAGTGTAAAACA
The DNA here is from genome assembly GCF_032118995.1 of Asterias amurensis. Classification (NCBI taxonomy): domain Eukaryota; kingdom Metazoa; phylum Echinodermata; class Asteroidea; order Forcipulatida; family Asteriidae; genus Asterias; species Asterias amurensis. Next base: position 6,716,191 of record NC_092656.1, read on the forward strand.
TTGTGAAAACGGCTTCCACTGAAGTAATTTAGTTTTGTTTAGAAAGAGGTAATTTATAAGCCTGAAGCTTTTTATAATGCATCTGGATCAAAGAACGCAAATTAATGTGCAACAATGGTGATTTTTCTTTCACTTTTCTCTTGCAACTTTGATGACCAATTGAGTCCAAATGTTCACCTTATTTGTTATTTCATGCATATGTTGGGATGCACCAAGTGAGAATACTGGTCTCTGACAATATTACCACAGGTATCCAGTGTCTTTAACTGCTATGTAGTATCATGGTAGTACCATGTAGATTGTCTGCTCTTCTTGAGGGCTATCGCACACCGTGTGTATATACACACGGCGTGTATCTAACAGCAATCTTTGCCAAACTGTAAGTATGATATTATCAAGTAAAAAGGAAAACACAACGACAAAATAATACGCTAGTGCAAACACATGCAAGCGTTTGACCAAACATGGTTCCTTATCGAAATCACATCGTGTACATGCACGTCCAACATCACACACCGGCTCACAATCAAAGAATAATACTGTATAAGAACAAAAGTGTGAAGTTTGTTTTGGGGTGACAATCTGTTTTGTGTTGCTTTAATAAATTATAGATCAGTCAACAAGATAATGATACAAAATGTTTTCTTGAGGATGGCAGTGGGAATACTGGACATGCAGCATTATTATAGATCACACATGTAGGCCTACTACACGAGATAGCCGTCACCCTCCCTTCGGACCAAAACGAATATGGAAGTGCGTGGACTATGTAGACTGTGACTTTAGTCTCATGTAGTCCGTATGGTGTACACGAAGAACATGGCTGTCACAGCGTGAAGAAGGCACTACTAACAATTAAACAGATTTGATGTTGACTAATTCTAACCAGCAAACAAAAACTAAGTTTACACCGGAGAAAGACAGCATCCCGATGCAATAACTCGACTTCGTCAAGGCCAAAAACTAAGAAAGTCTTAGAATTTTGTCGATTTATGTACACATTTTTACAGTAGGCCTATTGCCCTTTTTTCAAGCCGTATGAATATGCCAGTTAAGTGTATACATTCAAATCATTGATCATCATGACTGGTTCAACTTGTTTTCAGATCAATGTTATTCACATAGGCCTACTACCAAAACCTCATCGTTCCATGTAGTCTACACCATGAAACAAAATATTGACAAACTATTTCCAGCGGCTGAGAAGTGTGCCAAGTAAATGACAGAAAGGGGTGACTATATATGTCATTTCTTTGATAACAAGTATTTTTATACCAGTATCCAAATTACATTTGGAAAAAAAACCCTGAGAGAATCACAAAAGGTTACAAAGGCAGTACGTTGAATCAGTAGAGCCCACATTATGCAGACCCAGTTCTGTTTTGGATAGATGGGGTAGCTCTAAAATTACGAAGAAATAATATAAGCTTTTATCAAAAACTCTGTTTTAGGCCTAATGCAATAGTTGCTTTCTCTTCAAATTACCCCTGGGAAATGTCACTCAGATATTTATTGCCCAAATTCGGCTTTAATCTAAAGAAACACGAAAGATTTCAGCGGAGTTAACGTGACTTTAAAATAATAGCACATGTCTATTGTCACAGTTGTCCTTTGAGATAAAAGTGAAGTTATGTTCGAATGGTTCCCTTTTATACTTTAGCAGTTGTTTTCCATGACATTACTAAGCAATCTGGTGGCATATCTTAGGAGTAAACAATGCATGTGATGTACACATACAACGTATAGCTGTAACAGTAATAGAAAACACAGCAGCTTTTTGACCATGGTGTGTGTATGCACCCGCAGTCTACGGACACGAGCGCGGCAGCACGACTCACCGTCCGCCGCTCAGCGGGGCTTCGCATCCGTTAGTGATAGCTCACTACGAGACGGTCACACTCGTCGTACTACGGGGGACCACATCATTTTGACTTTCAGAACAGCCACAGCAGCAGAGCGGCCTGAGTCATCATCATCATCGGGTGCGTGCGTGTGGCTAGTAGTATCGCTCTCGGTCTCTTACACAAACAAACGACCAATAGGCAACCGTTGTTTCCCCAAGAGCAGTGTCACGTGTATGGATTCGTTAAGACGATTGACCAATCACGGGTGACGTGTTACTTGGCAGTGGCCGTTTCGAAGCTTGTGTTGTGTATCTATCCGTCCCTTCAGTTGAATGAACACCATACCGGCTCAAGGCACGGGTACGTAGTAGTACGCTCATACTGTGAATGCTAGAAGAGACCACCCATCCAGTCTGCATATAACAGCCCACCGGACCGGTGATGTAAGGTGTTGTGTTTTTTAGGGGCTGGCTCTCGCATGAAAACAGAAGACGGCAAATTGGTGTTGCTCTCATCATCAGGATCATTTATCGTTGTGCTCCTCATCAGAATGGTAGTCTCTAAACCCAAGATGTTATAACCAAACCATTCCTATTATTGCTGTGATACACACCATTGAACACCATCCTACTACACCAAGTTTGTTTAGCGGTGTTCCGCGCTACTTGGCAAGTATAGAATTTAGTTTTTGCACTTCATCGCAAGTTTACGGTGAACACTCGTCATTAGAATACGTGTTTCTTGAACTGAATCCGTACCACATATTTTTGTCACGACCAACAAACACCAACGTCTTTCAACCCGAACGCTTGTTGTGTTGTTCTTTTTTTTTTAAACACACGGATTTTATACCCTGACGATCATCAGAAAAACTACGGGGAAAAGGACACTGTTGGTGTCATCACCAACACACCCCCAGGAAAAATAGGTGTGCTTACGGACAAGACTTTGACCATGTCAAGTATAACCCTGTCGGTATATCCTCCAGAGCAGCCCGGTGAGAAACGCCGGGTATCATGCTGTGTAGGGTGTGGGGGCCAGATTCAGGACCAATATATACTTAGGGTAGCCCCGGACTTAGAGTGGCATGCGGCCTGTCTCAAGTGTGGTGACTGCGACGCCTATCTGGACGAGACATGCACGTGTTTTGTACGGGACGGCAAACCTTATTGCAAGAGAGACTACCTCAGGTAAGTTCAGTTTTTCCCCTTCTTTCTTCCCAGCTTCGGTTACATAATTCACACTTTTATTTCCCAGTCCGCAGCTCCACTGGTCGATACACCAATAACACCTCATGTGTAACACAGATTTTATCAGGCAAAAGTACCTTGCAAACTTTCTCATTCAACAAACTTTTTTTTACTGTAGAAACTTTATCCGAGTTACCATAGTTTATATGGACACAATTTCAAAACTTTTTTACACAAACCACATGATAAAATTGAGTTAGAAATATCCCTTATTGCGCAAAATAACTCAAAATAAAGACTTTTTATTCGTAATTGTATACTTGAAGATTACAAGTTTGTAAAATGTCAATTGGCAAAAATATATAAGAAATTTTGAATGAGAAATTTCTCGTTCTAATTTAGTTACTATAATCAAACTGATGAATTTGTTAAAACAATATCATCACTGGTACTTTGTGATGATCTCCAATCATTTCCTTAAACAGTGAGCTCAATAAAAAAAACTTAAATTGAAAATTAACTGTTATTAAATGTTTTTCATTTTTTTACACTCATGGTCAACCAATAAAACACAACACGAAAAAGGCTTGAAAATTCCAAATAGACTTTGCATTTCATAAAAAAGATCTGAAATACGATCAAATGTTAACTATCGATAACTGGTTTACCATACATCTTAAGGTGGTTTGTAAAACGGCTTCATCTGAAAGGTTTGACTCCACATTCAGTTTGGTACGAACTATCTGACTTACTTCAGTGGGAAAACTGTTAAAGAGAAATCGTTCCAGAAGTTAAAATCTTCAGAAACCGAATATCACAACTCAACTTTTCAGTTGTATCCAAGTTGGCTTTAAACTGTCCCACGCTAAACACAAACACTTCAGAACGCGATTGCCGTTGGCGAGCTTTATTTAGGGCAGATTCTTTTGACTGACTCTCTCCTCTAATTAACTTGCTTATCAATATTTTCTAAGCTACCTAATTGACAGTATTATATACCCAACACAAAACTCAGTGCATTTTGTACACACGCTGAAACCTTTATTGTACCTACTAAACAGTGCGTGCACCTCACCTGGGGATTATAGAGTTGAACACTGTAGAGAACAGATGACTGATGGTGAAGATTCACCTAATCTAACAGTCACTCTATTGTCAACTATTGTCTCCTAATTTGAAAAGTGTCCTTTCAAACCATAATGCTATTGCCGATTGTGTCGTGCATGTAATTAACAGGTCTACGTCTATTCACACACATCAGTGCAGGGATGTAGTTGCTGTAAACGCCTTGCGACATTATACAGCATTTTTGAAGAAATGCAAAGAAGAGCTCTTACAAATTATCCAAAAATGAAAAAAGTTCGTTCACCGTCATAATTTCTAAACTAATCATCTCTTAACGCTGATTAGAAGTACATGCGTTTACTGTACGAATTTCTGAGATAGTGAAACCGTTAGATAATTGACTCACTGTGGTTAAAGAGCTAATTTGTTCTTGAACTTTGGTGGCTTACGTTTATGGGTTTTGTATTGTTACTACAATGAAGAAAGTGCATTTGAAGGCATTTAAGACATCAAAACTAAGGTAAAATAATTAGCTTGTTTGGGGATTCAATCCCCAAACGGCCTTACTCGCAACATCCTGTTTTATATTAGGATTATATGAGAACTTTCGTAATGAGTGCAATATCTTTCTATGAGAGCAAGTGTACATTTCAGCATGTGTGAGGTTCGAGTATTTTGTTTTCTTATTCCGTACGTGTATATTGGGTAGGCTATATTCACCAGACCCGTTATAAAAACACTTAGTCCCTATTTGGAAGTGATTTTGACTTTCCCCTTACACATATATCTACTTACTGTCTCCGTGTATCGCCGTTTCGCTCTCATGGTTGTCAATCATGAGAATAACTTTTTGTTTGCACTACTCAGAACCAAACTTTATTTCCCATTTTAAAAAGTCAACCTAAAACACTATTTTATCAAATCCGAGTGTTCGTGAAGGCTCATTCAAATCGGCACGATTCATTTGGGTAATCAGATTATGTAATACTTTTTGTACCATGATCAAGGCAGATTAGCAAAATGTTCCTAAAATGTAAATATTTTCCCGATTGTTTCAAAGAAAAGGTCAATTCCAGATTTTATTCAGTGCTTTTTTGTGCACCGGCCTCGAACCGGGTTAGTTAAGTGGCGCGTTTTAACACACACACTTCTATAACACGATGGTGTACTAGTCTTTGTTAAAATTGCTCTCTTTTTCTCTCTGTATACAATGTTTGCCGATGATTTTTCTAAACCTAACAAGTAAAAAAGGCTTGGACTATTTTTTTTTTCGGGTCATAAAAGTTAAACGTTTTGTGGTTACTGTGCCGCACGAGTGAAGCTCTTTGCGGCGTACGAGCTGACGCGACTGAAGTTCGTTTTATAGCGTTTTTTTATGGTTCAATTCTGTATGTTTTTATGCTCAGCTTTTGAACTTGCCTGCTTGCATTGACTATGGACCAAAGCGGCGTCAGTTGAAGAATAACTAAAGCTTAGTTTAGTTTTTACAGTGGAGTGTGTTGTTAAAAAAACTGGTGGGCTCCTGAATTCATTATATATAGAAACATTACTGCATTTTTATTTGCATTTGACCAGTCAGTGTACCGACAAAAAAGTTTTAAGTTTGATCAATTGGCAACCGTTTTCAGTGAAATAAACAAAAGTATAAGAAAAACACAACACCATGAAATATGCTTGCTTCATGTCAAGCTGTTAAAAAGAAATATAAAACAAACTCTAGTCAATGCACGTGTATTACTGGGTATAATATGTCAATGTCTCTCAATTTAAAGTAACCACACAATGCCATTTAGATGTAAATATGTAGATTTTTAATGTTTGCTCAGTCCTGACGTGTGGACATATTTTAAGACAGTTTACTAAACATTGAAAAGACTCAAACTTCTTGTATTGTCTTGAACATTTAAGTTAAAAGAAAACATTGACTTGACCGAGCGTAGTTTGTTAAATTAAAGGTCGGTGAATGTTTCTGTTATTAGACAGGATCATCTGACATCAGAATGGATATTTTTTTTATTTACGCATTGTCTTTACTCTTGACAACAACCGCTACACAAGTGTTCGTGTTCATGTATACTGATATAGCATTGGACTAATACCAGTCGTAACTTTCTCTATACACGGGTGTTCAGCGGGTTGCCCTGGGCCGTGTTTCGGCTCTAGTAGCCCCCCTCGCTCCACCAGTCAGTCACGCTCCGACTGTCAACCGTGAGCCGCGGAACAACCCGTCCTTTGTCACGAGGGCTTTACATTCGCAACTACAAAGTTTTCTCCTCGTCCATATTTATATGACGAGAGTGAATGGAAATCCAAATATGCCCTTGTTGGTGGTAGGCGTTGCAGAACGCCTTTGAGTCAGTACAATACAACCTGTGTTTTGTAAAGTGTAAGTTTATGGGCAATATCAAACGGCAATATCAAAAGTCAACTGCAATAACATCATTTTTTTTAGTACGTGAATATAATGGAAGGTAATATTTTTTTTATTTTTTTTTAATAAAAAAACTACACAAGAACAGCGGCTGTTATGTATTAACATTACGTTAAATACTAATGTTTGTATCACAGGTGCACTTGGCACAAGGGGTCCTAAATATTATGCTTGTAATAAATTGTTGGACCATCTTCTCTCAACTTGCGTCTTGTACTTTCTTGGGAGCCTTACTTGACATGCACTGCTTTTTTAATTACTCCTACTACACAATCTTTTAATTTGTCTGTATCATTTTTCTTCTAATTAGTTTAACTGCTCTCTAACCTTAATAAATGTATTATGTTGCACTTTACTCATCTATGGTTTTGGTTTGCCATTTGTGGAACAAATATCCAAGATCTCAATTTAACCGTGGATGAAGAATTTTAACACACACTTGCACCTTGTAAGATTTTATGGTTAAATAATTGCCTCAATCAGTCAGTAAATATTAAGACAGTTGCTTTTGCCATGGAAGTGGCCGCGATACCAGATTTATGACTTGATTAATTTGTTGCAGTGGATGTGTTTGAGGCGCTTTACTACCTCGTAGTGTTGACTGATTTGCAATCCCGTGTCTCAATTCAAGTCTGTTAATACTTTTGACACTACGATGACGTCACAGTTAAATCATGGAGGATAAACCTTATGGTGGTTTTTTTTCGTCTTCAAATTGTCGAAAAAATTCAGTGGCTGACAGGCCTGAAAGCTTCGTTATCGAAAGGGCAAGGGCACAAAGACATTTTATTTGCTTCCTTATGATGAAATGGTAAATTTCTACTGGAGCATTTCAAGGGCACCAAGGCAATGGCCAGAGGCGCATGGAGGCAATCGCATTCGTTGCCCCCGTGAAGTACTAGGCCTAGGCTGAGTTTGTTTGTTTGTTTGTTTGTTTGTTTAATTGTTTGTTTAATTGTTTGTTTGTTTGTATAATGCGTTGTGTTCACTCAACGGGTGACTATACTTCAATAACAACCATAGTGTATACATGTCTGAAGCTTCGTTTTTGACTGGACAAGGGCACCAAGGCGTTTTCTCCTCGGCAAAGGGCATCTTTAAGAGGCAAGGTCAATGGCCAATGGTAACGTTGCCTCGGTGAAGTATCATGGCTGCTCACACGAATTTTTCAAATACCCACTTTATTTTGACCAGATGGGAACTACGAATGGCTGACGTCCATGCCATGTGTCCCTATAGAACACGTATTATAAGTTTGTTTAGTATTTGGTTGTTGGAGGATGCTTTAGAAAGTCCATACATTTTTTGTTTGCGGTTACTTGATGACAGTGGTCACACACAATGCCTTTCAATGGGGGGTCGACTTGACCCATGACTAGTCCCAGTGGTCACACACCGTGTCCTTCTCTGGGGTCGATCCTTTATACTACACCCGTGAGTAGGTGGTCTCACACTCGGTCTTTCTTAGGGGGTCGGCCAGACCCTGTGGTATAGCACACGCTGATGCCTTCTGTTAGGGTCGACCTGACCAAAAACATGGCCCCAAATGCCCACACACGCTCAGGCCTTCTGTTGGGGGTGTCCAGACCCATGATCAGACCCAGTGGTCGCACACGCTCATGCCTTCTGTCGTGGTCGACCTGACCAAAAACCAAGCCCCACTGCTAACGCACGCTCTCATTCCCTCTGTTGGTCGGTGCCAAACCCTCCAAAATTGAACTGACCACTTGGTACACGCAGCATGTCATCACCTCACCATGTTAATCGCATCTGTCGATTCTGACGGGCAGCAGGGGCTGATGCGAGAAAGGACACTCACCAATGCACCCCTCTCTCTCTGCTGCACACGGCAACGTGATGAGCAATCCGTACGATTAATTAGCAATCCCATCCAATGCCTACCCAATCCAGCGGGATATTCTATTACATGAGCGATCCCCTCTTCACTACGAGATTCCCAATTATGGAACCATGCGTTCAAATCAAATACACGTGAGGTACAGAAAAATCTAGAGAGTTTGTTGGTTAACCACTTATAGATATCACTGTTTAAGTAATTAATTCTATTCAGTTTTTTCGATACTTCACTGAAAAAGAAAATCAAGATAGTTTGTCAGTCAACCCATTGATGAAGAAAATGTTCTTCCTCCATGGTTAGCCATATACAGAGATCACTGTTAAAATAATTAATTGTAATCAATTTGTTCGTATACACCATGTGCATATAAATTTCACTGGAAGAGGAGATCGAGATAGTTTGTTAATCATTTATATGGTTACGGTTTAAATAACTAATTGTATTCAATTTATTCGTACACATGTATTTATATTTGCTTCACTGTTCATCAAATCACAGTCTGTAATTAAATTACATTAGGGAAATCAAATGAAGTAAATACTACACTTGAATGGCGATGCCGGTGATGATCAGCCACACATTTTGGATATTGTGAGCGTTTTGTCGCTGCATTATTGCCATGGAATTTATTTTTCAGAATTTATGCAGTGTTCATTTTAAAGAAAAAAACTTATCATAAAGAAAATGATACATTCTTATGGATTACAATTGATTGTCACTCAACACGCACTACACGGGAAAGTTGATTTCATAGTGCAGTTGCCCATTAACATAACACGCGTATTCCAAACCAATACGTGTACACGGCCATCATTTTGTTATAGAAAGTGCAGATATTTGAGTTTATGTCAATATATATTTGCTAAGTTCTGTTGCTATTTTAGCAAACGTGTAAATACTACACTCGTTGAACAGTCTGAAAGTTTCAAAGAGTTGTGATTTAAAATGTGTCTTCTTTGGTTTGTTGTTAAAGTAAGTAATAAGCATTAATTTGAATCACCATTGATATTACATACATATGATTTTGACTCAACGAGTCCACATTGTAAAATTCAACTTAAACTCTTTCTTGATATTTATTTATCATTTGTATTTTATTTTTACTCTATACAAAAAACACAGGTTGTTCGGAACCAAATGTGCAAAGTGCAGTCAAGGCTTCGACAAGAACGACTTTGTCATGCGAGCAAGAAACAAAATCTATCATATCGAGTGCTTTCGTTGCGTGGCCTGTAGCCGGCAACTCATCCCTGGGGACGAGTTTGCGCTTCGAGAAGACGGCCTATTCTGCAAGGCTGATCATGAAATGTTAGAGCGGAGTGGAGCGGCCTCTGACAGTAGTGTGGTGGTTACCAGCGGAGGTAGCACCAATAATAACAATGGGAATCATCGTAATTATATGAATGGTAAGTTTGTTGTTTATGTATGGGAGTGTCATTGAAGCCAAGTTCAATGGTAACTCCTTCATCAACCGGCCTGGAATTACACGGAGTAAGACAATGCCCCTTGTCTTGATTTTACGATGGCAAAATGAAAATGGCCTTGCCCTCGCATTTTCTGTTGCTGCCCCATTACTCGACTTTACATTTTTCCAATGGAAATGCCCTTTCCATGGGGCAACAACAGAGGCTGCGTTGCCCCATGTCTAGACCTTCAGACTTTTCATTGGAAATGCCCTTTCCAAAATGAAAATGCCCTTGCCCTCGCAGCCTCTGTTGTTGCCCCATGTCTCGGCTTTACATTTTTCCAATGGAAATGCCCTTCGTAAAATGAAAATTCCCTTGCCCTCGCAGCCTCTGTTGTTGCCCCATGTCTTGACCCTAAGGTTTTTCAATGGAAATGCCCTTTGCAAAATGAAATTGGCCTTGCCCTCGCACAGACGAAAATCCAGGCCTGCAAGAATTTGTACCAATGTGTTTCTCGGAAAGTTCTTTACCATACCGAACAAAAGCATCATTGGACCAATCAAAAGGCCAAGTATTCTTCACCCGCTCTCGGACCCCTGAATCTGAATTATATAGTCGGCAAAAGAATGGAAACATCGCACCAAGTTTTTGTGACATAACACAATTAAGTACAACCTGTGCATGATTGAGATAATAAATGCCGTGCCTCTATCTGTCGTTGTACAAGAAAAAAAGGTTATTTTTGTTATAACAATAATAAATCGACACCTCTGAATCGATTGAATCCTTTCCACATAGGAGAATAATCTCGACAGGTTTCCAAGCCGCAGTGGCGGGCTCCAGACCTGACGGGATATAAAATCGATTGATTAGTGCAGGAACACTGTGTTTATGCGTTGTTGCAGCTACAACGATATGCAGTGAAAACAATATGCGGATACTAAGATATTCGGTTAAACCAGTGATATTAACAACCGTTCTATAGACATGTTAACTCACAGTTATTCGGTGTATATTGCTCCGGGAAAATGTCAATTAATTTACAAATTGGAAATGTTTGTACAGTTTATTCTCAGATTTGGGAAGTGTTTTTACTCGTTACGACTACCGCACTTTTGTCATTGTTCGTATTTGAAGATGAATACTGTTCATACAATGCAATGCAAATCTGCTTGATTTATTACTGCTGTAGATTCGGTTTTTGTATCTGACAGTGGCCTAGTAATTCCCGGTCCGTGTTCCTCCCGCTATAAAACCCCTACCGCACGGCCTAGCTACCGCACACTGCAAGACAGCCTTCCGTCACACTGCTCACTTCATTATCAAAAACATCCTTTGTCTGCTCCAAATAATCAAACCAATTGAAAAATATGACTATTATTCAAACATCAAACCCACACGGGTTCGGTCATCTACAATTTCTAATTCCGACTACGAGAGGCTTTTCCTCGGTCTTTTTGTGCCGCGGCTGCTGCCGGGCTGCCGGGTCCCGGCCACCTGAGGCCCCCGTGTTGTAGCCCTTTAGCGTGACCCGTTGAATAGATGTTGGAATATCTATTGGGGGTATTGAGATATAGATAGTCAACTGTTGGGCTACCCACTGCCAATATGTCGTGCTTTCGTACAGCACAACTCTGTGGTTTTTTGTAGCTGCATTCACAACAAGCCTGTCCTCTACCAATTGAGTCTTGCTTGTGTTGTTGTTTGGAGAAATTCCTAGCTGTACTCGTATGGTGATTCGATCATGTCAAAAGAAGGCAGCATATGGGGTGGTGGTTTATAATGAAGTCTTATACCCCGTGTTCCCTCGGGAGAAAACCTGGCCAATTATCATTCTGCCATTGCCGATTTAATCGTATTACGCCCTCGTCGCTTAATCAGTGAACGTCATAACTATATGCAGTTTACATACATTCATATCACACACACAACACAAGTAGTTGCAATGGGTAAATAATACAAACAGAATTAAAATGTATGTCCTCTTTTTCACGCTTCGCTTTAACGCTCCTCGCTTGGTCGCTGTTGTCGCTCACAGAGGCAATTATATTTAGGAGTTCAAATGAAATAATTTGTGAAAAATTACAAATTATAATAAGGATATAAATGCAGTACAACCACGTCAGTGTAAAGCCTAGATGATAGTATTTCTTTAGAACGATTCAAAACATGGGTAAATGTGGTTTTCTATATTATTCAACCACACATTTATTTCATGTTATTTGAAGATCTTTTCAGTGAACGATTTCCCTTGTATAGCAGAGCAAAAAGCTTTGCAAAAAATCACCATTCAATAATATTAGCATTAATTCGTGTGCACAAAATCGGCTCTGTTGAAATATTTTGCTTTGCAAAAGTGCTGGGGAAAATCATTTTCCTGTTTTTATACAACTTCAAATTGGCCAAGACAATTTTTTACGTTTTAGCGAGTCCCCTATTTATAAAGGCCACCATCTGTGAGCATCTGAGTCTGGCACGTGTACGGTTAGCTTGCAGCAGTACTTGATACGCGAATAGGCGCAATGGATCTCGTCTACACAAATCTCATCTGCTCCAAAAAGCTTCTCTTCTCTCCCCATTAAATGAATCTCACACTTTGGGGAGCAGAAAATAAATAGACAAAAGTTTACATGGGTTGTGGAGTGTATAGACATGAGAACACTTCATGACTCCACTGTCGTCGTGAGAGGAGACCAGTCTATAATGAGCTTCACCAAATAATAACCAGAGGGGGTTACCTCTTGTTTGTGGGGGTCTGGGCTCAGCCTCTACGTGCTCTTCTCAAACACTATGAAGTGGTCTAGCCACCAGCCTCTTGAGCTTGTCTGGTACCACGTATTCTTCTTCCCACGACCCTCGCGCTCTTCCATAGGAACTTAAAGTGTACATTGACCAACGTCCAGCTGACGAGTATCTAGTGAGTGGTCATTGAGCCATCTGTTGTTTGTAAGGCTCCAGCCCAGGGCTTGCCCTTTAAAGCATGGGTCACAAGAACTCCTCAACCCAAATTAGGAGTACCCCTCAACCTTAAATCGATCCTACCCCCATCATCCCCAAAGTGGGATTGCCCCCACGGCCTCTATATCCAGAATTACATTCTTAATATACGGAGTTCATTAGAAGAGTTCATCCACGGGATATCAGTTGGTATCATCCGTCAATTAACAACTGACAAGCACCGAGGACCTAATTGGTAATTATGAGCAATAATATAGGGATTGGACTTTATTCCCAATCAGGCATTTTCAATTGGTTCTTGACGCGTATACAGCCTCGCCAGTTTGTCTGGGCTCGTGTTGAAGCAATGGCTTCACTCGACCTTATTACTAATACTATACTACACCATTTGGAATGGTGTCTTTGATCTAGTTTTCATGACAATGACTCTGAGAATAATTAGCTTTGTTTTTTTTTGGCAGATTTCGAACTCGTTGTCCTGATTAGATTTTCCTCTCTAAACATTTGACACATTCACGCGCCCTTATACCGTCTTGTAAAACCGGGAAATATTTTAAAGGTTAACTTTCGGAACATTTTTGACACATCGCTTTGTCAATGTAAATGCAGATACAGGGCAATGAATGCAGGGCAATGAATGCGATTACCTCCATGCCCCCTTGAAATGCTACAGTAGAAATTTAAAAGTTCCTCATAGGGTGCCCTTTACCAAAGAGAACATGGTGCTCTTGTCCTTTCAAAAAAAGGCATACAGGGCTGTAAATGCTCTAGCAATGTGAAATATTTCCAATGTTTGTGCAAAGCATTAAATGGGAGGAGGCAGGGTTTATTCAAAACAAGAAATTTATTTTTTCTTGGTGCAAAGAAAGACAGAACTAACCAAACTTGTCACAATGTAGCGCGGTGCAGTTCGCAAAGTCAAATACTACACTTTAACGCATGCTACCAATAAAGCATCGACACGAGAATTCTGTCCGCAGCACGCCTCATGCACCCCCATTGTTTGTTTCATCAAATATTAAGTCTTTTATTCTTTGCCAGTATATTCCTGCTGTCGATGGGATCTAAAATATTAAAATTCTCCTCAGAATCATGAAAGAGTCAACAACCCCCGAGGCTGGATATACTTAGATATTATTTATTGTGTTTGGGTCTTGTTGGTCGTACCGAGTGATGATCAACTTTCCCCAATCCCCCCCAACTGAAAAAAAAACTCCGCGTCGTCATGCATCGCTGACCTGCTCGCGTCGCCGGGGCTGAGCCAACATTTTCCCCATGATTGGCTCCCGCGAACACACTCTCTGAATCACTCTCCGTGGTGGACGTGGAACGCAAGACGAGGCCGCTGCTTTGCATGCAAGATAGGGGGGAGTTTTTTTCATCTGTGAAAAGAAACACAAAATGTCGTCTCTGCTCATGCGAGACCAATTCTCATCGTCAAACAACAGACATCTCCGTTTTGTCTTCTAGCTTGTCATATTAACAAATAAAACAATCAATTCTGGAATTTAATAATGAAAAGCGTCTGACTGAAGTTAAGTGGAAGTACCTATCAATCATAAATGCCTGTATTTATTGTAAATTATTGCTCATTAACGAGTCGCAAACAAATCATCTACGCTTGTATTGTTTCCAAAATTATGACTGGAAAGATCACAATGACTTCCAGGTTGCTTTTAATTAATTCGACAGAGGTCGCCCTTTCCACAGGTGGTTTATGGAAATAGGGCAAACGATGTGAACCTATAAAACAATGGTTAACCCAGATGAGGCTACGAAAAGACAAGAGTGGACAATCTATTCAAGTAGGGCTTTTAAGTCAACCACCATTTAACTGAAGACAAAAATTCACAAAATCAACCCATTGTATTGTTGAATATAGACTTGAAGTGAAATCATTAGACCGTGACGAAGGTCGTATTGGAAAATTGTTTCTACAACAAAGACTGCATTTAAGCGTGACTCATCAAAATAAAGGGGGACATGGTTCCATTTGTACACATAATGTCAGCCTGAAGTTGTGTTGGATTGGAACCTAGACCATTTGAATATACGTAAGGGGTAAAACACAATTGTATAAATATAAATACAGTATATCAGGCACTAACCCCAAATATAACTGTAGGATATCAGGCACTACTAAACACCAACTTGACTTCCTCCTTCCCACACAGACGATGATCTCCTCATCCCATCGCCTACAGGGAGACAAAACAGCCATTCCGAACCCATGCCCAACCGGACCGTTCGCTCGCACTCCCATAAACAGGAAAAACCCACTCGGGTACGGACAGTGCTCAATGAGAAGCAACTACACACTTTACGAACATGCTACAATGCCAACCCCAGACCGGATGCCCTAATGAAGGAACAGTTAGTCGAGATGACGTCGCTAAGCCCGCGGGTCATCAGGGTGTGGTTCCAGAACAAGAGATGTAAAGACAAGAAGAGGAGCATCCTCATGAAACAAATGGCTGAGCAGAGTGCTAATAAGGTAAGACGCCATCTTGGACTGGTTCCCTGTGTCCTCAGTATTAATTATGTGTAGATTGTCATAGGGACCAGACTCATGACTTCAAGTCTCGTTTTGGTTTCAATGTATTTGTATGTAGAAATGAACAAACTGAATACTTAAGATGGCCTTTACCGACTCAAGCACAATGTCCCACAGCGATGTATTTATATTTCGAAGCTATAATCAGAAATAAGAAAGGAACAACCACCAAGGGAAGTCAATTCCTTAGGTCGAGATGAGCTTGGTTATTACAATTAATTCAGCAGTACATGTTTCACAAGAACGTTTACAATGTTTTGAACGATCTCGTAGTTCATTCAAAGCTTTAAGAATTCCGTAGTGGATCATAAACATTTTGTTTTGTTTTATAGTCATAGACATCCCCAAATTCGGGTTATATCCCTAGCTCCCCCAAAACATAGTTCAATGGGAAAGTGGGTCAGACTGCTCCTCTCACAAAAACCGAGTAATTTTCAGAGAAAATGAATTTGTCGTTCCCTGTAAAGCTAGATCGAATCCTGACCCTATGTCTAGTTGGAATGGTACTGGAGGGAGCCATGTTGGATTATATTACATGGATTCTAGCCTGAGTGATTATAAGATCAGTACGATCATATTAAATGTCTCCTCCGATTGTAATTGAGAAACAATATCAGATGCGTCTCCGTGCTGTGTACCGCAGTGACCTTTACTACTACTACTATCCTTATCATTATCCTACGGTGCAGACCAACTCTATGCAATACCGAGGCTTGAAACGAGACTAGTCTGGTGTCCAACGTATGGACACCAGATTAGTCTAGTTTCAAGCCTCGGTTTGATGCTTGTTAAAAACGCTGTGGCCATGTGATGCAAGCACGTGAAGCAGGCTTGAGATGTGCAACTTTACTTTATCTTAATGTAGAAACAAGTACACAGAATTGAGACTTCACGGAGAGATTGCCTCCATGCCCCCTGGTCATTGCCTTGGTGCCCTTCAAATGCTCCTGTAGAAAATTACAACGTCCTCATAGGGTGCCCTTTACCAAGGAGAAAATGCCTTGGTGCCCTAGCCCTTTCCAAAACGAAACATCCATGCCTGGTCATCATATGTATATTAATTTGAATAAGAACAAATCATCATGTATATTAGTTTGAATATTAACAATACATCATTTATGTATACCTTATAATTAACTGTCTTTGTCATTGCCCTTTCAAAAACAAGCATACAGCCTGAGTATGTGCAATATTTCCCATGGCATAGGTATTCACTGTTCACATCCACTACATCAAAACCCCCTCCACGTCTAATATACGATCATCCAGAGAATTATGCTAATTACCCCCATGTAGCCCAATTACAACAAGATGATGACTTCTTGCCAGTGTTATTTTTAAATCATTGCCTTGAGGGTTTCTAGAGGACGAGAGGGGATCAAAATTTGAATATTCATGAGCTGGGGAGGATGGGTTAGTAGTCAATCCATGTTTTCCTAAAGAGATGGGAATGGCCGAGGAAATGTAACTACACCCCAAAGCTATGGACGGATCGATAGTGTGGATCGCATTTTTGGATTCCCAAACCGAACATGGGAATCGAAGAAAAGAAAACAAACCATCTTTATATCCACTTCGACTGTGTAGTTGGAGGTCATGTCATTCACTCGTTTTCTCTTCGTCCCATGGTCGTTCGCTTATTTGCATTTGTATAGCTTTTCTGGGTGACTTTTACGTATTTTTAATGATTGATTGGTTGTTATAATCTAGGCATGAAAATATGCAAATAAGTGCAAGTTTGAATAGTTTAGAAAGGTTTGCGGTACCATGTGAAAATCCCTTTTGAGTAGTGTCAGTTCTGAAAATAATCGGTTTTTGAATGACCGAACGCCAAAATTCAAAACCGGTATTCAACTTTGAATAACCGATTCATCCATTGTGACCATGTAAATATTTTGAAACGTGGTTATGTGTTTAACTCCTCGTCCGAACGTACCATTGGTCTTATTTCAACACTGTTTGTTCTTATACTGACAAAATATAAAATCCCCAAAATACTGTTTTGGACATGTCCTCATTGTGACCGAATGTTGATTTTTCTCCTATACATGCTCGTGTATGTTATTGTGATTGCAGATATAGCTGTAGAACCTATACATTATCACGAAGCATCAGCTACTTATTCGGTATTCACCAGCCATGTCGGTTTGAATTACACCCCAATATCTCTATCACATTCATCTTCACACCAATCTCTGTACAAAAAGCAATTGATTAGCATGTACATGACCACTCACTGTGTCAACACATGACACAATTATAACGTTGGGGTTTAACTTAATATTCAACACCGGGCTAGTCGTGCAAACCATGTTGAATAGAACAAACGTTATAATATACACGCAAACGGAATAACAATACTGCAACCAATAAAAGTAATGCAAGTGCTGCGCGAATTATGGGTGAAAAACTGGGGCAGACGATAGTCATGTGAAAACGCGGGAAAATGGTTTATGAATAATTGAAGGCGTTTGATTTGACCCATGTTTTCTCGCTTGTAATTGGCACGCGTTGGTGCTGCTGATTGGACATCTGCTTTTCGTAGCATGACTATGTCTTGATCTTGTGATTTTGTATCAATGTTTCGTCATTGAACATTTAAAAAATAGTCTAATTAGTTTGTATTAATGGTACATTGTGGCTAATGAATGTATATTTGTCGGTTTTAAAACATTCGAATTTCTTTTTTTTAATGTCTCTTATGCGTGCGTGCGTTTTTAGTTTCTACTTATTTAGTTTTAGTTTACTACAACATATATGTGTGTCAAATTGCAGTTTTTGTTTGGAAAATAAAAAATCCTTTTTTATAGATAGGCTAATATAAATGGAAACCATCCATTTTGTAAGTTGCTCTCAGCTGTATCATGCACCAGCTATGAAGGTTAATTAAGATTAAAACAATCTTGCGTCCATTTATAATGAAATTATAGTATGATGAAATATAATGGAGATGGATTGAAGTGGTTTACATGGATATCCTTGGAATCATCAGGCGAGTTTTGTAATAATCGATGGCCGTGTTTTGCAGCGTTTTACACCGCGGTACATCTCAGCCTGAACTCGCTCAAAACCACAGGACGAAGACATCGTAAATGCAAACGAAAATGCATTCATAATTAATGGCAAAGTCAACTCTGACTGCCCTCAATTCTAGATAACGTTCATTTCTACCATAGAAGAGTTTTAGGCCAATTTGGAGGTATCAGGAGAAAATGGAGCGCTGAAAATCCGAATTGTCAACTTAAAGCTTTTGAAAAAAAAACCAATATTTTAACTGACTCTATCATGTTAGCGTCTGTATTTGTAAGAAATTTGGTGTAATCGATACAGAATTTCAAATTGAAACAAAAATAATAGATTGTTTAAATTTCCCAGTAGTTTGTGGTGTGAAGTTAATTATCTTTCACACATCGTAAAGCACACAGTCACAAATACAAGACGAACACACCATGTTTGGTATACAATCTTATAGCTTCACAGTCAGCATGATGTCGAGTATATTTCTAGGGGGGAAAACTAGTCCCTTTCTGAAGCCACGATTTCAGCAAACATTGTTTAATTAGATTAAGTCTCACCTCTACACGAAACCAAACCCATTTCAAATACTGACCCGACATCTCAGCGTATAAGATACGTCTGCTTCTCCAAGGCCTGGATGTATAGTCTGTATACTGATACTTTCCCGCCATTTTGGTTTTAAAGGGACGTTATGCGTTTGTTAATCACTCTTAAAATTGTTGGAAATAAACAACCTTTAGTTTTGAAGCCTACAGCAGCGTTTGATATAAAGCAATTTTGAGAAATATTTCACTTCGAAGTAATATGGTTATGTTAACATGTAACAGTTTTTATTCCGCTTTATTTTATAAGTATATTTT
This sequence comes from Asterias amurensis, assembly GCF_032118995.1. Classification (NCBI taxonomy): domain Eukaryota; kingdom Metazoa; phylum Echinodermata; class Asteroidea; order Forcipulatida; family Asteriidae; genus Asterias; species Asterias amurensis. The sequence goes on from NC_092656.1 coordinate 6,735,375, forward strand.
TTTCACATTTCAAAACAAACCATATAGGTCTGAACTTGGACCAATAAATACACGAGTTATGCCGGTAGTGATTGACTGCCATGTAGCCCCCTGGTGAATCAGAATGAAATTCGGATATATGATTTTCTTGATGGCTGTGGTAAACTCTAAAACGGCAAGATCATTTTGTAATGTCAACTATTATATTTCCGTGGAAGCAAAACCCCAAATCCAGTTAAAATTTATTGAATTTGTGATTATTCCATGTATTGGTGGTTTCACGCAATCACCAATTGTAAATTTCCATGATTAATAAAAGCGAGACTTTCAATCTAAGTTTTCAATATCAAACAATGTGTGTGTCCATGCTATAGCTCCATGATCAAGTTACTCGGCAGGTTAATGGTAGACTTAAAAGTTCATTTTCTAAAAAGTTTTTCAAATGCCTTCAAACAAAACCTGATTGATCTCTGCCCTGTCACTGGTCAAATCACACATGCACTCAGACAAATGAGTGTGCCAAGGAAGGGCATCTCAAATGACATTCCTTATTCTTATTTAAAGTTTTGAGTTTTAGACTTTGAGGGTTTTTTTATGAATTTTTGACGCGACTCTTCCACCCCAGACATAGTCTCATCATTATTTGTTCAGATAGTAAGTGGATATTCTTTTATTAAAGGCACTGGACACTAGTTAAAAATTAAGTAATTGTTGGCATAAAACTTAATTGGTAACAAGAAATGGAGAGATAGATGTTCATAGTGTAAAACAACGGCTCCCTCTGAAGCAACTTAGTTTTTGAGATAGAGGTAATTTTTCACACATAATAATAATAAACTACTTCAGGCCTGAAGCTTTTCGTTATTGTGCATCTGAAAAGCACACAAAGTTGTGCAACAAGGGTGTTTTTTCCTTACCAATTGAGCCCAACTTTTCACAGGCTGTCCTTGCTCTGTGGTGTATGCATATTGTATGGATATACCAAGTGAGAATACTGGTCTTTGATAATAACCAAAGGTATCCAGTGCATTTAACTCCATGTATTTACTATCCTTATGAACCAGTGGTATGACATTTAGAATGATAACGGTGATACTATATGTAGTTATTTATCATCGGGAAAATTATATTTTTTAACTCCACGTTTTAATAGTATTGAGTCTTCCTTACTACCAGTGGTATGTCATTTAGAATGATAACGATGATACAGTGTAGTTATTTATCATCAAGAAGAAACTCCCTCGATGAAAAAAAAGCGAAGCGAGGAGGAATTTACGAGCGGAGTTCCAAGTCCCCACGGTGCCGTTGGATCGGTATAAATGCTCGGTTTCATGGTTGACTCTAAACGCCTACCACGACGTGGTCGCCTCGTTACACGACTAGTGACAGTCCACGAGAAAGGCGATGAATTACCCATAAAGGTCTCAAACAATATCCACTCATTAGGAATTTAAAGGGAGTAACGCTCCCAAGGTTGAAGAGATGCACATTTAATCCTTTAGCAAAGTGATTGGTGGCTGCTGAAGCTATGGTAGTGCTCATTGACTTCACATTGCAAATGACTCACATGCACTTTTTAATAATAACACAAAATATTGTAGCAATTCCGTATGAGTAAGATTGTAGGCCCTAAGTTAGTATTTAATTCCTTTCAAACTATCGCAAGCCTCATTGCAGTTTATACTTATTTTTAGCGTTCATGAACTCGATGAATTTACTTATTATTATTATTATAATAAGCTGATCGGAATGAGCTATACTGGATGTATACGGAGTGGGTAATACTGAATGTATATTATTAGATACAATTACACACAAAGCCATTATTCAATGTGTACTATTATCAAAGTGAGATACCCTCGCTGGTATCTGTTTAGTTGGTAACCAGTAATTACCCTCTAATCAGAATCGAATCTTCTGCATACGGTTGACTTAAATAAGCTTTCTCCCTATCCAAAAAACAACAACTTACCCACCAAGTTAATTCCCGAGGCCAGACTTTAGTCCGTAAAAACAATACTAATATGCTTCCCGCATAGTTTTAATCCGTTAGGTCGGTCCTTACTCCGCACTTCTCTCTCCGTCTTCATTTGTTTAAAGGCACTTGACATAATACTTGGTTATTGTCAAAGACCAGTATTCTCACATCCCAACATTATGCATAGCATTAGAAATCTGTGAAAATTTGGACTCAATTGGTCATCGAAGTTGCAAGAGAATAGTGCAAGAAAGAAAAAAAAAAACTTCAGTCTCACTTTGTTGCACACATTTTGTATGCTTTCTGATGCCTAACAAATATTAAAAGACTTTTTTTTTTTTTTTCTCCATCAAAACAATTTGATATTTTGAGAGCATTGTTGACCACAGATAACCAACGGATGCATAACTGGCTCAATTTCCTTCTTAAAGGCAAGGACGTGGTCGTAATGCATTGTGTAAAACGTAGGAGTTTTAATTTAACCCCAGGAAAAAAGTACAGCTATATTCCTGCCACTCTTCTCTCTTTGAAGGCTTGAGGGTGAGGTTGGTGAAATTTTAATGAAATAATCCCCCACCCCACGGGACACCTGATTAGTCAAGTGCCATGCAGCATCCCCAGTGACAACCCCACACCACCAACCTGAAACTATGAATGTGAGCCTAATGCATGTGGGCACCATGCAGCCACCCCCAGTATATACATGTATATGTATATTGCCCAAGTATATATCCATAGGTTTAAAATAGAGAGGGAATGCAAGTGACATAATATAGCCGCGCCAGCACTCGGCACATCACAAGACCTGAAATTCACGGCCGTGTGCAGGCCTGTTACTTCACCTTCACGGGGGCAACGAAGGCGATTGCCTTCATGCCCCCTGGTCATTGCCTAGTTGCCCTTGAAATGCTCCTGTAGAAATTTTCTCATAGGGTGCCCATTAACCAAGGAGAATGTGCCTTGGTGCCCTTGCCCTTTCAAAAACGAAGCACTGGCCTGCAATGTCAAATGACATTATTTCTTCCTCTCAATTTGGTGTCTATATCTAATTGCCTGGTTTTTCCCTTACACATCGGTGTAAAGGGTAAAAATCAAAATTAATGTTCTTTATCCCCAATGCAATTAAACATACTTAGATAATTGATCAATCAAATCTTAACTTTTTACAGTTACATTTTACCAAACAGTTCCCATTTTGTGTCATCTTCAGTCAACAATGTCCCATCCTTCCCGTAGGACGCTCTTCCTCAACGGTCCCCACACGCAATTCACCCCCGGTATTTTACTTCCATGAAATGCCTTTGAGGCGTTCAGTGCACGAGCAGATATCACAAAACAGTTACAGTTAAACATGTCTTTTCTTTTATCAAAAAAACATTCCCTCCTTCTAACACCACAATAGATACACCACACAATATTCCCCACGCTAAAAAACATGACCGGACGCATGTTCCATAAAGTACAATCTTGGGTACCGTATTATACATTTTCTGCAAATTGAATAAATTTAGAGCCCTATAAAGTCGCGTATTGTGTGTCTCACGTGTATTTTTTTATTGTATCTATTTATTTCCTTTTTTTTTTTTTTTCTCAGCATGAATACGTGACCAAACAGCGGGTGGATATGATTTGTAAGCGGCGCTTAATACGCTCCGATGTTAATAAAGCTCGTTGCCGAATGAACATGTCCCCAACCTCAAATCGTCCTTGCCAAATTTATCATATACAATCCCTATCTTAAAGCTTGTCTGATACTTCATGGAGGCAACGAAGGCGATTGCCCTTATGCCCCTGCTGGTCATTGCCTTGATGCCCTTGCAATGATCCAGTAGAAAATGTCTTCATAAGGTGCCCTTTACCAAGGAGAAAATGCCTTTGCGCCATTGCCCTTTCAAAAAAAAAACGAAGCACACAGGCCTGTTAATGTAGATCGATATTCAGGTTTTTATTTATCATATCTCTATCTCGAGAAGAACAAAAAAGCTTGATTGAAAAGTGACTGGTGTTATGTTTATAACCACAAAACCCTAAAGAGGTCACAAAGGGAGGATTGTAAAGCCCATACTAAGATAGTCCGGATAGCTGGCACACTTGCTACCCAGATGACAAACTGGCATTGTGCATCCCAGCAATTCGCAGTGTCTCTCTGCCGACCACTAAGTCCCCTCCAATCTATTGGATTCGTTTTGTGAATATAGCTCCTCTATTTTTACATGTAATCCTAACATTTTTAAGCCAGTCCCATGTGTGTTTTGTATGTATTGGGTAGCCAATATGCAATAGCCTGGTAGCTCAAATCTCCACCATCCAAATCGATTCGGCAAAACGGGCATGATCTCAAAACTGGCAAGCTAAACACGTACTTCATTCACTCAAGCGTAGTCACCACACAACACGCGTCTCCCCCCATCACAGACTATAGACTTAGAAAGAAGAAGACAAAAATTGATTACCAATGGCTTAAAGGACCTAGAACTGAGATCATAAAAACTCAGAAAAATGTCCAACAAGAAAAAATGAAGTCAGTGCTTCTTGTTAATTGTTAGTGTCAGATCAAGTTAAAGGTATCGTGCATGGCATTGTGGGTACTTCTTAAACTGTATCCCATGATGCAACTGCAGATGATGGATTCCAGATTCATTTACCATGGGGAACCAGACTTATATGACAGACTACTGTCCCCACTGGATACCGTAATAAACACATGTTACCTTTGAGTCAGGGCACCAATGACATATCAAGTTCAAAGTGTCTCCATCAATACATAGATTTGCATAGGTCGGCTCCTTTGTTTTTTTTTTCTTCACGCGGGGCAGTTTTTGATGTATCACATACTCTGTCTACATCAACTTGTCTATAAAAAGACCGATAGGTTAGCAAAGTTTAGACTTAATACCGTTTACTTTCCCATGTTCTTGATGTAGTGGAATAGATCGCCCGATTTGGAACCTGGGTTTTAGACGTGCGGTTTGCATCCACAGGGAACTATAGGCTCATACCGAGGGTCTGTCTCCGGGACGCCCCAGCGAGACGTTACCCGATAACCAAGGAAGGAAACACGAATCGATTTCTAATGACAGGGGGCCGCGTGCTCCGACTATTCCGTCCTCCTCCTTCTTCTTCTCTCCCTCATCAGAGTCTAAGTTCTTCTTCTTGTCGGTGTGTGTGTGCATCTCCTCCTCTCCTCGTGTTGTTTGCCTTGCTAGCAGAGCCGTGGGTTCTATAGTGTCCTGAGTACATAGTTACCGGTCGCATATCGCACTACTGTATCCGCGCTCGGGTCGCCTTACTCTCTGAACCAACACAGGGCTGTCAGCTCAAACAACACAAAATACCAAGTCCTTCAGTACGGCCTTCCCTTGGGGTAAAGGATTCCCGGTCTACATGGGGAGGGTCTGGGAGGGTCCGGGGAAAGGGTGGGAGGAGGGGAGAAATCCTCTAACTGCCTCAAAGTTCCATGTCAAGCTCTTCTTTACCCATAATCACTTATCTGACCGTATCCGGACCAGGGTCGTTCGATCCAATTCGAGTCAGTTTATGTATTGAATAACTATATTATGGGTAATGTGTTGTGTACTGCAGGTTTTGATGCACGCAGGAACTTTTTTGTTTTAGCACAAAGTGTTCAGTTACCACTGAGGTACCTTTAAACTATAACTCAGTAAAAGGTTTTGATTACCAATAACTAGAGGTACCAATAACGAGTATATCATAAAACATGCCAATAATACAGGCTTATAAACATGTTCGTTGTCACTTTTCCTGTATAGTTCAAGTATAGGTACAGTACATGTAGATATGCATGCCTGCATGCTTCCTTTTTGAAAGGGCAAGGACACCAATGCATTTTCTCCTTGGTAAAGGGCACCCTAAGAGGAAATTGTAAATTTCTACTGGAGCGTTTTGAAGGGCACCAAGGCAATGACCATGGGGCATGGATGCCATCGCCTATGTTGCCTCCCGTGAAGTATCAGGCCTGTATGCATACACGGTTGGCTGTCACTGTTCTTGAAAAGTTATAGACCTAGATGTTCGAACCTGAAACCTTGACATCTAGTCCTTCATTTCCTTTAAAGATTCCAACAAACCCGAACAGGATGAGTTGATGCTTCACATAACACACAGAGACACACCGAGAAACAAAGTCACGTTGAAGGCAAATCACACGAGTATTAGAACACTGAGGCCGTGGGATGCATCCAAAATACCAACAGACACTTGAAGATCTGTAATTTAGTTTTAGGTGTTGTTGTTTTCCCCTATATATCGACCACTGAGTTGCCTCAGTCAACGTGCTGCATTAATTCCACTATACGACGTCTATCACGGCACGTAATACGCGTGAACGTGGCATGCCATTGCTTATACAACGGCCCTACATCAAGGATACATGACAAATGCTTCCACATGAATGAGTCTGGACACCAGACAATTGTGATTAAAAATTATTGGTATTGGCTCAGCATTTATCTTAGGTTTTAAATAATTAAGTACTTTTTAACCAGGTAATGCTGGGTCAGGTAAAAATGGCTGATTATTATTCCAATAGTAGATAACGTGTGTGTTATGCGACTGATTAGTTCTTTCTCTATCCACGGGTTATTTTACTCAAAATGTTACTTTAATCTCACTTTTAAATGATGACAACTACCACACTGCAGTAATAATTACTGATGATGTGAATACTACCACAATGAATCTTACGGGTTATTATTAGCACATTGAATCTTACTTCTGTATTATGAATATATATACCACACTAAACTTAATACTGGTTATGTGAATATATCCACATTGAATCTTACTGGTTATATGAATATATCCACATTGAATCTTACTGATTATAGGAATATATCCACATTGAATCTTATTGGTTATATGAATATATCCACATTGAATCTTATTGGTTGTATGAATATATCCACACTGAATCTTACTGGTTATATGAATATATCCACATTGAATCTTATTGGTTGTATGAATATATCCACACTGAATCTTACTGGTTATATGAATATATCCACATTGAATCTTATTGGTTGTATGAATAAATCCACATTGAATCTTACTGGTTATATGAATATATCCACACTGAATCTTACTGGTTATATGAATATATCCACACTGAATCTCACTGGTTATTTGCATATAACTACCACCCCTCTTCTAGCCCCGCCCCTTCCCAAACAGTATACCAAATCAAGCAGGGGTATCATCCACCCGTGACGTCATCACATATCTGTCCCCTGTCTTTCTATATTTGTCTCATCTTCCAATTATAAACCGTCGATCTCCGTTTTAGCTCCACCTGATTTACCCTACGAAACACACAAGGACATCTACACACAGTGTAATTATTCTTCATGTTGAATTCGCCAATCATATTCCACACACAATAATCACTCTCCATGTTCAATGCAGCGGCAATGCGAGAGTGGATTTTTTCTTTGTCCGGCGGTGCACACGCGCGCTCACTACTAGGCAGCGCCCGTCGGCCGTTCGTCGTCGGCTCCTTGTCCCCCGCCTGTGTCATGTCGCTGTTGGGTCTTCATTTTCGCGCGTCAGTGGTGCGGCAAATCGACTGGCCACACCGACTGACAGCTCGTTTCATTAGCTGGCAGTGTGTGTGCTGGGATCATCGTTTAATCGCATGAAGGTCGGGATGGTTTGTGTGCGAAGCGAAGGAAGAATCCCCCCGCCTCTCAAACGAAATCAACCGCCTCGCCATCCAACTCCCAAGTCGGGGCTCTCTCGTATACCGTCATCTGATTTCCATAACTGCCGCATAATACCCCAAACCAGCCCAAGGCATTCTCTGAATCAAAAAAATCAGAAAATTAACATTGACTCGGAAACACTGCCAATATATTCAAGGTCAAGTCATAATTAAAAAATCCACCCAAAAAATTTCGTCAATTCTGACTGTTTATCCGGTATTTTATAACCTCGACTCTCGCTACCACAGAGTGCAATGTTTTTGAGACTTCTCTTTACGGAGGTCTAATATACCCTCTAATATGAGGCTACCTAAAGGTGAAAAGGCACTGCACTTATATCCAAGGATCCACTCTTCTAGCAACGTCAAGTATGATCTCAGATTTCTGTATCATTGTTAAGCATATTATTTGGAATTAAAGTATTATTCTAGACGGTTCCTATACTTTGTAACACTATCTGTCATTGATATGTGGACGGCAATTAATCAACATAATCAGATGTTGTCAAAATATGGATTGTATTTCCCACGGATTGTTTGATGTTACATTTGGATGTCGATTCAAGATGTATAAAAAAAAAATCAGTTGCGTATAGACACGTTTCAAATTAATATTGATAAAGACTCCAACCAGGGAATTATTCGGAATCGGTATAATTACATTTGGGATGTCAATTCAAGATTGCACAACAATTCAGTCGCGTAGACACAGTTTCATTTAAATCTTCATAAATATTCCGACAAGGGCATTATTCCGAATTGGTATATATATAATTATATTTGGTTGTCAATTCAAGATAAACAACAATTCAGTTGCGTAAAGACACAGTTTAAATTAAATCTTGATAAATATTCCTACGCAGGCGTTATTCCGAATTGGGTGTCTTCACTAGCAATTGACATGACATGCCCGCCCAACTGCGAATCTGTTCGTTTGCGATTTACAGATGTCATTTCTTTCGTGTGTATATAAAACACGTTTTCAAGGCATTTGCCTGCGTCGTGCTATGTCAAATCTCACCCCAAGGTGACAGAATCGGGTTTACCTCACGAATCTGGGCCACCCGAGTGCCCTCCTACCCTCAGAGGTTACACCAAGTGCTCATTTGGGCTTCTTCTATTTATTTATCCTACTGGCCCAAGGTCCTGATTTCTACCCCCAACTCAAAAAAAAATGCCAAGATTCTGAGTTGCTAAACACTGGTGGTGTATAAAATATGTGAGTCCCCTCGTGGGTTTAATACCTCAAAAACGCAGCCTGCTGGCTAGTCTCAATAAAGATTCAACCCCTGGAAGGTATCGTAGTCGACTGCCAAAACACCCCCACTATTAAATCCACAAGGCAAAAGCTGAGAGATATTATTTATTGCTTGTAGATTCCTATAGTTTTGAAGTTAATTCTAGTAAGATTTGAAAGCTTTCTCCAGAAGACGATTGGAGCATACTGATCGAAACGTCGAGTTGAAACCAACGGTTTTTTTTTCAGAACCACCCTTACTCAAAGAGATTATCATTACATGGTGTTACTGCAAACCTTACTACTTGAACATGTAATCGTATTTCCACCATACAAAGTTTCAAATCTAAGATTCTAATTTCTAATTTGTCTTTCTCTTTCTCCAATCTCTTCATCCTTCCTACACCCTCTATATCCTTCAGGACCCCAACCGAAGGGTGCAGAACTTCAACGGTGTACCCATGGTTGCCTCGAGCCCCGTCAGACACGACTCCCAGATTCAGGGGAACCAGGTTGAAGTTCAAAGTTACCAACCTCCGTGGAAGGCACTCAGTGACTTCGCTTTGCAAAGTGATATCGAACAACCCCCTTTCCAACAATTGGTAAGAATTACAAAACAAATCTTAAATCAAACACACTAAAGTAAACTTATTTAAAGTAAGAAATGCATTCAATGTTTTTTCTCTCTAAAAACAAAAACCCAAACATAAACATGGACAGGAAAGATATTTCAATGTTTAACCCCACTACTGGAGGTCTGCAGATTAGTGACACTGTGGATTAAAAGAGTTGAATTAATATATCGGCAGAAATAGAATTACAATTAATTATCAGCCAATGTTAAAAAGTGATGCCTAATAAAGCCCTTGAAATCTCGGCATCTGATAGCTTATCATGGGAACAAATTAAGTCGAATCCATCATATTTGTTGCTAAAATATGCTACTATTTGAGAGAGAGATTCTTTCCAAAGTTGAACTTTGACTTAGTAAGACTGTTTAAAGTTCGGTGAAGTTAACTTTACTCTCAAATTGTATAGCAGGCACCGCCAGTCACCACGGAGTTCGAAAAGGCAAAGTTTTTGGTATCACCTCACCTCACCGTGGTTAGATTATTTGGCCTTCAGATGGCTGATAAAAAACACACGTAGGAGAATAATAAATGATCACAGACAGTCCTTCAGATTTTGAAGGGGATTAAAACTGCTTGACGAAACTCTCTCAAATGATAGATTACTCTTGTTTTCGTCCAGGGGTGGTGTCAGACCTGCCGGGGTGAATCCAAAAAACAAGAGTGCGGGATGAACAATTCTCCCAATCGTTGATACCACCTTTTTATACTACATAACAAATTGATGTCCCTGAAGTTGTCATTTTGGTTTTGGACCATACGGCTCTTTCATGGGGGATTAACTTCACTTTTTTTAAAACAGCTTCTTACATTTAGGGTGATTTTGTCCATGCATTACTCGATACCCGGTAGCTGTTGTCAAGAGTAAAAACAGGGGAGTCGTTATCGTTTGCTTTGATGTAATGGTCCTGGTATTATCTTGTTGATTTTGGAATCTTTCCTCTGCAACTACTTTCTAAAAGAGTCATGAAAAAGTCGTTGTGTTGTCAAAAGCATCTTCCTCCCTCTTCAAGGGGTGTTATAATGCGTGACTGAAGAACGGTCTGAAGAAAAGCTGTAATTTACCTGCCTGGCTTGGCATCAAGATGTATGTATCGGATGTCTTAAGAAAAGAATACATCGGGATACTTTGTCAGTACTAAGAAAGTATAGAACAATCACTGGCGAGGATACAATCGCATCAGTCCGGGTTCTATCTGAGCCCACCACTACCTCCCGAGAGAGACACTATTGTTAGCGGGACACGAGGGACTGCGCTACGGGGCGCTCAGACGCTTTGTCCCCGGTCAATTCTTTCGACGGTGAACACTAGCTCTCAAGACGTTGTTGTGTAACAAAATCACCCGGCTATAACTTGGGTGCAAGTGGACTGTGTGTATAGATTCTTGCGGCTTGTTGTGTTATACACCAGCACCAGTTGTTGAACTTTGAAGACTGGAAAATAAACCCCTTATGTTGGGTTTATACAGTATTGCCTTTCGTACATGTACATGTACATGTACATGTGTATACATACCAAATAGTGCATTGTACCCGAAGATTTTTTATTATTTTGCCTCAGGTTTAATTGACTTCGATGAAGTCCGCCCAAGTGATTAGAAACATGAGCGGACACATCGCTGATTAATTTGAAACAAAATATAGCAATTGTTTTGTCAAGAAAATACAGCTAATTTATTTTAGTTGAAAACATAGGTCGTTATCATCACATGTTTTGTTCATTAAAATCATACCAGTCTCGAGTGGTTTGTTATGTATAACCATTTCACATAGGCCTTATGCAGGTTATTTACCATCACCAAAGTCTTTAAAGACTGTACAAGTGAAAATGGTTCGAGAAATGGCTTGACACTGCTGACTAAGAGCGATGGGTCTCCCTTGTTTAAAACAGATAATTCATACAGCCTTTCTCAGGTTTGTATGCTTCGTTTTTGCAAAAGGGCAATGGCTGCAATGCACTTTCTGCTCGGTACAGAGCTCTCTTTGAGGAAATTGTACAAATTCTACTGAAGCATTTCAAGGGCACCAAGGCAATGCCCAGTGGGCATGGAGGCATGTGCCTTCGTTGCCTCCGTGTAATACCACCAGGCCAGGGTCGATTTCACAAAGATATCTCGAACTTAGGACTAATTCCTATGAGTCTTTAGAAGTTATTAAAAACTTAAAAGACAGTGTACACTATTGGTAATTGTCAAAGATCAGTCTTTTTACTTGGTGTATCTCAACATATGCATAAAATAACAAACCTGTGAAAATTTGAGTTTGATCGGTGGTCGGAGTGGCAAGATAACTATAAAAGAAAAAAACGCCCTTCTCACACGAAGTTGTGTGCGTTTAGATGTTGATTTCGAGACCTCAAGTTCTAAACTTGAGGTCTCCGAAATCAAATTCGTGGATAATTACTCCTTTCTCCAAAACTAGGTCACTTCAGAGGGAGCCGTTTCTCACAATGTTTTATACATTCATTCTCTCCCCATTACTCGTTACAAAGTCCTAAGTTAGGACGGGTCCTAAGTCGAGATAAGACTTGTTTTAACTCGTTGTGAAATCCACCCCTGCTCACATGTAAAAAGTGCGATGTTTGTGATCACTCAATTTCAATTCAATTCACATTTATTTCCTCTCACACATTCTAGTGATCTAGTTCAAAACTAAGAATTATTGCGCCACTTCGCTTGACCTAAATACGCCACAACAGAAACAGATGGTATTGTTGGATCTTAATCAAAATATTTGCATTGTATTTTAATCTGCATGATTTTTTTTTAAAGTCGTGCATTAAATAAGTCAGTCTCATCTCAGAAGAGAGTCTGCCTTTTTTGTTTGTTTATCTTGTTCGAGTTATCGGCTTATCATCTTGACCTTAATCAGCACAAAATGTGAATCTGACAGGCTGCAGCGTCTTAATCCATCTCCCCCTGCCTCCCTCTCTAGTCGCCCGGCTAATTTCTTGCAAACAAGGGCCCGTAGATTGAACACCAAGGAGGAGACGACAGGGTAAATTAAAAAAAGGCAGACCACGCTCGACTCGGCTGCCTGGATCAGGGAGTCTCTGACCCAGTCAGGGCACGGGTTTGTCCCCTCTCTTCCATCAGCTCGTCTCGGTGTTCATTACCAACTAATTTGCACCCTAACAGCTTGGCGCCTTGTTGTGCGGCAAGTTCATTTTGTCATCGGGGGGAAGGGGGGGGGGCTGGTGTCTCCGCTCCGACAGTTCGTGTTTATACCCCCTTCAGCTTTTCAAGTCGGCTTAAAATCTTTTGCCGTGATCCAAATCTGTGTCGCCCCGTCCCAGTATATATAAAGGTTGAGCCATCCCCCAATGGCTGTCCCACAACCAGCCAAGCAGCCGGAACACAACCTCCGTGTAAATGATTTGCCTTCAACACCCGCTACAGGAAACAAAACATAAGTCGTATTTGCACATTTCCCTTTTCTCTCACTCTCTAAATGCATTGGCGCCCTTTTTTTTCTCGATGCATTTTTCGACGTCAGTAATAAAAACAGTGTTTTGACGACGAGTCGATGGTACAGAATTCAGTTTTACACCCTATACGCGTGTATACATTGAAGAGAAGAAGACCCCCCCCCCCCCCCGATGCTGTATTTCGATGACACATGCTCCAATCCACGCTGAACGGCGCTGTCACATTCGGACTCGCTAATTACTACTCAAATCAACATAGCCAAAAGGGGAACGCTGCCTACTGATGTTATTCATCCGGCATTAGCTCCTGCCCGGAACCTTAAAGAGCATCCTTTTGGCTTCAATTTGGTTTTTGCCTGTATTTGGTTCCCGGTGTTCGAGCCCTCGCTTAGCGGGAATGATGAGAGAACGTTGGCCGGGTCTTTTGCTCCTCTAAGCCCGCAGGACATCAACTCTGCTCCCGCTCATCTCTCTGGTACTTTTTCAATTCTCATTATTAGCCTTTTTTCTACTTGCCCATCGTTCCGATACCTTACAAAGCAATATTCAAAATGGGTAACCCGATAATGGCCGACCTGACGGAAATTACTGTGTCCAATGTCGAAAATTAACCGCTGAAAAACAACCTGTTTCACTGATTTTTTTCAGATTTTTTGTTCTTTGTGTGGTTGAGCTTTTTTTTCTTACTCTATCTTTTTAAGAGTGTGGGAAATTGCTCTTGGTGGGAAATAACACGGATGTATACAGCCTCCTCCCTCCGGGGAAGAAGGTTGTCAAATAATATGCGCATAGTTAATAGCAGGGCGCTGTTTCAGTGTACTGTTACCAAATGAAGCAATCATGCAAGTAAGCTGTCATTTTGGTACAATCATATCACTATTTGAATAGTAGTTTTGAATCAGTCCAATTGATATATGTTTGGGAGTTGAAACCAATGAATCTAAACCACCCAACTCATTTAGAGATTATCATTGTGTTACCACAAACCTTTACTCTACCGTATTTTCACCATGCAAAGTTTTCAAAACCTACTTACTTGTCTCATTATCTGCCCCAAATATCATTCAATAGTTTCTTCGTCTACCTCTCATCAAAACCACGCGACCCAAATTGGACAACGACTTCATTGAGATTGGAAAAGACTTGTTCCATTTTCCAACCACTACTCGAAGCCAATTCAAAGTATGTGTGATATCATATTCAATACATGTCTGTTCTCTGTCGTGTACAAATTCCCACTACACTCGTCTGTGCAGTATCATATATCACATTCTCATTGTAAGCCTTGTCGTGTTCCCAACCAACCAGGCTATGTTCTTATTATAATAGCCTACAAGCTAATTCAAATGTTCGTCTGGGATGGTGGGCCATGCCACATCGACATCACGTTGCAGGACAGTCCAACTCGTCTCTCCATACACTGATTGTGCGTGGATTTACAATGCGTCATTCATATATCGAATTTCCTGATGAAATTGAAATGATACGAAATCAACTTGAGATTGCTTTAGCTTTTCCCGCCAAAAATTCATGGTTAAGTGTCATCGATACGTTTGGATCTCGCGATATTTCAGCAACACGTTATGGTATTTTGAGCACAGTGGTATGTTTCATAAATTTCAGGCCACTTTGGTTTTTTACAGAACGTGCACATTTTGAATTTTCACCACACCGCGCACATACTCTTGAAAACCACCGATTGAGATAGTCGGTGATTGCCAATCATTCCATGTATTTTTTGTTGTGATTGATTTGTCTTTAATTGTTATTTTAATACAATGTTGTTGTTGTTTTTTTTGTTGTTGTTTTTTTTTTGGGGGGGGGGTTTCCATTTGTCATTGGGGGGTTAATTTATTTTAAAACAATTATGATTAGTATTATTCTTTAAATGTTATTGTATTTTATTTGTTCTCTGTGTTTCCAATAATTTTGCAAGTAACTACTACGAGACTTTCAGCATTTCATCGTTATGGTGAAATAACAACTATTACTTATTTATGTGTCAAGATTATCACATTCTTAAAAAAAAGTATAAAAACATCTCTCAAGCCTTGCGTCTCGAATCAATGTGATATACATGAACGCTGTTATGAACACATAAACATGTCTCCTCCCACATTATACACAGACTTATTTACCATGTCTTCAACTCACAACAAGCCACCTCCATCCTGCAACCCCGGCTTCCTAAAATGCCGAGACCGTCCCCGCGGTCCCATAAAGTGGTTCCGCTATTGCAGGAGCGGACGTGTTCCGATCTGAGCCCAACTCCCCTGCCGAAGACTCTCTACCGTTGCACTCGCTCGACCCCGCGGGGCTACATCACTATAACGTGCATCAAGTAGGAAATGGTGGATACGAGGATTACAACTTCATAATGTTGTTCAGGACATTGCCCCGAAGCCCTGATACATACTGTACTTTGACCTGTATACATGTAACTATAAGTCTATGCAACTTGCAGAGTATACTTTACTTAGTAAATTTGTTTGGTTAAAAAAAAGGAAAGATTTCCATGAACTGATCATAATTAGGTGATCTTTGCGGTACCAAATATCTTATGAGAGTATTCTGAAAAGAACCAGTGGTTGACAACTCAACGTTTCGATCAGTATGCACCGATCGTCTTCAGGATAAATTCAGGAGATCAATTGACACTTCACTTGGATAAAAGATGTAACCGGTCATTTGGATTCGAACCTGGTCCACAGAGGTGAAAGGCAGGGAAAGAAACCACCGAGTCAACCGGATCCCAGAGACTGTTAGGTTGTGTAGTTCTAAACTGTTCGTATGTTATGGTTGTAGTTTGTCATACACAAAACTGTGGTCATCATTGTTAGGTTGTAGTTCACCACTGTGTGCATTATAGTAGGTTGTTGTACTAAGTGCAGGCAAGACTGACGAGTACTGCTGGGGGTCGCTGTACGAAGTTGATTTTAGGAGATGATCTATGTACCAAGTTGAAACCACAGTCCGTCCCGTGTAATAGGAGCATCTAGGAGATGGTTAGCAGCTCTTGCGTCCCCCATCGTTTCTGTCCACGTTTACACGACCATGACGGCACTGCGAACCACGTCTGTTTTGTTACCGACACGTACAGAGCTTGATCTGCCGGAAACTTAGGCGAAGAACTACCCCCCAAAAAAGATGAGAGAATAGCCAGGCCCCGCCCCTCGTATCAGACCGTCTGTATACGCGGCCCGGCCCGGCCAGGGCCAAGGGCTCTCTCTCACTCGCTTCACTGTCTGAAATCGTCGTGTAACACGCATCATTACCAAAGTAGATCTTGTTACAAGAGCTGGAGAGGTGGGTTTTGTTACCGGGTCCAGCTTGCCTTGGATTTCATCGATTCCCTCAACTTGTTTTAAGGGAATAAAATAACGCAAAGTGAATCTCTCTTGGTGTGATTTACGATGACTCTATTTCGTATATACACGCTATATTCAACTGTGGATCATTTTTAAAGAGAAGTTACAACACAGGTACACAAAGCATGGTGGAAGTAAATTAAATGGCCCCATCTTTAGGAACAGTAACTTACAGAAAAATTTTGCATTTAGCTTCGCATCAATTTTTTAGTCTTCTTTCACTCGACGTCCAGAAAATTTCAATGCCTTTCTTTTCAAATCGACTAAATTACAAAACTAAAATTCTTTGAGGGTCGAACTTGGATGGAACATGTTGACAAACTACTTCTAAGATTGTTTTCACTCCAATCTTACCAACTGATTATTAACTGTTTGCCCATCTTTCTCCTTAAGACACATGGATACAGCAATAGAAGCAATGGCTGTTGTGTGTATTTAGTCATCTCGTTGTTTCACAGAGGTAGAGCTACAGTCAGAGATTATTGTAGTCTTTCAAAGACAGGTTTTTTTTCATACTTTGTCAAACAAGAGTCTCAACTTTAATTCCCCAAGCAAATATATTTACTCCGAGCTGTGATAAGGGAGTATTTGTTGTAGTCTGAAATTAAAAGTGTGCAGCTCAAAATAAAAATGTGAATTTGCCTCAATGCAATGTCGGCCTGACGTCCATTGTCAATCATGTCGATAATCGAATTACAGGCATCTTCAGTGATGGTGTGGGAGAGATGGCTAGATATATATTACAGTCCCTCTCTAAACAAACAATGTATGATAAATACAAACTTCTTGTTATACCATTGTGCGCCCGTGAAGGGGCATACACTGCACTCATTGGAATCACGTACACACACGAACACTGGCTTCGATTTCAGCGTGTTTTCATCAACTCTAGTCGCCGTACGCCGACGGTATCATTTGCCGACTTTGTTCGGCCGCTGACTCCAGATAGAGCCTATCTCTCGTTGAATAAAAAAAAACTAATAAGATTATAAATTCACCACACTAGATACAACTGTTTACTCCTTTTTACAACGCCGCTGGGGCTTTCCCAGATATTTACAACAGGGATTCACACAAATATGAATAACTTAATCATCTATACACAATCCATTTACAGAATTTAAGGTGACTTTTTTTTAAAGAAATGCTTGCTATTGTAGGGAGCTTTTGTATAACAAGCGATGGGTGCAGAGTGTTTTGTATAAATTGATGAGGTTTGCGGGGATTGAACTGGTAATTTATACATCTCAACCAAGAATCTCAAAGTCACTGAAATTATCTCCCTATACAAAGATGGATATAAATTGAGATATTAAGTGGTCAGATATACAGCTAAAGAAACGTCAAGAATCTGGCGGTACATTATCTAGGGATGAGACATTTAAAACTTTCATCTGAGTTCAGATATTTCGAGTCGGCCTGATGAAGAAAATCAGCTGTAAATATGTCCCACATAAATAAACTCTGCTCTTTGATATACTTAGTGATGAGGACACTGTTCCCAAAAGCTCTTTGTTATACTCATTTTGTTGTGTTTCTCTAGGTTTGCCTTATTGTTATACTAATTTTTATCTGTATTGTCCTCTTTGTTTTAGGTTAATTTCTCGGAGCAGAACCTCGGGCAGTCTAAAGACATGAGAGACGACAACTCGGCCATCATGAGCTTACCACCAACGCCCGACTCGTCAGACCGTATGCACTCTGGTTCCAACGGCCACATGGACAGGATGGACTCGCTCAGTGTCAGTGATTGACAGTGATTGACGTGGATTGTCGGACTTTTCATCCCTGTACTATAAAAACAAAATATTGTAAACTGAAAAGTCGTCTCACTGTGTGAATACGAAGTACTGAAACTTTATGTGGAACTCTTATTTATGTTGATAACTTTGCAATGTGGAGTGGGGAAATGTTGTGTGGACTCAATCGTCGGTGGATGGATCGGACTACTTCAAACCCCTGGGTGAATCGTGTCCAAAATGGTCGGACTCCAAGATAAAACTCCCGGCTTGGACTGGCCGTGAGTGTCCAGCCAGAACTTGTTTACCGGTTCAGTTGTATTGGGTATGAATTAACGAACGGTACAACACTCCGGTAAAGCATAACCATAGGTCAATCACAAGATACAAACATGAGCAACAAGCTACTCAAGATTTTCAACGGTCCACCCTCTGGATGACGTGTGTCGTCATCAAAGCAGCTGCGCAGATGTTCATTTTCACGCCAAGTGCCATGTTAGGCATCATCAGGTCATCTGCATAATCATTACGTCATCGATAGTCATGACATAATGTACATGAGCTCAAATCATCATTCGTGTCTCACGAGTGCATCTGGTATCCTTGACATTGACTGATGGCTGCAGTGCAAACTTTATAAGGAACCAGACTATTCTATAGTACTGTTTTGCCTTTCTATGGACGAAAAACAAAATGGCTGACTATTATTTTGACAAATTTTCCGAATGGGTTTCTAGATCAAGAAACATGTGAAATGTAATTCTTAGTGAGGGTCACTTGATTTCACTACGCAATATGTCATACGATCATATTGTGCAATCTGGTTGATTTGCCAATATACTCCAGTGTATTGGGTTTTTTCGTAGGACGTTGCATTGGAAATGCTTTACAAAGAATGTTCAACCACTGTTCTGTTTTCTGGAAGATTTTTACGTCTGTATAAGATCGCAGTTTGGACAATGAACTTTCCAATTCCGAAAAAGATGTAATGAATTTACAGTCAATTAATGTCATCCATTTGGTATATATTTATTTAAATAAATTAAAGGGACGTTGTCGCAATTAATTAATTAATTAATTCCTTTTGGAATTCCTACTAAGATAATATGGGTCAATTGTTTGACCGACTGTACAGAAATTTAAAAAATCAAACATATTTTCAAAAATCTCTTGATATTTTGTCATTGATATAAGATATATAATTTCACGTAGATCTTTCATCCACTATACATTGTTTTATTGGTGTATATGTTGTGATCATTTTTAGACATTAAGTTCATCGACAACCTTTTTGTGCTTAGGTTTGTTAATACTCGACCAATTCAACCTGTTACATGTAGCAAAACACATCACTCAAACGAACTTTAAAGGCACTTGACACGTTTGGTAATTGGCAAAGACCAGTCTTCTCACTTGCTGTATCCCAACATATCCATACAATAACAAACCTGTGGACATTTTGGCTCAATTGGTTAGCAAAGAGTTGCGAGAGAATACTGAAATAAATAACACCCTTGTTGCACAGATTGGTGTGCTTTCGGATACTTATACAAAAGGCTTCAGCTGATCAGAAGTCTTTTATTAATTTAGTGAGAATAACCTCTTTCTCAAAAGTATGTTACTTCAGAGGGAGCCGTTTCTCAAAATGTTTAAAACTATCACCAGCTCTCCAATGCTCATAACCAAGTAATTTGTATGCTAACAATTGTTTTAAGGAATTACCAGAAGTGTCCAGTACCTTTAAAGTTACCCGTTACCGTTTATACTTTAGGCCCTTTAACTCTAACAAAACAAACCTGTTTTTTTCTTCCGTGGCGTTATAAGCAAACTTCATTCCTTCGTATTTCCAATAAAAAAGGCCTTTTCAAAATAATGATAGGGAGATTTTATGGTGCACAAAAATACATTTTTGTTTTAATTTATTTTCTTGCCAGTTTATGCATAATAATGTGTTATATATTTTTTATGTTTCAATATGTATACAGTGGCCATGCTAACAGTGTACAATTACTGCTACTTAAATTGAATATAAACTGTACCTCAAATTATTTATAAAACTTGTTAATTTGTTTTGGGGACCAATGGAAATATCAATTTCATATGCTATTTAAACTTCTAAAAATCTTTGTTTGAGTTACGTAAAATTGTTACTGAAAGTGGTTCAAAAACATCGATTCCAAAATGATTGGAAAGCGACAAGTTTCTAGGGATGGAACTGAAGTTGGAAAAGAATTGAGTTGGTATTTTGCATTTTAATTTGATTGGTCTCCCCTAAGATGATGTGATTTTCCTGCAAGACAGTACTACATGATACTAAACTGGGGCAACCAAGGCGATTGCCTCCATGCCCCCTGGTCATTGCCTTTGTGCCCTTAAAATTATCCAGTAGAAACTTACAATTTCCTCTCCTTCGAGTCTTGGTTTGGTGACATCAATTTGAATGGAACAAAAATCTCAGTTTGAGTTCTATGCCGGATTGGTGACTCCTTCCACCATATCCAATAATATAGTTTTGATATTGAACACTAGATGCGATAACAGTTATTGTAATGATTTTCTTGCAAGACAGTACTAAACTAGGAGTACCAGACTATAAGTTACTTCTAGCCTCGGTTTGATGGCTTTAGTCTGAACTGAAACAAAAACCTCAGTTTGAATTCTCTTTCCACCCTTTCCTGTAGACCTGTTATTGAACAGTGAACACTAGACATATGCGAGGGGTTTGGGGGAAAGCTGTGCGTCTCCGTGACGATACAAGCAGATTCCGAATTGCCGGGTCCTTCCTTCCTAATCAACCCGACCCACATCGATCCAGACCCCGCATACAAACTCTCCCTTAATTCCTTATTCCTCGGACATTTTTTTTTTTTTTTTTCATTCTTTCTTTTCTTCTGAGTTTTTTTTTTTTATTTGAGAGAGAAAAAAATCCACACACAAAAAGAAACAGTGAAGAGTTTTGGAACGTGTAGTTACTATGACCACTGGGGTATCATTTTGAGGGTTGACACCGCGGTGACTGCGCGAAGACAGAGTGCAGTCTACGGGAGATGTAGATTGGATTGCCCCCAGTACACGAGGGTCAGTGAACCGTGTCAACTGGGAGATCTTTAGTATTTTTGCAGGGGTAGCCATTTTGTTTCCTTGGGTTTCAATCGATGCTGGGTCCAAATTGAGGTTCGAAGGGGGTAGGTTGTTTCATAAATATTGGTTATCAAGCTTTGCATGTCGAGAACGTGATGCACACAATGGCTACACAATATATGGGTCATTACTGTGACGAGAATATATCATTCTTCAACACATGTTTCAATTCTCTTCAATTCATTATTGACTTTGTGGGTTGAACAAAGAATTGACTAGAGCGCGATTCGAACCAACGACCTCCGGAGTAACGTGCCGGCGCTCTACCAACTGAGCTATCTAGCCCTATGTTGGCGGTGTCCCTAGTTTGTCAATTTCCATTGTTCAATATCAATTCATAATTGATTAGCTATTCAAGAAACCTGATTAGCTCACAACAAGAAAAGCTTTCCCTTTTTAAAAGATGACACTGGGGTCACGGGTTTAAAGGTCATTTAAAGTGCATTATGTGTATTGGGTAAAATTCTCAATCGCCACAAACTTAAAGTGGTATACCCCCCCCAAAAAAACCCCGCCCCTTACTTAGTAACCAAAAAAACCCAAGGGTACAAAACAACGTACATGTACATGCTACAGATAAGTTCATACCGGAAATCGGTATCATATATCTGTCTCAAAAATTAGCATTGCGATTATAATCGCTCGACCCTACTTGTCAAACTGAACCTGGTTTGACACATCGGTTGTACCATTAACATATACATGTATTAAAACCTGATTGTGCTCTAATCTCTTCATCTGAACTCAGTTTACGTTTAATTCCAACTTCTTAAACCGTTTAACACTCGGGTTGAAAAAGTTAAGTCTGATTTTTTAGTTTCGACAACCAGAACTGCAATATCGGTTATAAACAATATCCTAGTAGTTAATGTAATGTTTGTGTCAAAATATTTGCATTAAATAATTGTTATTCCTTATCAATTAGTGTGGATACTATTTTTGATTGTTATTATCTTTGTCGTACTCGTGTATTATTATTCGTATCAGAAATAAATCTTCAGCAAAACAGTGTACATGTAAAATAAAATAAAAAATAGTACATTACGTTTTGGCTATAATTATTTTTCTCGCGGTGGAAATAACAAAAATGTGGATACAGAAAAATTGTATCATGCACTCGTTATTACAATTTGATCTAAACTTATTTATTTGTTGTTGGTGTCTCTGCTATTTTGCTTGTATATTTCAGGAGAGATGTGATATTTTATGGTCACGATTTTGGCAAATAAAGATATCACCGGTGACTTAAAAAACCGTTATAAGGTGTATTGACAAGACTACATTCTTTGCATCTGTTTGTCTATAGTGTGTTAAAAGCCCCTTTCACAAGTCAGGAGAATAATTTTAGCAAAGGTCCCTTGCTAAAATGTAGCAAGGTTGTACACTTTTACAAGTGCACCTCGTGTGAATAGAAATGGTTTTTGTGTCCAACATTTTGACTCTGTAAATATTAATTTAATGGCATAGAAAAGAAACATAGCAGCTATAGATAGCGGCATTTTGATAAACCTTTCACTTCGAAGTACTGCGGTAAAATACAAAAAAAAAGACATCACCTTTTCTACCGCGAAAAGTTACGAGGCAAGTTGGGAATTGGAACCAAGGCATGACCCTTGACAAAGTTTTTTCCGCCATAATGCGGCTTCTGATGGCGTTAGGTCTGCCATGATATGCTTGCCTTGCCGCAACCCAGCAAGATGCATAGGCGGTGGGTATACATGTGTATATCCATGCATAATCCACGCGGGCTCGATTTAAGGGTTGTTTGGATCTTCGTTTAGGGTATTGAATGGTATCATTACAAAGTGATAATTTATGGCCCAAGACGGCCTGGCAGGGGGGCTTGGTGTTGTATTTAGATCGGTTCCCTTGGTCAATCAAAGGGTATTGTTCACGAACCTCCTCCCCCCAAATCACGCCCTCAAAATAAGAAGCCAGGCAAGCTGGGTTTATAAGCTGTGATCGTCAACACTTAACTTTTCTTGGGACGCGGTCAAGAGCCGCCGAGTTACACACACACACACACAGAGAGACGGGGGTGAGGGGGCTTGCAAACTTAAATAGATGATGCTTTTAGAAGCGGCAAGGGGGCAGAACTAAACGGCTTTTTCAGCACCGTTTAACATATCGGCAATCAATACCGGGCCTATCGGTAGCTTTGAATGGGTTCTGAAACGTTTGTCACATTGGTTAATACTGGATAATCCCTCCCCTTCACTGTAGGGCAGTTATTCACGCTGGAATCGTTGCTTCGGGGTCTGTCAGGGATTCTATGGCATTGAGGGGGAGCTCCGGTTATACCGGACGAGCCCAAAGCTTTCTCTTGAAGTAAAAAAAAAAAGTTGGAACACCCCGTACTCACACCCCTAAAAAAAGATCTTCTGCACTATTTTGTGAATAGACCACCGCAAGCAATGACGCACTTAAGAAACATTTCT
This sequence comes from Asterias amurensis, assembly GCF_032118995.1. NCBI lineage: Eukaryota > Metazoa > Echinodermata > Asteroidea > Forcipulatida > Asteriidae > Asterias > Asterias amurensis. Next base: position 6,759,027 of record NC_092656.1, read on the forward strand.
TTTTACGGAAACACAATCGTGACAAAGGCTGAGTTTAAACGCCAGTGGCGGTTTCCCTCCCACCATTCCACTATTTTTTTTCTGGTGTAGACCGACTTCACCAATAGATAACAACACCAAAGAAGTATCGGCTAGCCATATAAAAAAAAACTATGCTAACAAACACTGTTTAAAACTCGCTACCCAAGCTTTGACTTGGGATCTGTATAAAAGTTTGCGTGTGTAGTGTGCACTGTTTGTCTAAAGCCAACTCCGGACTATAGCTGGGGACAGTGAAGAGATTTACAAGACAGGAGGGGGTGGGGGGGGGGGGCTGACTGGGTTGAGGCCAGGGTAGTACAGATGGGTGGTGTGAGGGGTGGTTGTGGTGGATTAAGGGGTGCCTAATGAGATCGATATGGTGATGCTGGGTATAGTCAAGTCAACAATGGGTGCTAATTGGGCGAAGGATATTTATTGACCTAACAAAATGGCCGCTCCTCCCCTGGACGTGGAAATTAAATAAACCTTGGTCCATAACGATTGGGGTTGGACGATGAAAGACTTGGCGGTGGCAAGGAGGACTGTGCTCTTTATTGTTAGACCGGGTCAGAAATAATGGGCTTTTTCTTTGGTGTTTTTTTTTCTTTAGTGCAGGTTGTCTGTTTGCTGGTGTCACTGGAACTTCTTCGAAATAAAATGGACACTGTACATCTAGAGGGAAGACTTTGCAAATACATCGTAACATAAACCACTACGAATTTTTTATGAATTTAATGTAGAGAGATGTTAACATAATACAGAAAAGTCAATATACATGACGCTAGTTCTCGAATCGGGGCCCAATTTCAGAGGTGCACAAGAAGAAAACATATTGCTTAACAATTTTCTGCTAAAATCAACCCCGAATCGATTTCCTGCTGAGCAGAAACGAGCAGGATACCCAAGTCACAAGTTGCCCATGTGATATTGTATAGTTTGGCTGTTACATATTCTGGTAAACATAGTCTAAATGTGCTTAGCTACATTTTTTTGCTTTAAAGCAGCTCTATCAAATTGACCCCCATGGTTTAAAAACATTGGTTTGAACATAATATTGAAGAAAAAAAACATGGGTTGGAAACAAAAAAACATGGATTAAAAAGAATGTTTTGTTTTTTTACATTATCAGAGTCACGAATGTAGCAGTAGGTCCTAGCTATTTTGTTGACAAGAAGTACCCGTGTGTAGATATAAAAGACTCAAAACTCTGCAATCCATGGTAGAAAAACATTGTTGAACGAGAGGGGGTTCTGAGAGGGTATAGCATAAAGTCAAATAAAGTGAAGTGGCCACTTGGGCCCGTGTTATACAAATAGGATGAACGGTGAGAGCGCTGTGCCGAAGCCAGTCGACCACCAACGGGAACATTATGACAACACACCCCGGTCTCTGTGGCAGCGACTGGAGGGTGGAGCACGGTAGACCCGGACAAGAAAATGCGGAAAATCTTGACTCTACGCGGATGGATTCGGATTGTTCTTTAGGACTAGACATTTGGCCGATTCAGTATTAAATGCAGGATACAGTTTTAGTAATTGTCAAAGACTAGTATTCTCACTTCTCATAGAATATACAAATTGTGAACAGTAGGGCTCAATTGGTCATCGAAGATGCAAGAGAATAGTGACAGAAAAAACACCCTCGTTGCAAAGAATTGTGTGCATGCTTTCCGTGTGCTCTTTCCGAAGTACTTTTTTATTGCAATTGATTTTCAGAGTAACTACCAAAGGTGTATCCCCTTGTTAGCAAATTATAGTCCAATGACAGCCAGTGTTCGTTGGTATGTCATTCATAGTATGGGAGTATAGACCTTTATCATGGTGTGGCCATCTTGATTTTACTCCACTTCCAACTCATTGTAACCAAACTGAGGCTGAACGAAGTAATAGTCTGGTGCCATGTTTTCGCAATGAATATAAGCATTCATTACTGTTATTGGAAACATGGAACATGACCAAGATGGTAACAGCATGGTAAAGGTATACAATACTGCACTTATTGGTAAATAGAACTTTAGTTTCAATGTAGTTTCCATGTTGTGGGAAGTTTGATGGCTGCTGTAAAAATGGACGCTGAAGCCTCCCCGCTTGGGAGAAACAAAATAACAAAATCATAATCGCACCAAGAGGGCGCAGTGCATCCGTTGAGGTATCTTGTCATTCCAACGAGACAAGATGAGAGAGCCATGAGGTGATTAAGAAATATTTATTTCAACACAGTAAGGTTACCAGACAAATTACCATGACACATGCGCAATTTCGACAATTTTGTGACTGGTATCATGAACATTTCTGCTCAGCAGGAAATTTAAAGCTTTCATGTAGTGCTTAAAGCAGCGCTATGAAAATGGCCCAGATCCTAGTCGAGTGACATCAACTTAATATCAAAAGAAACAGCTACAATATGTGATGTCCGTAAACTGGGCTCGACCAAGTTCATATTAGTCATGTTTGTTTTTGGTGGTGGTGAGGGGAGAGGGGACGTTTTGCCAATATTCCCGAGGGAATTTTGTTCACCCTCGACCGCTACCCTCTCGGAACAGGAGTCGAATGGTGCTATACGCGTTTGTTTATCATTCGCTTGACAGTTTGTGTACGGTGTGGAAATATTTGTGTATCCCTAAGGGAATTTTGAGATTTTTGTCCTTTTTCTATTTCGGAGGATTTAATACTTGATCTTCATAATGTCTGTTTCTCTGGTTTCTGTCACAAGTAGACATGCAGGATCGACATGGCACCGTGTGACCTAAATTGTTTAAAATTTAGTCCAAAATGCAAGGTGAATACAATCAAGGATATGACTGGTGTTACCCGAAGCTTCTTAAAGCCATTGGACACTTTCGGGACAGAAAAAAAAAGTTCACAGATTTACAAATAACTTACAGGGTTTACAGAAGGTAATGGTGAAAGACTTCTCTTGAAATATTATTTCATGAAATGATTTTCGGTTTGAGAAAACATTAAAACAATTGTCAATTCTCGATATCGAGAATTACGAATTTATTTTAAACACATGTCAAGACACGGCGAAACGTGCGGAAACAGGGGGTGGGTTTTCATGTTATTTTCTCCCGACTCCGATGACCGATTGAGCCTAAATTTTCACAGGTTTGTTATTTCATATATAAGTTGTACTACACGAAGTGTAGACTTTTGGACAATACTGTTTACCAAAAGTGTCCAATGGCTTTAACTGAAACTAACCCCTGCTGTATAGGTTGTGGCTACTACAGATACTTGGGCTTATTGATATTATGGATGCCGTGAATTATTCTATAAACGAAAATTTGAAACATTAATTCAATTCAATTCAATTGTTTATTGTCACACATATAAATACATATACAGTGAAATTCACTTCGGCTTGCGAGTCTAAAAAATATTAACAATCAAAAATTACAAAAAATACAGAAAACCCTAAAACCACATAGGCATACAATAACGAACAAATAAACAGTATGCGCACAATATGCAGAGAGACAATAACAGTAACAAAATTGCAAACCCCCAAAACAAATTAAAAAGTATTAATCATTAAGTAACCTTATTGCACTGGGATAAAAACTATTGCGAGTACGGTTGGAGTCGGCTCTGATCGCTCTATATCGCTTACCTTACATTACTGCATATTTTTTAAAGAGCCTTGTCTTCCTTTGAGACAGAGAATAAAAAACAGTGATTCGTATGAAATCAAATATCAGAAAAATACAAAACAAAGCCGAACGAAAATTGGTATTGTGTGAATTAAAACCGACGGACAAAGGTAATTGCCGAATGGGAGTAGATATTTGCCGATCGAGAGCCGAGAATTGCCTAACTGGAGCCGATATTTCCCGAATGCGAGTCAAGAATTCCTGAGTGCGAGCCGAGCGCAAGGGTAACGGAGAAGAAAAAGAATAAGAGAATTGGGAAGATCGAGGAGTTGCTGATGAACGCCATTATTGAGCCAAATTGCACAGGGTCAACACAAAACATGAAACATCATTATCAACTTGACGATCTTTCTGACGTCATCATCATCGTCATGGTGATCACAAAAATGATGGAAATTATGGTGATCATAATCAACCTGATTAGACGATAATGGGTAGTTGATGCATCGTCTTCAATCTTTAAAAAACACCAAGATAAACACATGCCGCCAGAACAACACATCAACATGTGTCAAAGGTCACACAAAATATCCATAAATAAAGTATTGTGATCCTAAACACATGATAAATAAATCACCCCAAAGTTAAAGACATTTTATATCTTGCATTTATTCACTTCAAAAATATCACTTTAGTGCCCACCCACATAGAAAACTACGTGGACGTTTTGAAGAATTTGGTTTCAGAAAAAGTACTCACGCCCGTTTTGCACACATGTTAAATCAATTATAGTCATTTATATAAAGTTGGGACTAAATCAAGCGCCATCGAAGAAATTATTGGTGTTTTTTTTCTCAATCCCAAACTGCCCATCAATAATCAAGGCACCCGCCATGTTTATATAAATTATTGCATCAAATACTCTCCCCAGTTGTACAGTTGGATTATTTTGTCATTTGTCTTGACTTAAAGACGTTTACGGTATGCAGTTCTTGGAGGAGCTTTCACGGTGGTCATTGAAAGAATCGAAAGGGGGGGGGGACATCAACATTCTCTCGGTTTTAAAAATGTGAATTAGGCTATTCCTGTACCGTGGATTGGGCCGTACTAGCCCCAAAAATGTTTTACTTCCGGTCATATTATTCTAAGCAAAATGAAACATTGTTTTGTACTGAATTTAAAAAGGTTAAAGGCACTGGACACGTTTGGTAATTACTATAAAAAAAATTGCATAAAAACTTACTTGGTAACGAGCAATGGGGAGCTGTTGATAGTATCAAACATTGTGAGAAACGGCTCCCTCTGAAGTAACGTAGTTTATGGGAAAGAGGTAATTTCTCACTCAAATGATTAAAATAATTCAGGCCTGAAGCATTTTTAGGCATCTGAAAGCACACAAATTAATTGTGCAACAAGAGTGTTTCTTTCTTTTCTCTTGTAACTTCGATTGCTAACTGAGTCCAATTGACAATTACCAAAGGTGTCCAGTGCCTTTAACGGCTCGAAACTATGTCCCCAATATCCGGTTTTCGATGGCAATAAACGCCTGAGAATATTTCTAATCCCCGGGCAGGATGTTAGTCCACCACTACCCCCCATCTCTCACCGGTACCCGTTTGCACTCCTGGCTGGAGAGAAGCTATTATGATAAAGTGCATTGCTCAAGGACAAAAGTGTCGCGACTAGGACTAGGCCAAGATTCGAACCTAGATTCTGTAAAAGTATCCACATACGGAAGTTTCAAATCCTACTGATATACATGGTGTATTCACAAACCTCACTAGATTGTATTCCCACAAGCGAAGGTTTAAATCCTACTAAAACGCAGTTTTTACCATCACCATTATGCTATTTTAAACGAATTCGTTTTCAGTTAGTCAAACAACTCTGAAATAACAGCGAAAGCACCTGGATTGTCAATAGTAAAAACTTGCTGTTGCTTCATCTCAGGAATAAAGGAAATAAATTTATAGCTGGGTGGAATTTGGACAGCCCTGCTCTCAAGTGAAACTTTGAACGAAACACTGGAGCCCTATTTCTTGTGTCACAAAGGGACTAATGATGTTATTCGTTTAGTCTTCTCTCCCAGTCGCTTTTAACTTCATCCTCACCTGTCATTGCACCAATCGTCTAGAGGCAGTCCCATTGTTGGCACAGAAACCTCATCTCTGGTCCCAAAATGATGTTGATTTCATAAAGAAATCATGTCAAAATGCTTCCAAATTTGGAATCAAATGATAGAAACCCACGTCGTCCAAACAATAATGTACCCCCACTACCCACAAAAAAATCCAGACACAAAAATAAAAAAAAGTTATCAAATTTGTCCAAACCTATAAATTACACGGATGAGATGGCGTGCACCCATAAAATGGTGTAAACTGATTAAGACATTGAAGCGAGCGAGGGCGATTTTTGCAAATTGAAGTTAAATTGATGTCAGTGTTTTCACATGGCTACACACGACAGGTCTACTTTACTACACAGTGATTCGCACAGAGTGTATCCCCCGGGCTGGCTGTCCTGTCGTCTGCTGTACACAATATTTGACATCAATTCTCCCGCCTTTTTCTTGCCCCCCAACTGACAGACGATTTGATTACACGTCGTGTGCCCCTCCCTGAGCGCTGCGAAATCGCATTTGGGGTGGAACAAATTGGACATCATACGAGCCCCCTAAAATACGGTTGGTTGGGAATTGGAAAAGGTATGGTCGCTGTAACGGCGATAATTCGTGGAAGAGATTGACGAAATTGTGTTAGCGATCCAAAGTTCTCTTCAATATTTGAAGGGCGCGGGCGGGAAAGAGAGAAGAAGAAAAAAAAACCAGCCGTCACTTTTCGCACCCCGTGCAAATGGATGGAAAAATGCTGTCTCGACGTGAATACCTTAGGCCTATAGAAAATGCTCGTTTAAGTGCAAGGTAATGTCCATTACTATGATTGGGTAAATCACTTTTTTTGGCAAAGAGGCAAAAAGGTCGATAGTAGAAGCCAAAACGTGTTGAACATAGCACTTATAATCAAATACAAAACACTATGAATAATTACTGTCGGGCACCATGCATGAAACAGAAACAATAAAATCAAGTTCGTCTTGTTGGGGTTCAGTGACGCGCATTATTCCAATGGAATCTCGAAGTGTCTTCGTCCGAGTCCAATGTTCCACGACAAGCGAATTCCTTGCGACTTGGACATTTCTTTCACACTCCTAAAACTGTCTTGTGTATTCTTGATATATTCAATATTACACAGGGTAATAATCAATCACAAGTTCTTCTGGCAGATTTCGATACACAATGGATTTGATCGGTTCTAGACACAGAATTGGATTGCTAATATCAGGTCAGCTTTACACACTAGAAGGTCGTCGGATCAACTTATATAGGTATAAGATGGGTCCCATTGTTCCTAATCCCGAAAAATTACATCAATGCAGATTTCTAAAGAAATTTATAAAACCAACATTAACAAAATGTTAAATCGTTTGTTGTTCAATACCAAAAAAAGCTTTGCTTCTTATGACGCTTCTCAAATTACACTCAGCACAATAATGGACCAGCCTATGAAATGATGTTTCATTTCCAATGTCTGTACTGTTTTTGTGTCCCCATTTAAAGGAACACGTTGCCTTGGATCGGACGAGTTGGTCAAAACAAAAGCGTTGTAACCGTTTTTTATAAAATGCATATGGTTGGAAAGATGTTTTAAAAGTAGAATACAATGATCCACACAAGTTTGCCTCGAAATTGCGTGGTTTTTCTTCTACTGTGCGAACTAACATGGTCGGCCATTTATGGGAGTCAAAATTTTGACCCCCATAAATGGCCGACGTGTTAGTCGACGAGGTAAAAGGAAAACCACGCAATTTCGAGGCATGTTTGTGTGGATCATTGTACTCTACTTTTACATCTTTCTACCCGTATGCATTTTATAAAAAACGGTTACAAACGCTTTTCAAAGACCAACTCGACCGATCCAAGGCAATGTGTTCCTTTAATTTGCGATCAGGTCATTGTTGCTCACACTACCATTTTAGAGACACTGTATCTACCACTGTCCTCACACTACTTGCGGTTTAATATGGAGTACTTGGGTCCTTGATGGGACAACCCCTTTATACAACCCTCCATCATTCCAACTGGCTGGTGGACCGATTATAAAAACCACCGCAACCAACACTCTCAGACAAAAATATTAATATTCATCGGAATAAATTGGTAAAACACATTTCTGTTTTTGCCTACAAATTTCCCTTCCCTCGATGAGTCTAAATCCTTAGCCCTATACCAACCACACAGACGTGTCTCCCTCCCTCCCCCTCCTATAGTCAAGCCCCATTGTTATTAAACGCGGGATCGCCCGCCACGCACTGTTCCAAGCAATTTATTTGAAACCCGAGCCCGCCAAAAAAATATGGCGGGAGGTAATGTGATTGGTCAGTGACACCGAGAATAGAGGTCCTTCTGGCTTCAGTTGGATCGTGTTTCATGCTTGGAGAGGGTATCGAATGTTACCACCACAGCCGAGAATAACCCGCATTTAAAACATTTACTCGCTTAGCAAGCTTGCTAAGAACCCCCCCCCCCCCATAAAAAAAAACTAGTCTAATCTTCGTAGTGAATTATGCTTAGTGTGCTTCGAAAATAACATGGAAGACTGTTGGTTTGAAAAGAGCCTTCAAATGTGAATCGTTGACAAAACGGTATAACGCCGCAAGAAGGCCTACCTATCAAAAGAGTCAAACTGTAAAGTCTTCCTTTAAGGTAGGGTTTACGTTTTGTAATTACTCCACAAGATATATGACCATGACAAACTTACTTGGTAAAGATCATTGGTGAGCTGTCGATATTATAAAACATTGTTAGAAACGACCCCTTTGAAGTAATGCAGTTTTAGAGACTGGGGTAAATTTCCACCCAAAAATTTAACTCTCAGAAAGGCTTCAGTTAAAAGGCATTGTCATGCATCTGAAAACACACACATCGATACAACAAGATTTTTTTTTTCGCCTTCATTATTTTCTAGTAACTTCAATGGCCAATCGAGCCTAAATTATCACAGGTTCTTTATTTTTATGCATACGTTGGTATACACAAAGTGAGAATACTGCCAATTAAGAATAACCGAAAGTGTACACTGCAAAGACTGGAGATTTAAAAATTGACACCAATGCGGTTGTCACATAATCAAAATTAGCATCTTGTAAAATAACACCGATGTAATTGTTTTTGCTGAAAGGAGTGTTATTTTAACACCATGTGGTGTTAATTTTGATTATATTAGGGTATCTCAATGTGACAACACCCATGTTTGTTTCAACACCCCAGTTCTGCAGTGTACCATGCCTTTACACATTGTTTATCCAATACTACTTCCTAGAACTGAATTCTATTTTGGATCCCTAAACACACAACCGAGTCCAAAACATCCTCCTAAATATCGCACACTGGAATTCCACATAGGACTGATGTCCACTGTATAAAGAAGATACCCAGTATACGCACGTGGGCATATCTTTCGCCGCTGGCCAGTCAAAATAGCTGGCTTGCTTTATCTCCGATGTACATATAACATGTATCTATATTTATTAAAGGCACCGGACATATTCTATTGGTAAATACTCAAAATAATTGTTAGTATAAAAATTACTTGGTAATGAGTAGTGGAGAGATGTTGATAGTATAAAACACTGTGAGAAACGGCTCCCTCTGAAGTAACGTAGTTTTTGAGAAAGACGTCAGTCCTCACTCAATTAATAACAAAAGACTTCAGCTGAAGCCTTTTTATTACGCATCTGAAAGCACACAAAGTAATGCAACAAGGGTGTTTTTTCTTTCATTATTCTTTTGCAAATTCGATGAGCAATTGAGCCCAAATTTTCACAGGTTTGTTATTTTATGCAAACTGGTCTTTGGCAATTACCAAAGATGTCCAGTGCCTTAAAACGAGTAACGGTATCACGCACGTGCGGATGCCAACCACATTGATTGACATATTTTCCCGCCCAAAAAAGGTGACAGTCCTTAAGAATCTGGAGTGAAAACAAACACACACACACATCAACGACGGATGTCTGGCGTACCGCCGTGCTTGAGGACTCAGAGTCACAGCGATATCGGTCGACCGATAAACCGGTCATATTTTGACACTTTTCGGTCCAGATATCTCTGCTACGGAACCTTCCAAAACAAATAAGTGTTGGAGTGAAATTCCAACTCGGATGGCAACATGACAGCGATGCTGTTGATATCTCCATTCCTTATATTGTAGGTATCGCAACATGTCACCAAATGGATGTTCTGTATGGTATACCCGATCATTGTGACCTTCACATTTTGACCAGTGAAAATGAACTCACCACCTCTAACCCTTTTCAATCCCAAAACTATCCCAACTTTATTTGTACAGAAAACAAAATTAAGAGTAAAAGTCCAAAATTTAACTCTAACTCATGTTACGATGCAGAAACACTTAACATACAACTCACCACCGTGGGATTGTGACATTAACACCAATACTCACGAGTACTTTGTGTGAGAGCAACTTCACTCCAAGTTTTAAGTCCAAATGTCACTTCTAACTCAAGTTACCGTCCGTAAACCATTTAGCTGTAACTCACCACCGTGACCCAGACCTTTGACCTTTCACCCCAAAACAATCTAACAACCCGACCCGAGTTACAAGTCCAAATGTCACTTGTAACTCGAGTTACGGGCTTTAAACCAATCAGCTTTAAGTCACCACCGTGACCTGTACCTTTGAAATGTTCACCCCATGACAATCACAACTGTCCTTTCTCTAACCCCATTCAAGGTCCAAGTCTTAATGTCACCTATAACGCCAGAAAACCAAAGATGGACGGACGGACGAACAGACACCGTATATACAATGATAATACCCCTTTCAGAATGTGGCTGAGGGATAAAAGGTATATAATAGGCATACCTGGTTCATGCAGATCAACTTTGTTGTTTGAGAACCCCATGCTATCGAGGTAGCCTCAACCCAACCCAACGACAAGCGATAGTCTATAGATGAGCTTTTGACATAAAATCACAAGGCATTGATTGTTCTGATTGTGTTTTAAAGTGTTCTTGTAGCTGTGGTTGTGGCTTGGTCGTCACAGTGATGATGTGTTTGAGGTGTGTGATACCAAAGTCGTAGCCGCACCCACGGCCTTGGCTTTAAAGCCATTATACACTTTCGGTAAACAGTATTGTCCAAGTCCCACACTTCGTGTATCACAACTAATATATAAAATAACAAACCTGTTAAAATTAAGGCTCAATCGGTCATCAGAGTCGGGAGAAAATAACGGGAAAACCCACTCTTGTTTCCGCGCGTTTCGCCGTGTCATGACATGTGTTTAAAAATAAATTCCGTAATTCTCGCTATCGAGAATTGATATTGTTTTAATGTTTTCTCAAAAAGTAAAGCATTTCATGGAACAATATTTCAAGAGAAGTCTTTCACCATTACCTTCTGTAAACCCTGTAAACTATTTGTAAATCTTTACCTTAATGGCTTTAAGGTAAAGGATGTTGCCAACGTGTGTTAATAGAATAATTTGTTTTATACATTGTAAATATTTGACTCCTTAATCAACTATTTCTTAAAAGGGTAATAATGTGTTTTTTTCTAATTTTTAATCTCTGTTTATTTTCCTGTTATTCAACCTCCGGTCGCCATGGGAATTTGTTTTTTTTAAACAATAAACCAATAATGAATGAATAAATGAATGAACGTCCCTTTAACGTGTGGTGGTGTGCACCAATGGGAGATCGCTAAGCCGTGGATGAGCAACAACTTCAAGTGTCGGACACAACACAAGAAGTTCTGTCCGACACTTCAACACGCGCGCTGGTTGAAAGTTACGTGATGCATGCAAACTATTATCGGTCCATTTAACTTTACGCAATCAAACATTTTGTGCCCCGTTTGTTCCATTCACTTGATTTATGTATTGTGTTTGCAGTAAAAGTACAAATATATAATTGTTTTCCATTGGCAACTGAAACATTAAAATTACAAAACATCTCTTATAAAAAGAACCACAGTTGACATTCGTTGCCAGACGAGTTGAGGGACAAACCTGATCTGTCAACATTCAAACGCATCCTCAAGACCAATCTGTTCAATTTGTCAGAACTTGCTATAGCAACCGGCGCCTTTGAATGATTTCCAGATACTGTGCGCCTTACACATTGTATGATATTATTATATAACATACGAATTAAACAAAACAGAAAACAGTATGAAATACAATTAGTTATTACCATACTCTATCAAATCTGTTTTCTGGATATTTCAATATGACGTCAGCAATGATCAAAGAACCAACACAAATAACTAATTGAAATGTTTAAGCGGTCAAGGATACCAAGAGAGACTCAGACACCTGAACGCCCCAAGGTCCAAAGCAGCATAAAGCAACAATACATATCTGATCATAAACTTAACGCTAACCTGAAAACAAAGACTTTTCTCTCTCTCAGCAGCACGTGCGCAAATTCTGCAAATCTATTTACAATATTTATGCTCGAAGTGCCATAATGTTTCCAATTTGATGATAAGAAAGAACGAAAGGCCTGGTATATAATAAACCAGGCGATAAATTGTTCGGTGCCCAAAACAGGTTTTCCTCTTCCATGGTTCGTGGGTCTACACACATAACAGCGAGGCGTGGGAGATGAGCCGTGTCCACGTCACACGTGTACTTCGTGCGTGTAGAGCGTGGGGCTAGGCATGCAGCTTGTCGTAGTAGCGGATGATGGGACGACCAGTGTTTCTAAACAAGGCAAGACGACATCCCAAGGAGAGGGGAGGAGCATGAAAAACAAAGACATCATCATCATTGACTTAAAGTCTTCAATCAAATACAAAGTTCAAGTCACCTCAACTTCTCCTGATGTGATGCAGTCGTCGAATGTACCAGCTCGAGTCTTCATGCAAGAGATGATCTAGTACAAAGGAGGCCACGTATACGAGACACGTTCGAAAACAGCCGATCAGTTTAATTTGCAACGAAAAGCACAGGAGTTAATTGGTTGTGTATTCACGGGAGTTTTGAGTTTACTTGTACACGTACAAAGCAAGTGTTGGGGATACTCTTCTGGCAATGATTGAAGCGAAGATCTTATACAAATGCAGACTGAAGTCATCTTCGTGTCATTAGTAAGACCTTCAATACGTCACTTTTACTTGTATGGGTTTGTCCTGATTCAGAGCAAAATCAAATGGTATTTGAAAAGCTAATGGTAAAGACACCAAAAAAGATATGATTCTCGAGGCTGATTGTTAAGCTAACGTGAAAAAACGTCTCCACTTCAAATCTCCACACATTTTTAAATTAAAATAGTTACACACTTTGCTATCAAGTGACACCAAATATATTAGAGTCTTATTAATGATTCTACTCCTAAAGAAAATGTTATAGTTCCTCCAATCTATTCTTTAGCTCATTATCGTATACAATGTCTCCAGTCAACAAATTGTCCGTCACACAAAAGAGATAGATAATATCTCGTCACCGAGTGTCGTCCTCGCTCCGGGCTCCACGGTCTGCAACAGAGATATCAATCATTTTGTTTCTCTAGCTTTCACACTGATGAGCTAACCACTTTCACAAGATATCGGACACAAAAAAAAACACCAAGGGAAAAACAAAGACGGACACTTTTTCTCCCGTTGTTTGTCTCACGGTCACCAAAAACAACACATTTTGTTTGTGAAAGAAGATTATGTTGATTATAAGACATCTGGCCTTTTGTTTTATTTTGAGTAAAACAATGTTGGTGCTCCACTAAAGAAGCAAAGCCCTTCTCTGGATGTCACCCCACTCATGCTGTATCGTCTTGTATTGTTCTTTAACACTGGACACCTTTGGTAATTGTCAAATACCAGTCTTCTCACTTGGTTTATCTCAACTTTATGCACAAAATAACAAACCTGTGCAAATTTGAACTCAATTGGTCGTCGAAGTTGCGACACAATAATGGAAAGGCACCCTTGTCACTCGAAGTTGTGTGCTTTCAGATCCTTGATTTCGGAACATCCAGATCTAATTATAAGGTCTCGAAATCAAATTTAAATATTTTAGTGGAAAACTACTTCTTTCCTCGAAAAAACTACGTTACTTCAAAGGGAGCCGTTTCTCACAATGTTTTATACTATCAACAGCTCTCCATTGCTTGTTACCAAGTAAATTTGTACGCTAACAATTATTTTGAGTAATTACCAATAGTGTCCAGTGCCGTTAATGTATGATACATTTTGTATCGACCATTCATCATTTTTCTGTATGTAGATTGTATGAATAAAAAAAATTAAAAACCACCCCAACCAAAAAAAAAACCACACCCCAACAAACATACAAACAAACTTCAAATTAAGTTTTACAAACAAAACCTAAATTTTCCACCAGCTGTTTTTTTCTTTCACAAATAACCTGAATTGAAAACGGTATTTTCTGTTGTCTAAATTAGAACGTTATGCTACGGCTTCCCGCCTAAATGATAGGTGCCTGACGAATGTACAACTGCCAAGGCCTCCAATTACTGACATACTAAATTCGGATATCAAAGGCAGCCGCGTGCATGATCATGCATAATTCATGACCCTCCAATCTAAATAATAATGAATACTGACAGCACAGCCAATGGCATCGCAGATCAGTGACAGTCACCGACAAAGGATGGAGTGTACAGATGGATAGCAGTCAGTGTTACACGACACTGTTGTTTTGTTTTGGCTCATGTCCGTCTCTGATCTATTGTGTGGTATTTACGTGCATTTCTGTCTTTCTATCTCGCCAGTGCTTTGACCATGACCAGCTAAACACAAGGCTTAGAAAACAATAACCCGAATTATTCACAATGGAGCGTAATATTCTGGGTCCATTTTTTTTTTATGGTAATTTCATTCTGTCTTTGTTTTTGGACAGAAAGGAACATGGAGTCAATGTCACCCGAGCTATCCCAAATGTGGTTACTTTTTTTCTCAATTGTGATATATTCTTTTGGGGATTTGAACTCTCTTTTTAAAATAAAACTGGTACTTATTTAAAGAGAAGGTGTATGTTTGGTAGTCACTCTAAACTTAAAGATGCTATATCAGATTTTTTTGCCCCAAACATTAAAAAATAGATTTTTTGAGTGAATGCTATTTCAAAGAGTATCACCCGCTCTAACGAAAAAAAGTTTAACTTTTACTTTTAATGGTCAGGAACCGTGATAAAAAAATTTAAAAGGTTTCTTATAAAACAAATAAGAATTGGTCACGTGATATATTGTCGGGATCCCAACACAAAAAAAAACTAATTTTGAGCACTTTATTTCACTGCTACTAATAATTGGCGGACTTTTTCGAGCAATGGCTCAAATGAAAGCTTGTAACTTTCTCGACCCCCATCAATATACCTATTGAATTTTAAATCAAAATGTTTGGTTCAAATCGGCCAAAACTCTAACAAAGCATCTAAAAATAAAAACTTTTAGTTGGAAGCCTACAGCAGCTTTCGATTGTATAAAGCATTTGGCGAATCATTTCCCTTTGAAGTAATGTAGTAATGTTAAAAGGTATCAATGTTATCCCCAAAAGTTTGAATATAAGAAGCGTCACTGACAGTAACGTCTCGTGGATTGTGTATTCCAATTCCGGATTATTATAGCCGCTCCGGATTTTCAGCAATATCTCAAAAAGGGGAACACCTTGTGGAATGAAATGTCCACGTATTACTTTTATTTGTATATCACGGGAGTTGTATTTGTATATCTATTATACATTGTACTATTTAAAAACAAAATTGAGCGGTTCCAAAAACCAAAGGTGTACTTTTGCCTCTAAAGTGTCTGCAAAGATGGGATGAGCTGAACTCGAAAATAATGTAATTATTTTAACTCTTCGGACAAAACAATAACATTGTAGTATGTTGGTACATTATAATGGGATTTGAGACATTCCATGGTGAGGTATCAATTGGTTTGCGTTAACATAGTGCGTTTAACTACTTACTGGGTAGATTGTGTTCTTTTGAAAACTTGTCTTGCTTTGTGTTTGGTGTTGTACATTTGCACGGGATGAGCACAACTCGAAAACACTGTCCTAGTATTTAGTCTAATACATTGCGACTCTTGACATAAATAAAAATGGAATTTTGAACGTGTATATGCTGCTGGGTTTCTTAAAGATATATGCGGCGACATAAGGCAACTCTTTCAAGAAAACGCGTGTTTTCTCAGCATGGCGGCTACCACCAAAAGTCTTTGAACTATCATAAAACTTTACATCGATATTATGCGAAGTTTCAATTTCTTTTTCTTTCATACATGTACGGATTTGAATCCTTTTCAAAATTGAACCTTAATTTTTCTTCTAGGTTGTGTTTAGCCTTAGGCAACGACAAGTACTGCTCGTTGTTTCTGTGTTTTTTTTTTAGTATATTCTAAATCGGGGGGTCATTGTGGGTCGGTAACCTAGATCAGTCTGTCCTCACCAGGAGAGTGGTGGCGTTTAGTTTAGGCTTCTGCGTAATATCTTGGGCGGTTAAAGTTTGCCTTACAGATTTGTGGAATTCGGTTGTTAGTGTCGGCGATACACGATACAGAGGAGGCACGATAGGGTCGTGGTTCTCTGACGTAGCTGAAGAAAGCTATGTGTAAACGTCTCGCTTTTGGTGCAAGGGCAAGGATCGCCGGATAAAATGCAAATGAGAAGCCTATACAGCATGGCAAAAACGAGAGTTTGGGGAGTGGAAGTAGACCTACGTCCAAACTCTCGATGAGTATTGGAAACTCAATCAGTGTAGGCACTGTATGGCCGTCTTAGTTTTAGTTACGTATTGTTGAAACTCAAATCTGTGTGTACGCACTGTATTTATTTTAATTATAGTTACGTATGGGGAAACTCATTTAGTCTACGCACTGTAGGGTTGTTTAAATTAAAATTATGACTACTCATTGGAAAACTCAATCAGATGTATACGCACTGTGATTGTGATGTTGTCTAAGCTGTAGTTACTCATTGGAAATCAGTGGGTACACACTGTCAGGTTGTCTACTTTACAATTACGTATTGGAAAACTATTGTTTTCTACTATAGCACGACAGCGTAATTGTAGTTACTTGTTAGGAATCTTCAATCGGTGTACACACTCTATGGTTGCCTACTCTAGTACGGTGGCGTTATTGTAGTTACGTATTGAGAAACTCGTTCAGTTATTGAATGCACTATTGGTACGACAACTTAAATGCAGTTACGTGTTGGTACGACAACTTAAATGCAGTTACGTATTATATTTACCATTGTCACTATCAATAGTCACGTTTATTCTTTGCTTGCATATTATTGTGCAGTTACTTGTGTTATTGTATTATGTTATATTTTTGTCCAACTATTCTATCAGTTGTTATTGTGAGTACAGATTAGTGTTTTATTGAGTTGAACTGAATTAAACAGTGTGCACCCTGATAAGGTTGTCTACACAAAAAACAGCGTAATAATGTAGTTACTTATTGGAAAGTAATTGTAGTTACTTATTTGGAGGTAATTTTAGTTACTTATTTGGAGGTAATTTTAGTTACTTATTGGGGGGTAATTGTAGTTACTTTTTGTGGAAACTTAATCAATGTTCCATGCAACAAAAAATAGTGTATGACTCGTTGAGTATTCTCAGTCATGCTCTTACACACGAGCTTAAAAGCTTAATCACCATATTATTTCGAGCTGTGGTAGTTCATGTCGTGGTGAAACACGTAGGAAGTGGCCATGGAATTTTCGGTTAAAAAAAATTCCTTGAAGTTTTTTAGACATTCCAATTTACTGACGTGTTGTTTATTGTCCCCAAACAAACATAAACAAACCGCCATTTTGTACACATCATCAGAAGACCCCGCCAAATTCTCTTTCAGCAGAGCTCTCGACATCTTGAAGAAGCAGCTCGTCACGAGGTAAGCAGACACCCTTGATGACGAAGGGAAAGAAATCAAAACGAGAGGCATGTTCAACCTCTACATGGCTCTAGCCCTAGCCGACCACCTGTGCTCCTCGCCGCCGAATCAACCAAGCCGGTCCCCGGGGCCCTCTCCCGGGGATGTCTCCAGCGTACACCGCGATCCCAAGCTTTGTTAAGACTTCAGATATCATCTTCCCGATTTTCAGAGGACTTCATTTTTCATCAAGAGGCAAGGTTTTGATTTTTTTTTTTCGGCTGTCGTCTTCTTCTGAGGACAACAAGAAAAGTTGAAAACAAGCTCTGGCGAAGCTCGACTTTCGGTTGGTAAGCTGCACAACGTAAAAACGCACGGGCTTTGCAGTGTGTGGGGAACACGGAGACCACAGCCAAGTGTTCCCGTGGGTCCCCTCTTCAACTAGGCCGGCACGAAAGTCAAGGAGACAGGACCGGTGTTGTGTTTCTCGGAGAAGCGAACCGGTTACATCTTCCCCCGTGGTCTCTAGAGGGGTACGGCCGGCTTGACAGAGAGGGAGAGAGAAGATTTGGCGCGGAGATTGTGCTAGCTAGACACGGCAGCCATGACAACCAGGACGATATCGTAAACTACTGACAAGCCGATGAATACACTGATATCATCATCAAGGAATTGGAAGAAACATTGAAAGAACGTCAGAATTATTGACGGAAACCATTCATTCGTTCATTAAGAAAAAGAGGGAAAAAAGAACTATTCAGAGCTAATAGGGGCCTACATTCATCACAATAACGAAATATTGACAACGTATTATAGGCAGCTGGATATAATTATTACCGAAATATCCTTATGAGTTGATCTTATGTTTCTAAAAGCTTACAGCATCCTTGCTCTTTGTTTTAACCTCGATCAAATTAATGCTTCAACAGCCACAGGTTTTTTACCTCCGTTTACCAATAAGAAAACCTGTATAGCAACAGAGGGCGCTTTAAATTGATCATATAATTATTAACGAGCCAATCTCTTAGTAAGTATTGTTTGAAGCTTTGCACGGTGTGGATAAATACATAACTTGCGGGTACAACCATGTGGAAATCTCTTTTGAGGGAGTGTTGGCTCTGAAAAGAGTCGGTGGTGTGGTCTCGATGTTTCGAATAGTAAACTCTGCTCGTCTTCAAGAGAAACCTATATCTCTTTGTGTGTTGATTCCTTTTTCTCGCAGTCTCTCGCATAACCCTCCTCCTCCTCGAGACCATCTATGACCTCTAGCAGTCAGTGCGACCTGGGTGTCTTTTGTTGTCCTGTATACACACACATTATCATCATTTTTGTTAAAGGTACTGGACACGTTTGGTAATTGCCAAATACCAGTAATCTCACTTGGTGTCTCCATGGTGTTTCCCAACGTTTATGCATAAAATAACAAACCTGTGAAAACTTGGGCTCAATTGGTCATCGAAGTTGCATGAGAATATTATGAAAGAGGAAACACCCTTGTTGCACAAATTTGTGTGGTTTCAGATGCATGATAAATATAAAATACCTCAGCTGAAGTATTTTGTTATTATTAATTTTGAGTGAAACTACGTTACTTCAGAGGGAGCTGTTTCTCACAATGTTTTATACTACCAACAGCTCTCCATTGCTCGTTACCAAGTAATTGTTTTATGCTAACAATTGTTTTGAGTATATACCAAAGGTGCCTTTAACCACCATCGTGTGCTGTGCATCAAAACAAATTGATGAGTATGATGATCGTGTCTTTGTGAACCCCCTTTTCATTGTTCACTCCTATTATTAATACAGGACTTGTTTGTCTGTTCCCCCCGAAAATAACGCGCACGGACAAAGAAGGGGAGGTAGAGTTTGTGTGTTCGTTGCCCTTCCCGTCATCTGCTTGAAAGTCCGTAGAGATTCGTATGTCCCGACGAGGGAAAACCGGTCAGAAGGACGGAATAGGGCCATCGGCAAATATAAAATTGTTTCTAGTTGTGCAATGGGTTCAAGAATGATTGGCTTGCATCTGATGAAGTAGTTGCGACTACGAAAGCTTACGCAGTTTGTATGTAACTAGTTAGTCTTTAAAACTAAGGAAGGTAGGCCCTATGCATTTTGTAATCATCCTTAAAATTGATGGTGAAAAAAATAGTGGTTTGAATCCTGCATCAGCTCACGATAGTATAGAGCATTTTGAGAAACATTTCACTTCGACAAATTATGTAAAGAATGTATCATGGTTTTTTTATTCCCCCAAATTTGACTCTGAGAAGCGTTTCTGCCGTAATGCTTCTCAGATTGTGTGTTCCTATAAGGGTTTATTCTTGTTGCACGAACAATCGCTCCGGATTTGCAGCGATATCTATAAAACAAAAATATATAAAAAAACGCGACATGAAAATGTGCTAGTTTTACTGTAGTCATCTACACTTCCAGGATTAAAACAATCAGTTCCAAAAACCGAAGGTGGTATACTTTGTCTTTAAAGACACTAGACACTATTGGTAAATTGTCAAAGACCAGTCTTCTCATTTGGTGTATCTCAACATATGCATAAAATAACAAACCTGTGAAAATTTGAGCTCAATTGGTCGTCGAAGTTGCGAGATAATAATAAAAGAAAAAAACACCCTTGTCACACGAAGTTGTGTGCTTTCAAATGCTTGATTTCGAGTCCTCAAAATCTTATTCTGGGGTCTCGAAATCAAATTCGTGGAAAATTACTCTTTAAAGACACTAGACACTATTGGTAAATTGTCAAAGACCAGTCTTCTCATTTGGTGTATCTCAACATATGCATAAAATAACAAACCTGTGAAAATTTGAGCTCAATTGGTCGTCGAAGTTGCGAGATAATAATGAAAGAAAAAAACACCCTTGTCACACGAAGTTGTGTGCTTTCAAATGCTTGATTTCGAGTCCTCAAAATCTTATTCTGGGGTCTCGAAATCAAATTCGTGGAAAATTACTTCTTTCTCGAAAAGTACGTTACTTCAGAGGGAGCCGTTTCTCACAATATTTAATACTACCAACAGCTCTCCATTACTCGTTACAATGTAAGGTTTTATGGTAATAATTATTTTGAGTAATTACCAATAGTGTCCAATGTCTTTAAGTGCTAACTCAGCCTTCCTGAGTTTACCTCGCATTTTACATTTCCTTGGATGGTTTTGTGGTCAGTTCTCGGTTCGCAGCCAATAATCAATTCTTCTTTATGGCGTTAAGCAAAGTTGTTTAAAAGTAGAATCGTTGAAAACAGACCGGTCTCGGTACTTGTTTACTTCTGGTAAATAAATGAAACAATTGACAAAAATTCTGCTTCTAGTTTTAGCATCCTCTACTTAAAAAAAAAGACATGTCCCAATATAATATATTCCCATTCAAGTGAATACATAAATACACGGCGAGCGTGTTGGCAGACGGTTGTCACAATTTCACCATGCAGAGATAAAAAAACAAAAAAACATTGCGGCAAAAAAATGTAAATCTGTCAACACGGTTTTTAGCGGGTTAGTATCACATTGTGTTGTGTTGGCCGAGCGAAGAAGCGTGCGAGACACGTGAAGAGATACATCCTATCAACCTCCTCTCAAAAAAAAAGTGTTTCTTTCTTTGTCAACATTATCGTCTGCTTGACAACACTTACAAATATTTGGCGGGAATGACATGCACGGATTTAGATCGGTATCTGTGGTAATGGAAGAGAGGCATCGGGACACAGTTTCGGAAAGATGTTAAAGGAACACGTTGCCTTGGATCGGACGAGTTGGTCAAAACAAAAGCGTTTGTAACCGTTTTTTATAAAATGCATATGGTTGGAAAGATGTTTTAAAAGTAGAATACAATGATCCACACAAGTTTGCCTCGAAATTGCATGGTT
Organism: Asterias amurensis; assembly: GCF_032118995.1. Classification (NCBI taxonomy): domain Eukaryota; kingdom Metazoa; phylum Echinodermata; class Asteroidea; order Forcipulatida; family Asteriidae; genus Asterias; species Asterias amurensis. Next base: position 6,780,444 of record NC_092656.1, read on the forward strand.
TTCCTTCTACTGTGTGAACTAACATGGTCGGCCATTTATGGGAGTCAAAATGTTGACCCCCATAAATGGCCGACGTGTTAGTCGACGAGGTGAAAGGAAAACCACGCAATTTCGAGGCATGTTTGTGTGGATCATTGTATTCTACTTTTACAACAGCTTTCTACCCATATGCATTTTATAAAAAACGGTTATAAAGGCTTTTCAAAGACCAACTCGACCGATCCAAGGCAACGTGTTCCTTTAAAGGCACTGGACATGGTTTGGTAACTGTCACTTGGTCTATTCCAACATTTATGCATACAATAACAAATCTGTGAGAAAACAAAATCTCAAGTGGTCATCGAAATTACAAGGGATAAATGAAAGAATAAACACCCAATTTTTTAAAGCTGTTCAAGGGACCAGTATTCTCACTTGGTGTATCCCAACATAATATGCATGATTAACATATATGTGAACATTTTTACTCATTTAGTTATCGAAGTTGCAAGAGAATAATGCAGTCTTTTATTTGGGTGAGAAATTACCTAATTCTCAAAAACTACGCTTCTTCAGAGGGAGCCGTTTCTCACAATATATGTGTAAAGCACTATCAACAGCTCTACTAACTCCATACCAAGTAAGTTTTTATGCTAACAATGATTTTGAGTAATTACCAATAATGTCCATAGTGCCTTTAAGCAGAAAATACCACCTGACAAATTTTATTTACTTGGCAAAATGTGCTCCGCAAAAAATTGAGTGGACACTAGTCTAACCTGTTTCTGTTAAGGCAATACTTGTCTACGCTAAGCAAGTTTGTGTGCTTACATGCTTTTATAAAATTGTGCCCTAGTAGATTGGTATTTGAATACGGGGGAGAAGGCTGTAGTTCGTGACCAGAGTGTGATATTAATACGCCTGAAACCTAGTTCCGGCATAGAGTATATAAGAGCATCTTAAGTTTCAAATGTCTCGGGGAAATCCAGCATTGACTCCTGCACCAATGTTTTGAAGGGGGAAGATTTCGAGGTTGTTCCCCCTGTCATTCTATTCAAACAAACACAACATCAGGCGGGTTTGTTCCCACGCAATCCAAACAACGTTTGGTCTGCACGCTTTGCAATTTGGCGCGCACGACTGCTGTCTTCTCCACGCATCTCTGAAAATACAAACATTTTCGGGAAGGGCTGGGAAAAAATAAGCTTACGGCGCAAGGAAGGGGGGTCGTAAACCTGTCAGGTATACGATATTGTTTTTACTGTATAAACTTGTTTTCCAATATGAAAAAAAGAAGAGGGGATTAGCTTTGAAAACGGTCGACGTGCATGAGCAAATTTACAGGCCTGATGCTTCACAGAGGCAACGAAGGCGACTGAAATGCTCCATTATTTCATTACAATTTCCTCATGGGGTGCCCTTTCACCAAGGAGAAAATGCCTTGGTGCCCTTTTTATTACTATTCATGGTTTATTAAAAACATTCAAATTAGTTGCCATATGCAAAATTACATTGAATTTACAAAATTTACAGATAAAACAATAAAATTACAGACATATCAAAATTAGGTTTGACATTAAAACAAGGGGGCATAAAAAAAACTTTGCCCTTTCAAAAACGAAGTATACAGACCTGAATCTAGTACATACGCAACGCTGAAACTGTGATGTCACGTCATGTTTTATTTGTTATGCGACTGACAGAGCATCGTGTAGAGATCACTTGAACACAGTCCTCAGTTTGTACCAACAATTGTTATACTGCATAAACTTGTTATCCGATAACAAGGGATTATCTTGGAAAACGGTTGCCGTGCGTAGCATATTTAGTATACTCAACGCTGAAACTGACGTCACTGTGACGACACATTATTGTTTATTATGAGACTGACATAGCATCGGACATATCACTTAAACAGAGGCATGATTTTGTACGAAAAAAGTGATTTTTTTTCTGACGGCTGAGATCAATTGTAATGTTACCCTCGGGAAAACTTCTATCACGAGCAAAATTTGCTTTTTGCGTGCAGCCAAGACATATAGATTATAACTTATTAATTAAATTTACAACGCCGGTTTAGCTTGTAAAGCAACGCCATAAAACGATCAGTCACTCGTTGCCACGGGGTAAATGAATTTACAAGTTGAAACTTGAAGCGAGAATTTAAGGATACATTATTGTTTAACACACTCTGTTCATTAGTTCACCGAGCACAAAATGACTCTGCAGGCTACTCCCAAGCACGTGTTTTCTGCATGCAGTAAAAGCAATGGATGGCAATACATGATATTAACTCTTCGAAATACAGAGTTTTTCTGTACTTCTGCTGTCCACGTGTAGTGGACACTGTTGGTAATCTCAAAGACTACTCTTCACAGTCGGTGTATCTCAACATATGCATACAATAACAAAGCTGTGAAAATTTGCGCTCAATCGGTCGTCGAAGTTGCGAGATAATAATGAAAGAAAAAACACCCTTGTCACACGAAGTTGTGTGCTTTCAGATGCTTCATTTCGAGACCTCAAATTCTAAGTCTGAGGTCTCGAAAACAAATTCGTGAAAAATTACTTCTTTCTCCAAAACTACGTTACTTCAGAGGGAGCCGTTTCTCACAATGTTTTTTACTATCAATCTCTCCCCATTACTCGTTACCAAGTAAGGTTTTATGCTAATAATTATTTTGAGTAATTACCAATAGTGTCCACTGCCTTTAAGCATTGGATATAGGAATACATGATATTCAATCTTCAGAGCGTTGAGCTTCTTTGAATTGCCATACAAAGCATGAAGCTCCCATTGTGTATGAAGATAACCTTGGCGTACAAATCCGCATTACTTATAGCTAAACGTACTTAAATACACATTATAATTCTCTCAACAGTCACGTCTTAATACGTGTAGAACTGGACAGTTTAAGTTGAACATGAACATCAAATATTTTAGCAAGTTTCGGATTTTATAAAAGCGATTATAACAGTGAAAATGTAATAACAAAAGATAATCTGATTTTTTTTATTGTCATAACCAAATTGACGTGAACATTTTTTTAAAATAGCATTTCACTCTATATCTAGTTTTAAAAAATGAATAAAGGGATGGTATACTTTTGGTAATTACACTAATTGCAACAAAAACGCACTTGGTTCAAAAGTACAGCCTTTTTCGACAGTATAACGCGTTTTGAGAATCATTTCACTTTGAAGTAAAGTTATTATGGAAAAATGTGTATCCCCGAAATTTGAAAATGAGAAACGTTACTGTCAGACACGTTTCTCAGATTGTGTATTCCAATTACGGATTATTCTTCCTGCGATGGACATAACCGGTCCGGATTTTCCGTGATACCTCTAAAACGCGATCACCTTTTGAAATGAAGTTTTCACATGTTAGTATTATTCTATATATCAGGGGTGAGAGTCATTATTAACGAAAAAGTCTGAAACTTGGATACAAATTCAAAGGTCTGTTGAAATGATGCCATTTCTACCGTTTGGTAACCCCTGAGGTTATAGATTCCAAGGAGCTTTTTGGAAACAGTATCCAAAGCACTAGAGAAGTAGACCAATGAGCAGGATTTCTTTATTTGTGGAAAAAAAATATTGTCTGATTGTCTTCACCAGATCGACATAAAAGGTCTGAACAATCTCATCCCTTATATATCTACATTTATGTAAGATTAAAACAGGTTTCAAAAAACAGTAATTAAAAGTACAGTATATGTAAAAGTACAGTAATTTCCCTTTAATGTTTTATGAAAAAGAAAAGTAGTTCAAGTGAGATAATAAAACGAGATTCTCCGAGATATGACAGTGAAATTAATAAAAATGCATTCGTGAATGTCGAATAAGTAACTGACATGAAACCATAATTATGTGAATGTCTTTAAGGTTAGTATACATCAGCTCATTGATTTCATGAATTCCGCGTCTGATATGTTTCCAATACTGACCAACTGTCGATCGATACGCCCAAATCGGAACCGGAAACTACAGTATCCTTTCAAACAAGACATTTTAGAATCCCTTCTCAACATTGAATTTCGTTCCCAGTCTAGAGGATCAATCACACGAACATTCTTAGCATATTTAATCACTTCTTGTCCTAAATACAAAATCAGCGTTAATCAGATGTACGATCAATAGTCTAAGACGAGTTGTACAATTAACAACTCTCTGTTTTAATTATGCCATTGATTGATGACGTCAAAGCTCCCTGCATCAATCGACCATATTAATTTGAATCACGCTCAGACGTGTCTTTCCTCTTGTACACTAGCCCCCCTCTACACCGGTCGATTATTTAAGCGGAATCATTAATTAGTCCCCTCTCAAATATATACAACGATCTCGTTAAATCCTGAGAGCTCATAGTTTCCAAAAGGAATTCATTGGAATAAATAAATATGAATCGTCAACGAGAGTGCAATGTTGACGCTGTGTGTATTTGAACTGGTCGGCATTGTGAAGGACGGATAGTTTAAAGATTAAAGCATGACAAGAGAAAACGATCATTGTATAAATTAATATTTGGGTGCTTAGATAATAGGCACAGAGCTGCATGCCAACATTTGCAACTTGCAATTAGGAAGATTGTGTACAACAATCGGGGAGATATGTAGAATTACATAAAACAAAAATAATAGAGAACAAGTTTCCATAATCAAGGAGATTTCCAAAAGCTGCCAATATTTGCATCTTGCAATCGGTGAGATATTTAGAATTACATTAAGTCAAGTTTCCATTAAAGACACTAGACACTATTGGTAATTGTCAAAGACCAGTCTTCTCACTTGGTGTATCTCAACATATGCATAAACTAACAAACGTGTGAAAATTTGAGCTCAATTGGTCGTCGAAGTTGCGAGATAATGATGAAAGAAAAACTACCATTGTCACACGAAGTTGTGTGCTTTCAGATGCTTGATTTCGAGACCTCAAGTTCTAAATCTGAGGTCTCGAAATCAAATTCGTGTAAAATTACTTGTTTCTCGAAAACTACGTCACCTCAGAGGGAGCCGTTTCTCACAATGTTTTATACTATCAACCTCTCCACATTACTCGTTACCATGTAAGTTTTTATGCTAATAATTATTTTGAGTAATTACCAGTAGTGTCCACTGCCTTTAAAGTCCAGGAGATTTTCAATTTTGTTGTATCAAAACATTGACAGATTTTTTTGTTTTTAATTCAGGGAGCTTTCTGCAGAAACAGTGTGAGTTGGCAGCTCTGGATAGGCATACTAAGGCCGTATCCGAATTGGCGACTTTGGCTACAGCTACGGCTAGGTCAGCGCGTCTGTCAGTGTTGAAGAATAGCGGACGCGCGCGCCCTAGCCGTAGCTGTAGCCGAAGTCGCCAATTCAGACACGGCCTGAGATTAACACTGCAGGCCTGATTGACTGTGGTTGAGAAATACTGAAAAGTGACAAAAGAGACTGCTGGTGTCCAAAGTAAGCAATACTTTTAAAAATTTGTTTTTTGTAAACTGTATTGTGTTTTATATGCTGCCACTAGAAATTTAAAAAAATCTAACTTATAACTCACACCTTTTGTACACAAATACGGGGACGTCTAACATGAGATAAAGGGAGACAATGCGATAAATCTGACAGAATATCCATAATCCATAGGAAATTGTTTACAGTCTGAAAGTAATGCACACTGCACTTGCGTTTATGTTTTAATAACTTCAACATTTAGTTGCATTATTATAGGAACAATGTGTTTGAGAATGGGGAGAACACAATGGGAAGTAGTTTGTGTATTATTTTTAACATAACACTCATTTCAATTGTGAGTATATAATGCTAACACACATCGGTGTATGGGTAACACCAAAATTAATATTTCAATTTTGCTATTAATATTTGTCAAGGAATTTCCTCCAAATCGATCTCAGCACTTTGAGTGACACACCAGTAATAACTGACTCTTACTTTTACACAATTTAATTGGAGAATTGTTCCAGAGAACAAGCCAGCTTTATCCAAATCATGTTTTTTTTTAATTTTCTGCAAACCACTGGCGCACAGGTAGTGTGGGTAATGGTTGTGTGTACTGGGTAAGCAAGACGACTCGCCCACCGCCTTGTAAGAAAAATTATAATATCACCCATTCGCATTGAATTTCACACATTTTCCCATAATTTCTCATGGTCTAAAGGGCACGGATGTACTCATGTTTTTTTGTTTGTCAAGCAAGAAGGACGTTTTTCACATGAGAGTGCCGGGCACCAGTGAGTGACAGCCAACAAGATTATGAAGATGAAACCCGTGTATCAATTTCCGCTAACACTGGTATTTATTTCGCTAGGCCGAGTGGAGATCACGCGTAATCGCATTTGCATCGACCGGCGGGGCTTCGTACGGGAATTGGCCCAGGAGGGCTTGTCTGTTGCTTTAATGGACTTTCTAGTCGTACACATCAGCACACCGATTCACTTCGCCCCGTGTATGTGCATGAAACGAGAACCCGCCGTTTGGTTGCAGCGGTGGGATAAAATGGTACATCGTACACAGCATGTATACGTGAATAACATGTGATACTAACAAAATGAAGAAGCTGAGAACTGGACTTTCATTCCGGTGTGCGACAAAATAACTGGCTAATTTGGGGGAGTTTGAAGTTCTTTCGATCTAAAAAATAATAGTAGTAAAAACTTCTTTCTATCTAAAATGCGAGATTAAATTGCAAATAGATAGATAACATATAAATAATAATGTCCATGCCACAAAAGGTAAAACAGCAAAAAAAATTCAAAATATAATGTTTGTAACGGTGAAGCTTGTTTAAATTTCCGTTTCGAAGTTTCTAATTAAACTTAACTTACTGATATGTAGGCCCATAAAAGGCCTCAGGTATAAAGCACATGTGCTGATTGGAAAACTATATAGCAGCGCGAACAAAAAGCCGTCATTAGGCCTATATAATACAGAGTTCAAAACGGGTGCCCTAAGTCCGTATATAAAAAAATGCGTTTGTCCTTCGTTATCTATCACTTAATAATCACGTCTCTAATGCCCGAACTGGCGAAGTGAATATCGCCAGTTTTCAATGGCGAAATGGCCCCCAAGCCACCGGAACAAGGCATCGTAGAGTATCTTTGCGAACAAAACCATGAGACAATATAGGACCCTAATATGAATATCAGTAATGATTCATTTGTATAAAAACCTCAAATCGCTCCGGGGCCTGAATGAATAATTATTTGAGAGGTTCATAAACTGATGGGGTACACGACACCTATACAGGATTGGTTACTGCAGGGGGAGAGACTGAAATTGCTGCTAAAACAGCTACACGGGTCTTGGTATTTTTTAAACACGTGGACATTAATCCAATTTAGTTCCAGTTGAGTGACAAGACGATACATCCTGTTACTGGCTGTGTTTTAAACCATTGCTTCAGTTTTTTTCATTTCACCAGGGTCAAAACGGATGGGTTGTAATGAGATGGACCCTGGGTATGAGGGATGGGGAACGATTTTTAACTCATCAGAAATTCACCCCTTTATAAATTTAAGTTTGGTTATAATGATGGTGTTACATGTATGGGTAAGTTGAATACATGAGTCTATCATTTATTGTCATTTAGCATCGGGTGATAGGACTGGCAAAAATCCTCACAAAAGTACGATTAATGGCTTGCGTCTCACTATTGGGGCTGGTTGTAATGTAACAATAGAATCTTTATACATTGTGACTTATGGCAACATGGATTGTATAAAGCATCTATCAAGTTGCCATTGCTCTACCAATTCCTATTTTGTTAAATGACTTGTTCTACGAAAGGTTTAATGTGTAATCCTTTATTCAACACATCTTTCTAACAGTTCCTGAAACGTTAAAACCAATTAAGAACTCGCGTGATCTTTTAAGAACTTGTCTTGTTTTATGTTCTACTACCGCGGAGTAGACACTTCTCAGTTCTGAAAAAGAACTGTCCTGCTTTTATCTTTTACCTGGGCAGAATTAGGTGGCAAATCGGCGGGGAGAACTTTAAACTTTAGCTTCAGTAGATCGAGGTGACTTTTCCTTATAAACACACCACTGAGTGAGTTCTTAATTGGTCTCAAGATTTCAACTGGCTTGCTCTACAGACGTCGTCAGGAAACTGCAGAAGCCTGCATGTTTCGTTTTTTGAAAGGGCAATGGCATAAATAAATTTTCTCCTTGGTAAAGGGCACCCTTTAACGAGGGATTTGTAAACTTTTACTGGAGCATTTCATGGGCACCAAGGCAATGACCATGGGGCTTGGAGGCAATCGCTTCCGTTGACACAGTGAAGTATCCGACCTATGAGACCGTGTATCTTAATAAAATGGTTTCATAATAATAACCGGTCATGAATCCATAAGGTTGTATGCCTTCTGTAGCCATTTCCTTTCTGAATCGATTTTAAGCACAGTGGTGTGATCAAACCTGGTTCACTCATAAAGACTCCAAATTGAATGTTGTTTCACTACATCCTCTGTATTAACAGAGTTACACGGTGGTGTTTTATGGCATGGGAATCACACAATCTGTTCTAGTAGAAATGACACACAAGCGGCTTGCAGTGTTTAAATAATACGATACCAAACCGGTCATTAAGGTGAAATTAAGTATAGTGCCATCGTCATACCATCATACGAACCAATGGAGTTAGGTTTAATTAAAAGCTCTCGTTAGTTTACGATCGGTCATAATAACCTCACTGCTTGTATTGCTAAACCGTAGTGCTGTTTTTAATTTAAGGGTATGGTGGGGTAGTTAAATTCTAAATCCTCCGGTATTTAAAGGTAAGGGCTTGTATTTAATCACCTGTAGTACGTCTCGCACTTTCCCATCATTTTCAACGTGTCTTAGAGAAACTGGAATGATCCTTCAGTACGTCGTGTGTATATGGGGGGGGGGGGTTCTTTACCCTATTGCTACATAACAACCCGGTGTAAGATATTTATTGTACCAAATATGATGTCATTTTCTTTGACTGGAAATGTGGTATTGGGGGTAAAAACTCGCCACCCAGAATAACAAGTGTGTGTTTACAGTCGTTTGTAGCTACATATCAACCATATGTAAGACATTTATTGTACCAAATTTGATGTCATTTTCTTCGACTGGAAACGCGGTATTGGGGGGTTAAGTATTCACCGCCCAGAATATTGAGTGCGTGTTTAAAGTCATTATTGTGTGCACCTTCTTTCAGTTTCAGAAGGGAACCCTATAAAAACATTTTATCACTGAATAAGCCCCGGGCTTCAGTTCTATAGCAAGTACCTCAACCCTAAACTTTTGACCGTTATTTTTGTAAGAGATCCAACTTTGCCTGTGTTAGGAATTCAGTTTTTTTAAACTGATATTTCAGAGTAGCCTTTGAAAGTTTATATAACCTTGTACACAGATTGAGATGAGATACGAGTAGTAGACCGGGACCATTGTCTGGATACTGTCCGCACCACGGCAATGCACCGTGACAGTCAACACTTGCCCCTGCCGAGGATGTTGGCTTTGGACCCCATGAATAAACAAGAAGTATGTTCGCTGGCAGGCTTGCCCGGAGATATTTCCCAATTTTTTTTCAGCTGTTGTTTTGTCCTCGGCACAACACGTTTTATAGATGTGTTATCTTCAAAATCAGTGTTGACTTTGTGTGAATAGCAAAAGAAGTTTTGATCTGAAGAGGCGAGTTTGTTTTTGTTTTGGATTGACAGAAACGATTCTGGCTGTTGTAAATTTTACTTGAGAAAATAGGGAGTGTAGAGTCTACAACTAAAGTCAGAGGGCATAGGCGGCCCACAAGCTACCCATCCACATGACATTTCGATGGTGAAGCTTTAACATGTCTTGAAGCAGTCGGCAGGAATTAACAACCAGCCCATGAGTTGTCGGTTGACAAATTGTTTTCCTAATGTACTAACGATGATCTTCATAAGGCCTTTGTTGGCTAATGTTCCATCAATATAGACTTCTCTCAAGCCTCATTTGATTAAAACCCTAAGATCTGCAGGACTTAAATTACAGAGGTTTGGCCCGTTTCACGCTTGATTTGCTTCTTTTAGCTCCTTCAATGGAGTTTATCCACACTCTTGTCTGTGTATGCTACGCCGCCAAAGAGATACCGCCGTTTTGGGGGTGAGACGGTAAAAAGTTGAGCACGCCGAAGAATAGCGCAATTAGCCCCTCGATTCAACGACCCCTTCTTCCCCGTTCCAAAGCAAACTGCCAGAAAATCTTCCCCCTTAACAAAAAAACATCTCCTCAAGAAACCTGGGAGATTAACGTCACAGGATATCCAGCCCAGTTTAATACCTTTAGGCTTTTGTGTTCACCCATCTTGTTATCGGTTTCGACTGAGGCCCAACTCACAAAGAGGATTTGACGGTTATTGTGCGGACCAGAGAAAAGGGTTGGCTCGCCTTCAGTTCTGTTGTGTCGAAATTATCACAAAACGAAACGATGTAGTGAAGCGGGAAATAGCATTACAAAAGGGAAGACCATAAAAGACTGAAGCTAACCAAAAGAGTCTTCACTCCTGCTATGGACCACGTTTTATGCATTGATGGTGGCAAGAGACACAAAACAATCTTAACATCACTTCCTCCCGAAACATCATTGAATAGAATCTGAATCTCACGACCCACCCATCTGCCATCTGCAGAACCAAGAAATACATCACCAAAACCCAACAAGAAATATAAATATCTTAAAACTCTTTACTTCAAAGTTCTTCACAAATCATCCACTGATGAAGACGTTCAAGAAGCTGACAAAATAATTCTCAGAGTGTTGTGGAAGTCGCAGTCGGAGTCTGTGTGAGTTATAAAGCTACTTAATGCGGGCAGCCTAAATTGGATGTGACGCGATTACGAGCCAACCCGCTGAGCTAGTCTCGTGCAACAATCAACGGGTCTTTTGGACAAAGTTGCCCCCATCAAGTCGATCACACCTACCCCGCTGTGCACGACTTTACTCACAAGTCCGCACATGAAAATGAAACCGAGGTTTTCTGACACACCTTTAAAATGATTGATTAAAGAAGATATAACATTTTTTTATGAATAGGCCCTGCATGGTTCAAATTAACACACTATTTATCATGGTGCCTAATAAACCACTATAGAAGGGAAACAACCAAACATGGGTCAGAGAACATTCAAACGGTCCTAAGTGGGATTGGAACCCATATTGGTACAAACTAATGTTTTGTTTCTCTCTTGATAGACCATGAATTTGCATATCATGTGAGATATTGAGGCAGAGGGCACCCCCGTTCGCACCCCCCCTCCCGCTGTACATTAGAATTGTCATTCTCAAATACTGTCCCGATGTTTATTTTTTAAAGGCAGTGGACACTATTGGTAATTACTCAAAAAATATATTAGCATAAAACCTTACTTGGTAACGAGTAATGGAGAACTGTTAATAGCATAAAACGTTGTGAAGTAACGTAGTTTTCAAGAAAGAAGTAATTTTCTACGAATTGGATTTCGAGACCTCAGAAATTTGGAGGTATCGAAATCAAGCATCTGAAAGAACACAACTTCGTTTGACAAGGGCGTTGTTTTCTTTCATAGTTATCTCGCAACTCCGACGACCAACGGAGCTCAAATTTTCACCGGTTTGTTATTTTATGCACATGTTGAGATACACCAAGTGAGAAGACTGGTCTTTGACAATTACCAATAGTGTCCAGTGTCTTTAAGTAACGTCGGAAGAAAATGCAATTCATATATAAGTGTATGTATTAACACATCACCTAACTATTCCAGAGAATGTATCCGCCGTCGATGTCACTAAACTCTTCCTAGCTTTTAGGATTAATCTAAGGACTTAGGAGGAGTCCCAGCCTTACAGTGAACATCTAAACATTGGGATGAATTTTAGCGTTTTGTGAAATCAGCTGCCGGCTACATAGGGGCCTAAAATATACGCATAGATTGATCATCAATAAGACTGTAAACCCGACACAGCTTATGGAACATGACATTGATCAATACTTAATTACATCATTCTTTTAAAAAATCTATAAATCAAACAGGCGATCAAGATCAGTTCGTTGCTCTAATACACATTAATTGGCATTGCATCATAGTTCGTGTGCTAGAGGGCGCCCCACAGCTTTTCACTCCGAAGTATTTTCAATTTCGCTATCTCTCAAAATACAGTAAAAAAGCATATCGATTCAAAGGTGTTTTTTTAAAGTTGGAATGTTCATTCATGGCCTTTTAATGGCAGATGAAAATTCCTGATTGTTTGTTAACATAAATTCTACGTAGAGACCACCCCCGCATTTTTTATTTGATTTTACCCGTATATAGTTTACAATAATTGACATTGTGCAGAAAGTATCCGGATTGTCTAATTCCAACATAAACTTCCCCACAAACGCCAGTCGAGTCGAGTAAAGCCCCGGCGTGCACAAGGCCACTCGTTTCGTAAACACTTCTCGATTTGTGTCGAGGCTAAAATAGATTTGAGAATATTTCCATTGAGCAAGCTAGTCTATGATATCGAGTCAAGTCAACGGTTAATAACACTACGTGTGTAAATATCAACTTGTCCTACTAGTGTGATAATACAATGAACATGTATATATATACACGCCTACCTTAGGTGCCATTCTACGAAAGCCCATTTGTGCCATCGCAAGTACATTCTCAGCGAATCTTGTTTAAAAAATAAGATTTGCTAAAAATGTGCTTCCAAAAAACCAGACTTGCTAAATATGTACTTTCAAAAAACAAGATTTGCTAAATAATTATGTACTTTCAAAAAACACGATTTGCTAAATATGTACTTGCGATGGCACTAATGGGCTTTCGTACCATTCAGTGTATGTAGTAACATGTTAAATGGGTGCTGATGGGTCATAAGAAAAAAACTGAAAATCGAAATTCAGTTTTTCTTTTTTAGTATTAACACCGACAAAAAGAAGAACAATTACCCAGCTGGCCAAAGATCGTGCGTTATTCCTGACTAAACCACAAAGTCATTTGTTTAACCCAGGAAAACCCACTGAAAACAATTGATGTTGGAGACCTTTGATTTAAAGGCAGTGGGCACTATTGGTAATTACTCAAAATAATTATTGGCATAAAACCTTTCTTGGTGACGAGTAATGGGGAGAGGTTGATGGTACAACACATTGTGAGAAACGGCTCCCTCTGAAGTGCCATTATAGTTTTCGGGAAAGAAGTATTTTTCCACGAATTTGATTTCGAGACCTCAGATTTAGAACTTAAGGTCTCGAAATCAACCATCTAAACGCACACAACTTCGTGTGACAAGGGTGTTTTTTTCTTTCATAGTTATCTCGCAACTCCGATGACCAATCGAGCTCAAATTTTCACAGGTTTGTTATTTTATGCATATGTTGAGGTACACCAAGTGAGAAGATTTGTCTTTGACATTTACCAATAGTGTCCACTGGCTTTAAAGAACAAAGTAATGTCTCAAATTAACCATGACTTTTTTATAACATAATACACTATTAAAATAGTGTATTGTGTTATAAAGTCTTTGTTATACACGTCTGTCCGTACATTCTTGTTCATGTTTATGGATTTTTTTTTGTCTGTCCATCAGGCATCTCACCTCAAGCTTTGGTTTCTAGATGACGCCTCCATCCTGAATTAAGTTCTCGGCCTTGTCAACAGAATTGTTCTTATTGGTTAGTTCTTCAAAAGTAAGTGTTTTTGGCAATGTAATGTTTTACAGTTTTCATGAAGTATAAAATAAATGCGAGTTTTGAATTGATTTAATTGAAACCATTTATTACTTGAACAATTTTTTTACGTTGACTATTCTGAATAGCCCTTACGGCAATATTATGACTCGCCTGTGTACCATATTATTCTTGTACGCGTATACACTAATCAGTTTATTCTGGTATTTCGATCATAAAAATGTTTGTGAGGCTGGTAAACCAATATCAAAATGGCACGGTTGTTTTTGATCGGGCAAGGCGTATGTACCATATTAGCGGTAAAAACATGTTGTCGTGTCGATTTATTAGTTTCGGAGGATGGTAACATCATAACAAAAAGCGTGGCATGGCAGTTTTTGGTTACCCGGACAAGGCGTTTGGGCAGGTAGTGGTTAACATGTTAACATGGTTGGGATGGTGGTAATACCAAATCAAAGTGGTATGGTAGTTTTTTATCAGGCAAGGCATAGAGTGGTAGGTAGTGGTAATGACACAATGCCGTGTCAGTATAACGCCATGGGGGGCTAGTAACACCATAGAGCAACACCGTATCGAAGTGCATTGTAGTTTTCAGGTATGGTACCAGGGCCCATTTTCATATTCTGCTTGGCAAAATCCCTTGCTAAGCAAGAAATGGGTGGGGTACCAGTCACACCAGTGGTAAATGTACATTATTCTGGCTGGTAACCTACTTTTGCTAAGCAAGATTTTTCTTTGCTTACCACGTTTTTGCGCTTACAGGTTTGATGAAACTGGGCCCAGGTAGTGGTCTGTGGGTACTACAGACAAGGCGTATGGCAGGTATAGCCGTAAGTGGACTGTGTCGTGGCAAAGCAACATATTTGGTTGGAGGATGGTGCATGGACCACATCAAAGTGGCATGCTGGTTTCTGACCAAGTGAGGTACAAAATAATGGTAGATTCATTGTGTGTAATAGTGTGTATAGTGATGTAAACTTCTAGTACATAATAAACCAATATTTAACTTGATTTAAAAACTCAAAATTAGACTTGCACCATACGACATGATATTGCGAATTAGTGACACAATTCCCATCACAAAGTGGAAGCTCAAGTTGTTCGTAATTATTTCAGCTATAGCCTCTCAGTAAATTCACAAATAATCTCAAAACCGGTTATTGGTTTTACTAATAAATATGCACTCAAATGTTATTTACCATACGATTACAATAAACAAAGTGCTCACAAAATTCAAGTCTTATTGGGAAAAAAAAGACTCAAAATGTATGTTCTCACTCAGGCCAGAGACCTTGTCTGCTGCCATATGGTATATCGCAAAACTCCACGCCGTACTTGACAGAGCGCAAAAACAGCACATTTACGTGGGACACTGAACTTGTGGTAATTACTTCTCCAGGGAAAGGGGCGGGTGGCTTTCACACGTCCCCGCCCCTCGGGACCCCACAAGGGACTGATGTACAAGGCGTCCCTAGTCGTTGAAGGGTGTCCTCTAACCGACCCCATACCAGACTACTGACGAGAGATGAAGACAATCTGTGTAGGCCTACCCCAACACACCACAAAACCGTGCTGGGTCAACTTTAGTCTCCTCGGCTTTATAGCAAAAAAAAAACTTTGACGTGAAATCAAAATAAATAAATTTCAACTTTAGACACTTTAGAAGCATAAATACAATAACATATGAAATTGGAGAGGTTTATAATGCAATTATTGAAGTTTAAATCAACAGATTAGGAGTTTGAGTAAAGGGGGGGACTAATTTGATTTGGTCTGGGATGATGGATGCAATCACTTTAATCATTCTACACGTCAACCAGTCGAATGAAGACCAACTTTCAGACTTGTTGAAACGTCGAGTATACATGCTCACCACTGTCAACGAATCAAAATCACATACGTGTTATTGTTAACCTGGTTTCACATGCCAACACTATGACAAACTTCAGTTAAAATAAAGACTGAATAGGTTGTATCAGATATATAAAAAAACAGTCAAAACTTCAGTCAAAACTCTTTCATGGAGTATTTTGGAGGAAAACCAACCAAGAATCAAGAACCAAAAAAAGGAGCAAGTAATCAATTCCCGTAGAAGATCAATCTATGATACTTAGGTTGAAATTATCATACAATCATCCCCATAAAAAGCAATAACAATGTGTGAAATTATTTTTGGTTGACCCAGTTTATGAAAAAGAAATGCATATCCTCTGAGAAACATCAGAGCTTAATTGGGTTCGTAGTAGAAGAGAAAATGGAAATTAAATATTTTGAAACTGTTTTATATTCGGGGAACCAAAAGCGGCATGATGAAAGACGGAATGTTCACAAAAAAACAATCAATTTGATAAAATAAAATTATCTGTTGCAAACTTCAACCAAAAGGATCTACTGTGGTATCAATGCCAAAAAATAGTAGTTAATGGGTTGACGGTTTTTTTTAATGTTTTTTTTATATTCAATTCAATTCAATTCAACAACACTTATTTTCACCACATTCGACCCTAGCAGAGTCTCTCTCGAAGGTTATTAATGACAATACAACAAACATGTCAGGCATGTATGCTTCGTTTTTGAAAGGGCAAGGGCATCAAGGCATTTTCTGTTTGCTGGTATAGGGCACCCTATGAAGAAATTCTTAAGTTTTTACTAGAGCATTTCAAGGGCACTAAGGCAAATGACCAGGGAGCATGGAGGCAATCGCCGTCGTTGCCTCCGTGAAGTATCAGGCCTGATAAAAAAAATATAAAAACGTAGAAATAATTTTGTTCATTCTGTTTGTTGTGTAGGCTTTATACCATAAGGGGTGTATATTGACTGGTTAGGGGTACAATATGGAGTTCTTCACTTTGATGGGAGGCCCCAATGAGGTCAAGACCAGGTCCCTAAAGGCACCTTAGTCTGGAGGGATTTATGATAATCTTCAAGATCTGTTCATGAGGTCTGTGTTTCGTCTGATCGAAACTTCAACGATCGTGTCTGCCTTTATGGCGCCTGTTGGGTTTCATGGAGTTCAAAGATTTGGCCAATCCACAAATAGGCCTAGGAAAGTTCTGTTAAAGGTACTGGACACCTTTGATAATAATGTTAAAGCAGTGTCCTCACTTGGTGTATCTCAACATACTGCATTAAAAAAATATCCACGCAGGAAAAATAATCCGTAATCTGAAAAATGTTTTTGTATATAAAACCTTTCTCAGATTACAATGGTGAACCCCCACATCCCGTTTATTTTATTTTATTTTATTTATTTCTTCTTTACCCTGGGGAAACCTCTCAGTGAAACACTGTTTTTCAGAGGTGCCCAGCAACTAAATACACATTAAAGTTAAAAAATAGTTTTAATATAAAAATATGTATATACAAATATTAATTAATATTAAAAATAGAAAAACAGCCAAATTTAAATAAAGAAAGTTTGAAGGGAATCGTTTCACAATGCATGCATTATCAACAGCTGAAGTGTTTCTTAAACCAAATAATCGTGTATGGCCATTACTTTTTGGAGTAATAACCAAAGTATACACCCCCTTTAAATTTAAGCTATGTCTAACCCATGCAAACAAACATAGGCCATAAGTCTTTTAGAGTATTAATGGTTCAATTCTAAGAAGAAAAAAACGAGTACAAAAAAATGTTGAAACCGAACGTTTGCAGTAGCTGATTTACAGAGGCATGTCAGTAGTTGTTGTCAAAATTGTACCCGTAGTTTTTATTTCGTGGAGGTATTTTTAAAAACTTTATCGACCAAGTGAAGACAGCTATAGTGATCGATATGTATAATACTTCGCTAAATACGATACGTAAATAGTTTTGAAGGAAAGTACAGTTCATTCCAAACTTCCAAATACCTCGTATTCAGTTTTATAGCCCAGCTATTCCCATCAAACCTCCATTGCTTACTGTGTGGTCATCCATACAAACAAGTTGTAAGGGGGGGGGGGTGTCTTCAACCGAGGCTGATTTTACAAAGGAAATATCCCAATCCTTTTTTTACAACCCGTAACGCTGCCATAAAACGTCCCTATCTCAAGTCTGGTCTTTGTGCTAACACTTTTCCACCTATTTTGTTGTATACTTTTTGTATAATTTTGTTTTTTTGTGTGTGTGAGGCTGGTGAGTATTAATAAGTAAGAGGCGGTCGTAAGAGGGGGGAAAGTTAATCCATGCGAACGAGGCTGAATGTACAAACAGATGGGAGTAGACAAAGATTCTAGTCTACTGTGCATAACCCGGACTGACCAAAAGATGCCGCAGTTTTTAGAGAAATCCCAACGGGATTTCCACGGTAACAATCAGATAAGTTTTGAAAGAAAAAAAAATCGCTTGTTATTCAACCAGCAATACCTTGAAAACTTGGAACATTTGGACATTTACAAACAAATTTTGTAAAAACGAATGTCTACAATATTCAAATGCAAATGAGATAAATGTTTTGATGAAAATATTTGATATTTTCAGGAATTATTTATGCGGGAGGAGACTTAAAACTGGTTATTTCACCATTTTGATTCGAGTCTGCGATTATAAATGTTTTCCTTTCTTTTAAAGCAAATATTTGCATCGCCAGAAAAAAAAAAATCACATTTTCTCGAACTCTGTCTGCTGATGGATGATTCAAATCTTACGATTGTGTAAACACTTCAAATCGCGGACAAGGTAATTTACGGTTTTTATATACAGCAAGAAGAAAAAAATGCCTGTGTGTGTAACTTCCCGTATAAATAATATTGGCGCCAAATACTTCCCACTTTGGTTGTCTGCTCGTCCGCTTGCATAGAGACACAGAAAAAAAGGCGGGAACTGTAAAGAGACATGTAAAATAAGCAGGTTGACCTTGACCACGACGTACACCTCTATACACGAGTCACTACTACTGGATGGGTCGCCGAGCCGAGAGCCGAACTCAAAAGAAAAGAGGATATAGATAGATAAGAAAGAATCTTTTCAGGAGAGAGCAAAAAAAAGTGAAGTGAAGCGAACATGAAGATAAAGTCCTAGAACGAGCTATACGCGTGTGCTCATCCTGAGCAAAGCCTTTTGATGTCGCCGCCTCTTCTGAGCAATTTTTCTGCCAAGGTCAAGCAGGAAAAACAAGCCCATAAAAAGGAAGGAGGGAAGATTGGGGGTACCTTCCTTCAAAATATTTGTGCGTGAAGGAGCATGTATGAATGATCTCTGCTCTAAAATGTCCTTCTTGTATAAGAAGGTCTATTTTTAAAGTGAACACGAGGACGCAGGGAGCGGTGGAAGCCGACATTGAAGAAAACTTTACTTGAATGTTTTGATTCGTGGGAGAGCATGACTTATTTATCTGCAGACTGTATGATCTTCACATATTAAAGTGATGGGAGATCATTTAACTTGCAGTAAAGTACATCCATATTTTGCAGATTCGGTTTTAAGAAATAGTGGTGTCATTAAAGGCAGTGGACACTATTGGTAATTGTCAAAGACTAGTCTTCACAGTTTGTGTATCTCAACATATGCATAAAATAACAAACCTGTGAAATTTGAGCCCAATCGGTCGTCGAAGTTGCAAGATAATAATGAAAGAAAAAAACACTCTTGTCACACAAAGTTGTGTGCTTTCTGATGCTTGATTTCGAGACCTCAAATTCTAAACTTGAGGTCTCGAAATCAAATTCGTGGTAAATTACTTCTTTCTCGAAAACTATGTCACTTCAGAGTGACCCGTTTCTCAAAATTCTACCCATTACTCGTAATCAAGAAAGGTTTTATGGTGATAATTTTTTGAGTAGTTACCAATAGTGTCCACTGTCTTTAAATGGCCGGTGGAAATTTAATAATTACTAAGCTCATCATTATTTGTATTATATTTGCCAGTTTCGTTTCCACTCAGTAATGTTGTAGATTAGAAACCGACCACTTTGTGTTTTCTTGCCTTATAATAAATGATTGTCATGTGATGCCTTAGCGTATGTTAGATACAAACATAAGAACTGAAATATCTTATCGAACGGATAAACATTTTCTCTAGTGGTCTAGTGTGATAAAAATCTATACTATCAATTAACAATCCTCAACGAAAAATATTTAAAACACATGAAAGTGCGCTGGCCGTGGAGTGGAGGTATACGGTCGGTAATAACTCTTGAAATTATTAGCAATAACAAACTTATTGGTTAGAAGTAGGCCCACACATGGCCCACATAAGCTTTCGAAATAGTATAGAACATCAATTTACAAAAAAAAAATCACTTCTAGGTAAATTTTTTTATGTAAAAAGATATCAGTCTTTAATCAAAAACATTTGTATGCGAAAAGGTTACTATCCCCAGTTTATCAGATCGTTCATTCCCATTTGGGATTAGCATTGCTCGTTACCAAATAAGTTTGTATGCTTAAAATTATTTTGAGTAATTACCAATAGTGTCCAGTCCCTTTAAAAGGTTCTCGCTTGACATCACACTTTCAATAAATAGAACTGCGAACCACAAGTTCCCAGCCCCTATACAATCAGATTGGTGTAAAGGCTGCTAGGCGTCAATTAACACCACGTCGTTAAGATGTGAACCCTGAACACCACAACGAGCCGCTAAGCATACCACAGACCTCGGCTCCTGTGCAACAAACGAAGCCGTGACTAGGTCAATATGATGACATATATATCCATATTTAATATATCATACTACGGCAGGTATATTGGTTGTGTTTACTACATCCGATCAAATGGGGAAAGTATTTGTAATCACACTTAAATTTATTGAGTTTTATTACGTACTGTCAAATGCTTATGTGGAAGTTAGGTAATCACTCTTAAAAATTATGGCAATAGCAAATTTTGGTTGGACGCCCTCACTGCAGGTTTCGATAGTATATGACATTTTGAGAAACATTTCACTTCGAAGTAATGGAATTATGTGAAAAGATATAATTTGTGTATGCCTTTAAATATGAATCTGAGACGCATTATTGCTTTCAGTAACGCTTCAATTTGACCTAATCGAAGAATTGTTTTCCCGTGTGACAATTGTTTTGGATACAGGCCTAAACATGGGAATCAATTATTGTAATCGTGTAGTTTTGTTTACAGCAGAATATTCTTGCGCATTTCAAAACTTGCTTCGCATAAATACAAGTCGCAAGAATTGTATTCCATACAACTTTGACTCACTAGTAATTGAGTTTAGCAATCTCTCCTTGCTTAGCATATTATTTGCTTTGCAATCTTGGGGAGAAAAAATAGGACCCAGGACACCTCTGAATGTGACACCATTGAACCCAATCAATTATGACAATAAGAGCGTTCCCATATCCAGTGTGTATATCTCTCTGGGATTCATGTCCGTGAGTTACCCCTGGATTGGGTCATCATAAAAACCCGAGGTATGGGAGTCACTAGAGGTGACAGTGGGATGGTGACAACATTTATGCCGACGATTTCAAGTGTGCATTTTAGTCAAAAATAATGCTCGGTAAATAACGGTCGTAAATGTCGGCTGTGTGTTAAAGGGTCTAACACCGCATAGTATCTGGTAGGCAATGAAGTACATGCCTAGATACACGTAGGCCTACTATCCACCTTTTATTATAACATAGCCATGATACATGCTGGCTACGTTTGGTTCACACATGCCGCACGAGCATGTCACAAAACGGAGTTCGGAAGGAAAAATATGTTAAGCCTGTTTTTGTATGACTTTTGTGTAGGAGATCAAGTTTTGCAGTAATTATCTATTGTGAACTAATATGACACCAACCCCATTATCCTACAGAAAATCAGGCATGGCGTGTTGTGGCGTATGGACAAGAGTTCCAGACTCAAACTCGTGTGTTTCTGATCAGATTAGCAGAGTGTGGGTTCATGTCCCGGTCTTGACACTTGTGTCCTTAAAAGCAACACACATAAACCATCGTTGTTTCGTCCTTCGGATGGGACGTAAGGACGTAGGTCCCGTGTGCTGTGTAATGCAGGGAAAGAACCCATGTCACACCTATGGCTAAGAGAAGGTTGTTCTGGCAGTGGCTGTTGAGTGCGCCGCAGTACCCTGTAAACATAAAGGGGCTTCATAAACGGGTCTGATAGTTCAAAAACCTTTTAGCTTTTTTTTAGTTTTTTAGTATTGTTATCAAACAATGCGTGTACGCGTCGCACACAGCCCTGGTCTAATTACGTTTAAATAAGTTTTCAATGACCTCAGTGGGGGCGCTGTTTAGGGTATTGTGACGTAATACGAAATGGGTCTATTATCAACGGTAAAAATGACTGCACAACAAGTGACAGTCAACTATGAGGGACGACTGTGTCAATGTGTGGCACAACGGGGGCAGTTTGTTGATCATGCCTTTGGGGAGGACAGTGTCAATATGCGGCACAACAAGCGACAGTTGGCAAACCAAGGAGTAGGACAGTGTCAATATGCGGCACAACAAGCGACAGTTGGCAAACCAAGGAGTAGGACAGTGTCAATATGCGGCAAAACAAGCGACAGTTGGCAAACCAAGGAGTAGGACAGTGTCAATATGCGGCACAACAAGCGACAGTTGGCAAACCAAGGAGTAGGACAGTGTCAATATGCGGCAAAACAAGCGACAGTTGGCAAACCAAGGAGTAGGACAGTGTCAATATGCGGCACAACAAGCGACAGTTGGCAAACCAAGGAGTAGGACAGTGTCAATATGCGGCACAACAAGCGACAGTTGGCAAACCAAGGAGTAGGACTATGTCAATATGCGGCACAACAAGCGACAGTTGGCAAACCAAGGAGTAGAAGGACTATATCAACGTATGACACATTACTGGACAGATGTTCCTCTCCAAGTGACATTGCTGTCACTATTTACGATTACAAATAGTGACAGTAACTTTATGGCAGTGACTTGTATCATCTACGGTGTCTTCGAGTCTTTAAGTGAGCTACAGCTTGGATGGTGCGAGTCCCTTTAATCTGGCTTTCAATGAAGGGCTATAAACATGAATTGTTATGACAAAATTTACACAATTCCTGTGACTGAAAGGGAAAGAGACTTGTTTCAAAATAAACTAAACAAAAATGTGATTTGTTTGCCCATTGGGAATGGAGTGATCCAAGCTCGCGACGGCCCGTCTGACCTCTTATATTCGTCAGGTCAAATGAAAGGAAGTTGTTAGTGGTATGTCTGTTTATAGTTGGAAGAGTAGAGAAATATAGAATACTGGTTCTATTCCTGTTCAACTTACAGTTTGAATCAATCTTTTTATTGGGTGGGGTGGGGTCGCCTGGTTCGAAGAATAACCGCACTTTTTGGTACACAAGTATAGATTATGATGCTTTCCATGGTTCCCCCTTTTCGGTATCGAGAATTGCTGATCCAACGACTGTTAGAACGCTGCGTATTAGTGCAACATATAGGCCTACCCACCAGCACTGATTGCGTTTCGATTTTAAGGCAGAGGGTACTATTTGGTAACTATTCAAAATAATTGTTAGCATAAAAACTTTATTGGTAACGAGCAATAGAGAGCTGTTGATAGTATAAAACATTGAGAGAAACGGCTCCCTCTGAAGTAACATAGTTTTCGAGTAAATTTTCCGCGAATTTGATTTCGAGACCTCAGAATTAGATTTTGGGGTCCCGAAAGAACACAACTTCGTGTGACAAGGGTGTGTTGTTCCAATATTATCTCGCAACTTCATGCCCAATTGAGCTCAAATTTTCACAGGTTTGTTATTTTGTGCATATGTTGAGATACACTAAGTGAGAATACTGGTCTTTGACAATTATCAAAGGTGTCCAGTGTCTTTTAAGATGGGCAATCGTATAACTTACTCATTAATTTCCGTTCCATACATAATGAAATAAAAAAATCAACTACATTTGTTGGACGAGACAGTCTAAAGAACAGTCCAATTCAACACGCGTGGGTAGTTTTTACACCAACAAATGGTAGCTATATATACGGCTTTACGTCTCATCCGAAGTCAAAGCAATGGTAAAGTGCCTTGCTAGAGACACAAGAGTCACGACCGGGACTCGAACCCAGACTCTGCTAATCAGATACAGTAGAGCTTAAGTTCGGTGCTCTTACCCGCTTATTATTACACAAGAACGGAAACGTCACACCAACTTTTTCTAAAGAAGACAATGAAGACATTTCAGTTTTACACTCCCCTTATCGCAAAGAGAAGGGGTTCACCCCGGTGTGGCAGCGCAGCTATGTTCAATAATGAAGGCTGCACTAGACAGAAAGAAAGACATACTACAGACTCAAATGACAGTATGAGTTGCATATTGTTCTGCTATAGTCACGGTACAGCAACATCAATGTCACCCAAAACGAGGCTTCAAGGACAATTTACCTGGTTCTTAATTTGACGTACAATAATTACCCTTGTCACATTCAATGAATACAAAAATCAGAACAGACACAAAAGCCGAGACCACTCCAAAACGCATCCCCGTCAAAAAAGAAGAAAAAAAAAGTTGTCATTTGAGATCTTTCTCCCCCACCATAATGACCTCTCCTCTTGTTTCAAGCCGCAAGTCCGGGAGTGTCAGACCGAATTGATTAGTCGGGAGACAAGAGAAGATTCGGGGGACGTTTTGGAAGCAATTATATACGATGATCCTATAAACCTACTTCCAGAAAACATGATGTGTGTAAACACGAGACGAATATGGCTCTCGACAACTCGGGTCTCCGTTGCTCCGGGTCAACTTCACTTGCTCTTTGCAATTTGTCAGGTCTTTTCTCCTCACTATCTCTCTCTCTTCCTCTCTTGGTATTTAAATTAATGCATTATTGGCTATATGTATTATTAGGGGGATATGGGAAACAGGGAAGGGAATTATTATTAAAAGTGTGACGGTGCCGGTTACATATTATAGAGGCAATAATTATTTGATTTAGGGAGAGAGCTGCGACGGCAAACATTTACTTTGCACTGGCTTTTGTTTTCTCTCATCCACGTTTCGTGTAATTAACCGAGTAGGCTTAACCGATGACAAATGTCGTCGACTGACTTCGTTGTCCCAGGTGTCATCGTCACCTCATTTGCATATTCAACGTCGCCACAAGTGACACTTTTTATGTCATATTGACATCGTTGGCATCATCTACATCTTTAATCATCGGCTTCTGAATTTTAATATTTCATAAATAAGTATATTTGTTTAGCCTTTGTTTCACAAAGACCATACCTTCCGACTGTGAGAATGTCTTTGAAATTTAGCTCCCTTTGTTTTACTAGGAACAGTTTTTTGTTGTGTGTGTTTTTATAAAACGCAAATATTACCCTTCAAAGTGTGAGAACGTCTTTGAAATTTAGATCGCTTTGTTTACTAGAAAACAGTTTTTTTTTTTTTTTTATTTTATTTATAAAAAAAATGGATTAATGCCTGGCTTTAATATACAGGATGGGGTAATATCAGAATCAAGCACACACTTAATCGACTTACTCCATACTTAGAAACTTCGAAAGGATGATTACATCATTTACAATTGTGTACAAATAAATCTTGAAGATTAATTGGTTTTTTTTTAATCTGCATATTTATCACATGTCTTGACCGCAGTTCCAATCTGGTCGTAATTGTATCATAACTGCAGAAAAAAACCCAACCAAGTCTCAAAAACGTGGTTAACAGCAACCTCTATACAGAATGGACAACAAAGAGGGGGTATTCTCCCTATAATTTTCACCTAAAAAAAAATATATATATTTTGCTAATCTCTGAGATCTTGGAGCCGACGCCGGAAACACGCCAGCATGTTCACACTCTCACAAGTGGGTAACCACCGCGTCTTTTCCTCGGGGGGACATGGAGGTGAATACGGTGGAAAGATGGAGTGAAGGAGAGAGGATAGGAAGGGTATCCACGGTGGCCAAAAAAAAAAAACCTTAGGCACGAGAGAATAAACGAGCAAGCCGTCAGGTCTTGACAGCTCTTCCCCCCGTACCAGCAGCGTGAAGCAGCAGAAGAAGAAGGGGGTGATTTAGAGTCCTCTGGCCCCAGTGAGATAAAGTGTACATTGTTACCAATACAGGGGGAGCCGTGTTGGGAATAAAGCATGCTTCAAACTCGACCAGCTCATCAGCTCCCAACAACCAACCAGCTAGCTTTCCCCCCCCCCCCCCCCCCTTAGAGGGCTTGGATTTAGGACAATGCCACTTTGCTTTATTGTAAAAACTAGAAAATGCTTTCCCATCAAATTTACATATACAATTTGGCCAGTGGGCTTTGAGTGAACGGGGTTTAGGATCGAGTTTTTCGCCCGTGATTTCTATTCAGGGGAAATTGTGCGCCATAGCCTTTAGTGAGAGGAATATTAAAATGACTAAAAACTACCGTTGGGGCACAAGTGTACAATATCACAAACAAATTCAATAAACCTAAAAAAAAATAACAATAATAATAATGCTCAATATAAATCGATTAAAATGGTTTGGGTACTTTTTGTAGGAAACAAAACACAATGTCCACAGACTAACATTAAACGTTAACAGTTTGAAGATAATGCTAGTAGAAAGCTTCCCTTAAAATATTACTTGCTGAGGTGCAGTAGTTTTGGAGAAATTAGTAAAACAATGTCACGAAAATCATTTTCGTCTCAGGAGATTTAAGCATGTACAACGTATTTACGCGACTCTCCTGAAAACATTGTTCTGTGATTATCACCCTTTTCTAAAAATAAAATTGGCGACTTACGAAGCCGAAACTTCTACAGGTAAATTATATTCTTCGCACAGTGACGAGTAGGGATTCATGTAATTTTTTTTTAAATTAAGGAATCAATACACTCAATACGCGTGTTGTCAGACACACTACAACGCAGAAAAAACCCTTCCTTTTCAATTGATGTATTTATTTACTCTTTTGATTTTGGTGAAAATTTTCACCCCCAGTCAAAGCAAAATATCCTCATGTGTGCATAAAATCATATACTGTACTTTCGTATTTATCTTACTGTACCACCTAGGTATCCATTTGTTTTACACCGGGGCTCAGACTACTGGCTCACCAAATGCTGACAAAAATCAAGTATTAAATTTTATAGCAGCGTACCCCGTGTGCCGTAAATCAAAAGCAAGGGCTGTATTTGGATATCAGACAACTATAGCAATTATCAGTTGAACAGTTGGGAAAATGACAAGCAATCATCATCATTTTGCATTTTGACGTCACAAGCCCCAAACGGTCACTGGGGTCACCAATGAAGACCAATCATTGGTTGAGAGTTGTGCGCAGAGCGTACACACGTGCACGTTTCCATTGTTTGACATCATCAGAGATTGGTGGCCGATACATGCAAGGGTTCCTTTATAATTAATTGTTTTATGGTCAGATGCAACAACTGCGCATGTTGTGTGCGTGTGTGGATGCATGGTTTGGAGATCCATCACAAACTGTGGTTGTGTTTACCAACCAACGATAGGTCAGTTTACAAAACTATACAAAGGAGGCCTGAGAGATTAAACAATCTAAAGTCATCTATGGTTGGTCAATATTCAGCCTATAGTCTTGTCGCTGGATTTATGTTACTTCTGAGTCCCCATACACTCCATCTCGCAAATTCAATTCGACCGGTGGCTGTGACTTCTAATTGAAATGATTTTTAATTACCCAATGAAACAATTTTAAACATAGGCATACGGCGAAAGTCATACTGTATATATACAAAATAGCAACCCTTCCCTATAAACATGGGCTGCACAGTATTTGACATCGCAGGTTTCTTTAGGCTGCAAGTTTGTAAGAAGCAAGTTCAATCTCCACAACGATTAAAAAGTGTGTTTAGAGTATAAATCCAATAATACACTGTGAACTGACTCCTTCCCTGTGAGAGCAAAGGTTCTACGTGTGGGCGATCTTGCCTCTTAATCCTCTCGGGTTGGACGGGGGCAAACAAGATTTTTGTTTTTTAATTTACGACAAAAAAATCCGACAACATCCTTCAGTCTCCCCGCAGACTCATCATCAAGAAGTCAAACAAAAAACTGATGAATATTTAATCACATTCTCCAGACATTAAAAAAATTGTGACAAAAGCAAACGAAGCTTCGTCAATAAAGGTGATAAGTTAAATATTTGTTTAAGAAAATGGTTCATAAACAGCTAGCGAGGTGCTTGGAGGGGGGTGAATGACCTACGTAGTATGGTTTAGTGGATGGTAATGCTTGGGGAGTACCTCCATTATGTGCGTAGGGTGACACTCGACCAGCCACTGTAGGGTTGCACACCTGTGAAGCCTTTGCCCGCACGGGCGTCTGAGTGTAATCCTGTAAGTGTTTATATAAAAAATTGTGTGGATTTTGGGATTCACATTCAAGGGCATTGATAGTCTCAAATTGGTTTTAATTTACTGGTTTGTTTCAAGTAAATTTGTGTATATTGCGTCATATTTAAATACAAGTATCGATAGCCAAATGCAAGTTAAATAAAGGTTGGTTTATTCTCTTCCTCGACTAAAGCCGCGTCACTAGGAATCGTGAAGGTTTAAAGCAGACCTTTTCGGTTTGCTTTTCATCTTATATTTTCAAAAGTTCCTCTTAAAAAAACACAAATAATAGACAATGAAATACATTGTCACATCATGTTCTTGCACTGTTTTCCCATATGTCATCCACTCTTCGACAATCTGACATGTTTGTGCGGTATTTGGTAACACTGTTTTATGTTGTAGTAAACATACTTGTTCAATTGATGACACGGATAGATTATCGTAACGACGCATTTCGTACAAACCAAGTTTGAAGACTAAAAACTCGACTCTGCAAATTTCCTTGAACACGTTTGGAAAACTATATATAAAACATATTATGCATACTGCCTGTCATAAACCCGCCAAACACTGTCCGTTGCCCCCAGTCCAATTTCCAGGCCATTCTATTCAAAACAGACAGACACAAAAATATTGATCAAGGAATTCATCTCCCAAAACTAATTTGCTACAAGTTTTTTTTGTCGAGGGGAATTCCCCGTTCGCCCAAGCCCCGCTGCAAGGCGAGGAGAACAATTCCCCGCCAAGCCATCCATCGATCAAGTCATGGGGTACCGTTGTATATAGTGAGGGGCAACTGCAAGCTCATCTTTGAATACGGCCTTGTTTCCTGCGTTGACTCAATTCATGAAGCCAAAATGCAGGAATTAAACCACTGTGTCCATGCCGGCCGGGAGAGAATTAACTAACCAGTTTCGGGGTTGAAACTCCCAAGTGGTGGCCAGGCTTTTATTTGTGGAGTCCCATCTTCATTTTGCCTACCGTCCCGGCCCATTCAGCTGCGACTATCCCCGTAGAATTGAGCTTTAATTGGACGAGGGTTTGAACACAATGGCGGCATGAGACTCCATTCAGTGTATAACCCACGTGTGATTGCTGGCGCCTTCAAGCAATGAAAATCAACATTGTCAATTCGCTGCCCGAATCACGACAAAAATATCACTTGAAGCTTCTTGTATTTTGACGTCTTTAATATCAGATGTGTTATTGTTTAATTTTTAAATTCTGGACAAACATGTGTAAACCTCTACAAAGGCACCCAAGTACATGTTGTTTTGGGTCCTTGCTCTATGTTTTTGGCTTATATTATACACATAATGAATGTTTATGAGTGCAATGGTGCGAATATGTTCATGAGTTGAAAGATGGAATGTTCTATTCAACGAGGCGGAGCCGAGTTGAATGGAACATTCCAGCTTTCAACGAATGAACATATTCGCACCATTGCACGAATGAAAAACATTCATTATTTGTTTTATATAACATCCAAGTAGATCTTTGTCATTTTGATTGAAAGATACAACTTTCAAAACAAACAAAGCGTAGGCCTACAATTTTTAATTGTAGAAGCCGAATGCTAGTAATTTTACATAATATGCCTTGCAGTATTCACTGCTGCGTTACCAAAGACACGCGCACGCAGTGATGTTTTTTTAACTCAGCTTTTTCATTCCATCCGAAAAGTACCATTGCACGCTGGCAGCGTGCAATGGTACATTTCGGATGGAACGAAAAAGCACGGTGAGTGACTCAGCGTGCAATGGTACTTTTATTTGCTATCACGTGACGGACAATCCTCCAATCAAATGGCAAGGATCTGCTTGGGTGTTATATAAAGTAGGATAGTCGTTATGTCTATACAATGACAGTAATTGCGAACTGTCGTTGTGTCATGGGAGGTTGTTTCTTTGTATTGGAATCTTAACACGTCATCATATCATTGTCATCAAAGATTTCTCTTTTGAGCCTAAGTTTGTTTTTTACGCGTAACATTTTTTAAATCTAGGCGTTTTTTTCTCTATTTTTCAACAAGAACTTCGGACCATAGTTTTTAATAATTATACTGCGCAACCAACTAGTGAAAATAATATTGTCTGTGTGTGAAAATTTAGTTGCTGCGTTTTTCATGAGAAAGAAAAAAACACCTGCAGATAGGCCAATGTTTCACTTCGGGGATATCAATGTGTAAAGATGGTATCCAGAGGTTGCGCTTATTCGATTTGGTATGTCAGAATAAGAATTGCATTTGTGGATACATATCAATACATGGCAATATTTCAGGGGAAAATATATTTTCAGGACTATAATTGGTACTTCCGCTTTATAAAGCTCATTATCAGGATATCATAACTTCAAGTTTATTGCAGTGTTAAAGGCACTGGCCACCTGTGGTATTTCAAAGTCCAGTCTTCTCACTTGGTGTATCTCAACATAATGCATAAAATAACAAACCTGTGAAACTGTGGACACAATTGGTCATCGGAAACACAGATTTGTGTGCTGTCAGATGCAAAAAAAAGGCTTCAGGCCCGAAGTCCATACTTGAGTGAGAATTACCTCTTTAAAAAAACTACGTCACTTCAGAAGGGAGCCGTTTTTCACAATGTTTTATACTACCAACAGCTCTCTCTCCATTGCTCGTTACCAAGTAAGTTTTTATGCTTACAATTATATGCTTACAATTATTTTTGTTGACATTACGAATAAAGTCCAGTGCCGTTAATCTAAAAGTGATCGGGAAACAACTCTACTTCCAACAAACCCCAATACAACCCTGCTCTAAATGATGTCCATTTCTTTCACGTCAACGACACATTGGAATGCCCGAAATCAGATTTCGACAATTGGACAAACACTCCATGACATCAATTGCACTTCTTTTCATTATTTTGTCAAGCAGATCAAATTTACTGCCAATTATTTCAGTGATAGGAAATTAATTTCCTGTGTGTAAAAAGCAAAAGGACATGGAAGATATTTGTTCAGAGTTGACCATTATTACGCCATCCTTGGGCGATATTACTTATGTTTTTCTAAATTAATTCCATTCCAAGGATTTTAATCTGAATGCTTTCAATCAGTTCATCTGCACTCTTAAGTAACACAGTACGTCAATTAATATTTAAAACGCGAGAATAGATACACTACTCGGGAGATTACGAGGCCGGAACTAGACGAGAAAAATATTGATTTTTATTTTCAAAAATAAAATGGAAAATCATTACACAGCACGCGGTACGCATAAACACAATATTCGTCTGTGTGATAATTAATCAGACGACGACTGTTCAATTCTAAATCGCATTCAGTTTCTTATTAACTTGTTGATTGTCAAAGACGTGTGTATGAACTATAGAAGCCCTATTCACACGAGAGCAATTTAGCAAAGGTCACTTGATAAATTGTAACATGGTTGTAAAATTTTGCAAAAATGTACCTCGTGCAAAAAGGATATCAATTGTTGTTGTAAAATCTTGTCAAACACCAAGTAAATGATTGCTCAAAATGCAATACCTGATACTATCGATTCCTTGGACTTCCACCTGGAGTCACAATTGCTGTTTTAAGCAATTGGTTTTGAGGAGTCGATTCTGAACAAACGGGGTTTGGCCAATGAGTCGTTAAAACCGACCATAAACAAAACTTTAAACGAAGCCTAGCCTCATTAAAACATGTATTACTACACTGTATTTATCAATACAACTGGTGTATCCCTTCTACGGCTTTTGTGTACATCCAAAATACAAACATGAAACAGCCATCTGTCACACAAGTCGATAGCAGTACTTGATTTAAATTTCAGAATCTATAGATGACCGGAGTGTATGATAATGATTCAATATTATAGCCAGGGGGTCAATCTGAATCCTGACCACCATCCATGGTCATCTTTTCTATAACTCATATCATTTTATTTGCTTGTTTGTTTTAGTTACACAATTGTTTACATCAA
Source organism: Asterias amurensis (assembly GCF_032118995.1). Taxonomy (NCBI): domain Eukaryota; kingdom Metazoa; phylum Echinodermata; class Asteroidea; order Forcipulatida; family Asteriidae; genus Asterias; species Asterias amurensis. Next base: position 6,812,269 of record NC_092656.1, read on the forward strand.
TTGACGTTTCGCAAAGTGCGATGGCATTAGTGCTGGGTTTAATAAGTCGGTCTTGGTCTTAGCGCTTGTTGTTTTTATCACAATTTTCCAGATTGAACAGTTGGTTTCAGGCCTGTATGCTTCGTTTTTGAAAAGGGCAAGGACACCAAGGCATTTTCTTCTTGGTGAGGGGCACCCTATGAGGACATTGTAAATTTGTACTGGAGCATTTCAAGAGCACCAAGGCAATGACCAGGGGGCATGGAGGCAATCGCCTTAGTTGCCTCCGTGTGAAGTATCAGGCATGTGGTTGACAGGGGTGACGTCAAGTTACCAGACAAGCAGTTAAATTCGTCTCATACACCAGTATCGTTCCACTTATAACAACACAAATAATTTTGAAAACAATTAAAAACAATACCTGCTTGCGTAAGTTCTTACACCGCCCCGTTTCCACTTTAAAGCAACTTACACTGTCACGCCCACAGAGTTTGTGTGTTACTCATAATGTCTTACATGGGTCTCAGTTATGGTTCTGAACCCAAAGTTAGTAGAAATTGTGGGTCCAGAAAACTGATTTGATATTATTTCATCAGTTACATTCTCTGTCTCAGCAAGAACAGAACATTCTTTTCCGAGAAGTAAAATCTAGTATCATTCTTGAAAAAAAACCATCAAACATAAAGCCCACAGGCACTAACGCAGCATACTTAATCCACAAATTAACGCCAATCCAGTTCAATTATTCAGTTTATTTGAGTTTTGCCGCACTTCAATTAAATTTCCATTCAAATCGCCAGGTTGTTAGCCGTGACATATTCTGGCAAAACACTTGTTTATTTTGACGGAACCAAATGCCAAAAGTATAGAGGAGGCGAGAAAATATACCAGTCATCTTTTAATTTCCTATGGCGTATTACTCACACCCTGATAAATTTGATGTTGTACTAACATGTTTTGCAAATAATAATACAGAAACCACACCTGAACCGCTTGCCGGCAGATGGATACCGGGGTTTGGCGGTGATTTCTCCCCCCGTGCTTGTGAGTGTCCGAGCCGCCGCGATCATTCAGTTAATTCAACCTCGACCAAGCGTACACAGAGCAGAGCGTCATAAAACACAGTCGTCTCCTCCTTATACAACATTTCGGTTGTTCTTAATTTCCGAATTTTTCGTATGCCGAATTCTTTAATTTCCGAGTTGTGGGTGATTGTGCGACCGAGTGTGTATGTGAATCGTACCAATGGACAAATCCTATGGAATCCTATGGATATGACACGGTAAATGGAAACTCATACTAATATGATAAAACAGGTCACGGATGAAGTATGCCCATACACTCCACACAGACCATCTCATTCTCCTATGGACCATGGGGACGGAGTGAGCCATGCCTGATTCTTGAGGCAACGAAGGCGATTGCCTCCATGCCTCCATGGTCATTGCCTTGGTGCCCTTGAAATGCTTCAGTAGAATTTTACATTTCTTTTCATAGGGTACCCTTTACAAAAGAGAAAATGCCTTGGTGCCCCTGCCCTTTCAAAAACGAAGCATAACACTTATAACAGGCCTGCTGATTCTCTCATCACACTCAGAGTTTCGCTACCAGTGTCCCAATAATCAACATCCAAGTCAAGTTCATCATCCAATTTCATAGAGCCTGTAAGCACAAAAAACTTACCAGGCACAGACAAATATTGCTTATAGAAACGGGTTACCAGTCAAAATTACATTAAGTTTACATTGTTGTAATTGGTGACCACTAAATTGTTGCTTAGCATAGAATTTTGTCGAGCATATTTTCTGCTTTAATAACAGCCTAGTGAAATTGGGCAAGTCACACTATGACATTATACAGTTGTGTTTTTTTTTGTGGAGATACAATGTGGTTTTCAGTACCGGGTAAAAGAAAAGGTGTTAATGGGTTCCAGTTTCACATTCACCCTGTTTGCAACACTATACAAGCTTTATCTATTTACACGTAATCTCAGAGTGGTTGGTAAAAAAAAATTGTTGGTAACCTGATCTAAAATACATGTTTTGCAACAAAATAGTTTACGCTCCTTCAGTTTCAAAAAGACAATCCTCTTTTTATCCTATTTTCCGAGTCAGGGTTTAAAATAACCTCAATATTTGTATCTTTGTCTCAATAATAATATAGATCAAGCCTAATCTTCTTTTCTCGTCTTTGGTTTTTTGCTTTTTCTTATGAGATAAAAAAAAGACTGTCCTGCTGCATGCCCGTGAAACCTAGCCGTGTATTTGGGCCAGTAAGCCCCGAGGCCCAAACATGGAGTCCCAAATCACATGCCCTGAGGGGTAATATAAAACGTAATCCTCCATAACCCATGGGATACGGGGAGGCACTCCTCAATGATGATAGAGAACGAGCGGTATCATAGTATGCAGGCCGATAAAGACCATTATTGAAACACCCAAAAACAAACATTACTTTAAAATGAGGAAGGAAACAAAAGCCATCTTGAGAGTTTACTGTGGACAGGATGTGGATGTTTTTTCTCTCTAAATGACAGTAGTTTGTTACAAACTTGTTAAGACACAAAATGTTGAGCTAATTGTGTTGGTTTCAGTGCTAACAAACTAGTTAAGCCCATCCTCTTAAATACCTGGAACTGTATTTAAATACCTCACACAAGGTTCACATGCTACTACCTTTCACTTCTTATAAATATGTTAAAAACTTATTACAACACAACATGTTGAGCTTGTCGTGTTACTTTCAATGCTAAGACACAATAGTTGAGGCATGGAGGTTCTTATTTCTCCATGGCTGAGGCTCATCCTCTTCAATACTTAGAACTGACTTTCAAAATCTCCCGAGAGCTTCACATGCTACTACTTCTTTCACTTCCTTGAAATTGTAGTTTGTTACAAAATCTGTTAAGACACAAAATGTTGACTCACACTCCATGGAGGTTCTTATTCCTCCATGGTTGAAGCTCATCCTCTTCAATACTTGGAACTGACTTTCAAAAACTCCCACGAGAGTCACTCACTGCTTTCACCTCGCTTCTACCTCCATGCTTGGAGGTACGGCGGAAATGCCATCGTGTATTATAGCGTGAACAAGTCAAGAAACAAAGTACTCAAAAGGCTTCCGTATAATAGAAACAGATAACTTTAAAGACTAACCCCTCAGTCGACTTGGCCCCTAATCAACAACGGCAGGCCGGGGAACGAACGCCAATTATAGTCCAGGGACAAAGACACGGTCTGCCCCTGCCGTACACACCGCACTGATTTCCCCGCGGTGCCGGACCCCAAGTTCCTACTCGGTGTAAGGTCCTGTTGCTCATCCGCGTTGTTTGGTGAGATTTGTACCGGGGCGATCGCTTCGATTCCACGGGGACAAATCGCTCATAAAACACAAGAATTCCCCGGTCTCAATGCAACAGTGTAGTGAACTATTTCCTTTTCAAATTGGTAATCGAAACATGAAGCGTGGAGGCGTTGATGAATACACAAGTAATTAGAATGTCAAGATAACAGTAGGGTGTATTGTTTGAATCGGTACCTTAAGAATTTTTTTGTGATGGACATGACATTGTTATACTCCATGATTTAGTATGACACTTAGTATGACACGATTTGAACTGAAAAACAAAAAATACGGATGGTTCGATTCCCACCTGACTCCCACCGGCATGATATTCTCCATACTTAAGTCTGATTCCCAATTATTTCACTCTTGGGGGATAAAAACCTGAAATGTTGTGATTAATAAGGCCCGAAAAATCTATTAAAGCTTTGTACACAACGTGTATGTGTAGGTCAGAGTTGTAACTCGATAAAAAGTCAAATATTTTTTTATTGCTTTAAAAAAAGAAAAAAAAAAAAAAAACTGTGCCTGCTCCAATCAACAGAAACAATCGTTACAGACAACATCAGTATTTATATAAACAAAAATCAATAATTATTACAACTATGTCAATACTTTGAACAAAATATTTGCAATTTTTGCAAGCTAAACTGAACGTCACTTTTAAGTCGTTCATACTGGTATGTCAATACGTCATGTTAATGTACAACAACAAAACCGTGAATGTTAACAACGCATTTTCTATCATGGGTTAATACGGTGAAAACCATAACACATTTTCTTTTTCAGAGCACTTGTTCATCCGTAACAAACCAAACGAGGGCGCTGTTTAGCACAAATCCAAAGGGGACATAACTTTTTAGGGAAATTGTGTACATGTATTTGGATGTGTTAAACATTAAAGCATACATGTGGAGACAGAGACACGTTCTCGGACCTGTGCATCGAAAGAAGTTGATGGTCAAAGCTTCAATGTAAACCCGAACGATTAAGAAAAATGATGAGTCGCCAGTAATATAACACTGTGATAATTCCCGAAGTAGATTGAAATACATGCACCCGACTTCATTAACAGCAAATACTGCTTCCTACGAGCCATTGTTTTAATGGAGTCAATTTGAAAATACAAGCCATAGATTACCGATTGCTGCAATAACATGTTTTTGTTTTGTCACAAAACGTAATAGTCCAATAATATGACGCATTTTGTTCAATAAACTCGTATTAGGGAACACAATAGCTTGGTGATTACGTCGGTGGTATTGTGTTGTTTTAGTCTATTAACACAATAGAGTGTCTGTTCTTTAGTAGGCGCCAATACAACCAAATGTACAAGCCAATTTGCATACACTATGAATTCATATACACATAACCGGCCAAAACAATAGATACAATTATTTCTTTTCATGAGGGGTATAAGCCTTTATGAAAAATAAACACACACAAAAAACAGTTCAATTATTCGTGTATATTAGTCACTTCATTTGTGAAAACCAAAGACGATTCGATTTGAACAAACGTCTCTTCCAAGTGAGCTAAACACTTCAATACAATGTTAATGCTAAACAATAAGGGACTAGAAAAGAGCAATAATGACATCGCTCAAGTCACAGATCAATCACAAATCTCAGTTAACTAAAACAATAATAAGACAATGCAGATAGGCCTACTATTGATAAAAAAAGACTAATTGCTTTTAGAAGGAATTTGCAGGAGGGTTATTCAAGTTTACGCATGAATCCATGAATATAATTCATTGCCAAATAGAGCAACAAATAGCGTTTGAATAATAATAAAAATTCTGGGGAACAAATTCAAATTCAATTTCAAAACAAATTCTGTGCTCTAGAAATGGTGATTAGGCCTACTAAAGGCATGATATTTGCTCCTTTGTCGAGTACACGGGCTGACCTAGTACTTTGTAGTAGTACACATGCTGTATACTTGATATACTTTTTGGGCTATTTTATCACAATTTTTCAGGTGTTTCAAAGAGCAAACAAAAATCTGAAATCAGACTAAAGTAGGAATTTTATCACGTCTGATACTAGCACGTCACGATAGGTGCTTGACGTTGCTCAGAGAATCGCCGTTGGTGGCGCTGCCACTTCGAAACGAGCTTCCACGTTTACAGAACCAAACACAAAATCACACCTAAACTAACACATTTTTAACATCGCAATAAAACAGCATTCATAATTCAATGTTCGTGTGGTAACGCCGGTTGTGAAATGGCAGATGGTTTGGCACTATCACACACAACAAATGAAGCAAAAAAAAGACAATAAAAAACCATCGTGTCCAATCAGAGAGATTGCCCGAAGCTCTAAACTCCTCGCACATCCTTCGGTTGCGTTTGCAGACGATCACTGCATCATGCACAACCAGGATCACTCCATTGCCAACGGTCCTTTCTCTCAATCCCACAGGTAGCGCACATAGAATTTCAAAACCAAACTTGATATTAAAGCCTTTGACAACAACAAAAACCCAATACAGCAGTCACTATTCATCTCGCCCGTGGGTGGCTGACTGTCAGCTGACGCACCACCACTCCGAGGTTCATCCTCCCTTGCGGGTTTTTACGAGGGGTGGTGAATCGACTCGCCAGCCGGCCGAGGGCTGGTGGTTGAGGCCCGCCCTTGACATATGGCGATGGTGACCGGAGTGTTCGCCCATTGTCACCGAGTGACAATGACAAATAATATACGCTGCGAGGGTTGAATGGAAGTACAGATAGTCAGAGAGACAGACGGACCAACAATGCAGACAAATGATAACGTCATGGAGGGAAGAATATTATTCGTTCGTGGTCATTACCATTTGAAAAGAAACCACGGAAAAAGGATGTCAGAGAAATTTGAAAAGAATAATAATAATGTTTTGTAAATGTTTTGTTGGTTTATTCCGAGTATTTTTTTATATGTGCAAACAGAAGTAATGATTTTCAGGCTGGCATGATGAATAAAATAATAGGTTACTTGAATTGAAGTTGTGGAGTCGATGGAAATGTAACGAACCTTTAAAAAGTTCCTCCTTCTGTTTTCAATTCAAAGACAACTTGGCGAGTGTAATTTTCACTTTGAAGATCTCGGTCAAAGGTCATCCCATCACAATAAATTGTATCAACACATAAGTCGTCCTAAACCACGAATTCTATGATATCGAGATTTGAGATGGACCTGGAACGGGACAATATTATGAGGTGAAGATCTCGGTCAAAGGTCATCCCATCGCAGGAATTTGATCAACTCATAAAACAGTCGTCGTAACATGAATTCTATGATCTGAGATGGACCTGGAACGGTATAAGACTATCTCGGTGGCCCAGATGAGAGTTGTAAAAATCATAGCCCACCAGTGTGAATATCTCGGTCAAAGGTCATCCCATGACATGAATTTGATCAACTCATAAAACAGTCGTCCTTAAACACGAATTCTAAGATATCGAGATCTGAGATGGAAATGGAACGGTATGGGACTATCTGAGGTGAAGATATCGGTCAAAGGTCATCCCATCACAGGAATTTGATCGACCCATAAACAGTCGTCCTAAACCATGAACTTCAAGATTCGAGATGGACCTGGAACTGTATGGGACTATCTGAGGTAGCCCACGTGCGAGGTGGTGTACAAACCATAGCCCACCAGTGTGAATATCTCGGTCAAAGGTCATCCCATCACATGAACTTGATCAACTCATAAAACAGTCGTCCTTAACCATGAATATCAAGATCTGAGATGTACCTGGAACGGTATGGGACTATCTGAGGAGGCCAAGGTATTTCCAAGTCTGTGAATTCGGCTGTCGTCCCGGCCTGCCGGTCGGTACTACCCGATGCACAGTAAACCACTCCATAGCCGATTCACGAACCCTCGTTAGACTTGCTAATGGCGATCCTCAGCAACGGGACAAGGAGCAAAATGAATTTTAATGGCTATTATTGGGCACATTTCTACGTGCTTATGTAGTAGTGGCGAGGACTTTGTATCGCTTAAGAGTGGATCGAAAAAGTCCGCGAAGCGTAGGAGCGCGGTTATCTTCTTCTGTCCGTGGATTGTGAAAAGTAAGGATTGGAGAGTTGCCGATGAGTCACACTTGTGGAGGAGAGAAGGGGAACACAGAGAGAAGGGCAGAGGGGGTGAAAGTAGAATACAGGCAAGAATGCAGGGGAACATAGACACAGAGAGGGGAGAATATGTGGTTCATAAGAGAGGGAACTGGAAGACATTCTTCACCAGAAAACAGTATTTTTGAAGATAGTGATACAAGGAGGATAATGAGATTGACATGTTGGTTGAAAAGATGTTGATGAAAATAAAAAATAGTTAATGGCCCGACGTTTCGTCCCTAACAACAAACATGAACAGGTAACTGTAGTGCAACATAAGCAGTGAGAATGATCTTTGTCTAATAACATAGTTGCGAATTGTACATAAACCGGTACCGAAATGAAGTTGCATTCGTGTCACTTTCATAGTCACTGACATAGAGATAGAGATCAGCAACATGGCATTACTCACATCCAGAAAAAGTTTCATCTCTACGATGTGTTCTTCAAAACTTCTTCGACCAGGATTTACAGGAGATGGAACCTTTCATTTCATTATTCGAATATTCATCCACACACAAAAACTCAACACCAAACGGGAAAACAGTAATTTGTTTTTGATAAATTTCAGTCACGAAAATCCCCATCCTACTAACAACTGAGAAAGAAAAAAACAAAGAGAGAAAAAAACGGTGCACTGGATCTGGTGTTTGAATAAAAACAAGGACCGGACCGCTTTTGCAAATTGACAGCGGGATACAAACGGTGATCTGCCGCCGGATCAAACACATTACGGGACGGCGGACTCTAGTAAGCAGCGGATGCCTCATCGATCCATCCCAACTCAAAAACTCGGCACAATCTTCTTCGGTTACCTGTAAGTAAGAGTGGGGGAAAAAAGTCGAATTCCCCGAGCGAATGGAGAGGCGAAAGGGAGTGGGGACGACAGTGAACAACTCCCCGCTGTTTATTGAAGAGTAGCACTGAATCGATGGATGGTCTCTGTTCTCTTGGAGTTGTACACGTTACAAAGTTACATACCTAACTGCCCGATGAATATTCATGAATAAAACATTCCACAAAATCTGATTTCGTTTCTCTCTCTGCAACCCTCTCCTCCGTCCGTCGGCTTCTCGAAGCAAGTACTTCGTCTTATATTCATTCTGAATCTCTCGCGGTCTTATTTGATCAGCCGGCCTCGGTGCATGGTAAAGAATCTATTTGGCTCATGCTCTTCCAGCTTATTTCGCATGCAAGGACAAGAAGTGTGTAGGCTTGCGTCCGTCACTGCTTGGCTAGTCAATCATCACAGTTTCCCTTCAAGTTTTTTTTTAAGGTGGATGTCTTTGTGGTCTGACGCGAAGACTTAAAGATGGGAATATTTCACACACCAACAATATTCCAGATGCATGATAGTTGGGCAAATTTACCAAAATGGCTAATATGATTTTCTAGACATTCACTTTGTCTCATCCAAGCCTCATTCTTAATCCCATTTGTGGTCTGTATGCGAAGATTTAAAGATGCGACTATTTTACAAACCACCTTTTTTATTCAAGGTGCGATTAAACAGTGGGGAAAAGACAGTTGGGGTTAGGAGCAAATTTGCCAAAATGGCTTATGGTTTTTCTAGACCTTAACTTTGTTCCAACTCTAAAGCCCATTCCCGTCACACCTCTATACAAGAATGTTTCTGTTACTGATGCGAAGATTTAAAGATGGAAATATTATTTTAATAAAATGGCTTTAAAAAAAAAGAGTTTGAATTCATCTTGGTGAGACGACAACTATTTAGTTTATCGGCCTACTACGTATTTTTTTACGCGACTCTCCTAAAATACAAAAATCGTTCCACTTGTTTTCTCTCAAAAACTTCTACAGGTGTATTACACACATCTTCACTCACAGTGAGTGTGACTTCATGACATGGCCCAACAACTTGATCTACAAAAGGTACCGAAACCCACGCTTTCTAGACCTTCACTTTGTTCCAATCCTTATTCTATATAAAGCCCATTCTCAGATGACGTCACCTCTACAAGAATAAGTTCTTTGTGGTATGATGAGAATATTTAAAAACTTGATTATTTTATACACCACTTTTATCCATGGTGTGGTGTGGAAACCTGGGAAGTATAGATAGTTGAGGTAAGAAGCAAATTTAAAGACACTGGACACTATTGGTAATTGTCAAAGACTAGCCTTTACAGTTGGTGTATCTCAACGTATGCATAAAAAACTACGTCACTTCAGAGGGAGCCGTTTCTCACAATGTTTTATACTATCAACCTCTCTACATTACTCGTTACCAAGTGAGGTTTTATGCTAATAATTATTTTGAGTAATTACCAATAGTGTACACTGCCTTTAACAATCCAGACATTCACGTTGTTCCAACCCTCATTTAAAAGCCCGTTCTTCGATGACGTCACAACTACAAGACGCTTTTTACAGACGACTGTCCCTCTGTCACTCATCGAGTCATTGGTATAAAACAGGTCCTTCACATCCATGTATGTTGAAGTTACAATACAGACTCACTCATGAATAACACATGTCCAATGTCTATCGTGAACACAACCATCTACCCCTATACATACACATTAAATATAATTCAACCAATTTGCCTCACTTGATACATTTTCTGACAAACAGCAAATCGTTTAATACTTAATAACTCCGCTGCGCCCGTTAATAGAGTGTGTCAGTTGACCTCGAGAAGTGTACAAGGCACATTCAAAGCAGTATTATGACAAATATTTTTTAAAGAACTTGTATTGTGGGAGATTTATTTTATTTATTTACTTATTTATAATATGTACCCCGATGTGTGTAAGCAATGTATACTCACAGTACTTTCCCGAGCTCAGTGAAAAAAAATCCCAGGCATATTACTCGGGTGGAATCGAACACACGTCCTTTGAAATTCTATAGCAATGGAAGCAAATTAGAACTTGTTGAGGCTTTTAAATAATTAGTTTCATCTATTGAATATGGTTTGATAAAATTAAAGTTTGATTTACGTTAATGCAAAACGTTTCGTAAATTATCGATGGACAGAAATAAGACATAAAACTGACCTTAAATTCCGCTTCTCTGAAATCCCAAAGGTCACCTTAAAAATGAGATAGTCATGATCCCTAATGTACACGCATACTAACTCCAGCAAGCTGAGGCCGTGATTTGTTGTACTAGTGCGGTACCAAAAACGCGCGAAATTGGGACGCCGTTACGCGTTGTCCCCAGCGACTACATGAAACGTCACCCAACAATGTTTTCGCGCTAATAACTATAACCCAACTTCGATTTGTTATTGTAGTCCATCCAACACAGCCAGTCAGCGTAAATTCACAATTTGGCACTCCGAACCGGATGTTGGAGGTCGATTAATATTTCTTCTTTTCTGACGTTTATTAAATGTTTATTTACTACATTTTAATTTTTGAATTACACATTCATCAACATTGGCTTTTGTTTTGGTAGAAAGAAAGGTTATGTGACAAAAGCAAAAAGACCACACAATTCTAACCGCGTTAATCTCCCATAGGTGGTGGCTCACAAAGGAGTTTTTCGTCCCGATAACGAACACAGTTAAAGTGATTTACAAAGTTATAACAATTGAGCAACAGGGCCTAATTGCGCATGCTCGTTATTTATTAATTCAACAGTGAATGATATTGGCAGATACCTTTGCGTCCTTTGTCCATAATGCAATCTTGTGTATCTCCCTGACCCCACCTATGAAGATGTTCCAGGCATCTTGTTCTATCATAGGGCCACCATGCTCTCCCTGTCTCTCTCTCTCTCTCATCATGACTGCATGCATATAGAGCAAGTGGTATAAAAAGGGGTTATTCAAATTGACCATGTACGTCGTAAGACAATCATTAACCAACTGAAACATTCTGGTTGTACATTAATTTCTGTCGTCAAGACTTTCAACAGTTGTCAATTTTATGATTTTTAAACACGGGTGCCCCTTTAAAAAAGCCAACCTCACTCGCGGCACAAATTCATATGAGCACCTCACAGGGACCACAGTTTCTCTTCTTTACCGCGTAAAACTATCGGAATAAAAAAAATATATTCCTGCTTCAACACCCGAAAATGCAGAGGGTATCTTGAAAAAACGGAGGCAAAACATGCATATTCATGAGGTATAGTACGGACAAGCGATAGAGGGGTTCAAGCTCGAGTGAAAATGACATGTGTCTAGGGGTCCGGGGGACAGGACTCGAGGGGCACGGACCCCAAAGCCCGCAAGGGTTGCGATATGATTCATCACGGTGAAGCCTCGCCGTGAATTCATCGACGATGAAGGTTGTCCAACAGAAGAGAACGGAATACCGCCGGTATCTCCTTTTTTTATTTACATTTGGGGAAAGAGCGTGTTTTTCATTGTAGTTCTATAGAGAGTGAAAAAACTGCGTACATTACTGAAACATGATACATTATCGTGGTTAGTAGTCGAACCTCATACATTTTTCATAGCACTATAAAACTCGATGACTATATTGTTATTAGCATGTATTATATTGTGTGTATACCCCACTGGCGCGGCTTGAGGATACCAAGCATAAAAAAAGAACACACTATAGTCAAATGAATGAAGAAAAGATTACAATTATAATCCGTAGTTTAATCTCATAGCTCTGACTCACTTTCCTTCTCTTCGCTCTAGTATGCTACGTGTTGTCCTAAATAGCCTCCCTTAAGTACCCCACTACAACCAAAACATAGTCTATCAAATTGAACTTGGAATAGACATGATGATGTGTGAGGAATCCATGTAAACACTACACCGCTGTAGTGCCGCTCATGTTAAACCAATGGAAATATTTGGTTTAACAAATACTCAGGGTTTTTACACACTCTTTTCGCTGTCACATAATTTACACAACACCAACCACGCCGTTGTGCGCTCATGTTAAAACCAATGGACAACTTGGTTTTAACAAATAGTACTCAGGGTTTTTCTATACTCTTTTTTCGATGTCACGTACGAAAGTTGGTACCGAACACAAGGAAAACGAATTCCCAACAGAAAATGCCGGTGCAGAGTTTCAGCAAAGAACCTGTATCGGGCAGCTTGCCGGCTGAACAAATGGCCAGCCACGGTCTCAGTCAGTTTCATCTAGTCCACGGCACGGAGTTGGCATCAATTTATTGCCCCGTCGCGGTGATGCGCCGTACGGGGTGGTCATACAATATCTCTTGGAGTAAATTAAAAAAGGTGAAGGCGGGTAATAACAAGTATTCGGCGGGTAACTGTTGATTTAGTTCAACATGACCAGTCACTTTGAACTCACAACGTCTTGAACTTTCAAACCAACTTCCACCTCAACAAAACCTTTCACACACACAAAAATCTGAAATATATGTAGGTAAATGGAGAGAAAATTAGTAGGATTTGAAACTTTGCATGGTGAAAATACGATATAGCAAGGTTTGCGGTAACACCATGTAATGATAATCTCTAGTTGAGTTGGGGTGGTTCTGAAAAGAACCGTGTGTTTCAACTCGAAATTTCGATCAGATGCTCTGATGGTCTTCTGGAGAAAGCTGAACTCTGATGAAAGAAAATTGTTATTAGTTCTTGTGTAAGCGTTATATCAAGCAGAAAACACACAGCTTTGATGCAAACACTTTCATTTATTTATTTATTTCTTCATAAATTTTGTTACATAACTTCTTTTTTTCAGACCGTGTTCGAATCAGGGGAATTCGGCTACTGCTATGACCGTGGTTGGCCTTTATTCTACGGCCAATGATGAAGCCATACATTTGGACACGGCCTAGTAATAAATTCTGATAAAGATATGGTACTCACAATGAAATGAGTACAAGAACAATGTAAACAAATACAAATCAAGGAAGTGTTAAAACACTGATTTCAAAATTTAAACCGTTTCGCAAATAGGGGGAAAATTAACATTATTTGTGATTTACAGTATATATAAAACATTTGTTTGTGCACTAAATAAAGCACTACATTTTACAATTTACAAATATATAGACACACAACTCACAGCCACACAGGTGATGTTAGATACAAAGGCACAAATCCTTGTTATACAGGTAAATAAAATGTCATTCCTGCATTTCGTGAAGAATTTCGTACGCTATAGCTCAAGTACAAAAACAATTGCTCCAGATTCATCACATTATACTTAGAGTGATGTAAAAACATGCAGGTAAAGCTTCATGAACATTTATAGCAAATATTGAATATACTCATACAAATCTGTGCAGCATTTGCATGTAATGATGTAGTTTCCATAAAACTGGGCAGTCTTACAATGTTACCATACACATTTGCATATGGATTTCAGTTGAGCGCTCACTAAGATTAGTGACTTAATGACAATGTCACTTCTTAAAGGCACTGTAGACACGTTTGGTAATTGCCAAAGACCAGGGCCCAATTTCATAGAGCTGCTTAAGCACAAAATTTGGCTTAAGCAAAAAAATACTTGCTTAGTAAAATCAGATTACCGGCCAAGACTCCACTCAATTGTTATGCTAAGTAAACAACAGCTAAATATTAGTCGCAAGCAATGTACATGGCATGAAATTTGGGCCAGTAACATGTGTAAAATAAGCGAGCTATTTTCGTGCTTAAGCAATTTCTTTTGCTTAAGCAGCTATTTGAAATTGGCCCCAGTATTCTCACTATCCCAACATAGACATACAATAACACATCTTGGACAATTTTGACTCAATTGGTCATCAAAGTTGCAAGAGAATAATGACAGATTAAACACCCTTACTGTTGCACAAATGTGTGCTTTCAGATGCCTAAAAAGGCTTCAGACCTGAAGTCTTTTTCAGATTTAAATATTTCAGTGAGAAATTACCTTTTTCTCAAACACTACGCTACTTCAGAGGGAGTTGTTTCTCATAATGTTTTGTACTATCAACATCTCTCTGTTGCTTGTTACCAACTAAGTTGTTACGCCAATACATATTTTTAGTAATTACCAATAGTATCCAGTGCATTTAACCAAATATACCATGTCACTTAACAAAGTACGTTGACCTTCCCTTTTATGTACTTGCACTAGCTCCAAGTGCCAGAGTATTTTCAAACCCAAGCCTCGATTTGGTTACATGGATTTGTATGGAAGACAAACAAAGATGGATGATGAAATAAATTTACTTAAATATATCATTTTCCCCCCACCTTAATTCAAGAATGAATTTGTTTAATATTAAATTATTAACCACATCAATAGCACACAAATAATATTGATATCTGGCTTGATCTCATGCACCAGAAATCTGCAAAAAGAATAAAAACAAGTGTTAGAAAGTGGTGCTGTGAATATAGCAACAAAAACGTCTTGAAATGAGGTTAATCCCCTTTGGTTGAATAATAAATTCATAAACATCACTGATTGATCAAAACTCTTCACCCCTATGTTATCACAAAAGATTATTTATTTTTTATCGTATAATACAAAAGACTCCCAAACCAAAGAAAACAATATACAAAATAAATAAAATATAAACAAAACACACTACACTTCAAATTGTCCACGCATAATGAGGGGGATGTTTTAAACAAATCTTCAGTAGAAAAAGAAATATTAAGGAAATTTCAGATCGACCAAATTTTGTACACATAAAGTTTTGCGTCAAGAAAAAATAACAAACTCAAAAAGAATCAAGTGTATAAAAAGCCAATACAAAAAGTATGGTAAAATGTGATTGACAATTCAAAGAATATAAAAACCTTGTATAGTCCTTTGATTTAAATCCAACATTAAAACAAAATAGTCTTTTTACAGAAACATCCATCCAACCTCGGAATGGACAATCGTATATCAACGGTCAATGTTCCTGGAAAACAGATCATTTTTATGTTAGGAATCAATTTGCAAATTATCATTTGGATCCCTTTTCTCAAAAAGAACTTGGAAAATGCAGTGCTTAATGCATCGGTGTGTAAGGGTAAAAACAAACATTCTCTATCCCCGATGCAAAACTAACACCTTTAAGATCCCAGTTGTAAATATTAATTTTAATTTTTAAAAGATGACAAAACTGACAATTTGTAAACACTGGCTTTTTATTTTGGAGAGTAAAATAAAAAAATCTTTATATGTGGCCTTTGAATCTTCTACATGCAATTTATCAAGATAGGATTTTGAGATCACCCCAAAACCATACATTCATATTAGAAAAGAGTGGGGGGATCTGTAAACGAAACTTGCCTTTGGGGGGAATTATTACCATCAAATATTAAAATAAAGCTCAACCATATTGAACTAATTCTTCACATAGAGAAAGCTTATAGGTAAACATCCTTATATTCAAGGAATTGCACAGTACTTCTCACAGATTGCTTTTCACGAAACAAACCTTTTTCTTTTGGTCAACTGCACATCGTTGTGAGTGGAATGGCATTATAATCTTGGATGGGGGGAAGTCAATGTCAAGAGGCTTCGCTGAAGAACTTGACTGCATCATCCCAAGACGACTCCGGGAAACGAAGCTCAAAAGATGTCCGCGCTTGGAGGTCCTTGTCTCTTTCTTTCTCTGTGAGTTGGGAATTGAGAGGAAGATAACAAATATATATTGAGAGAGGAAGACAGTTATATATGTACAAAGGTCATCACTGTGATGTTTTTAATCCAACCATACAATGGATGAACAGTCTCTGGATTCGAACATCTGACTGCGGACAACAGAATGACAAATTAAAGGCACTGGACACTATTGGTTATTACTCAACACAATTGTTAGCATTAAAACTTACTATGTAACGAGTAAGGAGAGCTGTTGATAGTGTAAATAAATAATGAGAAACCGCTCCCTCTGAAGTTATGTAGTTTCTGAGAAGGAGGTAAATTCTGACTCAAATATTAAAAGATTTTAGCTGAAGCCTTTTATTATGCATCTGAAAGCACAAGAATTTGTGCAAGAAGGGTGATTATATTTCATTGTTCATTTGCAACTGCGATGACCAATTGAGTCAAAATTGTATGCATATGTTGGAATACAGCAAGTGAGAATACTGGTCTTTGGCAATCACCAAACATGTCCAGTGCGTTTAAACCAGAGAAGAAGATACAAACGGAGTGTGAGATCTCCTTGTTCTTGGGAGGGAGGGAGACAAAATTTGTCTAAGATACACTGGCAGGATCATGTCAAGGCCTCTTGCAATCTGAATTCATTTGGTTGATTGCATTAAGTACGTCTTGTCAGCATAGTGTTTCCCTTGTGTTGTCAGCTACCTTTTAGTTACACCCTTCACATTTTCTTTCTCCTTGCTCATGTGTACAAATACTCTCTAATTGACAACAAACAGGGCCCAGTTTCATGGCTGTGCTTACCGCCGAAATCTGCGCTTACGATCACCATTCTCCGCTAACGTGCAAGCGCTTAAAGGGCAAAGTCCAGGCTATCTAAATCGTTTTCTAGTCTGAAAGAACATTATGTAAGGGGCATTATCCACAAAAGACTTATTTCATTATCGTGAATGAAATTCTGGTAATTTTTTTATTTATTCTTGTTTATTGAGCGAGTCCTTTTTGTCCACTGATAAATATATTTTCAAAGAGTTGGCTTTGACAAACAGATATATTATCAGCCAATACCATGTTATGAAAGACTTCCCATTCAAATGCTACAATGTCAACATTTGTCGTGTGGTCAGTTAAAAATTGTTTGTAACAAGAGATTAAGTAAAACAACAAAGAAACATCTTCAAAAAAATAAGAAGGTATAAGGAAGGAGTAAAGTCTCCGCACAAACACACATCCATGTCAGGGGTTTATCTTGTGGCACATCATAAACTCCGCAGGAAATTTATCGGTCAATTCCCACGAGTCCCCTAATGGAATCCTGAAACAGACGCACGAGTTGATTTGCATCCGCAACCGAGGACCGGGAGAAGGAGGAAAGAAACTAGACAATACACACGGAGCTCTCCTGAGAGAAACTGGAGAGTCGTCCAGTTCGAAGGAATAATTTGCTGTTTCTTTGTTGGTTATATCTATTCATGGTGCTATCGGTTTGTTGCTTTAAGTCAATGATTGTGGACAATGGGGTAAAAATACAGAAATTATTGTTCGAACAAGAATCCATGTTTGATGATGACGTACTACAACAATGTATTATTGGGTTTTATTTCATTATAATCTCATTCTTACTTGATACAATTGCAGAATAACAGATTACATTTAATCACATGGAATGTGCATTTCGGTTTTCTATTTTTAATCAATTTGAGTTAGGTAATCAAAATTAGTTCTTTGTTTAATAAAAACTACAGAAAGTGCTATTGTTAGGAAATTCAGTTTCGCTCGGTCATGATTCAAATACTGTTGACAGTCTTCTGTATTCAAGGTCACTCAGTATGAGATCAATCGGAGGGAGTAGAATTAATTATTTAAGGAATCTTTCGTTGCAAAACAGCTTTGAGCGCAAGACCTAAACTTGAGTGACTTGATAAAGAAGACTACTTGGTGCTGCGCTAGGTATCTAAGCTCTAAGCTCACTTTTAAAGTTTTTTGAGTCAATACGGCAAAGCACGTATGGATTCACAGAGTGTTATCTAGACTTACTTTATAGGAAAATGCATTACATAGCTGACTCTGATGGCTTATAAACAGCTTGGGTAGTGAAAAACATCAAATATGTGCAAAGCCACAATCTGGTACACTTTTTGTTACAAAGACCCAACCAAATGAACATTTAAATACTCCATATAAATATTGAGCATCTAAGACACTGGACACTATTGGTAATTGTAAAAGACCAGTATTCTCACTTGGTGTATCTCAACATAATGCACAAAATAACAAACCTGGTAAAAATTTCAGCTCAATCGGTCATCAAAGTTGCGAGATATTAATGAAAGAAAAAACACCCTTGTCACACAAAGTTGTGTGCTTTCTGATGCTTGATTTCGAGACCTCAAGTTCTAAATCTGAAGTCTCTAAATCAAATTTGTGGTAAATTACTTCTTTCTTGAAAACTATACTACTTCAGAGGGAGCCGTTTCTCACAATGTTTTATACTATCAACCTTTCCCCATTACTCGTTACCAAGTAAGGTTTTTTGCAAAAAAAAATTATTTTGAGTAATTACCAAGTGTCCACTGCCTTTAACTCTTTGCAGATCTTGTATGTGACAAATGCATTACGGAGCTGACAACTGACTACCAATGGTAGACTCTGTTAGCTTATATAGCCTTGGGTGGAAAAAAAACCCCCAAAAACATTGTGTACACATAAATCTTGCCATTGGCTGGACGTTTCCGAGGAGAAACCAACAATGATTTCTCCATCAAACAGTGGTTTTTGCACAATTTAGTTCTATTATGACCAAACCCAACAGCAGTCTCTGGTTAAAATCATCAAAATTTGTTAACCTTAAATCAAACTGGTAGTTGGTTTCTAGATTATAAAAATAGCACCACTTCAGGCAAATGAAAAAAAATTAAAACAAAATGATGACACTGGTTTAATCTGGACACTAGGGGGCAGTCTGTATCCCATACAGATGTCAATGCTATGGAGTGTTGGCTTAGTGTGGTGCAGATAATTAGAATGCTAGCCACAAGTGGATGCAGTTGTGTGCCAAATCACAATAGTCCCCAAAATCATGTATCTCACATAAAGCCGCACAAAGAAGTTTTTATATTGTCACGCCCTTGGCAATGTCACCCAATTAAGCATCAACACAGAGCGGATTTGGTTGGGGTTAAGTCCTAAACAATTGCAAAAACCACCACAAACTATTCCACAGTAGGATGCAAAGTCATGTAGCCACTTGTGAAAATGAACACACAGCTCACCAAATTCTTCCTTGGCAGGCACTTGTTTTCTTTGAACACAAAGTGGGTAATTGTTTGTTAATTTACCCACTGTGTAGCTGAGACCAGGGTCACTGTATGGAGGTGGTCCAGAGTCTGTAGTTGTTGTTTATGATTTGAATGCTTGTTGGTATTAACTTGAAGCCTTGTTACTGATTTCAGCATTGTGCGCTAATTGGCGATTGTTACAAATCAGATTCCATGTGTGTCACCATGATGTTTGTTAATGGTTTATTGTCCTATGGATTTACAGTTCTAACAGAGTCCCTCTGATTGCAAATTGGGATGTCTCTGTCTGGACACTCTTTATTTCCATCCACCTATGCTGCCCTGTATTGTTATTGAGGCTCATTACGGTCACAATTTGAGTAATTAGGGTTCCAACCAGCAGGATAATTGCGACAATAGCTCAATGGGTCAGCACCATTTAATGAAAAGTGTTTCTTCATTGAGGCACTTGTAAACAGATTCACTCTAGACTGTATTTCAAATACTAGAGAGTCTGGCTCTTACTGCACTGCACCCACTATTACAGGTATTGTACAGAATTGAATGGTAGGGATACAAACAAACCAATGTTTCATTTTAGTCTGAAAGCTAAGATCAAGAAGTTTTTACCTGAACCATTTACCTCTGAAATCAAGTAATATTCAACAAAACGGCATCTGAAAACAGCTGATTTCGGTTGTTACAACCAATTTAGGACAATGTGTTTACATGCTGAAAACTGTACCTTTTTTTTACTTCTCAGTAATTCCACCTGACTCACACACAGGATTTTAACCAAAATGTGTACAGGTTTTTTATTTCATGTATATGGTTAATCACACAAAACATGCACAGTCTCTGCAACTATTTTGCCAGCTGTACCAATTCTTTGTAGTACCTTTAAATAACATTGACTCTACCTTGAAACAACTTTACTTTCATATTTGATGTACAGAATGTACAGCAAAACACTTCAGATGTAAATGTTACCCCAGTCCAAAGTGAGACATGCATTGATTACATGCACCACAGAAAGCCTCGTCAATTTCAATTAAACCCATAAATCTGAAATCTGAAATGGATAAACACAAAACTGTCCCGGGTTTCCTACAAATTCTCTGGATTATATAATTTATAGATATCTGAAAGCAGTTTCTTTAAAGACGTCAAGGAAAAGTTAATACAAAAAAAAAAACACTGAACAAGCAGTGTGACTTGCTTAACTATAAATCTCATCAACTCATTGAAACCACTGCTGCACATCCTTAAAGACACTGGACACTATTAGGTATTATCGTAGACCAGTCTTCCCAATTGGTGTATCTCAACATATGCATAAAATAACAAACCTGTGAAAATTTGAGCTCAATTGGTCGTCGAAGTTGCGAGAAAATAATGAAAGAAAAAAACACTCTTGTCACGCGAAGTTGTGTGCTTTCAGATGCTTGATTTCGAGACCTAAAATTCTAAATCTGAGGTCTCGAAATCAAATTCGTGGAAAATTACTTCTTTCTTGAAAACTAATTACTCCAGAGGGAGCCGTTTCTCACAATGTTTTATACCATCAACCTCTCCCCATTACTCGTTACCGAGAAAGGTTTTATGCTAATAATTATTTTGAGTAATCACCAATAGTGTCCACTGCCTTTAAGTCTTTAGATTAAAAACAAAAACTATCCCGGGTGTCCACAATTTCTCTGGATTATTCAATTTATATATATCTTAGAGCAGTTTCTTTAAAGACGACAAGGAAAGGTCAATACCAAAAAACACACCGAACAAGCAGTGTGACTTGATTGACCATAAATCTCATCAACACGTTAAAACTGACTGAGCACTGCACCACCTTAAAGTCCTAAAATTAAAACGTCAAAATTATAAATACAAAACTGGGACATATACCAGTTATTACGACAACCAATTAGGGCGGAATGTGTCACATAAATGGCAGAGCTAGTTCAAACTGCTAGGCAATAGTAAGAGGCCAATTACGTACAGGCACCATGTTAACCATTCAGATCAGCCCACAGATGGCAACATTTAATCACGTCCTAACTCACCAACTCTTTGTCTCACCCAGTTTTAATTTCATCAAATTAACACCAATCAGGATGGTTTTTAATTCCCAGGCAACCCGCAGCAGCACACGACGACGAGGGCAAAAAGGAAAAAGGCTTGGGTTTTAATTTCACAGGTCTGGGTGATGAGGTGTACACGCACTGCGCACCACCGAAAAAATTAATCTAATTTAGCCCGGTGTGAATGTGTGCCAGTGGGTATTGTGGCGTGTACTTGACTTCACACATTTTGATAATACAGCAACCTACAATGTATAGCCATGGTAATTAGAGTTACTTATCATAGATGGACTATTCAGCTTGTTGTAATCTATATCTAGAGTTCTTCTACTGGCTGGATGGATAGCTATGTGTTATGGGAGCAGGTTGCCTCACAACACCCCTGGCATATTATTAGACCATGGAGGAAGGAAACGTATTTTCCTTACTCCATGATTAGACTGTACTGTCTGTTTTAAAGCATCCTACCACTGACTGTAAGACATGTCTCTTTCTCAATTACCAATGCATCTCAGAACATCTGATCAAGAAACACTACTTTTCATACATCATGAACATTAGACTTACTTACATTTCTATGAGACATGTCTGCACTGGAACTTGAAGGCCCTATGAAGTGGGAATACATTTTGGGGGCTTAATATGGTATGATGTTAAAGATGCTATGTCAGATTTTTGGTCGATTTGACCCCAAAAGTATTTTGATGGGGGGTCGAGAAAGTCACAAACTTTCATTTGAGCCATTGCTCGAAAAAGTCCGCCAATTATTAGTAGCAGTGAAATAAAATGCTAAAAATTAGTTTTTGTCGGGATCCCGACAATATATCACGTGACCAATTCTTATGTGTTTTATAAGAAACGTTTTAAATTTTTGTCATGGTTCCTGACCATTAAAAGTAAAAGTTAAACTTTTTTTTCGTTAGAAAAACCATTCACTAAAAAAAATCTATTTTTTTAATGTTTGGGGCAAAAAATCTGACATAGCATCTTTAATAAAACAATTTACTATTTGAGTTTATTATGATTTGGGGTTGAATACATACGTTGACTAGAGTGGGATTTGAACCAACAATCTCTGGATTTCCGTACCGGCGCCCTACCATGAGTTTTTTTTTTTTGAGTGGTTAACATAAGCTTGAATTTTTCCCTCATGTTTGAATTATCTATTTCCATATCGCCCGGTGGCATGCTTTCATGGATGAAGACCTAGGCACCAAAGACAATGCACACTAAGTGACAATGCACACGAAGTGACAATGCAAACTCCCAGGACCATTTAGCTCTGGTAAATTTTTGTCGCAGCCAGCCGAATTTGAAACTATTTTAAATCTGATGGGAATTCGTCTAGACTGACACCATATTTAGTAGTGTTGCAACAAGCAACAGTACACCTTGATTGCCCAAAGAAAGTGCCCGAAGTTACATCACAGATATGAAAAACAAGGAAATGGTCGATCACCGTACAGTGTTTTTGAGTATTCTATGCCACCATTTAAAAAAGAAAAAGAGGAAATCAGCTGATCAGCTGAAAAGTTGCATGGATGATAAGGTTGTGAGTTGTTTCATAAAGAAAGGACACACGGTTGTATCAAGTCAGAGCCATGGATTAAAAAAAGGGTACAAGTTTGTTAGAATTGTAACATGTTGCGACACAGCGGCAGTGGTTAGAGTCAGAGATATTGATGAGAAATGGAATGGTACGGAGGGAAAAAACAATGGTTTACTCGTGCAAAAGGAGTATTTTGTTGTCTTCAGTTGTGTATTTGTGTTATCAATTGTGGAGGATTAAATAGTCGATTGATCACTTTAAGTCTATACCCATACAATTATCAAGAAATACAAAATTATCAGAAACTTTTTTGCAAAGCAATAAATTTCTATGCCAACATACCAGATATTGGACTGACCAAAGCTTGATTTTGACAAATTTGTCAAAATTTGTTTTCACCATGATACAAAATGACGAACCATTGCCAAAGGGTTACATAGTCCGTTAAAAAATTGACAAGCGCATTAATTTTTTTCGTTAAGATCATTTATATTAATATAAACCACAAGGGATACAAATATAAACCACAAGGGATACAAAGGTTTATTTTATAACTTTGAGGCAGTATCCAGCAATTAATTACCGAATGTGGCATTTATTTCACAAACATTTCTGGAGATGCAAAACATATGTCTCTTTACACAAGACTGCCTTGTCTTAAACTGATCGATGCTATTGGTAAATTATTGTTTAGAAAGTTTTGGAAAGACAATTTTGTTTGGAGAACGATAATGAAATTGAAAAAGAAATGTCACTATCCCTCACCTATTCTTTTGAATCATGTAGGTCGGCCACAATAAGCAACTAATTTGTAAATGTCCAATGCTACTTTATTCCCCAAACTAATCACTATTCCAGCGCTATTGTAAGTATCGGAAATACATTTTTGTACTCTTGTTGTCAAGAGTAACTTGACAAATTATATGAACGAAAAGCAAAATAAGCAGTTTACTTCTGGAAAGTCAAATACTGAATCTCTTTGTCTCTGGAGAGAAGCAAAATGAATATGCACTTTTTCTATGACATTGATGTTTGACATGTACCAGACTACAAGAACATGATAGTACTATAAGCAAACAACAAAACGCACAAGGCCAATGTGATGCATCTAGAGAGGTTTTTTCCTTCTCCCCTCCTGAATTTGCATTCCGCTGAATCTTTGGACCATGCCACTGGGAGAACCCACCCCTTATCGCTGCCATATGTTAGATTTCACAGGTCTGACAAGATAGGCCAAGAGCTAAAAAGCCCCTGCGGACATTCCTTCAACTCCTGCAGAGTGCTCCACGTTTCTCGCTTCGACACTGACGCCATCCTTGCGTTGCTAAGTCTGCCAAGAATTCATCTTTAGTTTCTCTCTCTACAAATCCTCAGCATCACCCACTCTGAGAGGCATGTGCCTGTATGAACTCAGCCACCTTCCAAAAAGATGCTATTTGGAGAAACGGCGCGTAACAAGTCGAGAGGGGGATGGTGCCACGTTTGGTCATTTGCTTTGGAAAGCAGTGGGTGTTAATATTCAATGGGCCGACACGACTGCGCGTGTTCTCTTTGGCAGGCTTTGCGTTGAAGCATCTAGTCAATAGTACTTCATCTAAGTGAACACGCTACACAGTACCTTGCCCTATTAGCCACACCAAACACTTATAAAGCGGAGCGCAGAAGCTGACATACCAGTCGATCGACTCTCCTGGACGGCACTCTACAATATCATTTATCATCTATGTCCGGTATAGTGTGTGTATCTTAACAAATGGAGGAACCCCGTCGGCCAATGTATCACCACCCCCAGTGGCATCACTAATTGGAGTATATTCCACCGACATGGAATTAATTATGATGCATAAATGTTTCCATAATGTCATCCAGAAAATTGTTTATTATTTCTAGAGTAAGCTCATTGTGGAGCATTACATGGGATGTTGAAATACAGCCTGTAGTGTGTACAAATGGAATCAGTAGTAATTTGTGAAATGACACGGTGTACCTAAATATTTACAGCACAACACCATCTCTCTCTCTCTCTCTCTCTAGACGAACTCCATAAGGGACTGATGCTTGTTGTTATTACTCATTCAAACATTATTGTTATGACTGCTCAACTCTGATGATTAAAGACCATATAAACCAGTAAACAAGTTGGGTAAAAACTAAATACACTTGGTAAAATGCGAGAGATGAAGGCGTTACTGAAAACAAACAGAAACAAGCTTTACACAAGTTAAAGTGAAAGAGTGGCTTTAAAAAAAAGGTGGATATTTTATCATCTATTTTACGATTGTGTCTGAATTAACCTCTTTGATAGTGGCTTCGGCCAGAATGCCATATTCTTCAACATTGTCATTCCAGCCAACAGCCATATCAAAGAGCCCAAGTTGCTTCAATCAAACCTGGCTTTACTCTGATTTAAATTTCAGAGTATCCTAGGCATTTGGAACGACTTTTCTTTTTAAAAAATGACACCACAAGAAAACCTAATTTGTACACAGTGCGAAATGAAATGTGAAGCCGGTTTATTGATTCAGGCTGCTGGCATTAACTTTAGGATAGGGGAACTTTTGAAGCAATTTTATTTATAATCATCTGAGTCTAAATCTGCTCTTTTATCTCTCACGAGTTATCTCCGAGGCTGATTAGAATGAGGCTCTCTGCAGTAGCTTTACTGATTTGGGCTCGTTGACCACCCTTGCACAAAAGACCTCCTTCCCCCACCAGGTTTGAGAGTCATGGTCATCACCTCCCAAATTGTCATTATAATTCCACCACCAACATAACGTATAAAGACAGTGGACACTATTGGTAATTGTCAAAGACTAGCCTTGACAGTTGGTGTATCTCAACATATGCATAAAATAACAAACCTGTGAAAAATTGAGCTCAATCGGTCATCAAACTTGCGAGATAGTAATGATAGAAAAAACACCCTTGTCGCACGAAGTTGTGTGCGTTTAGATGGTTGATTTCGAGACCTCAAGTTCTAAATCTGAGGTCTCGAAATCAAATTTGTGGAAAATTACTTCTTTCTCGAAAACTATGGCACTTCAGAGGGAGCCGTTTCTCACAATGTTTTATACAATCAACCTCTACCCATTACTCGTCACCATGAAAGGCTTTATGCTAATAATTATTTTGAGCATCTACCAATAGTGTCCACTGCCTTTAAAAAAAAGCATGCCTTATTTAATTAATTTATTACATTCTAGTTCAGGCCAAATTACCCATTTTTTATTGTGCAACTTTTTATCCTCAATCTGTGACTGGTATCCTGCTTATTTTTGCTAAGCAGAAAGTTATATAGGATTTGAGGCATTGCATGGTGAGGTATCAATGTATATTTGGTTTGCAGTAACACCATGTGTGTATCTACTTGCCAGGTAGAGTTTGTTCGTTGAGAACTGTCTTGCTTTATTCTACTGACGCGGAGTAGATAATCGGAGGTTCGGGAGACGTCTCAGTTCTGAAAAGAATTGTCCTGCTTTTTATCTATTACCAGGGCGGATGGTATAGAAAATTGACTGGACTACTACTTTAGCTTATAGGATCGTAATTAACTGTACTGCCGCGGAGTCAGTTCTGAATTGGTCTCAACATTTCGACTAGCTTGCTCTAGTCATTGTCAGGAGACCGCAGAAAGTTGCTTCAACAGAATTCTCTGCTTAAGCAGCTCTATGAAACTGGGTTCAGATATTATTGTACGAGTTTAAATCAGGTAGAATTTAGTATATGATTGTAATTTGTATGTAGAGCAAGCAGTATTAACACATTTTTTTTGTAAAGGATGAGGCGGGAGGGGGGGGGGGGGGAGAAAGCCTGCTTCATTCACCAAGCCTGAGGTGGGTTGTACTTGGTTCTTGAAGCTTATATTCAAACAAGAAAAATCTATGTCTGGAGTCTCTTGGCTGTCGTCATGAATAAGGTTTTAGCCCTACAAGACACTGAATGCCATTGAAGTAACCGGCAAATTGAATCATAACAGAGCCAATAGGGGGCCCCTACATTCACCTGTGAAACAGGTGGGCCTTTTCCATGATTGATTTCACTTCAGGTGACACTGTTACAAACTAGGTGTATAGCCATTAGGGATAGGGGCTTGCTGCAATTAGGGACTGGTTTACAATCTACCAGTTATTGATTATTAAGCATTTACTTTGACAAACATGTTGATTATGGTTTTGTGGTTTATATTACTAGATATTAACTTATTCAGGCAATGTTTAAATTATACAGAGGCAATTATGTTAATATCGTAATTAGGGACTGGTTTACAATCCACAGACAGTTATTGATTATTGGTCTTTACCAACATGTTGATTATGGTTTTGTTGTGAATTGGATATTAACTTAATCAGGTTCCGTTGAAATTACACAGAGACAATTATTTTCATATTGCACTCATCAGGTGAAAGCATGTCCAAGTTGATTTGGGTTTTACCCCTTCACCATTGTGTGTGTGTAAGCCCTGTACATGGACTGTACATATACTCAGAACGTTCAAGAGTTCTGTGAAATCATAGGCATACTACTCAGGTGGGATTTGAACCCACAACCTTAGCAATGCTAGAGCAGTACTGAGTATACAGTGCTAACACAAGATGTTACTTATACATAGCCAGAATGTGAAATTGGGACACCCTGTTTTATCCGTCATTTACAATTTAAATGTATTGTGAGCGGACCCCTAGTTTTTGAATTTCCAGCAAATTTGAACACCCTTTTTCCAAGTCCTTATACTAAGTTAAAATCTCGGCTACACAATTTTTACATTTTGGGTGCACAAAAATATTCAAACATAGGCCCATATAGATCACACTGGAGTACGCTTTTGTTTTCTTCACTTGTGTGTACCATAGTAGAGGGCCCACAAGGGAAGTGCTAAAGGTTAATTAGAATAATTGATTTCACGCTCGTATAAATTTGTAACATGTTTCCTTTCTAAGAACGTGTGGGTGGGATGATCTTCAACTGTCAAACATGGGAGGTAAAGGAACTTAAACAGGTCAGCCATTCCACACTATATCCCCTACTGCATGAAACAGGTGGACAGGGAGTCCTAGGACATTCTTCTTGTAATTCAGGTACTCCAGGTATTGTTTCTATTAGTCAAAAGTACAGGTGCCGCACACAAAGACATAATTGTTCTTATCACAAGAGCAATAGCCTGCAGCTCATCCTCCAGCACTTGTTTGGGGAGACTATGGAGTTTGTGGGTGTGCTGATGATGGGAGGAGGTCAGGGAAGGTCTGGTATGGAGGTCAGGCTATGACCTCGCTTGGGGACAGGTTGTTGTAGGTAGATTAGTTGTTTGGTTTGGGTTCAGGAGGATGGTTAGTAATGTTTGCATACAGTTTAGAAAATACAGCTGTATCAGATATTTTTACGCTTGTTCATGTTGTATGCTGAACACATGTACATGTTTAGCTTAAAGGCTAAAAAGGAATATACATGTACGGAAAGTTTGACAAAAGAATTTTGGTTGAAATTGTTTTTAAAGGAAATTGAATATGAATTAATACAAAGGTAAGTAAGGTTTGGATACAGTTTAGAAATACAGCTGTATCAGAAACTTCTGTGCTTGTAATAGTTGTATGCTAAACACATGTATGTTAGCTATATGGCTAAACAAAGAAATGTACAGAAGGTTAAAAAAAAAAAAACTTTTGGAATGAACATTTCTTTTTAAAGAAATTGAAGATGAAATAATGACCAGTTTGAAGTATATTTCCAGCTTTGCTTGTGCAAGCTGCGTCTACAACTAATGACGAGTTGTGTTATTTCACATAAAAACAAAAAGCTAAACAAACTGGTAGATTCCTACTTTGCTGTGTGTTCATTCCCGCAAAGCTAATCCTAATCTTGAATTAGCATGTGGAATCAACATTTATATAATAAATGGGATGCACGCTTTTTTGTTTTAACTAAACAAGGAATGCTCTCTTCCCACCCATAATATTTGTTCAGAGTCTCAAAGTCAACTGAATTGTACTTACTCCGCGACTCGGGTTGATCTGACTATGGTTATGAATGTTAAGAATCTAAAGCAGTTAGAGGTTGACATATTCCCGGCCCAAAGTTGCCATTCAAACAATCTCTACGTTGAATACACAAAATACACTTATGTAAGCACGCGTGTGTACCATCCACCGTGTTCATACACACCGGTACACACCTTTCCCACCCCTTCTGAAAAGTGCATTATGTACATGGCCGAGCTAATCAAAGTACTTGAGGGCCAGCTCGACCGTTATGTCGTGCACGGTACCATGCTACAAGCCACAGCCAAGTTTACAACGGGCAATCCATCACCCGCGATAAAAGCCCCACAATTTTTGTTTTGTTTTATTCCCTGTTTCTGGCTGCGCGCGGCACGACACTTGCATGAAGTGCTGGCCAAACACCATATGCTGTGTTTTGATGGAGTATGGGGGCTGGTATGGACAAACAATGTAAAAAGCTTCTGAAGTGGACAGAGTGCTCTTACACTCTTGCCTATATAGTTGCTGGCCGTGGCTTTCGCCTCACCATTTTCTCACCCCTCTGGTCTCCTGTTTCAACCCACGGCACATCCTGGCTGGTGGTGCTATTGTGTTTGCCCACTGTCCGGCTGAGTAGGGGGGTCTTCCAAAACAATTATTTCTTCTAGAGGGTTCCGGTCTGGGAGCAGCGTGTGTGTGTGTTTGCACGCAGCCCAAGCTACTGAGTTACAGGTTGGGCTTTTTAACCAAGGAAAGCACCACCCCTACGATAACTCCTAAAGATGATGAGAAATTTAGCTTGAAGCCGAAACAAGGATAAGGTTTCCTTCCAATGCCAACATGTTAATGGGTTAAGTTGACTTCCCTTGCGTTTCATCATTCACAGTGAATTCAAGACAGAATCAACATAACATCTTCTCTGTGAAAACACAGGGATAGATGTAAATAGCACTCTACATGAAGATAACTTGGCACAATGTTTGCTTTAACTTGTAGGCAGATGGGTTAGGCACGCCATGTTTGCCATGCGGAATAGTCACTGGTGGGGATTACATTTTACCGTTACCCAATACAACCCCATACATGCATTTATTCATCAATTTAACACATTGACTTAAAAATGATACAGAAGACTCATCAGACTTTCTAAAGAAACCATTAAACAAATCAAAATTCACTTCAATCAATCTTTCAATTCCCCACACTGTCACAAATCGCAAAACATTCATCACAACTTCTTTGAAAAAAAATTCTTTGCAATTGAAGGTTTTGGAAGAAAGAAACTCAACCAAATTTCCGCAAATCTGTTCATAATGAAGATTTCATAATGAAAGTTTGGCATTGACATTTCCACAATGTAATTTCCTTCCACAAAAAAAAGACGTCTCCACCTACATTTACCCTTCGTAGTAATGAATAAAACTCATTTGTGAAAATTGAAAAAATGCACAGATTAGAAGAAAAAAAGTGACACAGAAATGTCCTTATTATGGTCTGTAAATTCAAGACCGTTTCGTCAAAATTCACGGTGCTAACAAAAACCTTCCACTTCAACAATTGAACATTGTTTGTGCATGTTTTCATATAACGCCCTTGACACCAAAAAAGAAAAAGGAATCAATTCTTTTGTATAAGAAGCATAAACGTGTACAAACTGAGCTTGTATCAGCAGGGCTACCAGGATGAAAAGGCAGCGCTTATTACAGGCTTGTGTGTTTCTAAAGCTCCAACAAACAGCCAATTGACCACAAGCAACTGAAAACATCTTCTGGCGGTATATACCCAGCTAAACCTTGTCTTTTCAAAGAATCCGTTCCAGTTTCTCATTTCCACGGTCGGGTCGGCATTCAGTTTTTTGTTTGTCCTTTCCGCAGTGATTATTCTCCTTCTGTCATGATGTGGAAATGGTCTCGACAGCAAGCAAGATAACAAATTGCCAAGCTATTGTCGGTTAGCTTTTCCCCTCCCTCCCCCAGACTCTAGCCCGTGTTATAGTCTTGATGATGAAGAGACCTATATACAGGCAAACCACCGAGGTTCTAATTATGAGCCCCTTTTTTTTACCCTCTGCTTTGATATTGGGAGTTAATTGAAACAGCAAACACCATCCCTTTTCCCGAATCCACGATCAAATTGCAAACTATGGCACAGATTGCTGAGTGGTCAGACAAAAGATTCGAGCCAGTATTTATAGATATTCGTGAGGTTGCGGTGAAAATATTAAAGGAAAAGAGAAAGTCGAGGGCATTTGCTTCAGAGTCCAACAGCTTGCACTTTTTTCACCAGTGTTTTTCTCTGCTTGGGTTCTGTACCTCTCATAGGGTTTAAATTGGAAGGGCAAACACAGAGATGGTGCTTGCTTGCAGGCCTGATTACTGACATCTCTTTTTCCCCCCTATATCTGGCTCACAAACTCACTCCGTCTCAAGTGGCATCAGAATTGTCTGAAACTGATGGGTTTTAAAACAAGCTTCATACATGTATGTATGGTATGTACCACAGTAACTAAGCACCTCAATCCAATGTAGATTTTGCTAGTGAGGATCAAATGACACAAGTTAACATTATGGACCACAACTACAGCTAACAGCTCTACCCTTTATGAATTATACATCTGAAGCACACTTTTCATTATATCAGTCTCCTGCAAATTGAGTACAAATTTGGGATAAGGTATACCTTATTTGATCATTCTGATCAACTGGTTGTTCATGTAATGCTTTGAAGGAAAGCTGTCCTTACAAACTGATGATTCAAGCAAGTGTTCAACTGTTTCCAACGTGCAACTAATGCATTTTCCACCACTAAACTTTTGTTTCCTTTCCATTCAATCCCTTTAGAAAGAAAATAAATAAAACACTAAAATAATTATTGTCTTCAAATGGCTACAAGTACACCACTTAAAACCTTCCCGATGAGTGTAGGATCAGGTGATTTCAGGAGTCAGGACTCTGGGTACGATATACATGACTACTGATTAACAATTATCATCAAGTATTGTTTGAAGCTTTGCATGATGTGGATAAATAGGAAGAAACTATAAATAAATAGTAAACTTGTGGGTACAACCATGTGTAAATCCTTTTGTGGGAGTGTTGGCTCTGAAAAGAACCGGTGTGGTCTCAACGTTTTCAAACAGTATACTCTGGTTGTCTTCAGGAGACTGATTAACAAGTTTTGTTTGAAGCTTTGCATGGTGTGGATAAGTAGGAAGAAACAATAAATAAATAGTAAACTTGTGGGTACAACTATGTGTAAATCTCTTCTGTGTGAGTGTTCGCTCTCAAAAGAGCCGGTGTAATCTTGATGTTTCGAACAGTATACTCTGGTTACGGGCAGAATACTACTGTTCAAAACGTCGAGACCACACCGAATCTTTTCAGAGCCAACACTCCCACAAAAGAGATTTACACATGGTTGTACCCACAAGTTTACTATTTAATTTATAGTTGCTTCCTAATTATCATTGAAAAAAAATTCAGACACCAGTTCCAACAACAATGGGTCGGACTCATCCGCCATCCCACTATCATCCAAATGAACTTGAGTAAGTTGTGTAGTAGTAGCAGAGATGTTTTCCCTGTACATGCACTCAAGGATTAAATCATGTCTATAGCTGGTCTGGCCACAGATTGAAACAACCTGCAGAATAAATACAAGAGCTTGTGTGCCTCAAGGCACTCCATACAAATCACCACCCAGAGCATCTCCACTGGCGCGTGGACAGATTCCTTACAAAGCTCTAGAGATTTAGGGCTTCACCCACATCAAGACGAACAGAATTGATGATTTGATTATGGCACGGGGATAAGAATAACACATCCACGCCTCACACTTGGCAAAATATTATAAAACCAAGTGTAAAAAAATCTGCATGTCAACATTTCAAAATGTTAATTTACGTCAGCACCAAAACACTATTTATGGATTAAATTTGAAAACAGGTATGGTAATACAGTGTATGCGTATTGACAACAAAGACGAAACTTGCATAATATTTTCTTGATTTCATTTCAAGCGGCTAAGAATTGTGACTTTTACCTCCCCCGGTATTTAATAGAGGTTTGGGATGCTTTCACTACCCCCTGAAAAGACAAAACATTATTTACTTGCCCTAACAGATAACAAATTTAAATGCACGACTTTAGCACAAGAAGAAGCAAAGGGTTTTCACAAAGTTGGAAAATAACACTTGAAAGCATTGAGGAGTGTATTTAATTAATGGCACTAAAGCTACAATATTTATTAAGATTGCGATACACTACTGTATGAATTGTTTAACTACCCCTATATATATTATAAATTTGCTTTTAAGTAGCCATATTTTTAATAAAACTTTCATTTTGGAAAGGGGCATTTTCGTCACTGACCCGTACAAAGCGACAACAGCACTAATTTCAAAGCTACTCAAGTTTTCAACCATCCAGGCCTTCTTTCCCTGAGTCATAAATAATTCAGTAGCAAATTTACATATTCTTTAGGACTACACTTTAAGGGTTGGTGCCAGCTTGACGTAACCATACAAGGTACGCAAATAAACTATTGATAAATTTGCATATTAGATGGGTAGCTTGTTATTGCAGTATTTTAGCAAATGTTGAATATTTGAAATGTGAAGGCTGACGCCATTATCGTGATGTACTTTGCATCATGAATAATCAATACCCAATTTTTTCTTTTCAGCTCTGTTTTAGAATTTGAGGCTCTAGAGAAATCCCACACAATGTTAGCGATTGGGAGTTGGGGAGTTTGCTAACTCACACCTCTTCTAAATTTATCATCCATAACGGGTCGTAGAATTGCATTTGGCAAAAGTTTCCTCTTTCAAATTGATAGAATGGTGAATGAATGGTTATTGACAGGGAACTGAACAAGCAGAGCCACAGAAATTGACTGAGGTGTTTGTCTTGATCCAGTCTTCAAAACTTTAAATTTCCAATACCTTTAAAAAAAAAAAGATATCGAACAAAGTATGTTCTCATATTGCCAGGCCTGATACTTCACGAAAGCAACGAAGGCGATTGCCTCCATGCCCCCTGGTCAATGCCTTCGTGCCCTTGAAATGCTCCAGTAGAAATTTAAAAACGCTCTCATAGGGTACCCAAGCAGGGAGAAAAAAATTCTTTGGTGCCTTTGCCCTATGTACAAGTACACTGTGAACTGGCAACATATACAAACCATGAAATGCACATCTTGCTGAGAGTACCCAACTCATGAACTGTCTCGTGCATCTCCAGCTCTTTTAATGGTGAAAGTACAAATGCATCCAGCGACAATTTACTCACTGAATCTAACCCTGAACCTACTGTTTACCTCAACAAGAGCTACATTTAAATCTACAACAATTTCATCCAATTGTAAATGCATTCTGATCACATCCCCACTCATCGTGACAACAAGAGAAAAAGGGGACTGGCTGAGATCTGACAGGCCCTTTAAAGGTTCACAGAACACCTGTCTAGCATTAATGGCATGTACCTGTTGCTCTTTATTTGTCTTTAATTTAGTTCACACCTGCGGCAAAGACAACACCCTGTTCCCATTACCTGTAACATGTACTAGGTAAAAGAGCGTACCTTGGCTATAGTTTGCCATTAAAAGGGATAAATTGGTACCCTGAAGGCACTCTGAGCTTTTGCCCTTAGGACCTCACCCCCACCTTCCTCGATATTAGCATGGGTACAACACATGAATTTCAAATGGTATCAGGACAATGTACATGTACTTGGGAAGAGGAGCTACCTAATCTTCTTGCATTCACAGTTTTGTTCTGAATTTCAAATGGTACTTTATTATCACCATTGACGACATAGTATTTTTGGAAATTATTGAAAGCTACACCTTGTTCCCAATACCTGTAACATGTACTTGGGTAAAGAGCGTACCTTGACTAGTTTGCCATTAGGAAAGGGATAAATATTAAATGAAAAAAAAAATTATTTACACTATTGTAGTTTAAGGCTTTCTAACAGGAATTTTGATGATGCCATGCAGAAGTTTATGGAAATTACAATTTCTCTAATATATAAATTTTAGATCAAATGATATAATAGGCCTATAGTAAAAATTATCTTTAAAACACATCTGATATGAAAACAAAAGTACCAAACTTGTGCTTTTTTGTTTCCTGCACAACATTTTATCAGAAAAGTACTACACTTTAGTCTTTTGGTTTCCTGCATAACATTTTATCAGAAAAGATAAAACTAAATTCAGCTACAAGGTCTTGTATAGCCGTACAGCTAATAAGGCAGGTAACAGTGACCTGCACTAGAGCCAGCCAGCATGTCCATTACAGCATGGGCTTAAGATGCAAGATGCTATGCATTTAAGACACAGTTTTGCCGCAGTCTGTTAAGAGGGTTAATCCAGGAGATGGTTGGAGATAGCGCTAATACCGCTGGGAATCCGTCTAAAAGCATGTTCGTCTCCGAGGCTGATAAAGAGAAACAGCATTACGGGGAACAGAGATGTACAGATAGGGATGGCTTACACGAATGCAGCATCCCCCGCTTCTTATTCTGTAGACGGAGACAATTTCTAAACAGGCTTGTTTTTATTTCAAGCAGGGGTTTTCTCATGAAATATTTTCTCTACGACGGTATTCTACGTGTATTCTGCATGCCTTTTGTCTATTTTGTCCCTTCCTAGTTCACATGTTATTATAAATGAGATGAGAGGTGGCACACAGTCAAGACAGTGCATGTGGATTTAAAGAAAATAAACATCACAGGCTTTTACTGCAACATGTGCAGAAGTCTTCTTAAGCATTTTAAATATTTGGCTGATATTTGAAAACATTGCAAACATGAACTCTTTAGAAATTCAGTCCCATTATATCAACTTCATCTTGTATCCGATCTTTAAAGGGTCAAAATGAATTGGGTGGTGTAATTATAATAGAAAGATAGTAATTGCTACTACCGCCACCATTGTGAGTGTCGTAATCCCTTTGTGTAATATCAATGTTTTTATTAAATACAAATATGGAGCCACACTGTTTTTTACTTGCAGCCTCTGTTTGGTTGTCAATGGGAGAATTACAAAACAAACAAATCAAATGCTGACAACGGTCCCCCATCCTTCTCATTCCAATTCTAACACATTGTCATTTTCACACACACCAAAGAAACAGCTGGATAGAATGAGCTGAATCCAACACAGGTTTGATTTGATCTTTTTATACGCAAATGTCACAAAAGGAGTGCGTTCCCTTTAACGCACTTATCCCAAATAGTATTAATTTCATATGTAGGTTAACTGCAATTTGAAAAGTTGTGACCCACAAAATTTGCACATCTGTTCGAGTTCCATCAGGATACTTGGCAAGCTCTTGAACACCTCCCCCTACTCCCTGACTCAACTAGAAAACCAGAATTCTCAAATCATCCGTCTTCACCAGTCGTACATCAGTTTCTTTCTTAGTCTTTGTTTAATAATTGACAAACATGTGTAGAATACTGTAAAAACACGCTCGAGGGCATAAT
Source organism: Asterias amurensis (assembly GCF_032118995.1). Lineage (NCBI taxonomy): Eukaryota > Metazoa > Echinodermata > Asteroidea > Forcipulatida > Asteriidae > Asterias > Asterias amurensis. The sequence continues at coordinate 6,848,540 of NC_092656.1, forward strand.
CTTTGTGTAAAAGCTCCAAATTTGAGAAATTTTAGACAGTTTATTAGTTTTGGCACCTCCGAATATAATTCCGATGGAGCTCTTTCTGACCTTTTCTTTTGGAAGACGTTAGAGCACGCATCGATGCACATAAATATTTATGTGACAACTGTCATCCTATCAAAATTCCCTCACCGCCTTATCCTAATAGCGGACCCTTAGGGTCAATGCAAAACATACAAACATGGCAGAATTATAACAATTACAGAAGCTTGGACAAGTTGACGATGGCCCGCTGTTTAGGGGGTGACCAACGAGTTCAAATTCTTGGCTGTCTCCCCGGAGCTGTCCATCAAAATGGCCAGCTGGTTTATCATGAGAGGAATGAAGGGGGATTTATTTATTTGGCCTGCCTATCTAGGTCGTCTACCCAATACTTTGTTTTTAGTGGGGTTGATTGCTCGTAATAAACCTGATTTCATTCTGCCTGATTGACTGCAGTTTAAGTTGAGACAGTGTCAGGTCATAGGGTGTCTATCAAAGTCAGAATATCAACAAATAGGGACTTTATTCAGATCACACATTTACTGCAGAACATTGTAAACGCCACCGAACATTTTTACATGTTTACAACTCTTGTTGTATACATTAGAGCACCCTTTAAAGTGATATTCCATGTAGAAAGAATGCTGGAAGAGAACAGTCTAATTTCAATGGATGTTATACTTGTGCTGATGACCAGCCAATACAAGAAATGATACCGGATAGATTGTTCTCTTTTTAAGCTTTATACAGCATAATATTGGTAACACTGTATACAACTTACAGCAGACAATATGGACAGTAATGAACAACAGATGATGATTTCTATAGAAAGTTACATGATTATCGTATCAGTACAAAATCAACATTGAACTGTTGTGAAATTTAAAAAAAAAACACTGCTTTGTCTGATAATCGCCGGAGCTAAATTTATTCTAAAGAACAGAGCAACTGTTACCTACACAAAAGAATTTCTTTATAGAAAGTGTTCCATCTGAAGAACTGTTTGAGTTTTTTCCTTCAAGAAAATGGATCAATGTATTTACAATTTTGAAAATGCATCAAATTGAAGTACATTACAAAATCATCAATGGTTGAAATACACACAGATAATTTCAACATTTACATTCAAAGTTGATTTGAATGTAACACAATAAACGCATAAACCATTCACATGTTGGTGTCCTGGTTTTAAACTGTGCACAAATATCGACTTGTGATCTGCCGTGTCACCGTCCTGTAAGACAAAAACCTAGGACCTCTCTTGAGCGCATGCACTTAAAGAAACACGGTACAACAAGAGGGTCTCTATACGCCTCCCAAATTCTAGCACCTTCATCCTAGACAGACCCTGAGTCAACAGAAAGGGAGCTTCCAAATGTCAGAGGTGACTCCCCAAAGGTAGTTGTCATTCATCCACGGGGACACCACAAATACTTGTATCCTTCAGGGTGCGATTGCGGAGAGCCTCGGAATAATAGGGGAAATTCATTAACCGTGAACTCAGTGGCTTCTCAAAATAAATTGTACATGTGGCCTGGGGGAGGGTTGCAAAGCCGTGGAAAGTTGTGTGAGTAAATATGAGAACGAAGAAGAAGAAGAAAAAAAGAGGGGTTTGGAATGATGAGGGTTGTAAGGCTGAATGTATTGTTGAGAGGGTACTTGGAGGTTTGGTTATGGTGGTGGTATGGGATGGGCCCCAACTGGTAGATAAAGTGGGATAGGACATTGAACTGGAGATCTTGTCAATTTCAGAGCGGGTTTATCTTGTGCCATAATGGATACGATGTTCTTATTGTTGGATAAATCTGATACCTTTTTAAAAACATACAATTGCATATTGAAAATTAATACAGTATAGTCAGAGAAACGCCTACCTACATGTACAATAGGTATGCCTTTCTCTGACTATATTGATAACTTCATATCAAATCAGTACTTTTCTTTTTAAATATACAACTTAAAATGCTCTTCTAAAAAATTAAAACATAGCTTTCAGAAGTCACACTGCCAGCATTATTAAATAAATAAGTAATGCTTGCCGTCTCTCATCCTAGCCCGAGACATCCCATTTTACCCCACTGTTACAAGAAAAACACTTTTCTTGTCCGAGAAAGAATGACAAGAAAAGAGCTCACTCGCCGTACAATCACAACAATCTCTAAATAATAAATGCAGCCGTCGGCAGAGTGATATCGCACGATCTATTGGATCACTACCAGCTCTACAGCATAATCCCAATCAAACGGACGGATGCAGAGAGATGAATTAATCTCAAGTCTGGCAGCGTGGGTGAAGCGCTCCGAGCACCATGGAGCAGGAGAGCCCCCTAATCCTGTTAGATCATAGAAGTATCTCATATGAGGACACTAGGGACAGAAAGAAGTGTCATCGCTGGAATTGATGGGTGTTTCTTGCCCTACTGTCATTGTAAAGTTAAGGTGAGTATCGGTAGTGGAGAGGACCGGGGTAAAAGGATTAGCGTAGCGTGTACCGTCGGCCATTTAGCAGGCGAGTAATCTTGTAAAAACCCAGAACATCTCCCGCTATCAGATTGTTGGGTAAATTACACGTTAAAGTCTTGTAACCCGTGAGATCTTATTAAGGGCTGAGCCGATCAAGTGAAATGCAGAGTTTCACAGGCCGGTGGTTTATTCCACATGCCAGTGGAATAATCGGGTCCCGGGTAAAAAGTACAGGATGAATGTGTGCCGTGATGCAAGGTTTTATTTACAAGACTCCCCCCCCCTCGCTTGGTGTCCGTTTCACAGGTTATCTTTTTATGGCGGTAATGAGTATGTGAATATCAAGTAGGTTGGATAACAATTGGTTTTCAATCCGGACTGTTGTAGCAAGAATATGACTTGTCTGGGCTTATTCAAAAACCGTCCTAAATTGGATTGGTTCTCCCTCGCGTCAAGCCATTCTTAAATTTTTTTCATTTGCAAATTATCATTATTTTTATTTTGTACCAGGGGTAGCTGCGAGGGGAGCACACACAATGCAAACATCTCTGATCCCTGGGATTGGTTTAATTTGGAAATGCACTCGGGGGGAAAGGACAAATTTACCGAATTGGTTTTAATATTGTGGACCGGCGCTGTTAAGCTGATAATGAGATGTTGCACTGGTGGCTGGTTGGTAAAGATTCCCCCAAAATTGCCAGCCCGTTTGGATTCTTTGTGCTTCACAAATACAAGTCTTATATGCCACTGGGGGAGTTTTAAGCTGGGGGCATATTTTCTCGAAGCAAATCCTCCCGATTGGGCTTGTGTGCAATTTATTGTTAAAAGTAATTGGTTCGATGTAAAAATCCACAAAGACCAATTGGAGAGCAAACAGACCAAGGTATTGTACATCTGTTGTCGTGTGAAAAGCGGAAAAGGGATATTGTGGTTAGGATAAGAATGGGAGATGGAGATGAGGGAAATTGATATAAATTAGGAATAAAGAGGAGATGTGGAGAGGGTTCTCGTAACGAGTATTCCAAAAATACATGAATAAGACATTGTATTTAACATACATTATTGATACAATGTCATGAATGAGGAATAAATTGCTACTAAAGTAATTTAGGGAAAAGATTGCTTGAAAATAAACCAATCCCTTGTTATATAAAATATCAAGTTGGAAAGAGTTTAGTTTGCCCTTTGTTATTTTCTACGTAAAGATTTAAAAAATATTAAATTTAGGTGGGCAAGATTTATTAAATTACTCAAAATTTACTGAAACCATGTTGATTCAGTGAAAAGCTAAATCATGAGAGACCCTTCTTCAATATAACAATATTTAGTCATCTGGAGAAATCAAAGTAATTGATACAAGATGTATAACAAAGAATTGCTGATAATTGGTACAAATATAGATGTTACAACAATACAACAGTAGTTATGAGGTCAGCCCCCTGCCCCAAAGAAAAATGGAAGGCAGGAAAACAAGCAGGCTTAGTAAATTTAGTAAGTAGACAAGTAGATTTTATTAATAAAATAAATAAATAAATAAATAAATAAATAAATAAATTCAATGTGATATTGTTTTGTCTATCTGATACTGGTTCCATTTCAATTTTTTTTTTTGACTCAAACAATAATACACTGCTTTAGTAACCTATGGATAACATGATTAGTCACAAAGATTGTGTTGTTGTTATCAATTTAAATTTTATTTCTGTCCAAGAAAACCATTTTTTCCCCCAAGCAATCATCTAAGAAAATGTTGCTTTGCCTTAGGGGAAATCAGATTCATCCTTCAAGACATAAATGAAGACTCTTAATGGAAAATGCTCACTCAGCTTCGCTGTGTATTATGAGATAAAACGGCCCAATAATTATACTCAAATGGAAGTGTAACAGCTGATTCTCACCACTAGAGGGTGCTATTCACAGTCTATAGTCTGAGCTTTTTTTACACAAAAGAAACTGCAACACATTGAAACTGTGACTCATTTCATTGGAAATCAAAATGTATGTCACGACTCTAAACCACTCAAAGTCCAATTGACATTTTGGCTTGATTTTTTTTACTGTCAACCAAGAAAATATTGCAAGACGAACATAAGATGCTTCTTCTTCCTATAAAGTGAATGAAATTGTAATGTATAGATTATTAATTTCCAAACCAATGTTGTGTCTACATTGAAAGGAACTGATATTTTCCAAAGGGAATCTAATATATATATTATATATTTTTGCCAAAAATGTATGAAACAATTTTAGAATGTCTGGCTATGAACTTATTCATTCACAAATCACATCACAAGAAAAATTACCAAAAATGAAATACCTAAAAAAAAATAGCCTATTCTAAACCACATCGAACAAACTTCATAATGGATATTAATTTGTTTTGAGGTTTAAAGTAAAATGCTTATAATTTTTGAGTTATACATGGCCTGAATTCTTGACTGAATGAAGAAATTCAAATGTTGGATTCATTTAGCTCAAGCACGGAGAAGTGGACAAACTTTTGTCTTGCTATTGACATGGGGCTTGAATAACGGTCCACCCATTAGCAAAAATAATTAAAATGAGATTAAACAATTAACGTCAAGGCCTCATTAAAAAAAAAAAAACTTCAATAAATGTATGCTTAATTGAGATGGTGTAACTATAATGTTTGCAGAGGGTGTCTTTAAATACCATATCAATTTCATTCACCTTAATGGGATTACGCCTTTTATGTCAATTGATTTTTGACAGAAAAATTATTCATACGAAAGCGCAAGTTGACCAATTAGTAGAATCAACGGCTTTGTGTCCACCCCTTACTGGGTAAGTGTTGTTTGTCTAGTAAACTTGTAACATGTTAAAAGGTTTGCTCCTTTTCTTAAAAGCCATCTGATGTACATGCATTTGTTTATTTAAACATTGGGCAGTCATTGTGTGTAGGAAACCACTTAAAGTTAATTAAATTGGTGTGCACAACTAAAAGAGGAAAGTTTGACTTTTTTCAAGCTCTGTAAGTAATCAGAAACAATATAATATTACTTTAAAAACACTTTCCTGGTCCTTTTTGCTTTCAGCCCACACGTTTTTCCTCCAACAAGTTTGCTGGAACTGTACACGTTGTTTGCAACAAGTGTGTCTAAACTGCTTCAAATGTGATAAACCAATGATTATAGTGCCCCCATTGCAAAGTGTATAGCATTAAGACAAACATACAGTAATTATGGGGACAATGTGATTTTTGACCACAAATGGGCCAAAAAAACTACAAAAATGCCATGTATTGGTAATTTTTTAAGATGTTGTTTATGTCATTATGTAAATATTGGTGAAATGAACATTTGTGGCAAGTTTCACAACAATTGTTGAGAAATTGTTAAAATACCGGGAAGGGGGGGGACTATGTTTTCCCCCTCCTCCTCCATAAGTCCAGAAAAAGACCGGTCCTGAAAGGTTGAAGTAATGGCATCAGGGAGAATAAGTATTTGAACATAAGGATGGTGAAGAGGGATTCCTGCTAATTTCAGAGGTTGTTTCTTTTCTCTGCACTTCATAAGTAACTATACAAGTAAACATCACTAATATATGTACACTATTCTACTACATCATGTACAGTGTAGATTGTTATTTGATGATTAGCTCATAGCACCTGGTTTCACAACACAGAGACAAAAGGCATTAATATTCAGCACATCATCATTAAATCAACTCTACTGCCTTACTATTTATTCCTAGGCTTAGTACATGTTACTGACATGTCTTCCGACATCGGCTAATTGACTACACAACTATAGCTCGTAGCTTATTTATTCATCACAAGACGTAAATTGTCCAAAGGCGCACTAAGACAAAAAGCAAACAGAGCTTTCCATCATGGCCAGCTTAATAATGCAAACCTATTGCTGAAGTCAATCTAATAAGAGAGTAGGACAGAAATTGTTTCTTCTTTGTCTCCTCAGTTAACTTTAAACTGAAAGTAAACTGCGCTTTGTTGCTAATTATGCAGACTGGGTAATCATGGTGTGTTAGAGACCAAGTTCATCTTGAAGGGGAACAAGATCTGTGTAAAAGTTTACAAATGTTGACTTTTCAAGTCTATGCTAAAAACTTACCTCTTTCAATACTTTTTTACTTATTTCTTTTGTAAAAGCGCTTTGGGACATTTTGTGTGAGGCGTTATGTAAGTATGGTTTATTATTTTTATTATTCTTGTTTTTTACTTAGGATAGTAATTATTTTAAACGAAAAAATGTATCTCATTTTGAATTAAAACAGTCATAAAAAGACTTTTATTACTTTTTTTTAAAAGCGACAAAAAACCCTGTTTACCTCACAATAAAAATATTGAATCAAATTTTGTTTGCTTTGAAGCATAAATTAAAAGTGATAGTGGGAAAATCTTTTATAAATAACTAATAACAACAAAATATATTTTTTAAATACTAAAAGACCCTTGCGATCTAATTGCATGCTGTGATTAAACAAAAAATAATAATAATACTAAATAACTAATAAAAAAAACTCCCCAAAAGGCACATTTATTTTATAATCCTTCACAAAGAATTTGTCTTCAAAGGAATTGAAATTGCAGACAAGAAAGCTTTTTACAGCCTTATCATGTACAATTCTCCAGAGTTTTGCTGTGAACTTGTATTACTGGATTCCTAATCCATAAACCAAGCCACAGATAGAAGTAACTTTGTCTTCTTGACACTCCATTAGGGTGGCTTTTTTATTGATCAGCATAACCCAAGAAGGGGGATAGAAAGGGGGATGGAGGAGATAAGGGGAAATCCCTCCTGGATAGTATTAAGATTAAAGCGGTACGATGTCAGTTTTTAGTTGACATTCTTTATTCAATTTAAAGTGTTAGCCAAACAGTTTGAAATATTTGGCAACTCTGTGATTTGAAAGGAAAAGGTACACCAATCATTTTTAAATGATAATTTTTGCTTAAAGGAGCTGGACAATTTTGGTAATTTTCAAAGACCAGTATTCTCACTTGGTGTATCCCAACATAGACATAAAATAACAAATTGTGAAAAATTGGGCTCATTTGGTCATCGAAGTTGCAAGAAAATTGGTGTGTTTTCAGATGCCTGAGAAAGGCTTGAAGTCTTTCTCAGATTCAAATATTTTAGTAAGAAACTACCCCTTTCTTTAAAAACCATGGTCTTCAGAGGGAGTAGTTACCCAAAATATTACATACTATCAACAGCTCTTTGATGCTCATTACCAAGTAAGTTTTAATGCTAAAACATGTCTTTAATAGTTACTAAACGTGTCCAGTACCTTTAAACCAAATCAAAACACATCAACACAAGCAGACTTTCAATTCCACAAAAGGATACTTTTCACTAAAAATCAAACAAAAGCTTTAAATATTGACATTTTTTATGCTGTTGTGTGATGATCCCTCGTACCAGCCACGCAAAGACATCTACGCAATTCAGTACAGAGCTTTGACATCACACCAGGGATTTCTTTGTGCTTCAAACATGCACTAACACACAATCATACAAGCTTCAATATTTCCCTCTCCTCTCTCTAGTTCAACATCACTGGATGCACATCACTAATGGGCAAAAGGTATCATGGCCGACCAGGCCTAAGGGCAGTGGGCCATTAACAGTGCATGTATTGTCTAACCAGTGTGTGATTTCATTAGCCCTACTGCGGGCTGTACAAGTCTTTCCACTGATCCGATAACCTAATTAAACCTGCATGAATATGTCCCCCCACCATCACCGGGGTCCGAAGCCACCTACATGTTTCTCAGTAGTCGGGTACAGAGAAGGGGAGGTGAAAGAGGAGGTAATAATTACGGCTGCAGAAAATTACGGATCTTTTAGCTTGGTTCTGACAGGCAATCCATCATGTGAACTTCCTTCCTTCCTGATTTCAACTCAGGATGCCTAAAACGGGCTGTGATGTCCGCTGCCGCCACAAAACATCAATTTCGGGACCTTTCTTCTCGCTTATTGGCGAGAACAGCTCATTACTCGCTCGGCCGGCTTGGCGGCAGTGCAAATGTTTCCGGCCTTGAGGTAGGGCCATGGGACAAGGCCTCTGCACTGTTCCTCGTCTAGAATGAAGCTATCAATTCTCTTCATCCTCAGCTCATCTCCCTTTTGTTTTTAAATGATAAACACGAGCGGAAGCGGAAGTGGGAATAGATACTAACAGGAATTGGCTTCCCCCCTTTTTTTTTGGTGCAGAAAAAAAACTTTCCTTTATTCTTATTTAATATGTTTGATTTGAAATTGAGGCACATGTATCAAAAAGTCATTATATATAAATTGAAGAAGTCATTTATGAGGAATGAGTCTAGTTTCTTAAATCAGAAATCATAATTTCAAAGAAGGTCATCTACCTTGCAAATCTGAACAATTGTCTATGAACTTGTACACTTTTTGACAAGTTCAACAAATTTTACACTAGTCGTAATTTGTTTTACTTGTAATGTTTATTTGTTTGATGTTGTTATTATTATTACTACAAATATTATTTTTTGCAGTCTTTTGTTATAACAATTATGGGTGTAGTTTCTGTTGTTGTTGACATTTCTTAATGGTTTGTTACTGTGGTCAATGTTACTTCTCTGTCTTGCCCTCACCATTAGTTTTTGCCTCTTTTACATTGGTGTTTGTACGCCTCCTGTATAGCTTTTCGAGCAATCCTTCAGGCCTTCTTTTCCTCTGTAATCCTTTACAGCATTTATAACAAATGCTAACTTATTAATTTTGGTTTTTACCCATACACCGATGTGTGTTAACATTGTATACTCAGCACTTTCCCCCCGAGTCCTGTGAAAAAATATCACAGGCATGTTAACCCATACAACGACGACGTGTGTTAGCACTGTTTACTCAGTACCTTCCCGAGTCCTGTGAACAAAATATCACAGGCATGTTAAATGCCAACTTGTTCTTGCAGGCCTTGCACTTTGCTCTTGAGGGGGCACAGAAATATGTTCTGATAAGTGGCACCTCTATGAGGAAAATGTCAATTTGTATTGGAACTTTGCAAAGGGCACCCTAGCAAAAGCACAGGGCACCACGGCAATTAAAGGAACACATTGCCTTGGATCGGTCAAGTTGGTCTTTGAAAAGCGTTTGTAACCGTTTTTTATAAAATGCATATGGGTAGAAAGATGTTGTAAAAGTAGAATACAATGATCCACACAAACATGCCTCAGAATTGCGTGGTTCTCCTTATACCTCGTCGACTAACACGTCGGCCATTTATGGGGGTCAAAATTTTGACCCCCATAAATGGCTGACCGTGTTAGTTCGCACAGTAGAAGGAAAACCACGCAATTTCGAGGCAAACTTGTGTGGATCATTGTATTCTACTTTTCAAACATCTTTCCAACCATATGCATTATATAAAAAACGGTTACACACGCTTTTGTTTTGACCAACTCGTCCGATCCAAGGCAACGTGTTCCTTTAATTCGAGGCCAGTGCTTGTCATAGAAAAAACAGCCATTCATTAGAACTATTCATCTGCTTTATTTCATTTAACAAGTACACATCAAGTTATTATTATTCAGTAAGGTTCAGATGGTGATGTCCCTATATTTCTGTAACTAAATATTTCATCTACACTATCGTGTCTTAATTGTGAAGCAGTAGATAATGCCGAAAACCAACCGCATCACAATATTTTGACTGTACTCATCGTTGTATATAGGATGTTAATTTACACGCCATACCAGCAAGATTTATTAGTTTAACCACAATCACCAACCCTTGTAAATTTCCTTCCCCTCGTAGAGTGTCATAATAATCTGCATTCGTCTTTCTAATAGCCAGAAACAATCAGCTAATAACACTGCACATCCAAATAATGTCCTCTTGAGCAAAAACAATCACCGGTGCCAGGTCCATCGCTCCATGCCGCCAGTCTCTACACGGCACCACAAGACAATTTACTAATAACTTGTTGGCCAAATACACAACAGCGTTCAATCCAGGATACCCATTGTGTCAAACAATCACCCGGCCACCGTCCCTCTTCAGCCAACGTAAACAGTCAGTTAATAAATACCCCCGAAATGCAACGCCGTTATGCCATGTTATCCTAAAACAACCGTGTCTGTCCATGTACTGCATATCAATAGATATTACAACCCAAGATCAGTAAAGATAAGAAAGGTATCTCCCTACAACCTGTCAATTACAAGATTAAACTGTTATCTTAAAGGAACGGTGCGTAATGGTTCTTGCGATGATAAAATGCACCATTATCTCACAAAGGAGAGAGCTTGATCTTTCAGAACTGAAGTATAGGAAGGAACGGAATCTCAACTGCAATAGGTTTTCTTAATGTAAAAGTGTTGGTAATTTTCACGCTGTGATTAAAATTTGTTTATTTTGATTGTTTTTAACAAAATAAGTTTTTTTCAAAGAACTAAGAAGAAGGTATTGTATTATCTACAAAGTGCCAGCGTTCTGGACTTATAAAACAGGTTTTTTGAACTTTTTTTTTTCTTCAAATATCTGCAATAGTACAAACTGTTCAAACGAACTACTTTCATTCATCCTCTACTCTACATGTACTTTCATCCATCCGGCCAGCCTTACCCATCTGTGAAAAACTGTAACCCAGATAGTTTATAAATACATTTATAACATTCATACTTTCAACAGATCCATTATTGATTTTTAAGGATAAAATCCATTAGTGCAAAGTTGGTAAATCGGCAGCTTAATTTTGTTCCCAATACCACACAAAGAAAACACTCATTTTTTCAACATTAAAAGCCACGGGGGAGAAAAACTTGTTCGTTGTTATGAAATAATAACTGTTGCAGCTCCTTATGGCAATAATGCATATATACCACTTCACTAAAAAATATGCCACTTTAAAATCTTTGTCTATCCCACCAGAACGAAGGGAAGCCCCATTCTTTCCGTCAAGATGTACAACTCTGCCCTTGGTTTTTTACCATAGGCTGTTGATACAGCGTGTCCATAATGCACATTTAAAAGCACCTTTTTGGCAAACTGTACGCAACGCCAACATAACAACAAAAAGGGGTGATATTGCAAGCGTAGCTGTCCCACATCAAAAGGGGGCGTGCGGTGGGACTACCAAATTCAGTAAATCTGACCCCTCTGGCCTATGCTATCCACAGGTTATTGTTTCAGTGCAATGATAGCGTTCGTTTGAAAATGGTTTTCATACCCGATCGATTTCAGCGAGTCTGATCGGGGCGAAATAATCCATAAAAAATCCCACAAAGGGGTAAAAAGCCACCAATGGGGGAAGATCCGGCTTTGAAGTTGGTCCGACCCCTGGATGAAATCAACCCTGATCAGACTTCATTAGTTTTGCCATCAGCCATTGGCTATTCACCGTAAGCTTGTTTTTTCAGGATGATAGAACAAGTTCTCATGCCTTCTCTTTTTTGTTCTGCAAAATCTTTTAGATTTAGGACAATTTTCCGGCCCCTTAAACCTTCAGATCGGAACAGGAAGGGGACCCAGTAGTTTTTGTCATTATTTCAAACAATGTCTTTGGAAAGCTTGCCTACAGTCATATTTAGAAACTGTTATTTTAGGGTGCTGCTCCGAGGGACAAAATAAATGAGAAAGTAATGAGAAATGCACAAGGATCACTCCGCTGATATGAAAAGCTGCTCCACCAACTTCTCCAAACAAACTCAAGATAAAAATAAAGACATTGTTGTTTTTTTAAATGGTTATCTTATAAAAATAGGGAAACAACAAAAGATTTGTGTACAACTGTCAAACAGTGGGAATTCATGACTAAAATTTAATTCTGAAGGGTAATAAAATCAGTGGGCCCAAACACAACAAAGATGCTTTGCACTTTCATCAAAATTCTTCTACATTTTTACCACAAACCATTGTTCTAGTCTACCGAGTAAATTATTGACATATGTACAGCAGGTCATTGTTCAGTGACCACATGGAAAAGGAGAGTCTCATGAATTCTTCACGATGTTTTTATTTTTAATGAAGTCTACCATCCTTGACGAGTTTTCTCAGGGGGGGGGACTCTTCAATGTGAAGCAACAATTGGTACCCGTTCCAAAGAGTGGGTTAGTATTGTCTTTGAAATAACAGAGTCTGGTGTGCAACGGGGCGTGCAGCCAGGCGCACCACCACCCAGGGGCGCCACCACAGCGCAACAGCAGTTTAATAACCCTAATGGCTTTACGTCTTGCTGACGTATCCCTTACACATGGGGGTTACAGAGCGACATTTGTAACATTTTTATTGCATGTTTGTTGGATCATTTTCTGAACAATAAAATTATTAAAATTATTTTGAAGCTAATCTGGCCTTTGAGAGATAGTGAAGGATTATTTTTTTTGTTTTCTTTTGAATTTTTAAAACAAGTTTTCCCTGACGAATTTACTCTTTTTGTTGGAATTAGGATATTACCAAAATAGACCAGTATTAGAAATTGAATTTAAAGTGTACTTTCAATAATCCTACTTGTTTTTGTTTTAATTATGTGGGACAAAAATTCCAGTGAACTGAAGAGACAACTTCTGGTTTATCCTTAAAAAAAAAAAAAAAATTATGCCATATTATGGATGGTTTACTTGAAATTGCAATGCTGAAGGATATAGAACCCCTTATGAAAAGTATTTTTACATTAAAAATATCCTGATACTAATTTTTCTGGGGAAAGTCTTTAATTATAAAAAAAAAAAAAAACAACCCTGCTGCATTTGTCAAGTTCACTTTTTGTATTGATTAAACTTTTTGTGTGTGTGTGAATAGTTTTCATTAGCCTGTAGCGCGTCAACCATAGCCTAAACGCAGTCAAGTAATTAGACATACATCATCTAATATACATGTCACTTCAAACTTGAAAATGGCTTATTTACTCAGATATAATGTCTTATGATCAATCAAGATAATTTGACTAATTACTGAGTGGTTTGATAGATCCTAATGGAACAGAGCTGTGACAAGATGTCGTTAGTCATCTATTATATAAAAAAAGGGGGGGGCAAGACTTTTTAATTAACAACTTGCAACTTTGGCGCAAAGCTGATGATTTGAGGAATCTCATGAGAGGCAGCCATTCCATGTTCAACAAGTATTTGTCTAGGAAGAAACTATAAATAAAAAAAGTATCCTCGCGGGTACAATCATGTGTTCATCTCTTTTGTGGGAGTGTTGGCTCTGAAAAGGGCCGGTGTATTTGTCTGTTTATGACAGGGTTTGTCCTTTACTTGTTTCATGTCTTGTCAGCAAGACCAGTTTAGCTTGTCATTTCACAGGACGGTCAGGTTTGTCCCTGGACCATATTTCATATTGAATCTAGGGATGCTTTTCAACACTGAACTAGCCAGCCAGACCACTTGAAGTGAATTTTGACTGGTCCTCCGGTGTTTTAACTGGTATTTGGCCAGCGGACCACTGGGTGAACGCTGTATGAGAAAAGAGTATTTCTACAATTCCTCATCAGAATATTTATTGTGAAAATGGATCTAAACTTTTGCTGATCTGCAACTGTGATAATGGTTAATATTGACTTCTCAAAACAATCTACCATCAGGAGGGTGGCAAGTCCCAAAGAAACAAAAACCAAGTTGGTTAGTGAGCGTTCAGTCATATACACAAGCTAACAATGGAACCAAACAAGACAGTTGTAATCATACATGTACAGTTATAAGATTGCACCCACAGATGCACGGTGGAGTGTAGTCATTGTCTACAAGCAATAACACCGAAGCTTCAATTGACTTGGTAAAGTAATCCAACGTCTCGTCTAACAAAGGGATGAAAGCAAACTCCTTGCATAGTTCTTAACAAAACTCTTACTGGGCGTACGAGGAGTTAAAATTCTACCGCATCCTCCTCTCTGCTCCGACTGTTTGTTCAAAGTCACATTTCAGACTGAGTAATAGTGCAATCACTTTGACGATGTTTACGCACAACATTTGGGTTTCAATTTTCCACTTGTATCGACTCAGTCCACAATCTGGCCACCTGCCATCCTAGTGTAAGAGAATCAATGCGTCTGAGTGAGCCATGAAATAGAGTAAGGCGAAAGCCTCTCAACCGTGGTTTAACGTTACCGACCCCTACTAGCATTAGGGGTTCTGTCCCCAATACTCCATTGTCTTACAGTCCCTATAGACCCACGGATGCCAACTGGGCCCAATTTGTCCCTGGTGTCTCCTCTTACACGACCCGTCCCTGGTCAGACACTTCTCTCAAATTTGCCCAGACCAGGAAGCAATTTTTTCTTCAGTGTGCTCAGGACTGTTTGCTTAGCACAGAAACACCCTCACTGCTGGTTCTGTAAGAGGATACTGCAGTGAAATTTTCCCCTTGTTCGGGCACTCATATTGCACACTGTTACTCCTGAGTGAGCATGTAGGGTGTGTTATAAGCTTTTTGAATTCGGTGTTAACCAAGTATCGTTGATGAAAGTAAATCTTGATTGCTTGATGCACGCCAATTACAGGCAGTTGAAAATTGGGCAGAACATGCACCTCACAGGATGTACTGAATGCATTATCAATAACTCCAAATTCTATGCCCATACCATCATTTTACAACATGGCTATGATTGTAGGACACTGTCCCTACATTCAAAGTAAAAACAGTCTTCCTTAACATAGAGTACCATGGTATGTCCCAGAAGTTGTAAATAGACTTTGTTGTCAAATAGGCCCCAACTTCTTTGAATAATTAAAATGTTACAATTTTGAATTCTTGTTTAACAATATTCAATTGCCACAACACTAGCAACTGCGAGTCAAACTATAATCCGTTCCTAGCATTATCACTAACAGGTTTTTTATTTTTACTAGTGTCTCAGCCTTCGAAGTCAATAGTCGAAAACAATAATAAATTGCCGTTATCAGCATCAGAAAGGGACAATATTTCATAATTTTATCAATGAATTCAGTAATAAAACAATCAGGTTGACAACTGGACAAATGAATCTCAAACAAGCCGCCTAATAAAGTGATAAATGGGCCAGCTTGGATTAAAATGCCATGGTAAACCAGGCAAGATGTTAGTCCCAAGGAAGGTCCCTAGTGTAATAGCTACATACTTTGCCTACATAATTCAGCGCTTCGTAGACAGCTCGGCAATTTTCCAACATTAAAATTTCAGACAAGTGGTTCTCAGAGGACATCAGTAAACTTGTTCCAGTGGCTGCTTAAAGGCAGTGGACACTATTGTTAATGACTCAAAATAATTTTTAGCATAAAACCTTACTTGGTAACGAGTGGGGAGCTGTTGTAAAACATTGTGAGAAACGGCTCCCTCAGCAATAATGTAGTTTTCGAGAAAGGAGTAATTTTCCACGAATTTGATTCAGAATTAGATTTTGAGGTCTCGAAATCAAGCATCTTAAAGCACACAACTTCTTGTGACAAGGGTGTTTTTTTTCTGATTATTATCTTGCATCTTTCGACGACCAATTGAGCTCAGATTTTCACAGGTTTGTTATTTTATTAATATATGTTAAGATACACCAAGTGAGAAGACTGGTCTTTGACAATTACCAACAGTATCCAGTTTCTTCAACAACACTGTCCCGACAATTATTATTCACTTCTGGCTCCCTTTAAAAGACTGCCGCCCCTTTGCACATATTTGATCCACTTGACAATGCTTGAGAAAACACCCTGAATGATCTCATACAATAACAAGTTCAACAATTCTACGCCAACATTTAAACTACACCTCACGAGGATTAACACATTTTTGTCCTTTTTTTTTTTTTTTAATTAAGTCGATATTTTCCTGACAACCCCATTTAATATCGGAGCTCATGACTGGTTTGCCAAACAAAAACTGTTCGATACTGTACGCTTTGGTATTTGATCACCTGACGCCTGTAGAACGCAGTGTGGATTTGTTTTGGACCGGGGGACGTTAGTTTTTTAATTTTTTCATCTTTGCCCCGTTCATTTTGGCAGACAGGATTGATTCTCTAGAGGGATTCCACCAGCTGAATCCTGTTTAATATACCCCCATCATATATTTAATGATCAAACGTCACAACTAAATTGTAATTCTGTCCGCGCTTGGAAACAGTGTGTGTGTCACGGGGATACAATCTTGTATCGAGAAAGGTTCTTGAAGCTGAATGATAATTTCACATGGAATTTTCTTTTCCTTTTAAATATTTTATTTTCTTCTACTTTTGGTTTAAACTTTATCTCAAATGCAGCTTATTTTTAAATACTAAATTACAATAATTTCCAGATAAGAAATTCCACATTGAACTATTATGATTATTGTAATTTTTTATTAAAGTTGTTTTGGTTCTTAGCACTGTCTAACAACACAAGTGGCAGCTTGATAAATCAACCAGTTGAATAATTTCCTTGGATTTTTGTAACTATCAGCACTCCTATTTGTACATGTTAAACAAAGTGTTAATTTCCAATTAATTTTGTTTTCCTTCAGAAAGTTTTATTTTATTTTATCTGATTCACATTCATATTTCTATTCTATCTTTCTGTATTTTGTTTTGTTGTTTTTGATATGCCGGATAAATAATAACAACAATTCTGAAACAAAACGGATACTAAAATTTCAATCCAACAGCAACAGTTCTTTTGAAAATCGCAAATGTCTGTTTTGATTGTGTACATGACTTATTGTACTCTGAAGTGAACAAAACAAAAACACCAAAAATATAAGAATCATTTACAGCTTATTATTAATAGAATGAGATGCTCTTAAAAGCGATACTATTCAATTTTAATCCAACAGCAACAGTTCTTTCGAAATTCTCAGATGTCTGTTTTGACAGGCAATGACTTCTTTTGTACTTTAAAGTGAACAAACCAAAAAAGCCGCAAACAACAACAACAACAACAATATTAGAATCATTTACAGCTTATAATTAATAGAACCAGGCGCTCATTTGTCTTCATGATCTTACAGTGCATTATTTCTAACCAATGGGGTCTCTTGATTGATTCCAAGCACTTAGTCCCTGTTTGTCTACCACAAGAGCAATTAATCTCTATTAAGTCCACTGTTCTGTGTTGGGCTGCTAAGACTAAGAAGCTCAGGTCAGCGAGAGAGACGAGAGGGTTACTGCTGTAATAATTAGGAACTCACTCCGTTGTAGTGCAGTAAGCTAAAGTAGTAGCCCCAGCCAATTTTCTACCTTCCAACCCTGCTAGTAGTTAAAAAGCAGGACAGTTCTATTCAGAACTGAGAGGTTTCCTGAAAAAATCCAACAAATCTACTCCGAAGTAGTAGAATATACTGTAGCAAGACAGTGCTCTAAAGAACAAAATACATGGCAAGTAGATACACACGTGATGTTACCACAAACCAAATATATAATTGAGAGGTAGCTTACAAATTGGCAATGGCAATGATTCCATGATCAATGCAATGAAAACTGAAATAAATAAAATGAAGACAAGAAAACATCTGTGTTTATCATTAAATACTTTTTTTTTTTAAGTGTACAATATTTTGATTTGTGGTTGAACAAATTGACTAGAATGGGACTCGAACCAACTCCGGATTAAAGGCGCTCTACCAACTGAGCAATCTAGCCCTATGTTGCACCATATTTTGTAAGCATTTAAAAAAATTATTTCCATAAACAAGAACTTGCTACACCTGTACTTTTAGAAGAGAAAAACCTTGGCCCGATTGCCAAATGACCATTACTCCCTTTCTTTGAGAGGATGCAAACCCTAAGTTGATGTAGATGAGGAATTAAGTACAAGATGTAAATGAGCAGTGA
This sequence comes from Asterias amurensis, assembly GCF_032118995.1. Lineage (NCBI taxonomy): Eukaryota > Metazoa > Echinodermata > Asteroidea > Forcipulatida > Asteriidae > Asterias > Asterias amurensis. The sequence goes on from NC_092656.1 coordinate 6,866,737, forward strand.
GCAATTAATAGCTTTGTAATTGTCCATGCCTCATTACTTAATGGTAAAGCCTCAACAAATCACTCAATTAGCGCTCGCACAGTAGCTGAACACAGTCCTGAGCACCATGCAAAAAAAGACAAATTATTTAGTGATACACTAAGCCTCGTTTGGCATAGGTAGGCCCTCTACCTATAAGGTCATCGTATGTAAGCCCTCATTCTCATCAAAAGTACAGGCTCACTGTTGAACTTATTCAACAGTGTCCAATACTGGTAATGACTGCTATTCATCATCCAAAACCCATTACTCTTATTGCTTCATCGTCTACACAATTTGTTGTCACTGTGGCGTCATTTGGGTCCTTTTTATCATATTAAATTTATTTTTACAAGAGTTAGCCTTGAATATGCACCAATCAAGCAAATGATAGCACCAGGGATATTACCTGCTCATCAAAAACAAATTAAAAGACCCCTAAAAAGTGTTTGTATTGTTACATGCGGTCATACATCATGTATAATAGTGCACATAGTACCACACTCTAACCAATTCATTCCAAACTTGGCATCACAAAGGCTGTTATGCAAGGTTGCAGAGAAACTCACATCGCCCGATCCATGAGCGCAACGCTGCAAGCTGCCATGGCTGCGCTGCCATTGCTGGAACGCTGGCAGTGCAATGTTTTGAACATGAAAACATGGACAAATCGTTGTCTTTCCCACTTTTTATTCGAATCAGGCCTAGTTGTCTTTTTCAACAATTTACACAACTTCCCCGACAGGACGGCATGACAGAACGTTTTTTATAAAAAAACTGACCATAAATATCAACAACTAAATAGAAACTAAATCCTGAAAACAGAGCAGACAATAGGCGAGTTTAAGTTAGACGCAGAAAAAGAAGAAATCAGCTGAAAATGTGCATCTAGTGTTCGTCTGCATAATTTAAACTGGGCTAAATTGGGGGGGGGGGGTCACAAGACTGCAGGGCTTGTGGCTCCCCAAAAAATGTTGTGGACCAACACTGTATTACAAGATCAGAGTCCAAGTAAGCCAGCACGACCAGTTAGCTTGGCACTTCACTAGTTTTTCAGCCATTTCACTGGTCCATACTTCACATTAAACAGGGATGCGCTTTTTAACACTTCTAAGTATCCAACCAGACTACTTAGAGTGAAGTTTGACTGGTGGTTCTCAGGTGTTTCAACTGGCATTTGGCCAGCGGACTAGTCCAACACTTGAGTGTGACTGTAGGGCTGCTGATCAAACCTCAAGGCACATTACCAACGAGTGCCCCATTATAAAAACTGGACGGTGGCATCGCTGGTCTGGCCAGCTGTGACCCAATTGTGACAAGATTGTTGTTGGCGATTGATTCGTTGTTGCATACAAGAGAAGGAAAGTGGACTAGTGCTAGGGAAGAATGCTAGCAGGACTGTATGCTTTTTTTTAATGAAATGGCAAGGGCACCAAGGCATTTTCTCCTTCATAAAGGGCACTCAATGAGGAACTTGTAAGTTTCTACTGGAGCATTTCAAGGGCACGAAGCCATTGGCCAGAAGGCATCGAGCGGTATCCTTCGGTTGCCTCGGTAAAGTACCAGGCCTGCGCTGGTGATGAGTTTACTCAGACTCCAATACTACTGGACTGAGGCCTGCAGTCCTAGTGTAAATTTCAAGCACTGACCTAAAGACACTAGACACTATTGGTAGTTGTCAAAGACCAGTCTTCTCACTTGCTGTATCTCAACATATGCACAAAAATAACAAACCTGTGAAAATTTGAACTCATTTGGTCGTCGACGTTGCAAGATCATAATGAAAGAAAAAACACTCTTGTCACACGCAGTTGTGTGCTTTCAGAAGCTTGATTTCGGGACCTCAAAATCTAATTACGAGGTCTTAAAATCAAATTCGTGGAAAGTTTCTTCTTTCTCAAAAACTACTTACTGCAGAGGGAGCCGTTTCTTACAATGTTTTATATTATCAACAGCTCCCCATTACTCATTACCAAGTGATGTTTCATGCTAATAATTATTTTGAGTAATTACCAATCGTGTACACTGCCTTTAATGTTATATGGTCATTACAAAGGGTAATTACTCAAACTTTACATTGATCTCTTCTGCATGCACCTGTTATACCTTTTATGTACCTACATGTCCAACAAAGATACATGAACAACACATTGCTCTTTTCAACTCAAAGGAAAGCATTTAACATGTCCATGTTCAGCATGTAGCATTATGATGCTACTACTGATGACTTGTTTCAAAACATTATAGACCTACATGTACTACAGAAGGGGGGTATTGTAACTTATTAACAGCCACTGTGTTCTTGATGAAATTATACTAACATGTAAATTTTAAAATTTTCTTAGAATTTCAAAAGATTTCTGACCAGATTAATTGTTACTATAATATGCAGTGATCAATTTTGTAGATCCACTTTATAGATTGGAAATTTGAAGGGGGGAAAACATTTACTAGTAATACCAGATAACGGTTGTGACTGCCCAAGTACCATGCAAACTGTTTCCCTGCTTATTGTTTAAGCTAAGCAGAAACTCATTACGCACTATTGCCTGCTTAGAGCAGGTCTACGAAATTGGGTCCTGCTCAAGTTACTCATTAGGATTTGTTGCTTGTATCCTAGATCTTACACAAAGCCGCAAACAAAATCCTATTTTCCCAACCGTAACTTTTGAGTACATCATTTTCTTTGGAAAGGACAATTACCAGCGAGAAAAGTAATCCCGTGGTTTTGTGTATCGCCATAGGAACCACAACATCATAGCCCTGACAAAGCCAGGCCCCACGTCACCAGTAAGCTCCATCCTTTCATAATTCAGACTTCAATTTCCCTAATGACGTGAGCATTCATGACTGGCCGAAAAATGGGTCACTTAAGAGCACGTCTACTCCATGATGCTACTGATTTTTTAATGAAAATGAATATTTCATGGGAGTTGATCACACCATGGGGAGTATCAGTTCTTCGTCGCGGAACGTTCCCTCTATCCTTACTCTATGCACCAACCAAGCATCTCAATTTGACGTCTTCTTTTAATTAAGACGATTAGGGGTGCAGGGAGCAACAGGGGGTGAGGGGTACATGGGGATCATTTAACTTAATGGATTAGAATTAAAAATGTAGTAGTTTTGGGTAGATGAATGGAGGGGGGTAGATGAATGGAGGGGGGGGGGGAGAAAACACAGCATCTTTAACCTGACCTTGCTCAAGGCTAAACTACCAAGACTGGATGTCCAACTTCTACCCTACCCATTATACACCAGGCCTGTATGCTTTGTTTTTGAAAGGGCAAGGGCACCAAAGCATTTTTCTCCTGGGTAAAGGGTAGCCTGTGAGGAAATTGTAAATTTTTCTGGAGCCTTTCAAGGGAACCAAGGCAATAACCAGGGGCATGAAGGCATCACCTTTGTTGCCACCAGGTAGTTAAGGCCTGCTACACCATTCAGGATTTTGCTTTGTACATTTGTGTACGTAAAGATCGCGGCCCAATTGCATGGCTTTTTTGCTTTCTGCGAGCAAAAAAGTGCTTACGAGGCAGGGATTTCCACACTTATGTAAAGCATATTGGACAGGTTAGCAGGGAATTTTTTGTTGGGTGCATGTGTATTCCAAGTTAGAGAGCATTCACAGATAGTGGAGAAATTTGTCGCTTGCATGGTAAGCGAAGAATGGTGATCCTAAGCATTGGCGGTAAGAAATTGGCGGTAAGCAGAAAAATATTGGAAAGAAATTTTTTACACATTTTGTTCAAAATGATACCTGAATAGGAATGTGGGACAACACCAGAGGGCGCTATACAAGTTTCATGTCAAGTAAATTCTTCTGGACCACTAAAACTTCACCAACTACATGGGGTTTTTTCCAACACAAAATCAACATACCTTTAGTTTGAAAAATATGAAGAAAAAAAGAGGGAAAAAATGCAATCATTTGACAATTTTACTGGTTTTGTAGGAGAGTGTTGGCATCTTTGTTCAATCTTCAATCATGTACAACAAAAACTTCTTGGACACTCTTCAAAAAGTAAAATCTCAAGACACAATTGTTTTTCTGGGAAAATCCTTCATCTGTCCTTTCCCAAGGACCAGCTGGGATCAGATTGATCTAAACAATCTTACTATCTTCCCATGAGATATGATTGTACAATGTAAAAACATTAAAAAAAATGTAAATCCTAGAAACAATGAAGCCAGTCAGCTAATTCCAGTGCACTTAATATTCATTGCCAATATTGTACCATAATCTGATACAATCTGAAGAAGATAACGTATTCATCTTATCTTCCTGTTCAACTCTTTAGAGACCGAAGCGGCCATGAGTGGGCTTGTACCGAAATGCTCATAGTGACCATAAAACATCCGCAAGTTTGATCTACTTCCAATCACAGAAAGAGGTCATGTCAAGAATTGACATTTTCTAATGTTTCTCATGTTGACATACCATTTACATTTGTGAAAAAAGCTTTAAAACATATGGGGTTTTATGGAGTACATTTAACAATTCATGTTAGTAGAGATGTCTGGGCATTATGGGGATTATAGCGAAACTTAAAGAATGATCTCTAAAAGGTCTTTAATTATCTCAGTTTACAAGAGGTTACTTGACTGAGCAAGTCATGCATATAATTAAAAGGTTATTAAAGTGCTTGATTTTTTGATATTTTTTTTTCACAATTTAAAGCAATGTACAAAGGAATCCTGAGGTTCCAAAATGTGTGCGAGTCTCGCAAGTTCTTTAGTATCAAATAAATTACTGTTTTAAATACATGTAACAGATTTGGCTATGGCTACTGTAGGTCACATCAGTAGCCAACAGCCACATCATACCAGATGAACCTGAATCTGAACAAATCATAATGCCAAGTCTAAACCAATGGCTCTGTCCATGGCGTCATCATTCCGTCAGCCTAAACTTCAACTAAAGCTTTTCTCTCCACTTATTTATTTTCTTTTGTCGTCTTCAGTTAGCCTGGTTTAACATTCTTTGTATTTTGTCGTCAGCATTTTGTATTGTCATTGTGTAATTGTCTTGCCCTTGTTTCTTCTTTGATGTTTATTTGTTTGTTTGTTTGTTTGTTTATTTGTTTGTGTGTTTTCTTGTCTGTATAAAGGCTGTTGTCTACAAGCCACGGCTTATCTAACAGCCTCATGCTCTCGCTCCTGTCTTGTACATAGTTAATTCCTAGTTATTAATTTATTATTTGCTTTTAGATCATATTGGGTTTTTTGTATAATTTAATGCACTTTAGATTTGTTAGATTTCTAAGTACTGTTTAATTCTCACAATTGTTTTTTTTTCAACAAGAGTATGGAATAAACGTTTATTGAATTGAAAAAAGCAAATGGTTACAGCCACAGCAAGTTAGTTGTAAAAATTACCTAATTCAGTCACCTATGCTACATGTATATGATGGAGAAAAAAAAACGAAACTAAGGAGCAGGCATTCCCTAGAAGACAGTCACAACTTATATACTGATCAAAATGCTGAGATAGAAAGTGGCTCTTCTCAGAGCCACTATTACTCACAAAAGTGATTTCTTACATGGTGTCACCACAAACCTTACTCACTTAAAGAGCAGGGCCCAATTGTATTAAGCCTGTAAGTACATGTACAAAAACTTGCTTAGCACACTAAATTTTGCTAAGCAAATAAAGGTTACCAACCAGAAACCATAAAGTTACCATTGCTGCGACCAGTACCCCTGCTTAGCAGAACTTTGTGCTTACAGGCTTTATGAAACAAGGCCCAGGTATAAAGTATAATAATAATACACTTTCCTCTTACATAGCACTTTATCACAACCAAGGCCGTCTCAAAGTGCTTATTTTCTACATGGTATGTAGAGCTATGTCTAATTATAAGAACTGTTTAATTACGTAGGGCCGTGTAATCGTTTACAAGGGGATGTGGCGCAATCTGCAGTCAACCGTACTAGAAACCAACAGTGCGAATCCCTTCTCTTGACGATAAGTCTACTGGGTTTCTTATTCACACAAAACATATAGCTTTACGCCCCATTCAAAGGACAAAGCAATAATGGTTAAGGCTCCCGAAGGACAATGTAATAATGGTTAAGTCTCTTGCGTAAGGACACATGAGTCGAGATGGGAACTTGAACCAACACTCTGGTGAACAGAAACACCAGACCTTGAGTCTAGTGCGCATGACCGCGGACACGACACACAACAAGTATGTACTGGATGAGACCAAAGTTTTTACCAGACTTGCCAACAATAGTCCAAATGCTGAAAATAAACCAACTGCACCTTTTTGAGCGTTCTTCTCCTCAAAAATAGAAGTATGCAAAAAATTGAAAATGTATCTCCATCTACATTGTACAACTCTATACACAAAAATATTCCATTTTATTCACACAGGTACCTTTTCATGATAGCTGTCTGTTTAAAGTCTTGTTTTTTTCTCAGCAAGGCTATATGGGTCTAATCTTAAATAGATGTTAACCACTATCATGTATACCACTATAAATTAATTATTTTTTTTTACTTTTTACAATTTTTTATGAGATATGGCCAAACTCACAAGGCCTAACAACCACTGCGAGATTGGCCTACACTCGAGTAATTTGGGCCGACGACCCAGATCAACTTTCACTGGGGGCATGTTGCCACCAACTCTTAGGGGCTGAAACAGAGTTACCACGCTTTACAGACCGTAATTATTGATTGGTCTTTAGTACAAACCATCAATCGACACAACAGATGTTAGTATCACAAGAAAGAGAGAGAGAACTTACCTCTAATCTTGGAGGTTGTAGGCGTCGCCTGCTTCACTTTCTTCTTTTCTTGGATCTTTTCCTGAAAGAGTAAGAAATCATCATTTCACTGCTGTGGCTATTGGATTGAGGCCCGTTTAAGGACTACGAGATCATAGATTATTATTAGTCAGGGCTGAGAGTCACTGCTTGGGGTGCAATGAAGCCAAAAATTTGCAGAAAAGCAAACTAAACCACCCAAACTAACTAGTCAAGAACCCCATAAGTCTTTTTGAGATATGGCGGACACAATGCTACAACACTATAAGGTTTGGGTAAATTGGTGTGTATACAAATCAAACAGTACACTCCTATCATGTCAACCATACCTCAAAAAGGCTTATGGAGAGAAGACATGGAAGTGTCAGTTTTAGACTTGGGAGGAAAACCCCATAGAAATATTTCAGAGGTTGCCCACATAATCCAGGTAGGGACTGAAAACCTGATTCACACAGCGCCCCCTGGCAGGATTCGAACGGGGGTCCAAGAGGTGGAAGGCAAGGAAAGATACCGCTATTCCAACCCGACTGTCTCATTAAAGACACTGGATACTTTTGGTAATTGTCAAAGACTAGTCTTCTCAGTTGGTGTATCTCAACATATGCACAAAATAACAAACCTATGAAAATTCCTGTGAAAATTTGAACTCAATTGGTCGTCGAAGTTGCGAGATAATAATGAAAGAAAAAATACCCTTGTCACACGCAGTTGTGTGCCTTCAGAAGCTTGATTTCGGGATCTCAAAATATAATTCTGAGGTCTCGAAATCAAATTCGTGGAAAAATACTGCTTTCGCAAAAACTACGTGGCTTCAGAGAGAACCGTTTCTCACAATGTTTTATACTATGAACCTCTCCCCATTACTCGTTACCAAGTAAGGTTTTATGCTCATAATTATTTTGAGTAATTACCAATAGTGTCCACCGCTTTTAATGACATTCCATGGGACGACTTTGACTTCTACTTACCTCCAGAAAACACGACAGAAGAGAGCAGCTCATTTCTTGCTCTAAGATGATTTTATTCTCCTGGTTGTTATAGCAACACGCCATGAGGGCAGGAAACAAGACAGCCATGAGACGAGGATCACTGAAATACTGGAATGGTAGACCGCACAGTTGTTGAAGGAGTGTAGGTGTGTTACCAGACTGCACGAGGACCTAAGAGGTGGAAACATGAAGTTATACAGATGACACAATTAGCCTTTTTGAGATCTGGTGAACACCATAGGAGTGCACTGTTTGGTTTGGGTAAACACTGCAAATATAATGTGTCCACCATATCTCAAAATGGCTTATACAATCATAACCTACAAATAATAACAAACTTTGAAAATTTAAATTTGATGTAATTTTAGTTTGACAGTTTGGCAAAATTACAAATCAAGAAAGTAATCACACCGATTGTTACCAGATGATTTCTGAGTGAGGCCGAAAATGGATTGAATTTTCATGGCGCAGTGAGGAGGGAATGATGCTACATTCAATATTGCGTGCACGCTAAAGGGTTAACTACCACCTGGGCAGAAGGTAGGAAATTGCGACAGACACAAAGGAAACTTAAGTTCCCCAAAATATTTGAATATGTGCGAGACTTTTTTTCCAGACACGTGAAATTTGTAATAGACCTTATGCATTGACGTCATCCAGCGGCCATCTTAGTGGAAAAACGGTGACGAAACAATCGAAATGCACAGATTTGTACACGCGGCGCACAGGATTGGCCAATGAACCTCCTCCTTTTGACCTCTAGGTGAGGGCGCCCTACTGAAATGACGTCATGTGCATAAGGTCTATAAGACAGTACTAATACGAACCTGGTTGTCTGTGTTGAGTATAGTGAAGTATCCCACTATGAGTATAATCTCATGTAGTAAGTCCTCGCAGCTAACAAAGTGACTACAGTACCAGATTAAGTAGGTCGCTATGTGACGGAACTCCAGAGAGATACCTTCTGCTCCCAGAGCACTCTGCCAAAAAAGAAACGACAAGACAAAATGATACAAGATCTCTCTTCTGCTTGTTTTCAACAATAATAAGAACAAATCCCAACAAGTAGTAATCAGGGTTCTCCACAGGTTTTTTTCATAACTGTGGGGGCATTCTTGACCCATATTTTTGAAGTTTGGCCGAAACACCCTAGATTGAAACAAGTTCTTCGGAATGTTTTCTATTTGGTATTAATCTTGGTTTTAAAAGCCCTAAGCAGCAAGTGCAATCTGGAGCACTTTTTTATGGGGGAAAAACAATAATAATCGGCATGCAAATAGCGCGTACCCCTGAGTGTACCCCCACCATGCAAAATTTTAAAATCCTCCTTAAAAGGAAACCAGAAAACTTTATGATAAGGACATGAATGAACAGCACAGGGAATTAAAACTGATTGGGCATTGTGGTGATTACCTGCATCATCTCTAGGTCTAGCACAGCGATATTACTCAGCATCTTAATCCCAGCGTTCACAACATTCAGGGTGTGTTCCGGTAGCTCAGGAGGTGTAGCCGTACTACCGCGGGGAGGATTGCCACCATGAAGGAGGATGCCATACAATAAGGAGATAATACCACTGAAACCTGTCGCTTTGAACGTGGTTAGGAGTTGGGTAGGGTCCTCTTTCTTAGCTGTGAATATACTCGATCTGTGTAGGAAAATGTACAGTAAAGGTTGGGTCATTGATTGGTTTTCAAAACATAATCAGGGACACAACATCCTTAAACACATTCAAGTCACTTCTGAAAGCCCGCTTGTTTCAGGAGGCCTACCATCAACGACATGTTTATCATTGATGCACACTGGAAGGCAATTTTCATGTATTTAAATGTGATGTTTATAATAAATTGAATTGAATTTTTTTTGTTTTGTGCCTCAGTGCCTTTGAGCAAACCTTTGATTTAGGTGCTTTATAAATTGATTATGAATGATTGATTGATTTTCCAGAGTTCTTTGAGATAAATGGTCTTACCTGTTCGACGCTGTGGACACAAACTTCGTCATGGCTCCCAGCAATCCCAAACTATGCTGCAGAAACTCTGCTAGAGATGGATTTTCATCAACGGTTCCTCGCACACAGTTGAAAAATGATGTCAGACTGTCGATAACGCCACAGCACACAAGATAGCTGGAACAAAATGTAGAAAATCAAAAAATGACCAAGGTTGTCTTTGTAACACTTGCACAATGAAATTAGTTCAGGCAAATTGTTTAGCATATTAACGTAAATGTTTTGGTTATTAACATCAAGTTTTGATCTCCCACTTCTCAATCAGGGCTCCAAATTTACACTGAACCATTGGACAACAAGCCCGAGCAAAGTGATTTAAAGACCTGCTTGAACGAAAATGTCAAGTCGTGAACTTTGCTGAATTTTATTTAAAATGTTTTCAATCAATAAGGAAATCGATTCATATGACTATTAAAAGATTTTAACTGTGTAATAAAACAATTGTTTTGAATACCTTTTTTTATCCAGGGCTTTTCGGGAAAAGATTTGCGAAAAGCTCTGTTACGTAATCAGTCATATTGACACACGCCATCAACCACAGAATTGTCTTTAGTATTTCAAAACCTTGAGGTTGGGGCCTGATTTGTTTAATTGTATAATACAAAAAATTCTGAAGTTTACAAATATCAAAATTACATTGAAATGGTGAACAAACGCATTATAAACAAGTTAAAGTAGCCTTTCCGTTAAAAACATTCCGCTCAAGTAGCTGTTATTGGCGTCACGCCAATAAACTAATGAAAGTCAGGTGGTCTTGTGCTTTTTTATATTAAGTGAGACTACCTCATTGTGAAAAATCTTCAACACTGACAAAATGATAACATGATGACACATACCTGATAAGATCCTGACCACATTGGTCAAATATATCCGTCTGTTTCTTCTGTGCATTGGACCGACTATCTGAAGAAGGGCTTTGTGGCCGATACTTGACCAGACAGAACAAGACTGTGGATAGAAGCTGCATTAAGCAACTTGAGATAGGGTCTGGAATGGTCTTAGGAAGGTCAGTAGACAGATCAGAGGACTGTGGATCAATCAACTGTAGAAGAATACATTGAAGAGATTCAATCAGTAAACTTATTCAAAGACACTGGACACTATTGGTAATTGTCAAAGACCAGTCTTCTCACTTGGTGTATCTCAACGAATGCATAAAATAATAAACCTATGAAAATTTGATCTTGTCATGCCCTTGTCACACAAAGTTTTGTGATTTCAGATGCTTAATTTTGAGAACTCAAAATCTAATTCTGAGGTCTCGAAATCAAATTCGTTGAAAACTACTTCTTTCTTGAATACTACGTTACTTCAGAGGGAGTCGTTTCTCACAATGTTTTATACTATCAACAGCTCCCCATTACTCGTTACAAAGTCAGGTTTTAAACAACTAATCTTGAGTTCTATAACAAGTATTACGAAGCTAATTAACAATACGCCGGCTCATGACTATAAGGTTGTTAGTGAAGTTTGTATGGATTTCATGAAAGTGCTTTGGATTTTTTCGTAGTCTTTTTTTAAAATGAGAAATTGCCTAACATCAAGGCCAGACGCATACTTCAAGGTGAGGGCTATACTCAACTAGTTTGAGCTGTCAACTCAAATCAACTCTCACCAGGAGCACGTTGCCACTAACCCATGGAGCTGAAACAGGGTTAACCCCTTCACAGTCCGTAAAGGATGTAGGCATGGGTACCATCCACTAGGAGCCTGACTGGCAGAGCACAATGTACTACCTTTGCAACTTTTTACAAAGCAGTTATGGTTTAGTGCCTTGCTCAATGGCATAAGTGTCATGATCAGGTATCAAACCCACACTCTTCTGCTGACAACACCAGAGCTTAGGTACAGTGAACTACACCGCTTGGCCATGGTGAGTGAAGTTTATTGATGAGAAAGGTCTCCAAAGCTATTCCCCCCCCCCCCTCTGATTTGGAGCTGAGTATACCCAAATGAGGATATTTATTAACAGTGATGACTTACCCCCAGCTGATGGACCAGTAGTTCCACAATAGGAGCAACCTTGCCACTGTACAGCGCATACTGGCAGTTATCAAAGCAGCCTTTACATCCAAGCCGAAAAGCATTGGCTGCAGAACACACAGACCTAAAAACAGGATAATAACATTGAGTTCGGTTTGGGTTTTGAAGAATCTAAAAGAAAATAAATGTAAAATTCACATGGACCCTGTGTGCTATTCTTTTGGTCGACGCATCATTACATTTGATCAGGTTTATATCATATTCGCTACAAAACCATCTTCATAATAATCCAATAAAAAATGTTGCCATTTCAACCTAACTTGTGACAGGTTAACTTTATGAAAATGTACATGAAATGTTTGTTATAATTCTTCAAGAGCCCAATGCTGTAAATCCCTTTAAATATATTGTACATTTTGCTTTGTCTTTCAACCATATTCAACAAGGGTGACCCATCCAGGACAGCTGATCATTAAGGCCCTCACATTACATTAAAAAAACTTTGGAAGAAAGTGCGAAAACAGGTTAACTTTATGAAAATGTACATGAAATGTTTGTTATAATTCTTCAAGAGCCCAATGCTGTAAATCCCTTTAAATATATTGTATATTTTGCTTTGTCTTTCAACCATATTCAACAAGGGTGACCCATCCAGGACAGCTGATCATTGAGGCCCTCACATTACATTAAAAAAACTTTGGAAGAAAGTGCGAAAACAGGTTAACTTTATGAAAATGTACATGAAATGTTTGTTATAATTCTTCAAGAGCCCAATGCTGTAAATCCCTTTAAATATATTGTATATTTTGCTTTGTCTTTCAACCATATTCAACAAGGGTGACCCATCCAGGACAGCTGATCATTGAGGCCCTCACATTACATTAAAAAAACTTTGGAAGAAAGTGCGAAAAAAGGAAAATTAGTCAGTTATTAAAAATGGACAATAACACATACAGATAATTGGACACAATTACATACCCTATCAGCCAACCACACAATTGAAATAAATTTAAAGGCAGTGGACACTATTGGTAATTACTCAAAATAATTATTGGCATAAAACCTTACTTTGTAACGGGTAATGGGGAGAGGTTGATGGTATAAAACATTGTGAGAAACGGCTCCCTCTGAAGTGATGTAGTTTTCGAGAAAGAAGTAATTTTCCACGAATTTGATTTCAAGACTTCAGATTTAGAATTTGAGGTCTCGAAATCATGCATCTGAAAGCACACAACTTCGTATGACAAGGGTGTTTTTTTCTTTCATTATTATCACGCAACTTCGTCGTCCAATTGAGCTCCAATTTTCACAGGTTTGTTATTTTATGCATATGTTGAGATACACCAAAAGAGAAGACTGGTCTTTGTCAATTACCAATAGTGTCCAGTGTCTTTAAATATTAAATTGACAGAACAGGATGGACATATCTGTAGGTACTCACTTTGCAGGGATGATATTAGAGACAGTGTTACTTCCTGAATCAGCCAGCATCAAGATACGAGTAAGTGTAGATAGACCACCACAAGCTCTGAAGGTTATCTGATCAGCTTGCTCCTAAAAAATAAAACACAGATACTTATTATTCAAGAGTCAAGAGTAACCAAGCACACAGGTATCATTCATGTCAAATACTACTGAAAGATCCAGCCATCGATTTCACAAAGAGTTAGGACTCGTCTTATCTCGAGTTAAGACGAGTAACTCGTCTCAACTTAGGATTAATCTTAGGGTCTGCATGCTACAGTGCAGGGTTGGGACTCGTCCTAAGTCCTAAGATTAGTCTTAAGTTAGGAAGAGTTTTGTGAATTCGACGGCAGATCTATTTCCTATGGAATGCTCGCTACGAACCATCTTAGGGGTCTACTGACCAACCTCACCTGCAATTGTAGTTATTGTTCTTAGAAGTTAAGTTATTTTTGTTGCTCATTTGCTTTTCACTCGGTGTTATGGTGTTATGTCTTGCGTATATTTTTGTTTTGTCTTCTCTGCACTGTACCATGGCCAACTTTGTTGACCATGATAAATGACCTGTACTTAAGTATGCTTTCTTTATCCTCTACCTATTGATATTTTGTATATATTGATTTGCTCAATAAAGATTGATTTACCACCACTCTTTCGGCGAACCTAAAGAGCCAAACTGTTTAAGCTTTTTTAAATTCTGTATTAGAAAAAAAAAGTGTTTCTAACCAAACAAAATGTATCGAGCTGATTTGTGTTGCCTTGGAACATCCAAAACTCAATAGTAATTCTTGAGTGATATTGCCCTTTCGTGATTACATGTATATTATGGGACGTATATGTACGATTTATGACAATTTTTTAGTACATGAACAAATTGTACATATATACGATAATGGCAATGAAAGAGTTAATTTCATATGACACATGATGTTGAATGGACCAATGAGAATTCAACTCTTGGTCAAGCATAAAGAATATGCGTAATGTATAGTAATTATCATGACAACATCAGTACCTTCTTAGCTAAGATGCGATTGATCTCTCCTAATGCTCTGTCCATTGCTGACACCTTGCTCTGCTCCCATGGCCCACTGGCATCTTGAGACTGCAAGTACTTGTTGAGATCTTTAATCAACTTCTGTAGCCTGCAATACAGACAAAAAAAAACCAATAAATTATTTGATCAAACTGTACATCAGTTTGTTTGTTTTTGAATGTATTGTCTGTTCAGTTTGACAAAGAAAATAAATCAAATCAAGTCAAAGAAAAAAAAAAGTCTGAGTGCATTATGTTTGTCACAATGATTGCAACATGCTTGTATTTCAGGTCGTAATGCATTTTGTTCCTTGAGTAAATCTGGGAATATTTAAAAGAGACTTGAATGTGTTTACTACTTTTTTTTCTTTCTTAAAGAGAGATCGCCTAACATCACAAGACCTTACGACCACTTCTAGGTGAGAGCTACACTTAACTAATATGGGCTATCAACCCAAATTAAATGCTATGTATGCATGGGTATCATCCACCAGGCTTAACAGAGCAGAATGCACTACCTTCCCTCAAGGGCACCAGTGCCATGAGCGGGTATCGAACCCACACTCTGCTGCTGACAACACCAGAGGTTGGGTCCGGTGAACTAGACTGCCCGGCCACAAAACGCCACGAATGTCGACAAAAGGTACACAAAAAGTATAGTTGCGGCACTTAACATTATTTTGGCTAGTTACCCTCCTGATCATGTTCTATTAGTTGTTTTTGTATAATTTTTGTGTGCTTTTTGCTTGAGTAATTATTGTGTTCATTCTTATTTTGATTGGTTTGTTCTGTTATTATTTCATTGATACTGTCCTGTTTTGATGTACTTGTATTTGTTGAGGTCAATAAATAATAATAATAATAATAATAATAATAATAATAATAATAATAATAATAATAATAATAATAATAATAATAATAATAATAATTTGAAGAGCATCTTACTTTGCTCTGAGACGAGACTCATTCCCTTGTGGTGTCTTGGAGGGTAGGTTGTTTTCATACTCTTTCCCCTTGGACGCCATCCTCTGGCGTAGTTTACGAGCTCTCTTACGACATCCTTTTTGTCTCTCCTTCTCGGCCATCTCTTGAGGATCAGGACGATCCAACGATGCATCCACAAGAAGTTTCAACGAGTAACTCTCCTACAAATCAAGAAATTGGTCATCAATCAGGCCTGTCATCAATTAAATATTTTATTAGTCATAATAAAAAGTACATGAAATTCCTTTTCCCACAATGATTGTTTGGTTGTTTATGATTTTAATTTGCAAATTTGTATCATCATTTCCATGTGTCTTTGTATCATCACACACACCGCTGTGGTCTTGATGAAATGGTGGGATATAAAACATTTGTGTATTGTATTGTATTGTATTGTATTGCATTGTATTGAAAAGTTTATATAAAAATAAATAAAAAATACATAAAAACCACTTTACGACAATTCCACATCCTTCAATATTGCGTAGCTAGCACATCTTAACTTTAAAAGTTTCATGAAACCATTCATTTCCCCACAAGAGGGAATAATGATGTTCAGTGGGTGGATCAGGTTGGCTCAGCGGTTTCTTTCCCCGCCTTTCACCTCTGTGGACCCCGGTTCGAAACCCTGCTCAGACCAGAGCCTTGCATGTGGATTGGGTTTCCATGTGATTGCGTGGGTTTTCCCTCTTTTGGGTTTCCCTCCCACATCTGAAACTGACCTTTTCTTCTCATTTTCTATTCATTCTGTTATTGGCGCTAATTGTGCCATAGGATGTGTAAACAAATCCAATTACCAGAATAAGATTGAAGGAAGTGAAGTCACTTGTATATCTTCATTTACATTAACTTAAGTAGGATTTGAAACTTTGCATGGTGGAGATAAGATATAGAAGAGTTTGCGGTAACACCATGTAATAACAATCTCTAAATGAGTTAGGGTGGTTCTGGAGTTAACCCAACGGTTCTTTTCAGAACCACCCCCAACTCATTTAGAGATTGTTATTACATGGTGTTACCGCAAACTCTTCTATACATTAACTTACAAACGACATTAATTTCAAAGAAATAATTTCTCTGCATAAGATACTTACAATTTCTTCATCGTTCATGTGCTTTCCTTGATGTTTCTCTAAGACAGCCTCCTTGTGTTTCTTTCCTCTAAGATGACTCAAAAGATAAACCTCTGATGGAATCTATAGCAAGACAGAATAGTACGTAAGATATTTACTGGCAAGGCTCTCTTCACCCCATACAAGGCTCAAAACTGTTCTTTTGATAAATAGCTACATAAGAAAACATATGAGATAAAAATGTTGAATAAATTTTCCTCTTAAAGGATTTGGGTACTTTTTGTAACACAAAACACAATGTCAACAGATTTACACTAACCTTACACCGATTGAAGATAATGATGGTAGAAAGCGTACCTTAAAATATTTGTTACTGAGGTGCTGTAGTTTTTGAGAAATAAGTTAAACCAGGCCATGAAAATACGTTTTTACATGCTAAAATAATTTTCGTCTATGATCACCAAGACGAAAATTATTTTCATGACATTGTTTTACTCATTTCTCAAAAACCACAGCACCTAAGCAAGTAATATTTTTAGGGAAACTTTCTACCATCATTATCTTCAAACTGTGTATGTTTAATGTAAATCTGTGGACATTGTGTTTTTTGTCCTACAAAAAGTACACAGACCCTTCAAACAGTTTACACTGTAGAACGGAGTTCCACAGAGATGCAGTACATGGAAAACAAACATTGGTGCGGCTCTTTGTTCTTCATGTGAGAACAAACAGAAAGCCTGGTCTCAGGCTCAAAAAACCCAATATCTTGAGCCTTGCACACACGTCCATATGCGGCTACTGTGCCACACTCACCATTTTGGTGGCCAATAGGTTTTGCGTGTAAACGCCGCGTCGCCTAAATTGCGCACTTCACTGAATAACACACAGTGACATTGCCCACCAATATGGTGCATCAAAGATTATTCTGATGATGACGTCAGTTGAATTGGGTCAGAAGGAGGGACCAGGTTGGATGGCAAATTTACTAGTCTGTATTTTTCCTTGTACAAAAAAAAAGAAATTTTCTTGGGGGCCGACCGGGAAAGCATGCAGGGGTCACCGTGAGGAAACAAAACTTCCACCACAGGGGATAGCCTACAGTGTGAAAAGGGCTATATATTAATTCATACAACACAGACTGGATTGGTCTGCTAGGGATTGGAACCTACCATGACAGCACAAAGTGAGCACATCTTCTTCTTCTCATATGGATTGTGTTTTGGAGCCACATCAGTAGTTCGGTAGTGTCTGAGCATACTAAGCTCAATAGCTTTCTCTCGTTTCTGCTCAATCTGTTGGTTATGACGACGAGTAGTCTCATCATGCTGGTAAGTATAAATATCAATATCAGTTAAAAATCAATATCAAGCTTGGTAGACAAAAACCATCAATATCAATCATAAAGAGTGACCGCATCAACAATGGCATGACTTCAAAATAGACGGCTAGTGTTATCAAGGTGGTGGAGAAAAACACCCATATCAAATAAAAATCAATACCATGCCAATATCAATTTAAACATAATAATAATAATAAAACAATAACAAAGTCTTATACAGCGCACATATCTACCAACAAGGTACTCAAGACGCTTAATTAGTAAATACATTTATATAGAAAGAGAAGTTATTGAAAGTTATGAATTCCGAGACCAAATAATGTAGCACCTTATAAGGGTTTACAAGGTGCTACGGCGCATTTAGCAGCCACAGCCAAGAACACCGAGGTGATTCCCTTTCCTTTTCGATAAAGAGAATCAATATCAAATTTAGAATCAATATCAAATATACAAAGGGACCACATTAATAATGTAATGATTTCAAGTACATATTTAAGAATCTCTTTTGTTCAGTTTGGTTCACAATTCTCAAATTATTAAGAAATTCAAGTATAATTTTTGTGATGAAAATCAACATTGAAATATTCTACCTTTTGTTGGATCTTCTTCTGTATTTCTTCTTCTTTGGCTAGCTGGGCTGCATTTAATGCGGACAGTCTCTGCTCCCGTTCTCTGTTAACAAAAACATCCACATCATTAAAGTTTAATCAATCATCTTTAGTCAATCGTAAGTAAACAGATGGTCAAATGTGATTTAGACTTTGGCAAAAACTGCTATAATCCATCAAAATAACCAGTATGGATGGATCGCACATGACATCATTGACCACCATAATTGATGTAAACAATGGAAAAGTGCACGACTCGATTAGCCAATGGTAGCCTTTCAAAAAAAAATTCACAAATATTAATAAAAAGTTTACATTTTTTGACCCATCTACCTACCCCGAATTTCGATTTTCAAACATTGAATAGCTTCATAATATAATCTATACACTGCAGGACAAAGTAATGCCTCGATATTTGAGATCAAAGGTTTCCAACATCAGTAGTTTTCAATGGATTTTCCTTGCTTACACAGACAACTTTGTAGTTTAGTCAGGAATGATGATAATCTTGCCAGCTTCTTCAGCTATGTATTTGGCTTTTTGGCAGTTTGGGGTTAATATTATATATTACATGTATTTTTTTAAATAAAAATTGAATACAAATTTTCAGTTATTTACTTTGACCCACCAACCACAATTTCAAGAAAGGAAACAAATCAAAATTTTTAAACATAGACATTTCTCAGGTATTTTTGGTCCTCTTTTTGGAACAGTAGTAAGTACAAAGACTGACTTATGTGTACACTGTAATAAACCTTTCAGGATATTTAATCTCATTCGTCTTTTTTCATTCACAGGCAAAAAATTTGAAAGTAAACTGAAGTAGCAAGATAAGTAGCAAGATTTCAAGCTTGAAAGAATATCATAGAAACAATTCACTTCTTCTGAGATGACAACTATTCCCTTCTTAAGACATCACCTTGTCCAACCTTATTATAGTGTACCTTAACAATGACTAATAGCCACTATAAGTTAGTGTCATATCCATAGAGTCAATAGCTACAACAAGAATAAATGGCTTTATTTACCTCGCCCGCTCTTTAGCGGCAGATTCCCTTGACCTCTCCCGCTGCTCTCTTAAGACATTAATCTTATCTTCCTGCACTTGACGATGTTTCTGCATTTCTTTAAGACGAGTCATGCGATCTTCCTCTATAGCTTTTCTTCTCTCCTGTTAATCGAATCAACATTAATCATACTAGACGTGCAACTTTGTTATTGTAAACAAACAAAAATTGAACCCAGTAAACTTTGTACCCTGTTAGTTTTCTACAGCACTATTGCTTTAAGGGTCAGAATACTTTTAGTAATGACTCTAAAAATTAATGTAAATAAAAAACATACTTGGTAAGAAAGAAGTACAGCAGCTTTGGATAGTAAAATGCATCTTGAGAAACTTTTCACTTTGAAGTACCCCGACTATGGAAATAGATGTCACCTTTTATCCCCAAAAACTTAAATCTGAAAAGCATTAGCGACAGTAATGTTTCTCCGATTGTGTATTCCAATTGCATATTTTTCTTCCTGCGTTGACAAGACCGCTTCAAATTTTTCAACAATATCTCACAAATGCTACAATCTTTTGAAATGAAATTTCCACAGGAGATAAAGGATTGAAAAAAACAGTGGATTCCAATTACCAAACTTATACCATCCCTTCAAGAAAATTTATTAAATTAACTGATCCTGAGGGAAAAAACACAACCTTACTTTCCTCTCCTTTCAAACACCTTCATATCTAACACTTTGAAGGAACTTTTCATCTTTTCCTTCAATTGTCAGACTCTTAAATGCACGTCTGCAGTGGTTTCTTGCACCAAACATTGTCTAGCTGAGCTTATCGGATTTAATTTGCATGCATTGACAGCGCTTCTCTTTTCAGGGGTAGGGGTGTGAGCAAGTGTGTTTTGTTCAGCTAGGCAGAGCTGCTAATATTTACATCTTGCGATCAGGGAGATTTTTGTACAACAATCAGGGAGATATTAGGAATTATATTTAATATAACGGGGGAAAGGTTGGATTTGAAACGTTGCATGGTGGAAGTATAACTAAGAGAGGTTTGCAGTAACATCATGTGAACATCTCTTTTTGAGTAGTACTGGTTCTGAAGGGAACCTGTGGTTAACGACTCAACGTTTCAATCAGTATGCTGTGATCCTTAGGCCAAACTTCCATAACATTTGGGTTTTGAAAAATCCTGGGGAGAGAGCCCTGAGCTGATTGCCGAGGCGTTTACCTGTACAGCTTCTTCCTTGGCGGCTTTCTCCACATTTTTCCTTTGCCTCTCCTCCACAATGTCTTGAAGACGAGCTTCATGTCCCATATGACGTGCCATAATATCATGTTTCTTATTCTGAGCTTCCAAGCAGTTGATGAATGCTATCTCATTAGCCTGCAAGTAATATGCACAGTTCGTTTTCAGCTAAGCTTGGTTTTCAGGGTAAGCAAACAATTTGGTTTTCCAAGTTTTGGTTTCAAGCAGCACTCTAATGTTATTGGCTGAGTTAACTTGGGCCCTACTAAAAGGAAATTTTTTCTAAATGAAAAGCATGCATTTAGTAGCAGCAGAGGTTTTATAAGCAATTTCAATTTCATACCACGGACAACCGTAAATTCTGACCAAAATAAGTCTGAACCTAGGATCAAAGTTTTAGGCGATACGTTAAAATGATGGCATTTCCAACTTTTGGTAACCCCTAAGGTTCATATTTTACAGAGCTTTTAGTTACAGTGTCTTCAGCACTAGAGAAGTAGATAAAATAACGGGATTTCTTTATATGTGAACAAAATAACAGCTGTTTTTCTTCACCAAACTGACATGAAAAAAAGCGCTGTGTTTCTTCACAAGACTGACACAAAAGTCTGAATTTAGATAAAAGTCTGCAATTTCGAAACCCCATCATACATACTGCTCAACACCTGCTACTTCCATACACATTTTAATAATTATGACGGTACACAACATTGTTAGCAAAAACAAAGTACAAAGTTGAAAACATAATCCTGATCAGAACACTAAACATTTCCATCAGGGTTCAGCTGTCAGATTTTGTACAGATTGCAAATTATTGGAACACTACCTTCAAGTTCAATTTTTCTAAAATGCTGACTCTTTCTAGATCCTTGACTTAGGGCCCGGTTCATACTTCCTGCGCACAAATTATGCAAATGCGAAACGAATGTTGACGCCACAAATTCGCAAAGAATAATTCACAACAGTTTAAAAGTGCTCAACTCCTGCGAAACATCCGCAGCGAAAACAGGCCTGTGACGTCAAAATCCGTATCACATCATTTGCTTTTGCAGGAAGTATGAACTGGGCTTCAACCAGTGTCCAAATAAGCGACTGCAGCTTGATCATCCCGCTAAAACATGCATTGAAGCATTTGGGGCCCATAGCAACACCCTCAGCCACAGCCGCAGCAGTAGCTAGCAACAGGCGCAGCCATAGCTGCAAATTAAGCCTTACTTTCTGCTCTTCTTCTTGAGCTTTTCTCCTGACTGCCTCTAGTTGTAGCTGTCTTTTCTGTTCAGCTCGTTGCTGTTTCTCATCCATGTCTTTCTTCTTCATCATCAGTAGCTCATCCTTCCAATCCCTAACTTCCTCAATCTATCAACATCAACAACTTATTATTAGATCTAATTTAAAACTTCATTGTTTACCCCTTGCTTTTATCTGTGAGCTTTCTCACTGCTTATGGTACACTTTAGTTACCTGTTCATGTTTCTTATGTTGTCATTTAGCCTTTGAGAAAGACTCTGCTAGGGTCAAAACGTCAAACCATTAACTACTTTTGGCATTTATTGTTTGATAAGCACTTTGCAACAGCCAATTTTAATTTATCATTTATAACCTCTCTGTTGCAGTAATCCCTTTGGTAATCCTCATTACCTCCCTGGTTTCATGTTACATTTTGTATTGTATTTTCTCTCTCTATTCAAAGACCAAAAATCAAAGGTATTTGTTCCCTTCAAGTAACAGATAATAAATAATAATGGAGACTTGTGTAATGTGCAATGTCTGTCCCTCTCATTGCAGATAGCCATCCATTGGTTTTCTCAAGGGGGGGGGAGGGGAGAACCATTTTATAGAATAAAATGACAGCCAAATAAACCATTGTAAGATCTCTTTTTATGAAGTCTGTATAATCTTCTGTATTTTTCAATCAAACCAACAATCTTTATGAAATGTAATGAGTGAAGCCCAGTTCATACTTCCTGGAAATGCAAATGCGAAGCAAATTTGACGTGAATTTGATGTCTCAACTCTCCTTTTATAGCGAATGTTTGACAAAAGTTGGGCACAGCTCAACTCCTGTGAATTATTTGTTGCAAATGTGTGACGTCAACATTCGTATCGCATTCGCATTTGCAGAAAGTATGCCAAGGGCTTTACAGTCAAATATTCAAAGTGTACAGGTTCACCTTTTCGTGCAGCATCTTCAATTTAACAGACTTCCTCTCATGGAGCACTTCTCGTTTCCTCTGTGCTTTGGCTTGTCTTTCCTCATGGCGCTTCTGAGCTTCAGCTCTTGTCCTATCATCCAAAAACATTGGTTAATAATAAATCATTTTAGTAAACCATGGGTGCATCAGTGATATATTACTTGATTTGGGATTGAACAAAAACAAACTGACTAGAGCAGGATTTATACCAATGGCCTCCGGATTAACGTGCCTGCGCTCTACCAACTGAGCTATCTAACTTTATCTTGCGGTTTTCCCTATTATGTCAGTATCTTTGATTCGAGGTGCGAGTCAGAAGCCATGAAATAATACTTATTAAATCTACATCTTGATGCAGGCTATTCAAAATCTTAAAGCCCATTTCTCATTCGAATCTAAAAGTTGGTTTCAGTGATACAAGAGGTAACACACTCTTCTTATTTCCATGTACTGTGTTTAAAGAAGGGTATATACCTTTGGTAATGATTCTTAAAATAAATACCCACACAAACCTACTTGTTAGCACTGCAGCTATTGATAATGTAAACCCATTCCCTTAGTAAAGAACATGGTTTTCGAGAAAGGGATTAAACCAAATTTCATATTGAGCTCAGATTGTGTATTCCAATTCCAACAGGTAATTCTTCCTGCATGGACAAAACCGATCAAGTTTTTTGGTAACATCTCAAAAATGCAACCAACTTTTGAAAATGAAACTTCCAGACCCCTTGCATATTGCGAAACACTACAGGGCTGCTGAGGTACCGCGTAAGTTTTTACGCACAAAAGAGCAGCAATCATCCAATGATTTGCCTACTAAGTGAGGGCGCATTTTGACCGAAGTGAGGGTGCTTTTTGAGAATGTGACGTCATATGCAAGGGGTTTATTGAACAGTTCCAAACACCAAAGGCAAACTTTGACTTTAAGCCCATTGTTGTACCTTTTCCTGGAAGGAGATGAGAGTTTCTCATGCATATGAAGAGCGTACCCCGGTGACCGTCCCTCTAAATCATTCATCTCTACCATTTCACCCCAGCTGACTGGGGACTGGTCATGCTGTCGTTCCTCATATTCAGCCAGCATGTCGTTCCAATCCAGGGTACGCTGAGAGCTGTCTAAGGAACTCAGCGTGTTCTGTCATCAAAATTTAAATTAAAGTATTAAAATTCATTATAATGAAAAGTACTGGATGGCTGATGTTTTGTAAAATGCTTTATACCTAATTTTTACTATAATGGTTTTAAATAAGATTAAGCTTTTAATATACAAGTAGGCCTGCATAATTGATATCACCCAATTAATGAAAATTTTGACTTGATTGATTGGCATTTCATATAAATATATTTAAACAAAAAATTAATATACTGCTTGATAAAAAAAAAATAATGGTGAAAATCGTTAATTTGTAGGTGTTCACTAAAAGCTCGAATTAATTAATAGGTTTATATAATAAAACTTAAATATCATGGTCCAAAAGTACTCTTTCCAGTTCATACATTGATCTTTCTCTGTAGTTAAGAACACGTGTAAGATGAAGAATTGAAGAAGACAAAAGAGAAGAAAGTGGGAAAACAAACAGTCATCAATAAATCAAAAGGAATTTGTTTTTACAAGACTGATTGAAATGTTGGTTGAAAAGCAGACCTCGTTCAAAAAACATTTGAAATGCAGTACATTGAAATATACAAAAGGAGATCACATTCAAAATGCAGACATCAAAATATGCAAAAGAAGATCACATTCAAAATGCAGTACATCAAAATATGCAAAAGAAGATCACATTCAAAATGCAGTACATTGAAATATACAAAAGAAGATCACATTCAAAATGCAGTACATTGAAATATGCAAAAGAAGATCACATTCAAAATGCAGTACATCAAAATATACAAAAGAAGATCACATTGAAAATGCAGTACATTGAAATATGCAAAAGAAGATCACATTCAAAATGCAGAACATCAAAATATACGAAAGAAGATCACATTCAAAATGCAGTACATCAAAATATACAAAAGAAGATCACTTCCAAAATGCAGTACATTGAGATATACAAGAGAAGATGTTTAAAATCTAGTTCATTCAGATTAGCAAATGAAGATCATAGTCAGTAGAAAATGCAGAACACCAAATTATCTTGTTCAATTTGCAGTACATAAGTGATTGTGAGGTTATTTTCAACTATCCTAAGAAACTTGAAAAAGGGTAAAGAAATAGTTTTACTATGCCACTTATAGTGGCTTTATTGATTTAACCTTTAAATCCCGACTCTTTCTTTTAATCTTTTTTGTTTAACCCAATGAAACTTGGAAAAAAAAGTTAACAAAATATTCTTACCGTGCTTAGAGCAAGGTCACTTTCTCCTTCATCCGTCTCCACAATGATTTCTTTGCTCTCTTCTTCCTCTATCTCCTTGGTCAGTTTCTCCTCCTCAGCAATCGCTGATGCCAAAGCTTCATCCTGACATTTCTGAATCTCAAAGGTTAGCGATTCCTCTTCATCGATGGCAGCAGCTACATCCTAGTAATCAATAAGAAGTTAAGTATTAATTTCAATTCAATTCAATTTTATTTATTTTATCACAGTTTACAAGTAAAAAGTGAAAATTGTTTTCCCTGTGTGTTCTTAATTGTTTAGCACAATCAATTTTAAGGAAAAAGTTAAGTACTGTTTTACAAAATCAGATTTGCTATACGTACTTCATCTAGTTTTGTCGCCAAATCTTCTTTTTCCAAATTTTTGTTGTGATCTTCTTCATCACCCGAGGACAGCAGAATCTCCTCCTTTCCTGAATAAAGAAACATTCCCAAGATCATAATGAAAAAGTGTACACAAGGTTAATGAACACTTGAAACCAGGGTCCGATTTCTTGGCTCTGCTTACCGTTTGTAAACTACGGCGCTTACGGAAGCAGGGAATTTTTGAACTACTTAGCAGGGAATTTTTGCTTGTGCACGCGCATTTTCCACATTACTAGGCCTTCTTTGCTTACACAGCTAGCGCAGAAATTCATCGCTTTCCCTTTAAGCAAAGAATGGTGATCGTAACAGACAAAATTCGGCAGTAAGCAGAGCCAAGAAATTGGGCCCAGATTTCAGATTTCTCTTGTACTTTGAACAAGAAATGACAGACTTACCTATGCAGATGGCAACAATAGCAGGGTCCAAATCCTGAATATTCAATTTTTCTTTGGGCAGCTGATTTTCTGTTGTGGTTTTCGTCACTTCCTCCTGACTTTCTACTTTAACCACTTCCGACCTTTCAACTTTGACACCTTGGTTGACGTTTGACTTCTCCCTGCTTATATTGACACTATCTACAGGTGTGTTTTCCTTCTCACTGTCTGTTCTGCTGCGTGGGGCTCCCTGATTACTACTTGTCGTCTTGATTGGAGCTTGAACGGTGTCAGAAGCGGGATTTGTGCCAGACTGAGACCTCGCAGAGTGGCTGCTGCTGGTGCTGCTGTGATGAGACCTACCCTTGAATGAGGATGGCCTGGAACGGCCTGGTTTGCTACGCTGAACAGTCTCCCAACCTTCTCCATCATCTAGGGAAATTTTGTATGAAAAAAGTACCAAACTTGACTGATATTCAGGTCTGTTCAAGGCAAAGTATACCTGTGGGTTTTGGAACCGTTCAATTGTTTCAATCCTTGATTATAAATGAAGATGTATGCAATAAAACCAACATGTGAAAGCTCCATTTCAAAGGTTGTCTTGTTTTTGATATATTTCCACACAGGAAGAATAATCCCTAATGGGAATACACAATCTGAGAAACGTTACCGACAGTTATAGTCTAGGATTCAAATTGCGGAGCAGTTTGACATATTTTTTTTTTGACAAAACCACATTACTTTGAAGAAGCTTCTCAAAATGCCTTATACAATCGAAAACTGCTATAGGCTTTTAACCAAATGTTTTTAATGCCGTTAATTTTAACAGTGATTACCAACCGTATACCTTTCCTTCAAGTGAAAAGTTTCCTCAAACTTGTCAGAAATGCACTTACCGTCTGCTGTGGAAACCTGTCCATTTACTTCCTGCTTCACGTCAGTCTTGATATTTTCCTTGTACACTTCTTTAATAACTTGCTTGTTATCAGGTTTCTTATCTGCTGGAAACCTAGCAACTGGCTTTGCAGTGCGACCTTTCACCCTGTCAGCCCAGCTGGCAATAGCTATTGTTTCAGTCAATGGCACAGGGCTTCAAAACAAAAACAAAAACTTTATGTTACAAATTTGAACTGGCGTCTAGCTTATTATATGGCCAAGCTCGGTGGTCTAGTGGTAAGACATCTGCTCAAGAAAAGCAAAGGTCGTGGGTTCAAATCTCACCAAGTAATATGCCTGTGATTTAAGAGATGTTAAATTTGCATCGGGGATAAAGAATATTGATTTTGATTTTTTTTTACCCATACACCGATGTGTGTTAGCACTGTATACTCAGTACTTTCAAAAAATATCACAGGCATGTTACTTGGGTGGGATTCAAACCCACGACCCTTGCAATTCTAAGGCAGTGTCTTACCAACTAGACTACCGAGGTTGCCCGGTTGCTAGAGGCAGTCCAAATCCTATGTTTTGGCAACAATTATAAGAGACTGCCTCTAGCTACTGGGTAACCTCGGTAGTCTAGTTGGTAAGACACTGCTCTAGAATTGCAAGGGTCGTGGGTTCGAATCCCACCCGAGTAACATGCCTGTGATATTTTTTCACAGGACTCTGGAAAGTACCGAGTGTAAAGTGCTAACACACATCGGTGTATGGGTAAAAACCAAAATTAATATTCTTTATCCCCGATGCAAATTTTACATCTCTTATAAATATGCCTGTGATTGTTATTTTCACAGTACTGAGTATACCAGGCCTGGAATAACGCGGAGGCCACAGAGGCTATTGCCTCTGTTGCTTTGGACTTAGCCTTGGTGCCCCTTCAGAAGTCACCTTTAGACTTTTTCAATGGAAATGCCTTTTGCAAATTGAATATATGGCCTTGCTCTCTCAATGATGAAACTCCACCGCTGGTATACAGTAATTATTTAACACACATTGGTGAATGGTAGAACATAAATAACATTGTTTATCCCTAATGCAAAATTTAACATTTATCACTCTCTCAAGTTAAGTTTGGACATGAGGGAATTTATAAGTGAATCAAAGCTTTAGGGGTAGTTTATCCCTGGAATAAAGAACGAAGACAATGTAAACAGCCTGCATAGTTATCTCAGAATATTCCAGAATCAAATCTATACATTAGACTCTCATTATAACAAGGTCGCTTGGACTGGCCAAATTACCTCATTGAAAAAAACCATACAAGTGGACAGTAAAACAAAAAACACAAACCAATATGAGATAAAAGACTTCTTAACACTGCTCTATACACAAGGGCAGGCTGTATTTTCTTCCCATCCATACCAGGACTAAATTTACATGCAGGCCTTGGAGGCCATGACCTTTGTTGCCCCTGGCTTTTGCCTTGATGCCCCCTCAAAAGTTTCCCATTGACTTCAAGTCGTCCCAATTAAAGAGCCCTTTGAAAAATTAAACTGGCCTTGCCCTTTCAAAGATGACATTCCAGGGGTCGATTTCACGAAGAGTTAGGACTCGTCTTGTCTCGAGTTAGGACGAGTAGCTCGTCCTAACTTAGGATGAATCTTAAGGTCTGCATGCTACAGTGCAGGGTTGGGACTCGTTCTAAGTCCTAAAAATAGTCTTAAGTTAGGAAGAGTTTTGTGAAATCGATGGCAGGCCTGCCTTACAACCCTCATTTCTCACCTTTGCCTGACTTTGGTATTATCCTGCCCAGAGAAATTAAGACTTCGGCTGACAGGACTCGGAGTGTCTCTACCTTCACCGGGGGTTGGACTGCTCCCCAGGCCCCTTCCAGGGGATATTTTGCGGATCTCCCACGCTAGAGAATTTGGTCTACGAGTTGAACATTTTTAATTAAGATTATTTTTTCATGAAGTAATGAATTGTTTTAAATGTTGTCAAACTGTATCTATAAAAAAAGGAATTGTGTTTCTACTTTAAGATTTTACTCTTTTTGTTTTTAAGAGTTTGGACATTAGGTGACAAATTTAAATTAAGGTTACTTTTTAAAGATTGTTTCCAATTTCCATCTAATAGATTGTTCAAATGTCTTCAAACTGTATCATTAATAAAGGAATTGTGTTTCTACTTCAATATTTTACTGTTTTTGTAAGAGTAGACAACCATATTAAAAGTGTAAGTAAAACAAACATGTAAAATGTGCTGCAACAGTTGACATAAAAGTAATCAAACAAACACAACTAAAATCTTAATCAAAATTGTTAGGAATTGAACTTAATAAGTGTCCAGCAGAGCCTTGGCTCATATGAATCAATGTTGCTTATCACAACTTAAATTACATGTTGCTTATGGAACTGAGCATTGGTGAGAAATGTAAACAAAACTGGTGGTTGGGGTTTTTTGCCAAACAATTGCTTGTTTCAAGTGCCAGGATTGTTTTGATAATTTCATCTCTGGAGTTTAACAAACATGACAAATGAAAACAGTCATTTTCTGTTAAAATAAAGGTATAATTTCACAAACATTTGAAAAGTTTTACCCAATATTATCTTTATAAATGGCATAAATTGTCAAGTTGTTCAAACAAATCTGTGGTAGTTTCAATTTTGAATTTGTATTATAAGTTATTAGCAATCAGTAGTCATTGCTTTTACAGAATAAAATAACCCACATAATTATTTAGCAAATGCCAGAGAGATTACCCAAACAGAATAAGGCTTTGCTACTCTACTACACGACAGCCCAAATTTGTGCTGCGTAACAGAACCCACCGGCGAGGCGTGGGGGCCCTGCTATCAGGGGGCCAGCTGGGTGTTCTATGCTTGGCTGGTGACGAAGACTTGCGTACCTCCCACACAATTGACGTAGGTCTTTTTAGTGGGTGGATTGTGTCAGAGCGAAGTTAATGCCAGAAGAAACAAACACAACACAGTGGAAGAGAAGAGGAGAGGCATAAAAGATAAAAAACAAAGAAAGGGTGATAGCAATAAAGTAAAAACCAATCAAATATGAGATGACATCCTGTAAAATGCTGATCAATTCTGATTTATTTTGTTTCCCAAAGAGTTGCAGATTTTTTTTATTATAAACTGCTTAGAAACTGACTCAAAGATTAATCTTGAAGAAGAATGCTGCTTGCAACCACAAGTTCACTGTTCATACTCATTTCATGGTGACATCTGGGCCAAATTTCAGCTTTAAGCACAACAACATTATGCTTACCAACACCAGAATAGGGTTACCAGCCAAAATAGCAAGTTGCAATACAATCTATGACTGGTATCCTGCATTCTTTCACTTAGCAGGACATTTGTAAGCACTATTTTCTGCTAAAGCGATTCTATGAAATTGGGCCCTTGTCTTTAGAATGAGGAAATCGGAAGTGCCTCTTTCGTGTCTACAAACAAATTTTGTCTCAGTAATACAGGGTTCCGATTTCAAAAGATAACAATATTTTTATCATTGTGCACAATTGTCAAAAGCATGCATTGCAGCTATTCATTGATCATGCTTAGTTAGTAAGCAAGTTTTTTTGTTTTTTTTTAAACGAAGTCATTGCATATCAGGTGATATCTCAAATTGGAATGGTTATAACTCTGGATTAACTCTGGTCAAAAAAATTGTGAGGTTCCAATTTGTCTTTGGTAATTTGAGAACAAAACAAATGGACTTGAATAAGATATTGGTCTATCAAAATCAAAACCAATACCTTTATCAAACTATATCAAGATTTCATAAAAACATATCAGCATCTAATATATCAGATTTGTTATTTGGGGACATTCTGGAATCTACAATTTTTTCCTTGGTTGTAAATCATGTTCAAAAGGATATTTACACTTTGGTTATCATGTTTGAAAATTGTTTTTCTAAATGTAAAAAAGGCTTTTTAAACTTTTTGTTTTTACTGTTTATATATTCTTTTAAAGGAGTTTTATAAAAACAAGAATGGGTTTTCTTCCATGCAACAACCATGTTTCTACATGAGATTTAATCATTTTAAACAACAAGTATACTACCAAATGGTATAAACATCCTTCAGAACATACATGCAAACACAAACATTAACCAATTAATGCACAACTACGTCAAACTGCAAGCTCAAATACCAGGGAACAACAACAATCTAGGTTGAGAATTGGTGGGGAGGGCGAAGGGTGAAGGTTGGGGGGGGGGTTTAGTTCAAAGGATACGTTAAACTTGAAAGATGCAGTTCAGGATATAAGGACTGTTTGCTTTACAATGGTACTCGAGTGGTAACAGTACATACAGGCAGCAGGGGTTTTTATACATGCATTTGCAAGAATTAAGGGGTGCTACATGTATGCTCGGGAAGTCAACATGCATTAATCATTTGCCTTTGGGATCCTTTCATTTGGCAGCCATTATTGTTTCAGGCCTTGAACTTCAGTTCTGAAGGGGCACATCAGAATCCTTATAAGAAAATTTGTACAGGAACCTTGCAAAGAGCACCACAGCAAAGCACTAGACACCACTGCAATTGCTGTGGGTGCCGTGGGTTATTTCGGGGCCTGTTGTTTTTTCTCCTGAATAAACAAGTGCAAGTACAGAGGCCTTGCTTACAGCCACAATATCATGGAGCCAAGATCCATCTTATGGTAGTGCTTGCCACAGTATTTTGCGCATAATTATGCGGTAAGGAATGCTATGAAACTGCTAACTTTCATTAGTTTTGCATTCAAAATGGCTGCTGTGTGAAAGTATTATTGTACATGAATTTTGTTTTCTTCTGCAACGCATTTTAAGCAAAGTGAAATGTTCACAAGACTAAATCCAATACGTGCAAAATCAAACCATAGAGTAACAAACTCCACCCTGTTTGTTGCTATTCTTAAAATCGAATCAGCTCAAATAAAAAAAATTGATGAAAATTATGTTATAAATGCAAATGTGTCAACATGGAATATTAATCAACAACACGTATGTTTAGTTAAATCATTTGACATGAAAAAAAAGTCACAACATTGTTAATGTAAATCAAACAACACTGCAATAGTATCTCAAAGAAGTGCACAATATGCAAACGTTATCATACCTGTTCTCTATGTCGCATTTCTCAAACTCAGTCTGTACATTGATACGTTTGATGAGGGATTCAAAGTCATGTGTGGCTCTCTTAAGTATCATGATGACCTCCTGTAGTAATGTTAAATAAATCAGTTCAGTTCAAGAAACCCTTCACCAGTGGCCCTCAACCGACAAAAATATTAAATTTCATACTTCATGACAGTCAATGGCAGAGAATGACAGTCACTGCGGACTAGCGACGACAGTGCTGTGAACGGTTATAGTGAGAGCACGAACGATGACAGTTATTGCAATTTTGGTGGAATAACCTTTTTTCCTGAGCATGTCGCATTGTAGCATGGAAAACAGTGAAATCACAAGACTCCTGGCCTGTAAATTGGAAACAACATGCCTGCTTGTGTTTCACATGGATTGTGCTAGGTGTATATTGTGATGGCAATGTGGTCTGCACTTCCTGGGACTTTTGAGTAAAATTTTCTTGAGTTATCTGAGCAATAAAAATGTAAGTGTGTAACTGGACAATCGGTTGGTTAACCGTGTAACTGGAACAGGCTTAACTCATAGGATACAATTTTTGTATACAATGAGTAGGGTAGATGGCCTTAGCTTGCGATCCAAACCGGACTAATTTTTGTATACATATACCTCAAGTAGATCCTTGTTATGGCTGGACAATTTTAAAGTCTAGTGCTGTTTATAAGTAAATGTTTCAATGGCTTATGTCATAAACCATTTTATGACTGATGCATGCTAGACCACACTACGTGCTATCGCAGTACAAAACGCCTTCAAAAGTTTTGTCCTCCACATGATCTATTTGGAAATTACATACAACAAACAATGAATGTCTCGCCTGCTTGCAATGGACGGAATGTTTTCATTCAGTTGAAAATTGTTCCTTTAAACAAATGAAAAAAATTCTCACCATCACACCTTCGTCATTTGTATACAAATTTGGCATAATGTGCAGTAGTAATGACAGATGCAATAATTATGATGACATTGGCACTATAAATTTATTACGTCTGAATTCTATTTGGGTGCATACCTTACATTCCACAATGCTCTCATCAGCTTCACATGTCTGATAGATCTCATCTACAGCTCTCTGGAGATTATCAAACAGGAAGGCCCAGTACCGAGCCCTCAAGTCTACCTTCTTAGTTGCCGTTGTGGAAGCAGTAGAATTCTTACGTTCAGACTTCTGGTTCACAGTGCTGAAGCGGATGGAATCGCCTTGGTCTCTGGGGCTCACTCGTGGGCTATCAGTCTTCTTACGAGGGGTGGTGGTCCTCGGTGAAGAGCGAGTACTACTACTTCTTGATTTGGGCTTCCTGCGTACTGGAGGCTTACCTGATATAGAAATTACTTGATAATTAGTAATAAAAAGTTGCATCCCCTGGCTGCAGACTCCCAGGTTGTAATGTAGACTTGGGTGTGATCCCTGACTACACGGCAGCTAACGGTTATATGGCTTCTGACTGGCATCCCCGCAAAGATATTTAGTAATAGGGAGACCCCCAACATAGGGCTGGATAACTCAGTTGGTAGAGCACCAGTACGTTCATCTCAATGTCATTGGTTTAAGTCCCCCTCCAGTGAATTTTTCTTTGTTTAAATCAAAACTACAAGAATAAGTTGTAAACATTTACTTCTTGATATTTCCAAACACTGGTAAAACATGGAGGCCATGGTCTCAGTAGCTCTTTCTTTTAATAATAGGTTTGGTGGTTTAGCTCCTTCAAGAATATAATAACAGTTGTGCTTTCTTACCTTCATTCTCACTATCATCACTGTCATCCACAGGAACATTCCAAGTGACAAGGTTACGAGCTTGTCTTCCTTCTTCATTGACGATGCGACGAACTTTGTCATCACTCAAAGAACGTGTGTAGGCGGCCTGAAAACACACAAAATAAATGAACAATAGATAAAATGTAACCTGTGAAGTAAAGTATCAAATGGATGTTCTTCACCTTCCCTTTGATTAATAAGTCCTGTTTCTTAAGGTCATAGTCTCCATTTAGATGTAATTTAACCATGTGGACAATGTAACTTCCTTCCTAACTAAAAGTCCATACTTTAAAGATCATCTCTACCATTGTGATGTCTGAAGACTAGATGATGCTATAGCTCACTTGTACACACATTCACATACTATACATGACACACACCTACATGTACATGTAATATGTTTACAATTCGTAGAGAGTATGTTCTGTACTGTACAGTTTAACACGTACTAGTGTTTGCATAACAAGAAATGTACACACATCAATTTCTATCCACACATACTGCAAATGAACTATTGTCTGACCCTTGTACCTCAATACAGGAGTTGACCACTGACAGTGATGGACAAACAAGGACCGCTGAATTTAAAAGATTAAATGATCATTGGAGGAATCAGATTGTTTTTAACAAGTAATATGGGAACTGTAGTATGCTTTTTTTAAGTTTATAAATCAAACCTGTAATAATGTGCATTTCTAAATGTTCGGTAAGGTAGGACATGGATACTACTAATTTCCAACAAGTATTTTGCTTGTACCCATGCTTACAAAGTAGAGCTCCTAAAAGGCAGTGGACACTAATGGTAATTACTCAAAATAATTATTAGCATAAAACCTTACTTGGGAATGAGTAATGGGGAGAGGTTGACAGGTATTAAACATTGTGAGAAACGGCTCTCTCTGAAGTAACGTAGTTTTCGAGAAAGAAGTACCTTTCCATGTATTTGATTTTGAGACCTCAGATTCAGAATTTGAGGTCACACTTTCATGAGACAAGGGTGCTTTTTCTTTCATTATTATCTCGCAACTTCGATCATCGATTGTGCTAAAATTTTCATAGGTTTGTTATTAAATGCATGTTGAGATACACCAAGTGAGAAGACTGGTCTTTGACAGCTTAACTACCAATAGTGTCCAGTGTCTTTAAATATACTACTGATTAAGCAACTAATAACGGGCCTTCTTCTTAATGTTGCCTCTACCCTGGCCTCAATTTCAGGAGTAAGCTTTCACTGGGAGAGGCGATCAACTAATTAAAAACATCAAGTTGTTGGTACTAAAGCCTCATCTATCCCATTGGATCACACGTCACATCACAATACTCTATCAGTCAAATGGCAGTGAATGATTTCCTTTGTATAGCAGAGCAAATGCTACACAAAATGTATGCAGTTCCCACTCAGAAATCATCATTTGATACACAATACTAGCATTCAGTGTGCACAAAATAAGTTCAGTTAAAAATGTTTGCTATGCAAAACTGTTGGATGAAATTGACCCCTGAATGGGATGTGCTGTTAACTTCAGACAGCAACGCAGGAACTTGAATATTTTACTCAAAAAGAGCCATTCCTTTTGCTTGGTAAAATTTAGTGAAAAAGTGTGGCAGGATTGGGGTACGGAAATTTTTCCAAACAATCCTCACTCTCAGTGCAGGACAGGAGCCACAAATCAAAAAAAGAAAAATATAGTAAAAAAGTACTATCTATTTAAAATGGCAGGTCAACCGTTAATAAAGAGCATGAAGAGGGTGGTAACTGGTATTCCACCAACAGTGCACCTCATCCATGTCGTTTTGTCCATGTGTCCATCATGTCCACTCAGGGCCAGGCCCAGGCACTGTCGAGGCCTTGCATGTGCCTGGCCTCACTCTCAGTGCAGGACAGGAGCCACAAATCAGAAAAAGAAAAATATAGTAAAAGAGTACTATCTATTTAAAATGGCAGGTCAACCGTTAATAAAGAGCATGAAGAGGGTGGTAACTGGTATTCCACCAACAGTGCACCTCATCCATGTCGTTTTGTCCATGTGTCCATCATGTCCACTCAGGGCCAGGCCCAGGCACTGTCGAGGCCTTGCATGTGCCTGGCCTGGATGGACATCATTGCGATGATCGTAACCCTCCAACCTCCCAACTATTGTAGAGGATGGAGGGTTACAATCATCGCAACTACTGTCTTACACTCACTGTCGAGCATAAGGTTTATCGCGAATAGCAAAATATCAAGAGAGGGCCCTGTTGAACCCACACAAAGGTATAGGCGTGCGTGCGCGAGTCGTAGAAACTGCATAGAAACCGCCCCATATTCCTTCCCACAATGCATTGCGTTTCTGAATCGCGATAAACCTTATGCTCAAGTCATAAGGTCATGCTGAATGCTACAATGATCGAAATCCCTCTGCCATGTTTGTGTGTTCATGAGTGCGTTTTGGCGACCCCAACCAAAAACTGTGTCTGACGTCATAACCAAAACGGGTAACCGAGCTCACAACTCGGTTATCGTTCAGTCTGAACAGCAGAACCAATGACCAACAACCGAAACAGTTTTTGGTTGGGGTCTCCAAAACGCACTCCTTGATTGACAATGATTGATATTTGATAAAATGATAAATGATACAAAACAATAAGGATAGTTGCGAGAATATGGCTTCTTTTTTTTTTAAGTAAAACTTAGGCAGTTGAGTTGTTGGATGGTTAGGCAGTTAGCATGGTTAGGCTTAGTTATATGCTAAATAAAGACAAGTGCCCCACAATTCCACAACAGACAGACTAACTTTTAAGTTTTATTTAAGTTTTAATTTAACCAACTAACAATAACGTGACTACATAAACAGTAAACTCAAACTAGCCTGTCAACAGTATCATCATGCCTGTCTCATCTGGTCATTGACATTATTGTCAAAATTATATTGACTAATTTTTTGCCTAGCTGGGCCTAAATTATTATTAATAATTTTTTTAAATATCAAATTCAAAATCAAAATCAAACTTTAAAAAAAGTCAAATAATTAATTAATTACAAACGTGTCAACAAATTCTGTTTTGAAGTTCATTTCCTCAAAATTACCTTCGAGCTGGATGTTTTTCCCCGCAGAGTCAGAGGTCCTGAACCCGCTGACTTTCCAGAGTTATTTCTCTCCCGGTCATGCCTGTCATTTGGCTTGTTGTGCTGCATCTTTCCCCCGGCGGATGAAGACGGTGAGAATGGCGGCTTTGAATTCAGTCGGTCTTGTCTGTTGGAACTTGGCAGGTCGTCGGCAGCAGCTGCAGAGGCACTGTTCCCGAACCGTTGCTTAGTTCCGTTGCTGCTGCGTTTCCTCCGAAACTCACTCATTTTGCCTAAACCTCGGGGATATCCCCCAACCGGTACACAAACCAACAATAAAAGTACAATAGCAGCCTAAAAATTGCAGTTAACGACCACGTCTCCCTTGCAAAAGAATGTCAGGTCTCAAGCGACGTAAACATTAACATTGTCATGGTTTTGTCACTGAAACGATTTCTGATTGGCTTATTTTCGCATATTGGTCAGGCTAGGGGTAAAAAGGACCAATCACTACACGCGATACGTATCATTTGCGGCCCTAATTAAGTGAGAGCGCAATTTCTACTTTCAGAAATCGCAGGTTGTCTGCTCGCAGAACCGCGGCATCAAAACCTGAACAAGCAGAAAACATAGCTAAAGTGTCCTTGACAACATTTAATTGAAATTCGAGGATTCTTGAGGATTAAATGCCAGTTTTCTCAACCGATTCGTAATCAGCTAATTTTACTTGTGATGTCGGCTAGCTGTAAACTGTTTACTTGAGGGCGCTATACAGCTAGCTTGTCACATTTTTATTGCTCCATAGACCTTATCGCAAATACTGGGGCGCGCGCGTAAAGCTTGGAATTAGGTGCATTGTGGTCTAGCTGATTACAAATTTGATTCATATATAGCCCACAATGCACCTCATTCAACAGTCTGCGCTTGCGCATTGGTATTTGCGATAAGGTCTATGGTCACATCGTAAACGAATCTGAGGCCGTGTCCGAATTGGCGACTTTGGCTACAGGGGGTGAGGTACGGCTAGATCAGCGCGTCTGTCGACAGTGTTGAAGAATAGCAGACGCGCGCGCCCTAGCCATAGTTGTAGCCGAAGTCACCAATTCGGACACGGCCTCAGCTCCTCGGTCGGCGGTCGCCCGGCCCATTATCGGCCACGGCCTCCCTCTCTTAAGGGGGGGGGGGGGGGGGGGGGGGGGGCGGAGGCTTTAAAAAGTTTTAGTCCTCCGATTCACTGAGAAACAAAGTGTTGTCAAGCTCTCAATGTTGTCATGTGCCGTCCCCCCCCCCCTTTGATGTCGGTGCCGCCCACTCTGTTGGCGGCGGTCTGGTTTTTGTGTTTTTTTCAGTATACGATCACGTTCTTGGTTTGTTAATCCCTTTATTGGGCTAAATAAAACTGGGATGTTATGGGAAAGTGACGTCAACAGCCACCAGGTGGATAAGGTGCCAAAAGAAAAAGATGAAGGTGCACTTTCTACAGGAGCAAGAAAAGAAGGATTTTAAAAATTAGGCCTGTTACAATAATATCTTCTACTGTAAAACAAATTGATCGGCCGCTCGGGAACGCTGATCAAAAAATTCCTATGTGCAAACCTGATTTTAAAGTGCATCTCCTTAGAAAGATGTTTATTCTCTCGATATCTCTGCGTCTGTTTACTATCCTTTATTTTAATTTTGTTTAAATCATGGCTAATACTCGGGCGTTTATTGTGTCTCAGTCCGTCCCCGCATGCAGCCTGGCCGTAATACATGGAGTAGGACTAAAACCTACACGCGCATAGAGGAGAGCAACAAAATAATCCCTGCTTACGCTTGACGTACTAAAACGCGGAATGCACTGCTTTCCAGTGGCAAGTTCTTTCCTTAGCCTAAGCCATGAAATTTGACCCTGCAGCGGCCTAGGCGGCTGCAGGCTGGTGGCAATTTTTTCCGATTTATTTTAAAAGATCCCTTACTTTTAAAACCGATTTAGAAGAAACAACTTTTCCCATTGAAAAGCACTACGACAGTGGTAATTTCATAGTGCAGATCAAAAATGCTGCCTGGATGGCGTGTTCTTCAATTCATTCTGAAAAAAAAAATCACGCCCCCCGTTTAGAAAACCCTGGATCCGCCCTGGTCTGGGGTCGACTTAGGATGCGACTTTGCCAGGGGCAACATTGTAGGTCACCCCCTTATTAGGTCACCCCCTTACAAAGTCACCTCCTTACAAAGAGGGCGCTATCAGAACTTGGAAGTTCGCATTTTGATGGAGAGCATGCAGAGAAGGGCAATGGATCGGCAACGAACAATATTTATCAAGACAAGGGATACAAAAATAGAATGTGTGTGTTTTTTGTATGAAAAGGTTGCCTGTTTGTTTGTGTGTGAATGGAAAAAATATGTTTGTCACAGGTGATTTCTAACAACATTGGCAGTGTGTGTATCTACTATCTAGCAAAATTAATAACAAAATCATACTTGTTGAAGTCCGCGAGAGCAGTAAACAGTAAATGACTAGGTAAAGTTTACTAGGGATTTCCCCGAAAGTTTCCGTTCATTTTGTATACACAACAAGTACTTGAGTCATCTTGAGTATAATTTAAGAACACTCCTCAAACCAGTGTGTACTCGTAGTAAATGGTTTTATATTGAAGCATAAATTAAGACGTGAATAAGTACCCTTAAGAATTGTATTTAAAAAATGGTTGGTAAAGTTATTAAGGGAAACATCAAATACACGTTCGTTAAAGTTGCGTGTCGCTGGTTCCGTACGTGTGTCACGCCGATTACTCAATCGTTTGGTTGTTGTGTGGCGATTGGGGGGATATAGTCTTACCCCAATACGTCAACCCTCATATCGTAGGAGGGCGCGCTGCAGCGATTTACAACTGCGCTTAGTTAGGCTCTCCACTATCTATCACTGAAGTCTTGAGCCAATACTAGATATCGATAGGATCCGGCATAGCTGATAAACAACACTGTACGCGTGTGGATGAACACTGCAGCAAGTGGCAGCTGACTAATGTAGGTTCAGGATGCGGAATTGTTGTTAAATAATGTGGTAATATTTCCTTAGCTTAGCTTGGTTAATTCAGATGTAGTTTTACAATCAGTAACTTGATTACCTGGTGTTCTGAAGATGAGCAATACAGCAGGGTAAAGGTGTTCACTTCTTCAATTTCAAGACTTTTGTTGGGGTTGTGTAAACTAAACTTATCATATGTAACTTGTAAGTTCATTTGAGAGGTTGTGTTTATTATTTTACGACAGTCAAAAGACAGTGGCAATAAATGGTTGAAAGGATACACACGAAATTATGAATGGATGGTTGAATGATTGAATGGTAAGCAGATTTCAAATAATTATGTTCTTTCCCTCCGAACCATTATTGGTGAAATTATATTGCCTCAAACTCAAAGGTAGTTATTGTCAATAGTGATAGTCACTGGATTTTAAAATTGTTGTCAGTTGTTTTAATTTTAAATTTTATTAGTCATTAGTTATACATAGTCGTATAATGATATATAGATCACCATCATTTGATCCATTTTTGTAAAGACATATAACTTGACTACCCATGCTACCCGGCCAAGTACCTGTCTGTAGACTGTAGAGTTTTATGTTATAACTACCATAAAATTCTTTAAAGGGAAGGTACACGTTTGGTAATTACTCAAAACAACTTAAAAACTGACTTAGTAGTCTAACAAGCATTTGAGAGCTGTTGATAGTATAAAAACATTGTGAGAAACGGCTCCCTCTGAAGTAGCATAGTTTTTGAAATAGAGGCAATTTCTTACTAAAATAATAAAAGCCATCTAGCTATATTTTATAAGTCTTTTATTCCTATCTGAAAGCATACAAATTCGTCCAACCAAGGTGTTTTTTCTTTCATCATTCTCTCCCAACTCCGATGACCCATTGAGCTTGTTATTTTATGCATATGTTGAGATACACCAAGTGAGCACACTAGTCTTTAACAATAACCAATAGTGTACTTTCCCTTTAAACAAATGAAAATGTGAAAACTGAAAGATATGATTTGATTAGGCCTATTAATTATAATACTAACTATCATCAGGGCTATAGAAATTTGGAAAACACAAATAATATTATTTGAATATACCATACATCCTAATGAAAAGTATGTTTTTTTTTACCACGTCAGGTTGGCTCATAATAATTGTTTGTAATGTATGTTTTAATGGTTTGATTTGTTACAGTTAGCAGTCTCTGTGTAGTTCCTGAGGAGGTTCAAACATGGCTTGGATCAACACGAATGGTGCGGAGCCAGACACAATAGATCCCGATTCTGTAATAACCGATCTCCCATTCACAGTCCTTTTGGCTCTTTCTGAATATTTAAACGTTGGTGACAGCAAAATGAATTGGCGTGCTGTGATAGCACAAATTCCAGAGAAGATTTTTAGGTAAGACGATAAGAGAGACGCTTGAATCTTTGTCAGTATACAACTGTTGCACGCTGTGACGGGGTCCATGGCGTTTGTACACTCGAGGGGGGAAATGGAACCCGAGGCGAAGCCAATGGCGCCATTTTCCCGGAGGGTGTACAAAACCCCTGGACCTCAGTCACAGCGTCCACAATTGTTTTGTTATACCTATTGTGTATAATTGTTATTCCTCTTCTCGAAGTTCTGTTGTCATCTTCAAACATTATTACGACAGACTATTCATTGTTAAATAAGCAGACGAACAAGAAACAATTCACTTGAACCCGCGGTTGTTTCGTACACAGCGCTGGAAATCGACCAACGCCGGGAACGATCAAGGTGATGTACACCGGTGTACATCACTTTTCATGTTACCCTGCCCGTTGAGCCGTGTAACATGCATTTTTGTTGCGCGTCTCATGATTGGTTCTCGACCAATCATTCAAATTTCACAGTTTGTTACCGAGGTATAACAATCAGGTTTGTTAACCCTTTGGAGATCAACACAAAATAGTCAGAGTTCGCTTAAATTGATCATTTCTTTAATCAATTTTATTAAATAATATGTCAAGAGAAATAACATGAAACAGAATTTTTGGTTTGTTCTTTGTTTAGCAATTGGAATACTTTGTTTAAACTCTACATTGAAAAAATTCATATCCAGACATTACCTTTACTCTTACCTCTTTTAAATGTGAATAGAAGTAGGTCAAACCTTGCGTCCGTTTTACAGCACGCAACTTGTCACCAGAGGGCGCTATCGTGGAAGATGCAGGTGCGCGATGTGTTGAACTCTGTGTTTACATCGCGCACCTTGTATCAATTGTTATAAAGCAGGTGCGTGTATTAACTGTTATAAAGCAGGTGCGACGCATTGCACCTGCGAGCCTATCGCAGCACACCCAATGCAAATTAATGATATAGTCAGTAGCTGATAAATCAATAATCATTTCCTATTGAACTTATGTAGAATTTCACAACCTTATTTGTTGCAGACCTTAAAGAACCACTCTTCTTGACAACTCTTTACACAATATGAAATTTCTTCAAAGCAATCTTCTCAAACTTGTTGTATTTTTTTATACCGCGTTATGTGACACAATTTATTTTGCGTTTTCTTTTCAGCGATGATGAGGTTGAAGCCATCGCATTATCAATCCATGAGTATAATGGAAGTCCAGCTCTAAAACTCCTAAGGAAACTTGGTGGACAAGGAAGGTCTGTCAGACAGTTGATCTCCTACTTGGATAGGTTGAATCATGAAAAATGTCTGAAACTCATCAAAAAACCAGGTAATTTTTTTTTATCAATAATAACACTGATAACACAGTACACCGCTCTTGCTTGAATTATTTATAAAAGGGGGGCAAAAATAATGCTGATATTATTCGTCACAGTACAATGCTCTTGCTTGAATAGGGGCTTTTTCAACTTTTGAAATTCGACCTTCAGCCACTTTAGTGCCCCTAAATCCACCAAACAACATCGTAGCACAACAAAAGAGGTGTTAAAATGCGCAGAAGACAACTGTGAATCGTATTAATTAATTAATGTTTTGCATACTATTTCAGGTTCTGATAAATCTGACCATTTGTAAGTGTTTAGATACTTTATTGGCGCAGTTTAGACAGACAGCATCTAAGTGTTATCAACCGCCATATTCGATGATAAACAATTGAAAAGTGCACGCGTGTACGCGCTGCGCACAACTCTCAGCCAATGATAGCCTTGCATGCATGCGCATTTCATCAAATATGTCGGTCGATGACACTTGGGGCAATCCATCTATAGCTCATTTCTTGAAGAGTTCAGTCTTGGTTCCGAGACCATGTGACGAATATGGGCGCTATATAAGAAGCCACTACCACTATATATTTACTATATTCATCCAACAGAAAGCATTCGTCTTCTTCAAGTTCCGATATCTCAGACGGTGCAGTCTGGACCCGGTACCGTCGTGGTGTTTGCTTGCAAAGCCAGGGGTTTTCCATACCCACATTACCGCTGGTATCAAGCATTTGGTTTGGATTCATGTAATCCACACAGTAGTAGTAAGAACGAGAAGACGAAAGTTAGCTATGAAGAAGTTCCTGGTGGAACTGACAGGTAGGTTCCTTTGAAATGCATTTCTTCAAATATCTCTCAGGACAAACTGACAGTACCACAACTGATAAGCACAATGTTGACAGAATAAGCACATAGCACAAATGGATTTTTCAACCCACCCTCTCCAGGACAGCAGCAATGCTTTCAGGAGAGTAAAACCATTCAAGATTCAAGAGTAACCAAGATTCTTGTTTGCTATTCTCGTTTCATTTTTTAGAGTCTTAAAGATTTCTCCAGTCAGACGAAGCCACAGTGGAGCCTACTGTTGTCAGGTCTACCATAAAATCAACGGTAAAATGAAACAGGTGTTTACTGATTGGGCGTACCTCCAAGTCTATCCACCAGCAAAAGGTACGTAGTGTTTTTTTAATTTTATTGAAGATCAATCAATCAATCAATCAATCAATCAATCAATCTATCAATCAATCAATCAATCAATCAATCAAT
The DNA here is from genome assembly GCF_032118995.1 of Asterias amurensis. Classification (NCBI taxonomy): domain Eukaryota; kingdom Metazoa; phylum Echinodermata; class Asteroidea; order Forcipulatida; family Asteriidae; genus Asterias; species Asterias amurensis. The sequence goes on from NC_092656.1 coordinate 6,910,394, forward strand.
CAATTACTTTATTTCCACAGTATCAAAATCACAATCAAAATAAAATCAAAGACGATGTAAATTGGAAGTTAAGAGATAAACAGTTGTTTGATACGATTAACTAAATGAAGAATAAGCATGGACATCCATGAAACATTGGAGCGACCCATAAAGAAGCAAAACATGTAAGACTATGGGTCCCTGGGCTGAATGTTGAAGTGTCTTGAGCGTCAGTGAAGTGTATAAGTGCTAGCCACTTTTATTACTATAATGATATTTTTTGGCAACAGAAGATCTGGAGTTTTCAGACTCGGATATTGACTACCAGCTAATGCAGAAGCCTACGATTGTTCAGCAACCACCGGGTGCCCTTTCAGTACGCCCCGGTAAACCGATCATCGTCGAGTGCCGTGCGACTGGTTGCCCACAACCAAAGTACCAGTGGTATAAATTCGGCTACTTGACCCATGGCGACCCATTGGAACCTCATGCTCTTAGAGATCAACAGAAACAGACGCTTCATGTAAGTTGAAGAGTGTGATTTATTTATTTCATTAATTATTTGTTTATTTTTGTATTACATATCCAATGAACAGCACAGTTACGGCCAATATCAGGATGCATAGGAAACTAAAAGAACAGAATTCAGAACTGCCTTAAATTCAAAATTCATAAAAAAATGAAGATACAAACCATATAATAACGCCCCCAGATTGCAGAGTAGAGCTTTTAAAACCAAAAATAAATGTTAATATTGGGCTTCATGCTCACAGGTTTTCGAGCTCGCATGTTTTCGGGTTCAGAGTTCAAGCCTATCACATCCCTGTGTATAGCAGAGCAAAATGCTACACAACATGTTCCAATTGCAACTCCAAAGCAAGAGTTGCTAGTCAATATTATTAGCATTCAGTGTGCACAGAATAAGTGCAGTCTAAATTTCTTGCTATGCAAAAATGCTGGACGAAAACAATCCCTGATGTGGGAGGAAAACCCCAAAAGGGAAGACCCACGCAATCATATAGGGCCTGAAACTCAATTCAAATGCAAGGCTCCCAGCGGGATTCAAACCGGGGTCCACATCGAGGTAAAGTGAAAGGCAGGGAAAGGAACGACCGGGCCACTTTGATCCTATAAAGTAAAGGGTAAAGCATATTTGGTCTTCGAAGTTGCAGGAGAATTTTGGACAAAAACACCACCCTTTTTCACAAATGTGTATGCTTTCAGTTGCCTAAAAAGGCCTTCAGGCCTGAAGTATTATTATTTGTAGTGAGAAGTAACCTCTCTCTCAAAAAGTACATTCATTACTTCAGAGGGAGCCTTGAACACCTGTTTACATTTATTTGGCGTAAAACAGATGGTATTTGGCGCATTACAAATGCCTAGTATTATTATTTCGCACAATGTTTTATACTATCAACAGCTCCCCATTGATCAGTACCAAGTAAGTTTTGATGCTAACATTTATTTTGAGGAACTACCAATAGTGTCCAGTGCCTTTAATGTGATGACCACTTGAATTGTTTTGCAGTGGGCTCAATCTACTGCTGATGACAAAGGGACGTACCAATGTAGAGTATGGAACGAGGCGGGCTGCACCACCAGTAAGAAAGTCACCATTACAGTAGGTAGGTTCAACGATTCAATGAAATTCAATTAATCTTTATTAGATCCCAAAAAGGGTGATTCAAATGCTCGCATACAGTACAAGAAAAACAACTAATAAAACAGCTAGCATTACGGGAAAATCCTAGAAAGAGGCTAAAGCTGTGTTCCCATTGGACTTTTTCTTCCACGACCATGCGGAAAGTTACCATAAATGACTGGCTTTGGTGTAGTTCTACCATATGTGTTTGCATAGCGTTTTACAGAGTGGTCGCAGAAGGTTTACAGCGCGGAGCTATTTACAATGTGTTTTTTTTATCGGCCCTTAAAGTTACCTTGGCTGCGCGAAAGTCTTCCGAGACTTTTGGCCTGTTTATTTTACATCGTGGTTGCAGTACGTTGACAGGGAGGTCAGTTTTCCCATGCGCCCCCATTGGATCTAATTTTGTAATTCTACAGAGCGGTACTTTCACAACAACAAAAATCCAACGGGAAGGCGGCGCAATAAAGAGGCCAAGAAGACGCATCCTTTTGCGTCTGGCAACTTACACCTGTTATTACCATGTAATTTCTTTCCAAAACAGGTCGACTTAATTGGATCATGCACAAAGCCAGTGGTACTGCTGAATGCCCCATGTAAATTTACTAGCACTCATCCATTAAGTTTAACTACCCAAGTTATTCAATGTAAATGTAGACGAGTGAAATTTAAGTTTGTTTTTATTATCCTTTTTCAATTTACAAAGAAACTCCCTGTCTCATGTTTGACTCTTGTCCTATCAGGAAACCTATTTCCTCAAATTTATTTTCAGAAATTGACAAGGAAATAACACGATTTCCAGTTGTATTTTGTTTTGTTATGTTTAACAATATATATTAAAAAAATCGGTAAAATACCAGCAGTTTTATTTCTCAAAACTGTGAGAAGTTCATCAGTATTTATTTTTTTCTCTCTCTCTCTCTCTCTTTCAGATTCAAGGCTGCCGGAATCTTATCCAGGTAAACCAATAGACCGTATCGAATAATGACGTTACCATTCAAATACCTGTCCCACAACATGGCGTCTGTGAGCTTTTGTAGCAGCAGCAGCATAATTATGAGATAGTCTTCCGGACCCCATAAAACAAGCTCAAACAGTGAATTTATTTAAGACAAAGTTAAAAACCTATTTATTTTTGCAATAGCCTTCAGTACTTCTTTCTGTATCAACTAATTTTTGCTTTTGTATTTACTTCACATCTCTATTAACTTTTGCTTCTCTTGTGTTTTCATCTCTAAGCGCATAGGGACTTCTCTGTGATATGCGCTCTACAAAAATGGTTAATTATTATTATTATTATTATTATTATTATTATTATTATTATTATTATTATTATTATTATTATTATTATTATTATGATCAAAGCAGACACGCTGGGTGCTTCATTTTAGACATTATGGCCTACATTGTAGCCATTTTCATAGCACAAAAAGGGGTTATTGATGAGATCTACAAAACAGATGAAATTAAAATTGAAAACTACAGAACTAGTCAGAGTTACAAGAATTACTTGTCACATTAACAACTTGATCATTATTTTTTGTTAATAATTGATTTTATTTAAAGGGAGGGTATAGGCGTTTCTTTGGTTATTACAGCAGCAGTTGATAATGTATACCATCTTAAGAAAATGATTCCCTCCTAAGAAATGTTGTTTGAAGGCACTGCCTTCGATTTCACAAAGAGTTAGGACTCGTCTTATCTCGAGTTAGGACGAGTAACTCCTCCTAACTTAGGATTAATCTTAAGGTCTACATGCTACAGTGCAGGGTTGGGACTCGTCCTAAGTCCTAAGATTAGTCTTAAGTTAAGAAGAGTTTTGTGAAATCGACGGCTGGACACCTTTGGGAATTGTCAAAGACCAGTATTCTCACCTGGTGTTTCCCAACATATGCATAAAATAACAAACCTGTGAAAATTATGGCTCAATTGGTCATCAAATTTGCAAGAGAATAATGAAAGAAAAAACACCCTTGGTTCACAAATTTGTATGCTTTCAGATGAATGCATTATAAAAGGATATTATTATTATTTTTTTTTTTGAAGCCATTATAAAAGGCTTCAGCTGAAGTCTTTTATTATGTGAGTGAGAAATTACCGCTTTCTCAAAAACTACGTTACTTCAGAGGGAGTCGTTTTCTCACCAGCTCTCCATTGCTCGGTACCAAGTGCATTTATATGCCAACAATTATTTTGAGTAATTACCAATAGTGTCCAGTGCATTTAATGACAGCCAATCTTTTGATTAAACTGATTGGATAGATCACATCACTATTGAGGATCATCCAGAGAGTGTTTCAAGTCGTATTGGGGAGCAGCGATTTCTCTTTTGCCGTGCGAACGTCACTGAAGGAAATCTCTTCTTCCAGTGGTTCCTTAACGGCCAAGAAATCCCAGGTAAAGTCATCAAAAGTCAGTTTTTTTAAATGTCGCATCAATGTCGCATCAATCCGGTTTATGAAGGCATGCTACAGAGAAGCTCCTTTCATACTTTCTGCAAATGTGAGGTGAACTTTGACGCCACGGGGCAGTTTTCGCAGCGAATGTTTTCGCAGGAATTGAGCACATTTCAACTGAACTATTTTCTTGCGAATTTGTGACGCCAAAATTCACATCGCATTCGCACTCGCAGGAGGTATGAACCGGGCTTGACTCTTAGCACATTGGCAGTGCCACAATGACATGTTACATTAGCAATTACTACATTTCGAGACCTCAAGTTCTAAATCTGAGGTCTCGAAATCAAATTAGTGGAAAATTGCTACTTTTCTTCAGAGGGAGCCGTTTCTCACAATGTTTTATACTATCAACCTCTCCCTATTACTCGTTACCAAGAAAGGTTTTATGCTAATAATTAAATTGAGTAAATTCCAATAGTGTCCACTGCCTTTAAGTTTAGAATGTTTTCTTTACTCACTGCAGGAGCTACTCAATCTAAGCTGCACTTCCTACCGGTCAAACCTGAGGACAGGGGAATGTACCAGTGTCGTATTCAGAACGACCATGTCTGCGTCTGGTCTAAACAAGCCATGTTGGAGATCATTGGAGTTGAACAACCCACGTCCGAGTTCAAGTATTCCGGTACGGTTATTTTTGTTCAAATCCCTCTTTTCTATAAGGGGTCATTCAGAACAGTCAACGTTAAACAAAAATTGACTGCTTTGAAATTGTGTGTCAAAAGAAATAACTGAAAATTGAAATTCATTGTTTATTTTAAAAACTAGCTTTCTTGAAAAGCATTTTTACAACATATTAATCCAAGACATATCCATGCAAAAGAAAAAAAAGAATTGATTTATGATTATGAGCTCTACACAAAGTTGGATATTGTCATGTGATTTGCTGTACAGAAATATTAACACTCATTGACTTTGCTTCTGTCTTAATTGTTTGAATTAATACAGCTACGGATAAAGTTGCATTGTTGATTGGTAACCAAGACTACCGCTCAGCCAAAAGGCTCATAGCGCCCGAATTAGATGTAGAGAAACTCGCAGTCGTCCTTTCTGAACTTGACTTCAAAGTCATCTCATTGCTCAACTTGAACCTTCAAGAAATGAATTTTGCCTTGAGTGCATTCTGCGCTTTACTCAACAGTGGGGTATACGGTAAGGATAATTCATTCTTCATTAGTCGCCAAGTTTTGGAGGGGAAAAATCGCAGAGGAATGTTTTCAGGATAGTCGTTTATATCTATTTTGTACATGTTAAAATAATTTTCATCTGACTGAGATGAAAAATTACTCTTGTGAAAATGTTTTACTCATTTATCAAAAAACTACAGCACCTCAGCAAGTAATTTTTTTAAGGGAAGCTTGCCACCTTCATTATCTTAAACCTGTGTAAGTTTACATGTGTTTTATAACACACCTCGGTCATCAATGTGAAATAAGAAAAACTTATTTATTCATTAATGATATCCAACAGCGAATAGCCGTCACATACAGGAATCATTAAAAACTATTATTTATTTATTATTTATTTATTATCCTGTTTTTGCAATATTTTCTACAGGATTATTTTACTTCAGTGGACATGGTTTTTCCAACGATGGACAAAGTTATATGATTCCAGTGGATGCAGCGGCCGGCTACTCAACCCACGAATGTATCTGTGATCAGCATGTATTAGATCAAATGCAGAATAGAAATACTGCATTAAATGTTATACTCTTGGATATCTGCAGGGAATAGTAAGAATGTTTGTTTTATTTATTTTACCATAAAAACAATAATTGTTAAAAACTTACTTGGTAGCGAGCAATGGAGAGCAGTTGATAGTTTAAAACATTGTGAGAGTAGCGTAGTTTTTGAGAATGAGGATAGTTCTCACTCAAATATTAAACTAAATTATTTTTACTAAATCCTGGCTAAAACCTTGGTGGAATGAGACAGTACTTTTGCTGTTACTTTTGCAGTTAGACAAACTAAACAGATTAGGAGCGACTCTAGGTCGACCTAAATAAATGTTGGTTTCAGACAGGGGACCTTAACATAACATTTACATAGGCTCGGCTCATGACAAGATGGACGTCTGAAGCCAATGTGCTCCGGAGTCGTTTTGAACGACTGCAACATTCGTTCTTTTGACTTCAAGCACGCGTCCAGCCACTCGTAATTGATTCAGGCGTCAAACTTTTCATGTAGTTAATTTAGAATTTGGTTCGGCGCAACTCTGGAGCGCCTGTGTGAAGCGGGTGTTGGTTAGCGTTGACGGATTCGTCATCAAGAAGGTAACAGATAGCTGAATATATGAGCAACAATTCTAAAGAAGAAGAAGTTTACTCTGAACATAATCTTGTTTGTTTTTATAGTAACACCTACCCACAACAAGAGGCTGCTAAAAGGTACACTCCAGACGTCAGGGGTAACACTGTTTTTGGTTACGCTGCGTAAGTAATTTTTTCTTTTCTTTTCTTTCTTTGTTGAAACCTATGTTTGGCCGGATACGAATTGGCAGCTTCGGCTACGGCTGGGGCTGTTGCTAAGTGTGCTGCTAAGGATGTCTGATACTTCAATGCATAAATCTAGTAGTAGTCGTAGCTGCAGTAGCCGCTAATTCGGACACTGCCTATGTTTCTTGTTAATCATTACAAGATCGTTAAAATAACATGTCCTTTTTTTTTTCCTAACAAATTTTTTTTTTTCCCTTAAAAAAAGAAGATATTGTAATTTATAAAAAAAAAAGGTTTAAAAAAAGGAGTCGGCGGCGGCCTCTAAAAAGGAAGCGGGCGGGGACGCTAAACATCTTATTTTGACCTAACTAACCATTGACAACAATTTGACCTCTGACCTTGACTTAACTTTCATCTAACAGCCAGACCAACACCAGGGCCTGGGAGGTAGAGGAGAAACCTTATGCCTTTTTCTCCAAATACCTCATCGAGCGAATCAAAGAAAAGAAGAGAGTTACCCACATGTTGGAAGATGTAATACAAGGTAAGATATTTTAATTTAATTTGTGAGTCTAATCATTTAAAGATGCGGTTCAGCGTGTTCATGAAGCAGGCATGCCAGGGTGCCTTTGGCTGCCAGCCACATCAACCCGTTAGAGATCGAAAGCCAGAGATTGAAAGTGTTTGATTTTTCACGAGGGAGGAAAACTGGATGGTCTGGAAAACCCTCGTGGCACAGCAGAGAACAAACGCAGAACTCACCACTCACATTATGGCCCTGGCCGAGTATCGAACCAGGGTCACCTTGGTGAGAGGCGAGCGCTTTATTACGCACAAGCCAACCATATCACTAGTCTCCTGACGATGACTAGAGCAAGCTAGTCGAAAAGTTGAAACTCACTCTGTGGCAGTGAAGCAATAACAATCCTCAATTAAAGCTTAAGTCATAGTCCCAGCCGATTTTCTACCTCCCCCCAGGTAGTAGTTTAAAAAGCAGTTCATGTGTCCTATTTATTCCTGGTTTGAATGCAGATGTTTGTAATGACCCTAATCTGACTGATAGGCGTCAGTATCCAGCGATCGCTCAAGATCTGAGTGAAGCTCGTACCTTACTGGATCCAATTAATCCAGCTGGACACACTGAAGAAATCAACAGTCGCAGCAGGTTATGGGGCAGCGCTCATTGTAAGTATACCTGTGATATTTGGAACTGTTTTCATTTTTTTTTAAAGACACTGGACACCTTTGGTAATTGTCAAAGACCAGTCTTCTTACGTGGTGTATCTCAACATATGCACAAATAACAAACCTGTGAAATTTTGAGCTCAATTGGTCGGAAGTTGCGAGATAATAATGGAAGAAAATAGACATTTGTCACACTTGTCAAGTTGTGTGCTTTCAGATGCTTGATTTTGAGTTCTAAAAATTACTTCTTTCTCGAAAACAAAGTTACTTCAGAGGTAGCCGTTTCTCACAATGTTTTATACTATCAACAGCTCTCCATTGTTCGTTAACAAGTAAGTTTTTATGCTAACGGCGATTACCAATAGTGTCCAGTGCCTTTAACCCTATATAAATGTAGATATTATACAACAAAACTAACCTTTGAAAATTTTCATTTCAAAAGGTGGACACATTTTTTGAGGACCCCTCTCGAATAAACTAAATCAAACTAAATGCTGGGGGTATTCAACAAACATTGGGAGAACTTTTGGACATTTTTTTCTTCTTAGTTCTCGTTCTCGCCAGTAGTGAGCGTCCTCAGATCTACTCATGCAATTATGAGCATTTGCGTGCATGCTCAGAGCAGCAAAGAAAGGACCATTACGTCTGCTGCCACCAACAGCTGAAAAGTCTCCCATTGTGTTTTTTTGTTTTCTTAATTCAAGGTGTCGTGGCCGAGCGGATAAGAGAACCGAACTCAAGCTCGTGCTTCTGTTCAGCAGAGTGTGGGTTCGAATCCCGGTCGTGACACTTGTGTCCCCCTGAGCAAGACACTTTACTATAATTGGTTCTCTTCACCATGGGGTAAATGGGTACCTGTGAGGGCAGAGATGGTTCTTGTGATTGATTTAGCCGAGTAGCGCATATTAATGTTGTACAGGCTGTATACTCCCCAGGGAGCTGAGAAGGTTTAAGGAATGAGTTAAGGCCCAGTGACCAGGGGTAATAATGTTTGAAGCGCTTTGAGACGCCCTTCGGGTGTGAAAAGCGCTATATAAAAACTGGTTGTTATTATTATTATTATTATTATTATTATTATTATTATTATTATTATTACTGTACAATGTATTTCCATTGTTTCTTGATATTTCAGTGTTACCAGAAATGCCGATCTGGATGGAGTTTAAATACGGAGTCATCGTCTGCATCGATATCAAGACAAGATTCTCCAATGTACTGGTCATCTATTCCTACATTCCGATCACAGGAAATGCTACCAACTGTGCTGTCAAACTGGAGAATTTCACTTCGGTAAACTCCCATCGATCAGTGCTTGCCATCTAGGATTATCAGGGACCAATTAGCATCTGGTCATTAAAAGGATTAATTGACAAACCAATCCAAGTTAAGGGGCCACGTTGCCTTTGATCGGGCGAATTTGTCTATGAAATGCGTTTGAAACCATTTGTTATGAAATGCATATGTTTGGAAAGATGGTTTAAAAGTAGAATATAATGATCCACAAAAATATGCCTTGAAATTGAGTTGACGTTACAAAATGGCTGACTGTATTAGTTCGCACAAAAAGAGGGAAAAATGTGTAATTTCGTGGCATATTTGTGTGGATCATTATATTCAAACTTTTAAAACATCTTTTCAACCAATGCATTTCATAACTAACAGCTTCAAACGCTTTTCATAGACCAACTCACCCAATCCAACTCACCCAATCCAAGCCACCAATTTCAGTAATTTGAGTAATTACCAAATGTATACCTTCATTTTAAGGAAGTTTTAAATTATTTGCATTTTTGTTGTCCTCTACTTTCAGGAACTTGACATTAAGATGGAAAATCAGGATCATGTGAGTTTTATTCATTATTTTTATTGTGAGTATTTATCTGGACTTTCACTCAGTCTTGTACGGAATAAGACATCACTTCAAGAAGGCGTTGGGCCCAAACCAAGTCGACAGTGGTCTGACCAGTCCCACTGGAATAAAAATTCAGGGCCCAATTTCAAAGAGCTGGTCAAGCACGAAAATAAGCTTAGCAAAACAAAAATATGCTAACCAGGATAAGGTTACCAGCCAAAATACCATGTCACATTTACAATTTTTGACTGGTACCCTGCTGATTATTGCTATTAAGCTATTAATTGTCCTCATTGCCAGAGGGAAATCGCTGTGTCCCTCAAAGCGCGGAGTTTATGACATGTGAAATCTGAACTGATCACAAGTATGAGAAAATTGGCGTTAGCTGTTGCAAACTGCTTTACCAACCCCCAAAAACCTATGGTATAAATTTTAAAAACAAAGTTTTAAGTGGCTTGACGTTTTGACCCTAGAAGATTCTTGCTCTGCTAGGGTCGAAATAATAGTAATAATAATAATAATAATAACCAGTGTTTATTAAGCGCTTTTCACACCCAAGGGCTTCACAAAGTGCTTCCAACATTATTACCCCTGGTCACTGGGCCTTAAACCATTCCTTAAACCATCTCAACTCCCTGCTAAACTCGGCTAAACCAATCACAAGAACCATCTCTGCTCTCACACAGGTACCCATTTACCCCTGGGTGGAGAGAAGCAATTATAGTTAACTGTCTTGCTCAGGGGCACAAGTGTCACGACCGGGATGCGAAACCCACACTCTGCTGAACAGAAGCATCAGAGCTTGAGTTCGGTGCTCTTATCCACTCGGACTCGACACCCCACAGACCACAAACTATATTTGTGCCGATAAAAAGAAAGTAGCAATGTTATGGATTTTTATTAATGTGTACGTCTTGGCTGACAGAGATTGCGTTTTTTTCGTTTCAGGAGGGAATGAATCCTGGTTTTCAGATGACAAAGACTACAGTACGAAACCTACAAAGGCTACGGGTAAGTAATAACAATAATAATTTAATAGATCGGGGATAGGGAATATTAATTTTGGTTTTACCCATATTAACAACTGTTTACTCAGTACTTTCCCCAAGCTCTGTGAACAAAATCACAGGGTGGAATTCGAACCTACAACCTTTGCGATTATAGGGCAGTGTCATACCAACTAGAACCACCGATATTGTCTGGTAGCTAGAGGCAGTTCGTGTCCTATGTTTTAGCATGCAGCGAGTACTGCAATGATTAAACAGATGGAAATTTGCATCGAGGATAGAATATTAATTTTGGTTTTACTTACACCAATAACTGCTTCCCTTCATCTGGGAATGTAGGCCCCCTATATTGCTTTTTTGGGGTGTGGGTGTGAGTAGGTATACACACTCAAACTGGGGACCTATAACAAAAGAGGACAATAGGGTCCATGGTTCAGGAAAAGTCCACAGTTCCAAAGCTTGTACAAAACCAATGTGAGCTGTTGCCAAAAAGGTCGGGTATAAACAAAAGAGGGACAAATAGGAGGTCCAAGGTTGCAGACGTATACAAGCTGTGTGTGTGTGTAAGTATCCATTTCTTATTTTTTACAGGGTGACATGGAATCAACGGTTACCGTGGAAGGAGAGTACCAGGGAGAACGGTTTCAGCAAACAGACACTTTGGTCGTCACCAAGCCTCTGGTGTCGAAGCTATGGCAGACTGAGCGTTACGCAGTACCCAGTGAAACACCAAGCGGATATTAAGCTGGTTCCCAGTTCTAGCAGAATGATTAGTAGTACTGATTAATCACACACAAATTGGTACCAGACTATTTTGGAATTCAGCCTCTCTTTGGTTGTGTGCGTTTAAATGGCACATACAGGGTGAGTCAAGAAGGAGTTGAGCGGGATTGGTGATGTTTTTCAAAACAAACAGATGACACTCTAAAGTTCAGTAAAGCATATAATTAACAAACACTCTCTCCTGCTTATTAGAAGAAAAAAAAATGAAAAAAATTGATCATTCCTAGGAGGAGTTATGTTAAATTAACATTAATTTAAATAATGGTACTCATTTTGCAAGCTGTTCACAAAATACTTGACCAAGCTTTTGTATACCCTTTGCCACTTACTCAGATGTTTCGATTCAGTCAAGCATTAATATACCATGGACAGCAACAAACAATGAGTGCTTTCAGTTAAACAGGCATAACTTCTCTTAGAAATTATTAATTTGTTTCATTCTTTTTTTTTCAGATAAGCAGGAAAGAATGTTGTTGAATAGGTGTTTCACTGGGGTTTTGAGTGTCAGTTGTTTTGTTTTTCAAATCATAAATCTTGGTTATCTTCATTTTGACTTGAGCTGTAAAGCGAGGTCATTGCATCATGGAACCCAAGTCAACAGATCAATGGCTGAAAACTCTTAAAAAGTGAAGTAAGATATTAATTTGATTGCCAATATAAAGAATTATAAGTCAATTTTTTACACAATAAAATCTTGTAAATATCTTAAAGAACCATCCCATATTCCAAGCAGAGTTAATTTCTGTTACAGTACAAAGAAGAAACAACCTATATTCTTAAATATGTAAATATATTTTTTAAACTTCAACCATTTTAAAAATACTCAGGATATGTTTTATGTTTTTTGTTTAACAAATAATAAACCGCAAGGGAAACTGACCGGGTTGTGAATGGTTTGGGTTGAACAAAGCAAAAATTTACGAGAGCAGGATTTACACCAACAACGACCTCCGGATTAACGTACCGCCGGTGCTCTACCAACTGAGCTATCTAGCCCTATGTTAGCAGTCTCCATATATTGTCAATACATTTTGTAAAAGAAAAATACACATCCAGGATTAGTGTTGCGATGACGGTCACTACATTATCACATCTAACGCCAACAATCAAGACCGAACTTAGCTTAAAATTGATTCATCCTATTGGCTGTAAAGCCAGAGGAAACCTGTTGCATGTAATTTGGTCATAAATAACAATAATAATAATAGTGGCTTTTTATATAGCGCACATAGCTCAAAGCGCTTTAACATACAGTATTTTCCTGAAAGGTATTTGGGACTACGTTTGAATTATGAGACCTACTCCTGTTCAGTAGCACCGTGTAATGGTTAACAAGGTGCTGTGGCACAATATGCTGCCAATCAAACCATGAACACCAGGAACACCGGGGCGAACCCCTAGGCGAACCCCTACTCCTTTCAATAAGTGCACTGGGTTCTTTTACGAGTGTCACAACACACGGGACCAACGGCTTTACGTCCCATCCGAAGGACGAAGCATCATGGTTAAGTGTCTTGCTTTTAAAGGACACAGGTGTCATGACTGGGATTCGAACCCATACTCTGCTGATCGGAAACACCAGTTTGAATTCGGTGCTCTTAACCGCTAGGCCATAAAGAAAGCACATCTTCTCAAATACTTTGAAGATACCTGTAGATTAAACCAAAGAAGTGTCTTGCTCAATGACAAAGCTCCCTTGACAAGAATAGTTGGTACTTGAAGCTGAGCTTTGGTGGAGATTGAATACTTTATTATCAATTGATTTATACAAATAATAATATCAAGTATTTTTATAGCGTACAAAACAGAGGCATCAGTGCGTTGTACCAAGCAAAATATGACATGTATGAAAAATATACAAAAAAAATAAAATAAAAATAAAAATAAAAATAAAAGCTAGATATGCTTAGAGTTTATACCTAGGTTGGACAAGATTTCGGGTGAATGTTTCCAGAACACCGACATGTACACTATGTATGTGTTTTTAATTTTAATGATTTTTATCATGTTCAAAACATTATTTTAATCGTTTTTTGTTTATAACTAGAGAATTATAGTTATGTTACTAATTTTGCAGTTAAATTGCATTTGAAGATTGATCTATGTTGATTATCAGGAGAATGTTTGTTAGGACATTAAGACAAACCGTAAGACTCATCTTTTCAATCAAGTATTTGAGTAAATGCATTTAAATTGGGTTTTTCTTGTTACCTTTTCGATGTTTTCATAGATATTTTATTTGTATTTCTCTACCATACATGTATGTACTGTATTCTGGATTTCTTCTTAGTTTAGGCTTACGTTTCAATTTTGGTTATTGTACATGTGTATGCTTTTGTTTGTGTTAAGCGCCATGAGCCCTTTTATGGATTTGTGTGCTTTCTGCCATCATTTGTGTGTTCCGTGTAATTACATGTACATGCACATTCGACTTTCATTAATATCACAAGATCGCTGGGACTCGCCGAACTACTTCTCTACAACAGGAATGTTGTTTAATACACAAGAACAACAAAATAAACAAGCACAAAGCAAATATGAGATTCAGGAGTTCAGAATGTACTCTTTATGAGCAGAACCTCGGTATAATAACAGAGCTCCTCAAAACAAGGGTTGACTGTACCTTGTACACTGTCAAGTATACCACTAATTCTGTTTTACCAACAAACCAAAAACATGTTTTTCGTTCTTAAACCATACACACAAATAGTTTGAAAAGAAGTTTTATACCTATTTCTGAAACCCCACGATGGCCAACCAGTCTTCAACCAATACACCAAAACCAGTGTCGTTCATTTCTATGCAAAAACGGGTGAAATCCTTGATATGGATTCCTATCTTCGGACAGGCCTGATTGACAAGCCATATGACCTATGGGCAGTATGACTCGTGGACACAGAATCTACTGTTAGAAAACACTTTCAGCAAGACAAGTGTGCTTGTGTACAAAAAACGCTGCGCATTCATAGTGTAAAAACGTAATAATTAACCAACAAAACTGAAAAACATTGCTGTTGTTAATTTTTCCTTTGGCAAACCGCTGGAAAGGTATTGGGAGGCAACAAAGGGGATTGCCTCCATGCCCGCTGGTCATTGCCAGGTGACATAAAACGCTCTACAGTAAAACCCTTGCCCTTTCAAAAACGAGGCATACATGTACAGGCCTGTATTGGCTTTGAAAAAAAGTACATTACAAAATGAGTTATACACATTTCTTGACGGTCTTCTGGCTGCATTACCCAATGGCGTTCCTGTATACCCGACAGGGGTGGGGCATCGCAGGGTTTTTATAGGTAAAGTTTACCTTAAACGACACATCTGAAAAGTACATGTACACAATATAACTGTTGATCTTTGAGATCATTATACGAAGATAAACTTGAAACAATGTTCATGATAATAACCTGAAGGAAACAGAAAAGTCAATCTGAATTAGAAGGTTTGTATATAAAGCCAGCTTATATAGCGTGACTGGTTTTTTTTGGAGATCATTATACAAAGATAAACTTGAAACAATGTTCACGATAATAATCTGAAGGAAACAAAGTCGATCTGAATTAAAAGGTTTGTATATAAAGCCAGCTTATATAGCCAGGTTCTGCATTCATTTGTACATTGTTAATAATAAATTGTCCAAAAATGTACACAGTCTTTCAAGGAAACTTAAACAGTGTAAATTGTTTACCCCCTTTAATTATTTGTATATTTTAAGTTTAAAGCCATTATACACTTTCGGTAAACAGTACATGTATTGTCCAAGTCTCACACTTCGTGTATCACAACTTGTATATAAAATAACAATCCTGCGGAAATTTAGGCTCAATCGGACATCGGAGTCGGGAGAAAATAACGGGAAAACCCACTCCTGTTTTCGCGCGTTTCGCTGTGTCATGACATGTGTTTATAACAAATCCGTAATTCTCGTTAACGAGAATTTATGTTGTTTTACCGTTTTCTCAAAAAGTAAAGCATTTCATGGACTAATATTTCAAGAGAAGTCTTTCACCATTACCTTCTGTAAACCCTGTAAATTATTTGTAAATCTGTGAACTTTTTTTTTTTTTCCTGTACCGAAAGGGTCCAATGGCTTTAAACAGTGTAAATTGTTTACCCCCTTTAATTATTTGTATATTTTAAGTTTAAAAAGAACTAAGCTCGAGTGTTAATGGCAAGTAGACGTGAATAAAAACAAATTAAAAGCATAAAGTTGAAATCACTGTGTATAACAAATTAAGAGATTGCTGAAGAGAGAATTTACAAACATATTGGTGCAAAGCCGAAATCATAAGTACACATTTTTTGAAAAACTGTTTGAAAAATCACTGGCGTAGCAGTTATCTCAATGTTATTTTTATATCAATATTAACAATCGCTGTGTCCATGATCACGAATAAAAAGTGCTTGAATCGTTTGAATACAAGATCTGCAAAGAGTTAATATTTATCTTTTTTTCATTTGGTGTCTTTGTAACAAAAAGTGTACCCATGATAGTGGTTGTGTACATTAGCAAAGTATGCCTTATGAAAACCACATCAATTCAGAACATGTACCCTGTACTGTTATGGCTGATAATGGTAGAACTTGTGAATTTTAATTCAATTACAATTAACAGATCAACCTTATTTTTATCAAACTGAAGAGGAAAAAAAAAAATCAACACCAAATAAACTGCTTTTATGTCAACGAATTGATTTGAGTGAGTTATCTTCTGTATGGGGCATAAAAAGAATCATGACGTAAGGCGTTTTCACACTACAAAAAATCTCTGTTGGAAACGAAACATACAGGCCTGCCTGGGTCCAATGTCGTAGAACTACTTAAGCACAAAATGTAGCTCCATGTAAGCACAAAACAACTATGCTTACCAGATTAAGGTTACCAGCCAAAATACTATGTCTTGTGTACCATCTGTAACTGGTATCCTGCTAATTTGTGCTGAGCAAGAATTTTTGTAAACAATGTATTATAAAATTGGGCCCTGGTTGCCTACTGAGTTGCCTGTTAAAAATTACCAAGAAAGCCAAGGCCTGATTTAAAATTGTATAATTTTAAAGGGAATGTTTATGTTTGGTAAAATCACTCTGATTTGGATTTAGTACTGAAAAGTTAAAGAGTTGTTTTGAATGGTTTGTGAGACCAGTCTTAGAATAACGGTGATGTCATCTGCAGGCATGCAACTGTAACTTCACCCCAAAAAAGAGGAAATTTACAAAATTTCAATGATTTTGTGTAGAAAGTTTTCAATTTTGAATGGTAAAACAGAGATTTAAAAAAGAGGAAATCAGCTGATCCGAGGAAAGTTGCATGCCTGCATCTGGCACTCTCTAGCTGCGGTTCTAGTGAAGCTTGAGAGTCATGGGTCATAAACCTCGCTTATTGTTTTAATAATTACACCATCAGAACCAGATCTAGACCACAGTCTTGTAAAATAAATAATAAGGGGAAAAAACCTGACCGGGGGTCAAAGTTCATCATGAAGCTCTTCTGTGCTTGAATGTGTGCTGATCAAATCAGGGAGTAAGGATTGAATGGTCATCATGTTGAAGGAGTACACCTCACTCAGTGTGACTCGCTCATCCTGGTCCTCGTCTAATAACTGGAATACCTGAATAAGAACAAAAAGTAGTGTCATCAAATCCTAAAGTAACAAAAACATTTATTTCATACCGACTCAGTGTAATGAAAGAGATATGTCGATGATTACAGATAATTAATTGAACAATAAATTGGATTATTGAAACTTAGTAACAGAGCAGATTAAAATGGAGCCAGCATCGTAGGAAACAAGTGAAGCAGACAAGGAATGATTTTGTACTTTTCCCTTCAGAACAGACAACCACGGGGACAATTTCACACAACATTACACATCACATACATTATAAGTCAATGTAAATACCTGAATAAAAACATCAAGAAACATCAAAATCTAAAGTCAATGCAAATACTTGAATAAGAACACAAAATATATCAAAATCTAAAGTCAATGCAAATACTTGAATAAGAACACAAAATATATCAAAATCTAAAGTCAATGCAAATACTTGAATAATAACACAAAAGAAACATCAAAATCTAAAGTCAATGCAAATACATGAATAAGAACACAAAGAAACATCAAAATCTAAAGTCAATGCAAATACATGAATAAAAACACATAAAGAAACATCAAAATCTAAAGTCAATGCAAATACTTGAATAAGAACACAAAATATATCAAAATCGAAAGTCAATGCAAATACTTGAATAATAACACAAAAGAAACATCAAAATCTAAAGTCAATGCAAATACTTGAATAATAACACAAAAGAAACATCAAAATCTAGTGTCAATGCAAATACATGAATAAGAACACATAAAGAAACATCAAAATCTAAAGTCAATGCAAATACCTGAAAAAGAACACAAAATATATCAAAATCTAAAGTCAATGCAAATACTTGAATAAGAACACAAAAGAAACATCAAAATCTAAAGTCAATGCAAGTACATGAACAAGAACACAAAGAAACATTGAAATCAAAGGCCAATGCAAATACATGAATAAGCACACATAAAGAAACATCAAAATCGAAAGTCAATGCAAATACATGAATAAGCACACATAAAGAAACATCAAAATCTAAAGTCAATGCAAGTACATGAACAAGAACACAAAGAAACATCAAAATGTATTAAATCAATCCTGAATAAGAACACACAGAAACATTGAAATCTAAAGCCAACGCAATTACATGAATATAAACACAAAACATATCCAAATTTTAAGTCAATGCAAATACATAAATAAGAAAACAAAGTAACATTGAAATCTGAAGTCAATTAAAACACATGAATAAGATCAAAATCTAAAGACAATGCAAATACATAAATAAGAACACAAAGAAACAATGAAATCTAAAGTCAATGCAAATACTTGACAAAGTACGAGGCATTGTGGTTTTGATGTCTTGCTTAAGGACACAAGTGTCACGACCGGGACTGGAACCAACACTCTGCTGATCAGAAACACCAGAGCTTACGTCTGGTGCTCTTAACCGCTCCGCCATGACACAAAGTATCTTGTTTTTAAACTCACCATCAGTGAATCTCCCTCTGATATATCAAGGCAGTTTGCAAACTCTAAAAGATTTGGTCTGTCCAGGTAACCATTTTCAAGTTCATCAATGCAGTTGGCTATTTCACCTCTAGAAATAAAAGACACAATAAGAAAATTTGTGTCAGTACACATGAATAAAAACATTAGACTTTCAGAGAAAAATTTCAGAATTTTTTTTCCTCGGCACAAAAAGATTTGACTTTAGACTGGTTTCCCAGAGTCCCCTGAATGAGTCTTCTTCATTTAAAATATGTAGGCCCTACATTGAGCCCACATGTTTGTTTTATTTATTTATTTATTATTTATTTATTATTTACTCTGGAGAGACCTCTGAGCTAAACAGGTGCCCAGCAACTACAAACAAATATAATAAATAAGGAAAATAAGTAATAACAAATTAGTTAATACCGAGATATAATTTAGCACTGTATAATCAGTACTTGCCCGATTTCTGTGGAAAACTGTAATATAGGATTCAAACTGCCTGTAGCTCTCGGTGGTCTAGTTGGTAGGCCACTGCTCTAGAAACGGTCATACAGGTTCGAATCCCACCCGAGAAATAATAAATATGCCTGTGATTTTTGTTCACAGAACTTGGGAAAGTACTGAGTATAACAGTGCTAACACACATCTGTGCAAAGGTAAAACCAAAATGAATATATTCTTTATCCCCGATGCAAAAATTTAACATCTATTTACTAAGAACATTATAAAGATATTAAAGCCATTGGACCCTTTCGGTAAACAATATTGTCCAAGGCCCACACTTCGTGTATCATAACTTCTATATCAAATAACAAACCTGTGAAAATTTAGGCTCAATCGGTCATCGGAGTCGGGAGAAAATAACGGGAAAACCCACCCTCGTATTCGCGCGTTTCGCCGTGTCATGACATGTGTTTAAAATAAATCCGTAATTCTCGACAACGTGAATTTATATTGTTTTACTGTTTTCTCAAAAAGTAAAGCATTTCATGGAATAATATTTCAAGAGAAGTCTTTCACCACTACCTTCTGTAAACCCTGCAAGTTATTTGTAAATCTGTGAACTTTTTTTTTTTTTTCTGTACCGAAAGGGTCCAATGGCTTTAAAAGAAAGGTAACAGCCAAATTAAGGTACATGCCAAGTATTTCTTATGTTTATGTGATTTCCCGGGTAGATAAAAAGTACAAAAATGCACTAGGTTAAATTATTACAAAAATGTAGCAATGGGCAATTTAAATACAGAGGAAGGAAAAAGAAACAGCTGGAGCCCGAAGGATTGCCTAAAAGAAACACAGATCCTAAAGAGAACAACAAAACATTGAATTATAATATAAAAATATAAAAAAATGACAAACAGTGCCAATCAAAATACTGCAAATACGCAAAAAAACAAAACATTACAAGGGCATACAAGAAAGTTTAAAACAGAAATGAAAAAAACCTTAGAAATGAATGGATAAGGAAGTAAAGTGAAAAATAAAAAAACAAAAAGTAAATACAGTAAACACAATCAAACAACACAGCACATTAAAAACACAAGTTCTTGTAGACTAAAGGTTACCAAAATAAAACAAATTCAGAACAAACAGAGTTGATTCTTACCTCAATTGTTCGATGTCTGTGGTGAATTGAAACTGTTCAAGAGGTGTGAAATCTGGAATGTCACCCTTTGACCTACAATCGTCAGCGATGAACTGGAGAAGGTGTACAAACCAAATATTGATGGCAAGGTTACGACCTTGTAATGACCTCACTTGATGATACCACCTACAAGGGACATATTGAATATCTTTTAAACAAAATTTTGATGGCCAGGCTACAACCTGTCGTTTGTCGTGTTTTCTCGCTCCGGTGTGCGCAAGACTTGCACAGTCTATATGTACATTTATTTTTGGTTTTGAAAGCCCTACTCTGGAACCTGGGGCGTTCCAAAGTGGTTTATCATCATTCCTAAGAGTTTGGTTTAAGTTCTAAAATATTTTTGTTTGTTTGTGGGGTTAAAAGAAATCAGATTGCCGGTTTAAAAAAGGGAAAAATCACATCTCTGGATACTGTCAAATTTTGCCAAGATCAGAAATCTCAAAACTTTTGCTGCACTTACCTGTAGGGTATGAAGAAGCAATCACTTGGTTCCATTGTGACATTATACCAAGGAACTTGACCCAGTCCAGGATATTTATACATATCAACTCTGTCGACGTCTACACCGCTGAACGAGCCGTCTGGATGATCGATATCAATGTTTTCCTTCTCCCTCTGTACATCAAGAAAGACTCAAATTAGAATTCCTGCTGTGAATTCCTGCAAAGAGTTAAGACTAGTCTTATCACGAGTTAGGACAAGTTACTCATCCTAATTAAAGGACTAGGTTTAAGTTAGCCTAGGACTAAATGCCAAATATATTTTGGCTTTTAAACTTACACCCCAAAAAAAATCTTCTGAAAACTGTCACCCCTGTTGGCCTGTTTTAACTTGTTTCTCCATACTGATATTTCCGACAAACGTCTCTAATAGTTTGATCGCATCACAAATGTTTGACAAGTTTTAAGAACCACTATTTGTTCCCTTCTGTGTACATGGTAAATGTTTGATCGCGTCAGTCACAAATGTTTGAGAAGTTTTAAGAGCCATAGGCCCAATATATTTCCTTCTTGGTACCTGGTACATGTAGTTTCTTGAAGTCTAGTAGTAACCCAGTAGTTCAAGCCCTACTCTAGAGTGACATCTGCTCAGAGAGAAAATTAGCAAACGAGTCATGTCTTGATCAACACTGAGTGATATCAAGTCTGGTATAATTACTTCTCATCACTGCAGATTGTAACCATGGGTTCGAATCCTGGTACAGTCACACGAACTAGAGCTCAAAACTTTGACAACGCACTGCTAAAACACTAGTTATTTAAATCTAAATGAAGGAACTGGCTTTAATCACAGACAAAATATCATACCTTATCAACGAGGAAGATTTCTTTCTTGCCGTCTAACACACAGTTGATGTTATCTACAGCGTCATAATGTAACACTGATTTAGTGCTGCCACTACTGAACCAAATAACCGCATCTTGAAGGTGCTCTGTGAACCCGCCACAATGCATACAGCGCAGTAATTCTACCTCCCCTACCAACAAGAATAAACGTAACAAGCTTTCAACGGGCAATACAATCAACTCAATATTATTTTCCAGCATAGATTTCATGAAAGGCACTGGACACTTCGGTATTCTCACTAGGTATCTATCCCAACCATGGAGGAAGGATCCCAATATATGAATAAAACATAAAATATTTTGACTCAATCGTCATCAAAATTGCAAGAAAATAATAAAGAAAAAACACCTTGTTGGATACACATTTGTGGGATTTCAAATGCCTACAAAAGGCTTCAGGCCTGAAGTATTTTAATATTTGAGTGAGAAATTACCCCTTTCTAAAAAAATGTTACGTCAGAGAGGTAGCCGTTTCTCACAATGTGTACTATCAATAGCTCCCGTTACTCGTTACCAAGTAAGGTTTTATGCTAATAATTATTTTGAGTAATTACCAATAGTGTCCACTGCCTTTGAATTAAATGTTACTTGTATGTAAGTTTGAATCTCTGTGGAGACTTTTGTTTACCTGCTAATTCTGGTAGCACACTTGACACCATGTAGATATCACCCTGTCCGTACTCATCAAGAAACTCGTGTAGTTTCATGGACCATAAGCCTCTTGAGCGATTCTCTTTCTTTCCTTCTTCTACTTCAACCTCGAGGTCCCCGTGCTGTGATCTGATCATTTTAAAAACAAAAACAGAAACAATTCATATTTTACTTGATGGTGAACATAACTTCAGGCCCGATTTTTTTATTTGTTTTAATGCAAGGCGCCAGACACACAAGGCCTGAAGGCCACTTAAAGGTGTGGGCCACAATTATTTTATTCCAGAGGCGGTTGCCACCCACTCATAGGGCTGAAACAGGGTTGCCTCCTTTACAGTCCATGCAGATGTAGGCTTAGATGTCGTCAGTCCGAAGCCTGGCCGGTAGAGCAGAAAGCACTACCTCCCCAATTTCACGCAGCAAGTGTAACGACCGGGACACAAACGCACACTCTGCTGATCAAACTACAGAGAATCCGGTGCTCTCCGCTCGGTCATGACACGCCAAATATGCTGATACTTCACTGCTCAGGCAATGAAGGCGATTGCCTACATACCCCCTGGTCATTTGCCCTGGTGCCCTTGAAATGATCCAGTAGAAATTTTCAATTTCCTCATAGGGTGGTGCCCTTTACCAAAGAAAAAATGCCTTGATGACCTTGCCCTTTCAAAACAAAGCATACACTGTAGCCCTGGAACCTCATTTTCATTTCCATGTGAAATCAGTTCTAGTAAATTTTGTGTGCGTTATCACTTCAGATTTGAAGAGAAATTTAAAACAAAACACTGAAATGTAACATTTGAGAACCCTGAAGCTAACGGTTTGGAGAAAATCTTGTAGCTGGACAAGTGCGGTCGTAAGTCTACTGGCAAATGCTAAAATCACTGGCCTCGGGCCGTTAATTTTTAGCCCTTGGCATTTTAAGGGATAGGGTCTAGATATTTCTGCTCAGCAAGAAGTAGTTTATAAGTACTAGAGTAGTAGAAGTATACAGTATAAAATCAGACTGCATTGTGATATCCTCAACTGTCCTGTTTTCAAGGTACTATGGCTTTTTCTTTGCATTGGAAAAAAAATAATCATGCCATAAATATCAACTGATGTCCTAATTACCTTCATTTGTTTCTTGCAAACATTTATTAACACTTGACGGACATTGAAATTTTCACACCACACACCGATCTTAAAGGACTTTGCAACTGGTCCCATTTGTTTTGAGTTTTTCCTGTTTTCAAGGCAAACATAGTTTCCCGATGAAGTCATACGTGGAAGAAACATCTGCAGTGACTACAAGTGTTCTGTGAGACTTTGTGTATGACTCTATAGCCATAGCCAGCAGTTGTCTTCATTTTATTCAAAATATTTTGTAGGAGATTTTAAAAATCACCATGCTAATTTGCAAAAAAAAATAAAAAATTAAACCGTGAAAAATTATTGCCTTTCAAATCTGATTTTTATTTAGTTTTTTTATTTCTTAACATCTACAATAAAGCGTAAAAATGAACAGTGATAACTAAATCACCTAGCCGATGTTTTATGAGGGTTAAAACAAAAATCTCCAAATATATTATAAGAAAAAGATATAGGCCCTATGGCACATGGCTTCTTTAGACCTCTGTATTTTTTTTCCAGAATGCTCAAATGTTCAGTTGCCTGATTTGTTCATCGTGAATTGAAAAAGTGTTTGATGAAATTTTTTCGATTTAGTGGGCAATTGTTTTGTATGACCCCAAAAATATGACATTTTTTTTACCTTGTAGAAATACCAAAACTTTTTGCATTAACAAGTGCAACTAGTCAGTGGAGCCTTAGTCCTACGTGTTTGCTCTTTCTACAATGTAAACCACCAAAATTGTATCTAGGGACTGTTTACATCGCGCGCAGAGTGGTAAAAGATTTGCCTCATTTTTAGGGACACATTGAAAACAAAATGTCCTACTACTACGAAACATTGCAATCCTCTGCTGGTGTTCAAGGATCCAGCCGTTGATTTCACCAAACTCTTCCAAACTTAGAAATTAATCCAATTAATCGAAGGACTTATTAGGATGAGTTGAGTTCTGTATCTGAAGACGTAGTACGCAGGTTACACTATACAACTATAGTTACGATAATCAGTCTCCTGACTGTGAATCACCATCTGTTGTTCTGTGCTGCACAAATGGGCTTTTGTTGTGATGAGTATCAATCAATAATTTTTATAACAATTAATTTACATTATTTATTTATATAGAAAATAATTTATATTAATATAGATAGAAAACATACCTTAAATAATCATCTTTCCACAGTTTAAATGCAGCCATGTTTTTAGCTGCTCCTTTCATCAGCAATGGCCGTCCATGACGAACATACTTTTCAAAGAACTCTTGTGGTTCTGGTACTGAATTCACGGTGTCCACGTCGGGCTCTGCGGGCCGATGCCACCCGAGAGGTTTCAGGTGGCCGGCCGGTGGTGGTTCGTCCCGGCCCGGTGCCTGCGTGGCTGTCGCGGTATCGCCACATAACGCTGACAAAAACACAACACAAACCACGCAAACGCACCTTACAAAGTCCACTAAATTCCACATCATCAGTCTGTCTCTTTGTTTACACTCTCAGTGTAGAATAACTGATTAAATCTAGTTGTGTTTTTATCAGGCAGTATGCAGACGATAATTTTCAGCCGGCCATTTTTTGTAGAGAGTGATGCTTTTACGCGCTAAGCATTGTGGGAATCAAAATGCATTGTGGGTGTCACGTGATTCCTTTTATCAGCAACACATGCATTGATAATGAACTGGCCACAAAATTCCTTGAATCTAACAACAATTTTCGTCTGGTTCGTGACGATTCTCTTTTGAAAGTAAGTATAAAAGCATTAATAGGAATTGTTGTAAGTCTTGACTGTGTCATTGAATTTGCATAAGAAAGCCATTTAAAGGGCATCAGTACTGTTTAGCTAGCTAGCTAGGGGTGTGTCAAATGAAATTGCATTTTTAATTTTACAGATTGTGCATTTTTTGCTAACTGAGGATTAAGCCTGCCCAAGTGCATTGTAGGAAATATCTGGTCTTTGGGGTTTTCTTTACAAGTAGCTATTTCCTGACTCCTCCAAATCATGGAGGATTTTGTTTTAACAGACCATGGTGGCGAACAGACTGAGCTGCAACGTAATGTCCCCAGCGTTGTAATGTCCCCAGCGTTGTGCTATAAAAAATAACAGGAAATAATTAAGTCTAAAAGCATTAGCAAATTTTGTTTTATTACGATTTTACTGTCCATCTTTTGAAAAAAATAGTTGACAATCTGTGTTTATTTTCTAAGACCGTAGCCTAACTAAAAAAATGTCGTTCATGACCCGTTTGGCAATTTGTTGAAATGTTTTTTCCGCGTATGCAATAAAACAAAATGCCCAAATGATGAAAAACGCCAAAACAAAAGGCTTGTTGTTGATGTGACATATCCACCTACCCAACATGTTTTGACAGTTTCTCTTAGCAATTTTTGGCTTACTTACAGTTTACACATTACTGAACGCAAGTTCACATGGTTTACACTGGCAGTGGCATGACGGTTGGGCACCTGTCTAGTGTCTATTATGAAGGTCGTGATGATCGTTATTTCTCCGATAATTGCGGACTGAAAATTTATAATTTTTTAACACAAAATATGCTTGATATTGCATCTTCTCAGACATCGAGAAACAGGCTCGCCATTTTTCAGTCTATTTTGTAAATAGAATTTGTCAATTCTAAAAAAATTTTTTACGGAAGTTAAGTTATTGTAAATGGAACTTAAGCGGCCGCTTTTAAAGGGTTTGGGTATTGTTTGACACAAAACACAATGTCCACAGATTTACATTTTATAAACTTACATGGTTTGAAGATACTGATTGTTGAAAGCTTCCCTTAAAATATTACTTGCTGTGCTGTTGTTTTGAGAAATGATAGTAAAACATTGTCACAAAAAGAATTTTCGTCTCGACAGACGAAAAATCACGAGACGAAAAATCACTTTAGCATTAAACAATGCATGTTCCTGGGCCCAATTTCATAGAGCTGCTTAAGCACAAAATTTGACTTAAGCAAAAGAATCCTTGCTTAGTAAAATCAGATTATCGGCCAAGACTCAACTCAATTGTTATGCTAAGTAAACAACAGCTAAATACCAATCACAAGCAATTTATATGGCATTAAATTTTTGCCAGTAACATGTGAAAAATAAGCGATCTATTTTCGTGCTTAAGCATCTCTATGAAATTGGCCCCCGGTCGTGACTTTCCTGAAAACATCACTCTGTGATTTTCGTTTGTTTAACAAAAATGAAGCTGAAACTAATTCTACAGGTAAATTATTCACAGTGAGTTGGGATTTATGTCATGGCCAAAAACAAAATCTACAAAATGTATAAATTAAACCTTTAAGGTGTAGCATTGATCCGACCATAGAGAAAGATCCCACTGTTCATCCTTAAAATCGTTCAATTTATAGGTGTAATAGTACAAACTATGTAAAATAATCATTGAGGTTTTGGAGGAGAGATTTTTCATTAATAGCTTCATCTGGATTGATATATAGAAAACAATAGGAGCAATGAAATTCACTGTTTTACATTGTACATTGCTTGAGTACCATTTAAATTTGATGATGGAGGAAGAAAATTACTTCCTCAATGGATTTGATGTACAATACAGGCCTCGATCGAAATACATGTAACCACAACACCCACAGGGTACCATGCAACACCCACAACGATTGCCTTGGTGCCCTGTGGTTTTGCTGTGGTGCCCTTCTTAGCTAGTGCACCAATTATTACCAGAGCAAAATTGTTGTGCTCCTTCAAGATCGAAATTCAAGACCTACTGTACAACAAAGGATGTGCATGTACAATGATTGGTGTTTGATATGCACTGGGTGTGCACAATGCATTGGCTACTCTCTACAGGTACACTCTATTGTGTATACTGTGTAATAGTCATTAGCATATGGCCTGCTTGGATTACTGCTCATGGAGCACCATGCTATTCAAGCAGCATGGCTGTGATTAACTGATGTGAGTTGTCTTTGGCTTGATTGCATAGAATTCGAATGAATCCTATAGTGCAGGGTTGATGTTTACCTTTATTTTTGCTGGTATTTTTATTTCTAGATTGTAGCTGTGAGACATTCTCAGTTCTATACTGAGGCAGCAAGAAGTGGACATTCTCACTGAGTTCCTTCGAGTCATCAAACAATATTTACTCAAAAGGTTGGTAGATTATAGGCCTACCCCGGACAATTTGGACAGTGCTATTGGTTGAAAAGTGTCCTTATGACCATGTTTAAACGGCTGATAAAGACATGTAGCTGGAGCTGTTTATAAAGCTGTGTGTACCCGTTGGCCCAGTGTAGGCTTGCTGTAATTTTCCAGGTTTTGTTTCTTTTTGGCTTAAGAGTTGAATGCCTGTTTGTTGATAATAAAGGGTTGATTAAAAAGCCAAGTGAAATGGGACTTAAATAGGATTTGAACTGCCTCTACATGTACCTACCGGGCAATATCGTTGGTCTGGTACATGTAGGTAAGACACTGCTCTAAAATTGCCAAGGTTGTGAGCGCGAATCCCACCTGAGTAATATCCCTTCACAGAATTCATGAAAGTATACAGAGTAGGCCCTATATCCCCAGTGCAACACACATCGGTGCATTTAAGGGTGAAACCATTGAAGTTAAAGGAACACGTTGCCTTGGATCGGACGAGTTGGTCTATAAAAAGCGTTTGTAACCGTTTGTTATAAAATGCATATGGTTAGAAAGATGTTGTAAAAGTAGAATACAATGATCTACACAAATATGCCTCGAAGTTGCGTGGTTTTCCTTTTACCTCGCCGACTAACACGGTCGGCCATTTATGGGAGTCAACTTTTTGACTCCCATAAATGGCCGACCGTGTTTCTTCGTGACGTAAAAGGAAAACCGTGAAATTCCGAGGCATGTTTGTATGGATCATTATATTCTACTTTTGGGTTATCTTTCTAACCATATGCATTTTGTAACAAACGGTTTCAAGCGCTTTTCAAAGACCAACTCGACCGATCCAAGGCAACGTGTTCCTTTAATATAATAGATGTTAAATATGATAGGTCTACAGTATAAAATGTGACTGTTAAACTGAGATTCATCTGAAGCGGTGTCATTGGAACGTTGAACAAATTTTAACTCATTCACCATGGCTGTAAACAGATTTTTCTTTGTATCCTGCAGGTCTGATACTTCACGGAGGCAACGGAGGCAATTGCCTCCGTTGCCCCTTGTCATTGCCTTGGTGCCCTTGAAATGCTCCAGTAGAAATTTACAATTTCCTCATAGGGTGCCCTTTTCCAGAGAGAAATTGCCTTGGTGCCCTTGCCCTTTCAAAAACGAAGCATACAGCCCTGATCCTGTCAAAAAGCCCAATTCACTCTGTATATACTCTCTCACTGGGGTTGAACAACAGCCGCCCTTTTCACAATATGCTTTGCTTTACCCCAGGTCTGCCATACTCTGGGAATCTTGGATATTGCTTACAAGTTTATTATCCGTGCATTGTAAATGTATTGAGCTCTAGTTGGTTTGACTCCACGATTCGAACCCATGGTTTACAATCTGCAGTGATGAGAAGTAATTATACAAGACTTGATATCACTCAGTGTTGATCAAGACATGACTCGTTTGCTAATTTTCTCTCTGAGCAGATGTCTCCACTAGAGTAGGACTTGAACTTTTGACTTCTTTGTTATAATTCCGGGACTTAAAAAAAATTCCCATGTGCCCAGACGGGATTATAGATGTTGGTTTTTATTTTTTACTTATAAAAGTATTTGCATAATTAATTGTTATCTATCTTGACAAAAGCCCTTTTCACACTACTCAATTCCCCAGGGTTGACCCTGACTGTACTTTTAACGCATTGATTGCTTTACCCTTGGTCTTCAGGGTTCGAAATTGCCACAGCCGGGCTACTTATTTTTTCTGTTCGATAGCCCGGAGGGCCAGTGGGAAAATAATGCAATCAATATCACAGTAATGAACTGTGCTGATGGTGTATTGTAAAGTTTGTGCCGTGACTCGAGGCATAATGTGTTTTTCGGGCCACCAAGATCTCATCAGGGCTACTTAAAATTCTTGGATTCTAGCCCTGCTGACTACCATGAAAGTACACTTAATTTCGACCCCTGGTCTTCCCCGCCTAATGGGCATACCCGGGGAAAGGCCATCTCTGCTCTGGAGTAGGGGTAAGTGGGTAGAGGTCTTCTTGAGACTTGCAACTAAAACCCCTTCGAATAGGGACACAGTGTGAAAGTGCGCTGGGGTAAGAACAAGTCACGGGGGGAGGAGGGGCCTCCCCAGGGCTGTATTCCACAGGGATAAGAGATATAGTGTGAAAAGGGCTAAAGATTTTTGAAATTTAACACTCAATAAAACCCGGTTCATACTTTCTGTGAGTGCGAATGTGATACAAACTGCGACATCACAGCCATGTTTTCACTCTAGATGTTCCGTAGGAGATGAGCACATTTCAACTGATGCAAACTGTTTGTGACGTCAAAATTCGTTCAGCATTCGCATTTGCAGGAAGTATGAGCCTGGCTTTAATTTGTGTGCACATTAAAGCGAAGTTTCTCTTAACAAATAAACTATGACAGCCATTCTTGACATTCTACCTTTTTCTTTTCTTTTGTGACAGCCAACATTATGGAGGACACAACGCCCGATTTTCAAGATTTACTAGCTGCGTTTGACATCCCAGATATGAGGGTAAAGATCAGTGAAGTCCGATCCCTCGCCCCGGTCAGCTCTTCATCCGATGTGCCTAAAACAACCCCTTTAGCATCCACTTCAAGCGCCCCCATTGTCAAGCAAGAACCAGGTGTCAGCATCCCCGAACCAACATGGAAATCTACAGGAGACGATGACGCTAGTCATCAAGGACAAGGGTCACAATTCTCTGATGAAGATAAACTTAATCCAAACGTCTCGGTGGCAGCAACTTCCACGACTCAACCAGAAAGTGTCAACGCTAATGGATCCACAGTCAGCAACGGTGACGGCGGACGTAATTTCTTCCAGTCGTTTCGGGAAACAGACTTGGTACAACGTAAGGTTGTTTCCTCAACTCTTCTGGCCAACTCGTGGGCTAAGTCTTCAGGCACGCCAACTGTCACCATTGTTTCGAGACCGATCCGAGCGCAGAAAGCGCCACCTATAGTTACATCTGTGCAAAAGCTTGGGAGACCGGCCTCGTCCATCAGTAGTATCCAGTTTTCCAAAGGTTCACAGAAAATAGTTGTGGCGAATAAAAACCTCGTGACAAATGTGCGTACTGTAACCATGGCCAATAGCAAGCAACCCTTGGTTGTTCCTTTGAGTAAGAATTCAATCCCACCGTTAGTATTCGGCAGAACTGGTAAAAAACAAGTTATTGTAAATGTAACAAGTTGCAATACGGGAACGAAGAGTACACCTGCGGTAGTTAGCAGTAACCCAGAGAAAAAAGCTGTCAAACTATCACCTGAGAGCCTCCTGAAACGCATCAACCCGATTCCTAAATACGTCCCAAAGGCCAAGCAGTTCTTAGACTGGGCGCAAAGCAGAAGTCCGTCACAGAAGAAAAAATCCACACAAGTGACGCACCCATGCGACGAATGTGGCGACATTTTCGTCTGTGAATCCAGTCTAAAAATGCACATGGAACGGCGTAGCGTGCAGATTTTCTTCAGCTGCATCTTTTGCTTGGGTCGTTGCCTAATGTTCTACAACAAGTGCAGCTTCTTTGCCCACTTGAGAAAACACAGTCAAATGATGAAAGTGAACATGAACTACACCAGTCAGATTGCTAAAGCTAAAGTTTCATCCCTCACTGTCCTCAATAAGGAAGTTGTTCAGGTGGATAAAAACAAGACTGTTTCATTGGGAAATGAAACGACAAAAAGCAAAGACACAGACGAGTCGACTCCGAACCATCTGCCATCGTCGGACAAAGAGATTGAACCTCTTGAAACGACTGGGGATACACAAAGCAGTGATGCAGCTCCAGCTAAAGCACAATCTACTGAGATGGTGTTCAAATGCAATGTCTGTTTGATGCCATACAAAACCATGTTGGGTCTTCAGACGCACATGCAACACAGACAAGCCGGCGTGTCTAAGTGTAACATTTGTAAAATGGATTTGCCCAACAACTGTCAGCTGAGAGCTCACACCACAATGCACTCTGAGACGGCCTCTTCCTGGGTGTGCCCCGAGTGCTCCAAGGTATTCACTAGCTTGAAGCTATTCAGCACTCATATCACTAACAACTGCTTACATTGGTATCGTCAGCTGCGCTATGAATGCACCCTCTGCTCCAAGTTTGTTGTCAACTACACCGACCACTTAGACAAGGGACACGAGATGTTGTTCTATCGTTGTGTATCTTGTGCGATGGCGTTCAAGACGCTTCAATCTTTAAAGGAACACAGTGAGCAGAAGCATCAAGTGCAGCCTGGCTCTCCCTTGTGTCGAATCATCTCCAAGTGTCCATTCTGCGAGACCGTCTTCATGCAGAAACCCTTACTCCTAGCGCACATAAGAGCACACATTAGCCAGAACAAACAGAAGAGCAAGTACGGCTATAACTGCTACGTCTGTAATACAGTGTACCCTAATATTGTTCACTTCAAGAAGCATTTCGAAAAGTCTCACAAATTCCACAAGCAGTTCCACTGTGACTACTGTCGTCGACGGTTTCTTCATTACGATGATCTACTGTCGCACTTCAAGACCGGGACTCCCTCCGGTCTCTCTCTTTCCAAACCATCGGGATCAGACGGTGTTTGTAAAGCCGCAAGCTTAAAGCGATTCAAGAACTACGTCGACCACGGAAAAGAGGCAAAGACTCCTGAGTCTAATTCATCAGCCTCTGAAACATCTGAATCGAGTCCGTCCCACTCGACGACTGATGCAAAGCATAAAGAGCAGGCACTCAATAAGCTGTACGTCAAGAAGACGCGAAGCTGTCCAGGTTGTAGGAAAGAAGGTAAGGTCAACTACTTCCAGAAAGAAACAGATCTTAGAGCTCATATGAGTGAAGTTCATCCTCAGATGAAACTCTCTGTTATCAACTCTGAAGAGTGTGTCAAGTATGTGACCATCAAACCCAAGGAAATCAAATCATCTGACCCTAACAATAAGGAGGATAAAACAAACTCAAACCCAGATGTCGATTCGAGAAAACGTAAAAATAACTCTGAAATCGACGAGGACAGTTCAAAACAGAAAAGAGCACGAACGAGAATCAACCTGCCGACCGAGTTCGACTGCGCCAAGTGTGACCATCATTCAACTGATAGGTCAGAGTTCAAAGTTCACATTGAAGCCCACCGACCCGATCGCTCTTTCTCGCAGTGTGAAGAATGCGGCATTTGTTTCCGTATCGAGGTAGCTCTACGTAAGCATCTGTTCATCAAGCATGGTATTAGAGAGTTCAAGGCCTACAAGCTCTCTTTAGAAGGTGATACTTCATGCCAAACACCAGATATCAGCATTACAAAGACCGATGTTAGTGTTACAGACAACGAACCCGTATCAACGCCTACAGTGTTACCTTCTCCGAAAGCCGGGGCATCGAGTAGAGCCACGCCATTAGAATGCAAGGTGTGTTACAAGACATTTCAACAAGAAGCAACTCTACGAGTTCATATGAGAAATCACGGTATGGCGTTCATTCGTTCTAAACGTTCCATGAGCGGTGACTAAGTACAGGCCGCGCTGTGCCAATGTCAATCAATAATAACATTCCATGTTGAGATCAGGGCCCAATTTCATAAAGCCTGTACAAGCACAAAAACCTGCTAACCACATCAAAATCTTGCTTAGCAAAAATAGGTTCCCAGCCAATATTCCATAAAGTTTACATTAGGGAGGTTTAGCTGCACGTTACGCGAGCAAAAACTTAAACGTGAACGTCAGAAAATTGCGTTGTTTCTAGTTGGCGTCACCACTTTGGGCTTATTTCATGCTCACGCATGATGTCTGCACGTATAAATATCTGACGTGAGAAATGGTAACTTCACGTATGCTTAAAACGTGAGATTTTTAGAACAAAATTTTCTGAAGTTCTCGTTCACATTTTAGCTCGCTTAACGTGCAGCTAAACCTCTAACAATTGTTACAATTGGTGCCCACTCATTTTTTTGCTTAGCAAGGCGATTTGTTCAGCAGTATTTTCTGCTATAAACAGCTTTATGAAATAGGGACCAGGAACTTCCTGTTCAAACTCAGAAACACAACTAAGTGTAAACTCATGCTACACGCAAACTTTACGTGTATTCTAAGTTTATGTTGACAATATACAGTGTTGTCCTGGTTTGGTTCGCGCCGTGTATATTTTTGTTTTGCCGCCGGTTTTTGGGTCATCAGAAAGATTTTTCTAAGAATGCCTGATCAGAGGTTGTCTAAATGGTGTTTGAAGCTTTGCATGGTGTGGAGAATAAGAGCAACTATGAATATAAACATGAATTGTAAACTTGCAGGTACAACCATAAATACGAGCAGAGTATACTGTTCGAAACCTCGAGACTGAACCGCCTCTTTTCAGAGCCACCACTCCTTCAACGGAGATTTTACTCGTGGTTGTACCTGCAAGTTTACTATTCATATTTATATTTATACATGTAGTTACTCTTAAGAGGTCGTCTGTTAAAGTATTTTGCACCGTATAGAATGTTGTAGACATCTCATCGATGTCCTGGTTGATGTTTCGGTTGTCTTTGAGGAGTGCCTGATTTTGGAATAGGGAGTTACAAATGTCACACAAGTTATTCTTTACTGATCATCGACTTCCTTTTAAAAACAGAAATAATGAAGTCCCTGTAAGTTCCCGAGTTTTGGAGAAGAATTAAGCAGAACATACAAATCAGGAAAATATTTTTTTTTACAGTCTCAGAATTCTTGATCATGAAACACAACGAAGTGTACTTTTTAAGCATTTATTTTCATTTTCCATCATGTATTTCTGCCGTAAAATAAAAACAAGAACCAAAAGCTTAGGCTAAATGGTTTGTAATCAAATTGCTCAATGAGATGTTTGTTGAAAGCAGAATTTCAAAGTTTTGATCAATCTGATGAAGGTTGATCGTGCTGATATATGCATACGTGTACATTGTACATGTAGGGTCACTCCTTGATCACAGTGGCATTGTTTGACTTATTAATTTGTACATCTTCTTGGACTGATTTCTTCCAGTAAAATTCTGCACAGCAAAGTATTTTAACTGAACTAATTTTGTGCACATTGAATACTGATAATGGCAATTTTCGAGTAGCGATTGATGGATTTGATGTAGAATTTTGCTACACAAGGGAAATAGTTTACTGATACTACTCTAGAATCAATAAAATGTGTTGTTTTTAATTCCACAAATCCTCTAAAATCCATTGATGGTTTTGACCAGATGTTACAGTGATTCAGTCTTACTTAACTTATTACCATGTTTGGTGTTAGGCTAGTTATTCAATAAACTGTATTGATTGATAGTTGTTTTGGTGTTGAATGATGTTAGATATATACAGAAAACAATTGGGAGACTTTAGGACGGTCCTTTTTCTGAGTTCTCGCAGGTATTGCGCATGCTAAAACCTATGCGTACAATACTGAGCAAGAAAATTAGGTTGCACTCTTGCGGGTTCACCGTGGATTTGCATCGTTACGCCATTAAGTTTCGTTAAGAAATGTTAGCATGCCTTTTCGTGTGCTTACGGTTAGCAGCGCTATGATATGGACATCGTACAGTAAGCACAAAATTTGTCGTTTTAAAGCAGAAATTGGGCCAAGAAGACTAAAAGGCCTTGGGAGGATGGGATTTAACGAAAGCACAAGAATTAATATTCAATCTGTGGGATGACTTTTGTGAGTCTGTCTAACTGAAAGCTTCTGAAAGTCATCAAGTAAATAAGCGCACTTTAATAAGTAATGCAAACAACTGTTTTGTACATTTTCTTACATTTTGAAATCGTGTATTCTGAATTAAATATTGTATTTGTATATTGAGTGTTTATTTTGTATGTTTTAAAACGATTGCTTTCTCGTCAGCAACTACATTTAAAGAAAATCAAACGTTGCTTAGCAAGGCTACCCTTAATACAGTTGTGATGTACATTGTGTACCCACTCCCAAAAGATGGAACCACCATTCAATGTTAAATAGTTTAAAATTAGTTGCATTCTTTATTTCAAATGTTTTTACTTCAATACTTCAGTTTTATATAAATAAGTGCAAAACTCATTTGTACAATTAAAAAATAGTTTGTTACACAAATACTGAGAATTATTTGAATAAGACAAATGTTTATATATTGTACATTAATTTAGAGCATTAAGTTTAGTCTTTGTTGTATTGATACATATTATGTAAGGTCATTGTGCATAGTTGTTCACGTAATTTGCATTCTCAAGCTTGGCGTTTATTGATCCAATTTCATTGAATTCTTTATTATAGTAATCCACACACATAATCAAAATGATCTGGGACAATTTGGGATAAAAAAAAATGTCCCGCTGAAAATATTTGCTAAGCAGCTAATATTGGCCAAGCAGCAGTGAACTTTTAACCAGTCACTTGCTATTATATGATAATTAAACTGTGGTTGGTGAACCCATTCAAGCTAAGAGAGGTTTGTGTGAATATATCACTTTTTGAGTAGTGTTGGTTCTGGAAAAAAAACCTGTGGTTATTGACTCAACATTTTTATCAGGAGAATGCTGGATTCTGTTACTGGATTTTGCTCACGATATTCGCTCATGATATTCATGCTAAGCAACATTAGTTTGGGTTTGCTAACTTTTTTCATTCATGAAATTGGATCAATTTAAAGGTTTTGTGCTCCAGCTCTAGGGTGAATACTTATTCATACAAAATGGTTATTTGTCACCATTTGAACTGTAGTGTACAAATAAGAATGGAATATTCTGCTTCTGTAAGTAGCACCGTGAACTGTGATTTTTTTTAAGTCGAGTAGAAGCAAGATGTGATGAAAGCAATGAAGTTGTAAATATCTACATTTGTATCATGATTGTTATCAAAAGAGAATTTTGGAAGCATCCTTGAGGTCAAAGTTCAAGAGTAAATTTGCATATAATAGAACTTTTGGTGATGGCACTTCTGGTGGCCATTACATGTGCTTCACCTTATCCCCTTTCCCAAAACGGTTGGGGGATATCAAATCCTTCCAGTACATGTTCAAAGACTACCTTGACTTGAGCCCGGTTCATACTTCCTACGAATGAAACGCAAATTTTGACTTCAAAAAGTTCACAACAAACAATTGGGAAGAGTTGAAATGTACATTCATTTTGACGTCAATCTGTTTCACACGTAGCATTTGTAGGAAGCTTGATAATCCATTAATGGTGTGCACAATGCAGCCACTGTCTTTGTAAAGTGAGTGATTAGATAAGAGATTGTTTATCCTACTCAGTGGAATTAACATATCGGCAGGAAACAAAATAAAATGCACATCTCGGAAATTGCAGTGATTCAACGTTTAGTTTACTGAAAAGTTTACAAATGTCTGTTGATGCGATCCATTTCATGTAATTTGAACTATACAAGTAGGTTTTTATCTGCTAAAGCGTACTTCATCATCATGACAGGTTGATAAAATAATAAGAACTTACATTCTTGTTGTGATTCATTTATTGACTCCTTGGACCAACATCACAAATTTCTGCTAAAGCATATTAAATGAGTTACAAATTGTACATATGAAAAGTTATCTTGACTTGTTATCTAATTCTAGTAATGCTGAAGCACCTCTATAAAATTGGGCCCAGGTGAAATGGGTCAAAGAGTGAAGTTAAAGCCATGGCCGCAGATTTTAAGAAACTCTAGGATTAATCCTATTTCGAGTTAGAACGAGTAACTCGTCCTAACTTGGGATGGGTTCAATGCGTCCTAACGTCTGAATACGGAACTTAAATCGTCTTAAGTCCTTAGATTTACATGTATCCAGTTAGGAAGAGTTTGGTGAAATCAACAGCTGAACACCTTTGGTACTTGTCAAAGATCAGTCTTCTCACTTGGTGTATCCCAACATATGCATAAAATAACAAACCTGTGAAAATTTGGACTCAATTGTTTGCTGAAGTTGCGAGAGAATAAAAAACCATCCTTGTCCCACAATTTGTGTGCTTTCAATTGCTTGTTACCAAGTAAGTTTTTATGCTAATAATTATTTTGAGTAATTACCAATAGTGGCCAATGCCTTTAAGATACATGAAGGCCCCTACATGTGAACCACAGATGAACATGGGAAGCACAGCTTAATGCAAATAGTATTTCTAATCATGGAAGACAGTCTCACATGGAAAGTTATCATAAATAAAATACCTACCAATCCATAGCTTGGATAGATTTAGAATGAGAATATCGTCAATGTCTTGTAGAATGTTCTTTATATTTGTTTTGCTCTAAGAAAACATGGCATTTTTTTGTTCATGACTTTTTAAATTTCAACAAAATTACACGTGCATAAGTTGCAACACTTAATTGAGTAGAAAACATACTTTATATTAAATTGTTCATTTATCTGTAGCTGTTATATATAAAAAACATAAACTGGAAAGACAAGATTATTTCAACCTAATTTTAAATACAAAATTTATACCAATTTAAAAAGATAAAACTTGAACACAATACAATCTAAAAATAATTTTCCTTTTTTAGTCACATTAAGATGCAAGTTGTAATAGTAGCAAGTTCAGAACTCTGAACCCTCCAATTGTTTTGCAAAGTTTTATTTCAGATTAAGATTTATCCTAAGTACTAAAAATCAACAGCAGAATTACGTTGATACAAAATCAACCCAATATGTATACAGCATCTCAATGTCTCCAATTAACGCAATCTAGATATTTGGACAATCCATCAAAAATATATACCTGGATTTAAATGCAATTACATTTTCTGACTAATTTATTAGTCATATTCCAAAATCTTGTCTTACCCAAAAAATAAATACAAAACAGTCGTATTTGTTTTTTGTTAACATTGTACACAAGGTGCGTAAAGTGACACTTTAAGATTCCTGTCCGTAAAGACAATGTAGACCTTAATCATACCGTCTGTGAATAGTAATAATTAATACTAGAGCCATGTTTTAATTGGACTAATTTTTGCAAAAACAAATTGTTATTTTTCTGTAGAACGACAAAATTAAATCCAATGGGGACGCACAGTAAACTGACCTCCTTGTCAACTTACGGCAACCGTGATGTAAAACTAACAGGCCGAAAGAGTTACGATAACCTAACAACAAGGCTGCTAAAAAGTCCGAAGGAACAGCTCCGCCCTGTAAACCTAGCACGACCTCGCTGTAAAACGCTACCAAGCCGTCGCAGGATATAAAACTGTGGTTGCCAAATGGGCCCCATGATTGGGGAAAAAATACAACGCTTCTGACAAACCTTGTTCCTTTAGACAAAATAAACAATAATTATATGAAAAACATAACAATATAAACTGATATCAAATACTGCAAAAGTAAATAGCTCTAATGAAATCACACAGAGTCTTTGGTAAAATTGTTTCTTTTATTGCAAAATGCTGCAACTTTATAAATTCAGATGACGAACTTGTGTTTTATAACAAATTACAAAGGCTAAAATGAAAACCTATCATCCTTTCTGATTTTATTTTTAAAGATGTTTAGCCACAACAATCCATGAAAACTCAACACACACACATTATAATTTCACAGCTTCAAAAAACAGTAATGAGCCATAAAACCATTAGAATCTACCCACAGGTCATAATTCACAAACATTTTATGGATTTCATAAAAGCTTCAACAAGTTTTCAACAATCCCTCCAACTCCAAATAAAAGGATCTTTTGAGGAACAGTTGAGGGCAAGTGAAGAAGAGGCAGACAACAGAAGTCCAGGTCTGACAACATCCAAGACTTGACAGGCCGAAACACATAGGACAGAGGACAGAGACCTGTGGCAATCCTTGGCAACAAAGGCATCCATCAACAGGCTAGACTTGTGGACAAGTTGTTAATGGTCTGCCGCGGTGAGATAGTCGAGTTGTGGCGGTGCTCTCGTGAGATCACTGCTCTTGCCCGAACTGCTGGTTGCCGACTTCTACTCCCCATTATGGGACCGTAGTTGTGAGAGCAGTAGTCTCGCGGGGCCAGCAGTCTCGCAGGAATCGCAGGGAGATTCAAACGCTATCACCGCGACAGACATTGAATGACTTGTCCACAAGTCTATCATCAGGCCTATGCTTCGTTTTTTAAAAGGGCAAGGAGGGCACCAAGGCATTTTCTCCTTGGTACCCCAAAGAGGAAAATGTAAAATTTCTACTTGAGCTTTTCAAGGGCATCAAGGCAATGACCAGGTGGCACGGAGGCAATCGCCTTTGTTGCCTCCGTGAAGTATCAGGCATCCCCAATGACCAGCACGACGGTCTCAGGATGAGTGAGTGATGAAACTGGTGACTCGACACTCAAAGTTCCGTCAGCAGGTCATGATGATCGCCATTCAGTGTGCTGACTCGAATCATCTCCTGTGTAGTTATACTATAGCGCTTGAATCTTCAAAACAAAATAAAAATATTATAAGTAAGAGTAATTGCAGACAGTCTCACCATTTTAAGCTGGTCATTTGTAAAGTAGGTTTGAGTGCGTCAATTAGTAAAGTGTATAAGTTGACCCGGCCCCTTGGCACACACACACACTGGAAAACAATCATCATGTTAATGAATGAGTAAAAGAGTTCCCAACTCAATATTTACGCCTTCCAAAAGTTAGAAGCCAATCACACATGAATGTGTAACATCCTGTAGAATATATTTCTTTAAAGGTTAAGAAGGTTAAACATGTGGTATTTACTTGAAACTAATTGATGCCATTTATTTGTTACTGCATCAGGGATATAGCTTATTATCAATGGAGAGCAGATAGTTTAAGGATTCTTTAAACCATAGAAGGAGGACCAAGGAGAAGATGACTCAAAATGATGAGGGGACGGAAACACCAAGAAGGGGGGTCAACTCTGGCTGGGTTGAAATGAAGTCATGCAGTTTACACATGGGATTTTCATGAAAATGTATATGTAGTTGGGCTTATGGGCATTTCTAATATGAATGAGTTGACGGTTTGAAAACTAGCGATATGGTACACCATAGGCTACTGGAATGGAATGGATAGTAAAAAATGGTTGACAATGATTTAACTTTGAGTACATTTGTATGAGGTTCATGAAATTGTATGAGGTTCATGAAATTGTCAACTCTGGCTGGGTTGAAATGAAGTCATGCAGTTTACACATGGGATTGTCATGATAATGTAGTTGGGCTTATGGGCGATTCTAATATGGATGAGTTGACGGTTTGAAAACTAGCGATATGGTACACCATAAGCTACTGGAATGGAATGAATAGTAAAGGATGGTTGACAATGGTTTAAATTTGAGTACAATTGTATGGAGGTTCATGAAATTGCCTAAACAATGGTTGAATTGATCAATAACAAATTTGGTTGATTATATCAGGACTCAATCATGGTCAATGTAACAAAATACAACACAAGAAGGAGAGAAGTAGACAGTTGTTGCAAACTTTTGAAGGGATGTTGACATTTTCATTTTGAAAAGGGCACTTCAATTGAAAGCATGTGAATATTTTGAAGGTGTACAAAAAAGCCAAGAAGTGTGCCTACTTTGAAAAGGTGTTGACATCTTCATTATGCAAAGGGCACTTCAGTTGAAAGCATGTGAATATTTTGAAGGGGTCCACGGCCAAGACAAGAGGGCCTGCACACAATGCCGTAGCCTCCATGCCGATATATGTACATGAATGTATTGAATTGTGTTCCCATCTCTAGAGAATACACTGTACACCTTATGCATTGACGTCATCTTAGAGAAAAAACGGTGACGAAACGCACAGATTTGTACGCGCGGCGCACAGTATTGGCCAATGAACAACCTCCTTTTGACCTCTAGGTGAGGGCGCCCTACTGAAATGACGTCATATGCATAAGGTCTATTATGGCTGCTTGATATTGTGGTGTCAAGCATGTTAAAGTTATTACTCTACTGTGGCGTTTTGTAGGATGATGGAGTTTGAGAGCAGAGAATAAACTATGGCTGCTTGCAGTGTTGTAGCTAGACCAATTTTAGTGGTCCATCAAGTGAGAACAGATCAACAAAATTATTCATATTTAGATTTGGGGCCATCATTGCTGGTGCGAATCGGGGGGGGGGGGGGAATCTTGTTGGGCAACAGTGTATTTTCTCAGAGTGCTGGGCAAAATTTCTTAGTTCTGGCGAGGCCCGCCCGGCACCGCCCATCCGTGGCTACAACACTGGCTGATATTGTGGTGTCAATTAGCTATGGCTATTATTCTACTGTGGTATTTTGTAGGATGATACAGGATCGGAGAACAAATAGGTTGAGAATGATCAAACCAGCCCAAGGTGGTGGATGAGAGGTATAGGACGGAGACACACTAAGGATTGGGAATTGGTTTTGATAGTGGTAATGTGAGTGAAGAAATAAAGGTATAGGTTTGTCAGTCACACTTGTTCAACACAACACCATCAACTTACCAACTACAATAAGAACTACTACAGTTGAGCAATTAGTCTGGAGGGTTTAGAAAAACAAACACATCTCAGTACAACAAAATGTTTTTTAACAAACTGGACAAACTTTTCCACATCCTGCTATAAATGAACAATTGGTTAATAAAACATGTCCTAAATGATGATCGTTTTCGACAAATAATAAACAAAATGTTTGAGTATGCTAACTTTAACAGACAGTTAGTATATGAAGTGCAAATACAACCAGACTCTGATCAGATGCTGAAACTAGAACTACGGTGCCACTGCAATCTTACAATCCTAGGGCTCCTGTAAAAGCTGTAAGACCAAATTTGGGGCGAGTATGAAAAAACAAGTATATACTACGCAACAACCATATACAGGCATGATATTTGGTCTTTGGCAAAAAGTAGGTACATTTGATCTAGTACACTGTACTTGGGGCTGACCTAAATGTACACATGGTGTAGGCTTTTAAATGTACACACGGTGTAGGCTTTAATAGACTTTTCAGGCCTCATAACAGTTTTATTATTTCTCCAAGGGCAAAAACAAATCGGAAAGTAGGGGGAGAACATCATGCCTGCATATAGAAATGTTTGTTCTATTTCTTGCCTTGGGTGCATTCGAATAGCTTTTGACGATGATTCCAGGGGCTCACCCAGATCAGCCCCCAGTGCCCTGCTTGTGGAGTGGGTCACTTGGGGGCTGGCCCCAGGTAAACGACGTAATACAAGAGCGATGAGTGGTCGTTGGTTTAGTTCTTGTCAGGGGCTCACCCGAGTGAGCACCGCGGGGTAGACCAAGGGAAGCTAAACGAACGCACCCATATTTAAACACTGTTTGATGAAAGCACTGGGCTCGAATGCACAAAACACTCAGAGTTTTAAAAGGTCTATACATAAAAGTACGGGGAATGACCAACTGTTGTAAGACTCTCTTAATGGGTTGGGGTGGTTATGAAAAGAACCGTCAGAATCTCCCCCAACTCATTTAGAAATTATCATTACATGGTGTTACCGCAAACCTTTCCATATCGTATTTCCTCCATGCAAAGTTTCAAATCCTTCTTTTACTACAAATTTATTGAAAATAAAATTAAGTGGCAACAATATTACTTTACAAGTTCGGCTGGTAGTTCACTCGACTTTGAACTTTGAACTCACCCTCTGCTGCTGCTCGGTTTGTACCCAGGAGGGAAGTCCGGTAACTCGTCCGAAACAGTGTCTCCCTGGTTCCCAGCAGTGCCTTTGTGTACGTGCATGTCCCTCTCGTCAACCAGTGACGATGTTTTACATGAGTGATGGGGTTCTATCGGTGCAGACCATAAATGATCGCTCCGCTTCTCTGTGTTGTTGTTGTGGATATACGGAGCGCCTTAGAGAGTAAATTACACACATTGGTTAGGGGTGGATTTCACAAAGAGTTAAGACTAGTCTTATCTTGAGTTAGGATGAGCCATCTGTTTTGTATATCTCCTAGGACTAGTCCTAAGTGAAATTGCCCCTGGACACTATTGGTAGTTACTCAAAATAGTTGTTAGAATAAAAACTTACATGGTAATGAGCAATGGAGAGCTGTTGATAGTATAAGACATTGTGAGAAACGGCTCCCTCTGAAGTAACCATTAGTTTTTGAGAATGAGGTAATTTCTCACTTAAATAATACAAGAATTCAGTAATATGCCCTGATTGAGGTATAGTGCTATGAGATGAAGAGCTAAAATGAGGTCCTACGTGTACCTTTGTGTGTTACATCCTGACTGAGTTTATTCGTTGAATGCGGAAGACGTAGTTTCTGAGGATAGTGCGGTCCACCATTATGGTGATGATGAGACCTGGCCGGAGCTTGACCATTGGACTGAGTTACTTCGGTTCTCGCATTCTGCGGATGTCTTCGTGTTCCGCTCTGAGATGCCGAAGAAGGATGGCCCTCTGACCTACTGGTAATGACCTGAGAGGAGTGGGTGGTCGATCTGAGATCGGTAACATCACCTGATGACAAAGGGTCATCGTCGTTTTGGTTGAGTACATTACGCCTCAGGGTCTGGGTTGTAGTTTGTCTGTGGTGAGGAAGCGAATCATTAAGAGAGACTGAAAGCTGATTCATGAAAGTTTTATTATCAGTGGTTAAACTCTTAAAATCCTCTTATAAAACTCATGTTTATCCAAGATGAAATAAAACAAGGCAAAAAAAAAAAAAAAAAAAGAGGCAGCGTCCTTTATTCTTCTTTTATAATTTTTAACGATCTCAGACTAAAAAAATAAATAAAATCCTCCTCCTTCCTCTTTTTCAAAAAAGCAGCCCTAACATCTATTAAATCTTAACCCCCCCCCCCACATATCTGGAAACGTGACAGAGTTTTAACCTTTGAAGTAAGAACAATTTACACTTTTAATAGGATTTTAAACTTTGGGAATACAATCTTATACAAAAACAGGAGGCAGCCTCTAAAAAGGACGCGGGCGGGGATGCAAAACATGTTTAGTTTTTTGCCTTTTTATGGTGTTTCCACAACTTACCCATCTCAGCAAACATTACTAATTAAATTCCTCTTTGAACAAAAAAAACACTTTAGCTCAAACTTGATGACTTGAAACTGCTCACCTTTTTGCATAATAGTGTTCATTACCCAATCCAGGGTCTTACTATTAATTTCAACTCTGACCGAAACAGACTTTTGTTTAAAGGCAGTGGACACTATTGGTAATTACTCAAAACAATTATTAGCATAAAACCTTTCTAGATTACGAGTAATGGGGAG
Source organism: Asterias amurensis (assembly GCF_032118995.1). NCBI lineage: Eukaryota > Metazoa > Echinodermata > Asteroidea > Forcipulatida > Asteriidae > Asterias > Asterias amurensis. The sequence goes on from NC_092656.1 coordinate 6,954,805, forward strand.
AGGTTGATAGTATAAAGCATTGTGAAAAACACCCCCTGAAAGTGATGTACATTGTAGTTTTTGAGAAAGAAGTAATTTTCCAATCAAGCTCAAATTTACACAGGTTTGTTATTTTATGCATATGTTGAGATACACCAACTGTGAAGACTGATCTTTGACAATTACTAATAGTGTCCAGTGTTTTTAAACTTGGATGACTTTAAAACTGCTCACCTTTCTGTATAATCGTGTTCATTACCCAATCCAGAGTCTTCTCTACTATGGGTTACACACAGTTCTTCCATACCCAGGGTGGGTGTCGAGCCTTGATGGGTGGTGGGTGGGTATCTCTGGGCGTGTCTATCGTGGGTTCCATTCGTGTGGATGGATTGAGCTGTTGCTGTATGGTTGTGAAGTCTTTGGTTCTGGATAAAGCGAGAGGAATTATGCGGTAGTACAAGTGTGAATAGATAAATGTTTTGTCACAAAATCACCTAAACAATTAAAATACAAGTTATAAGAATAATACAAACCATGAATAATATCATTCTTTCACCAAATAATAAACTATAACAAAAAAGCATACCGACCAAAAGGACCTATGATATGAATGCAAATAGCTCATCGCCTGACCTTTTGACCCTGGTAAAGACTTTCTCAGAGAGTAATTTGCAGGTTTGTTTAGCATTTAAAAAGACATTAGTTTGTAAAGTTGTTAATTTTGTTTTCTGCAATACTTAAAAATAATTTGATTTTGTAGTAAGAGGTAACTAACAAATAGTGTCAATGCAATTAAAAATATGCAATATTTTTAAAAACATTCTATTCTATAATCAGGCATGAGAATGGATGATGATAAAAAAACAGGAAAAAATTCAGTTGATTGGAAATGTCAATATTCCATCACTTTTGTGTGCAAAGCAACACGAGCGCGCAGCGCGAAGTCCCTTACGGCCGGGGTCCTGGGCCCGCTTAAGGGCCCTGGGAGCTATGGGTATTTTAGAAGCTCTGTGGTGCTCTCTGATGCATTTCTGATACCTATTTTTCCAGGTAGAAGTGAGCTACTTTTGTGTGATTTTTCCTTTTTTTAAACAAAAATAATAGGTTTAAGGGAAAATAAGGAATGTAAAGCTCAAAAAATTCAAACAATTTTGGGTTCGCCTGCAATTTTGTTACAATTCCAGAAAAAGAAGGGGGAAAAAAAAAAATAATAATAATATTTTTATTTTTTTGACGATCTTATCCCTTATTTCTGCCCTTGAAAATGCTTTTTGTCTTACCAACAGCCATTTTTATAGGTTCTTGATTTGAAATTCGGTTGTGTAAAAGAATTTTTTTTGCAATTAAATGTTTGTGATTTTAACCATTTTAACGATCCGTCGGCGACGCACACTAATTTTTAAAATATAGGCCTATTTGGCGATAGCGATGTGTTTTTGAGAAAGAGGTTGTTATTCAGCATAGAGTATAACTGGAACGAGGTTGAGATTAGACCCCAACATAGAAATAGAACCAATGAAGAAAGCACGTCGTCCAGACGTACAGTGTGTTTGCTGGTTCCCAATATATCTTTCGCTGGTTGTGAGGCAATAACAGGTACCAGTTTTCCATGGCCTGCCGGCGATCTCAGATTCGTGCCGCACCGCTCATTGGTTCGTGTACAAAAGTCTCCACACGTGTTATCTTTGCTGCAGCAGCAAGCGCATTACACGCAAACATTATTGAACCGTACCACTATAAACGAAGCGAGGAATAAGGCAAGTTTATACATCTGTCGCTGCTGCTGCATGCATGCGCGATGCCAGGAAGACCACAAGCCGTAAACTGGGCCAGCTGCTGGACGGCAATTTATTGTTTAGGTGCCGTTTTTTCATGAACGCCGTGTGGATCCGCGATAATAACAATTACAAAGGTAAACTTACATTGTCTGACTAGAGAAGAGGGATAAGAGAAATCCAAATGTATACCCCCAAAAACCTACCCACCGATTTTCAATTCAAATTCACATTGAACTCGGAGACCACATATTTTGAAGTGAAAAATCCGGAATTCCAGAAAAATCCGGAAGATTCTCATGCCTGTATAATGCTTTTTGAGTTTAATAAAAATAGACAGAAATTTTGTTGCTACCTGGTTTGTATCACTCTGATGACGACCACCGAATAACCCTCCGCCTGAAGTTAAATACCCATTCTGAATCAAAACATCATCCCTCCTATCTGGATCACCCCTACTATCCAGTTGAGAATCCTTGACTTTGTGTGGTGAATCAATACGGCGGTTGGCTCCATTTGCGGAGTACGGGGGTGGTGGGGTGCCATCCGGTTTCCTATAATGTCTTGTAGAATGCTCACTGGCAGTGCTGAGAATTAAGAAAGATTTTTGAACAGTAAACAAATGAGTTTCAATTGACACTGATTTCAACATACATTCATAAATGCCCTGGATAGTTTATCCATTCTGATTGGTCTAGAGGAGATCACATGGCCATCGCATGGTGAGAAGTGTTGAAAGGAAACTTGGCACTAATTTACGCGTAACACAATTAATACATACTGGCATTCAGTATAAAATCTATTACCACGCGTGTGTACGGACAACTACTAAGCCCCCCTCTTTAATTGACTCCTCGCGAGACAGAGCCGGCCAATATGTGACAGGAATTGAAGATTTACAGAAAAGTTTACAGATTTTCCAATATTATTACAGCTTTTTAACAAACAGGGCATTTATGAAGAGGAATGTGGTGACCTAGTCTTGAACATTCGTTAAAAAAAAACCTTGCAGGATTGCAACCCATGCGATAAACTTTAATTTTGACCTTTATCACACAGCCACATGCAACCCTACCAGTTTTAAACAAATGTTTAAAACCTTGTCAGTTTTGTCCTTATTAATCCATTTTGTGAACAATGTAGAAAATAATGAAATTTTACCCGTCGCTGAAGTCTTCACTTCGCTTGCTTCTTGACCGTGAATGACCATGTCGGTGATGATGTCGATGGTGACCGTTTGTTGTTGCACTCTCGGTTCTAGAGATAAATAATATTGATAAAATAAACAATACATCTTGAAGAATCCTCAAGATGATCAAACAATGGGAAACGTGTATGTGAAGCGCACAACTCTCAGCCAATGACAGGCGAACAAACTGTTGGGTCTTGTGTGGTTACATGCAAATAATAAAAAGTAAAATAAAAGTACATGCACACACAATAAAAATATTTAAAACGACCAAAGTAAAGCAACAGTGAGATGCCCAGGAGAGCATAAAAATTAAAAGTATAACTGTCGCCAAAAGGCGTATGTCTCCTTAAAAGGGTCTATTGACCCAATTCACCTGATGTCCTCATCAGAACAATCTTGTCACTGTGCGTTATTCAGTGCAGTGCCCTTTTTAGGCGACGCTGCGTTTACATGTAAACCTATTGGCCACCAACATGGTGAGCGTGGCACAGTCGCTGCGTGTGACGTGCGTGAAAGGGGTCTATACAAGAAAAACAAGGAATCAAACATAGGGGAAAAAACTGTTTTGTACAAACAAGTGAGGGAGCCACGAGTATTGACACTTTAATTTGTCAAATTTAAACAGAAATTCCTCTCAATAACACATATAACTATATAAATGATTTGTTTTCAGTTAAGAGCTGCATGATTGGAAATGACAATGCTGTCCACCAGATACATGTAGGTATAAAAACATTTTGACATTTAAAGTGATTTCCCAAGGCACCCCAGACGGATCAGAAATAAGTCTGCTTTGACCTTAGTGAGTGCACTACTTGGGTCTTGTGACCTATCATGCAAGGGGTATATAAAAGAAAACAAAACACAAGGAAAGACTTCTCTCACAAACAAGTTTAGGGGGCTGCGAGTATTGTCATTTAGACTTACACAACGTTTGTGTAGGGAATATTCCTTCTCTCTTCCTCAGTGTACTGTGCTGGGTCCACCAGATCCTTCTTGATATGTTTCTGGAATTCTACGTCGGTGGGATCGTCAACCAAAACCCTGAATAAAAAATATTCAACCATTTTATAGATTCAAGCCAATGGGATCCCAAAGGATTTATTTCTCTACTGGGGAAATAATTGTCTGTTCATTTAACTGATCTAACGTCTTCTGCAGGTTTTTCATTAGAACTTTGTCATTGTATTCTGTATAGTTGGCATTAAGTCTGAGATCCAGACATATACCATGGCTGATTCATGGCCAAGACAGTCCACACAAAAAAACCTTTTGCATATTATGAGAACCTTGTTGTCTTAAATTTTGTCAAAAGAGAGATTTTGTTTTCGACGACGGATGGTTCTGCAACGGTTAGTAGTTCTTTGCCAAACGTTGTAAATTTCAGCACAACGCAGAAATTGAAGGACGACCATCCTCAAAGCCAACGCATGTGCAGATGACGCCAAAATGTCATAATTACCGTCGCAGACCCACCCGTCGTCCAAAACAAAAACTCTCTTATCTTTCATTGTGACAACGATATTCTCAACAACAAAAACTCGTAAAGTTCTGACAAATTAATCTCATGGCTAAGCATTTTGGCACAGAGTGGTTAAAAGGAAAGAATAAATCTTACCCATCTCGTAGTCTCTTGACAATGATACCTTGACCTTCTCTTAGTTCACCTCGCTCCGATTTCTTCTCTTCTCTTGCCTTCCATTGCCCATCAGAGTTCACCATTCGTTCCCTGCATCAACAACAATCATTTATTCATTTTAGGCCAAATCAATCTTTTCCTACCAAGTCGTATGAAATTGCTGATGTTTTTATTGGGATGTATTTTCAATTCCCACTAACGACCTGTCTTTTGTAACAGAAAATTAATGTAATTCTGTAGATTTTGTGAATGAATAAAGTGCTTTTTAAAAAAGGCAAAAAGTCAATCAACAATCAATCAATCAATCAATCAATCAACCAATCAACCAATCAAATGACACCCTACAACTCCATACCCAATGATCTTTCTTTACCTTCTTCTTCTTCTCCTATCGTCGTCATGTTTACTGAACTCAGATTCACTACCACTGCTTGCTCCTCGAGACCGAGATCTACAAATAATTCAAACATCAAACAGATTAAAAGTTCCACTGGGGTATAAGGCATGTGAACAGTTTGAAAGGGTCTATAGATTGTTGACTTGTCCTCACCTTCTTTTCCTGTGTTGATGATGATAAGACTCGTGATCACTGCCTCCATCTGATGATACGACAGATCGTCTCCGTCTGTAGAAATCAAATAAAACATGATGCAGGTTTTTAAAAAAAAAGAGCAAAGATAAATTGCTGTCCCAATCATACAGTACACAAACCAGGGGTCGATTTCTCAAAGAGTTAGGACTCGTCTTATCTCGAGTTAGGACGAGTAACTCGTCTTAACTTAGGATTAATCTTAAGGTCTGCATGCTATAGTGCAGGGTTGGGACTCGTTCTAAGTCCTAAGATTAGTCCTAAGTTAGAAAGAATTTTGTGAAATCGACGGCAGGGCACAAATTTAACATCTAGGCCCAGTGATTTCAGTGTCGGGCCAGTAAGCTAAAGACAGGACAAGTCCAGTTGTCTAGGATTTTGTTTTTCAACTCAACATCTGCTTAAAAAAAAAAAAATGCTCAATGAATTGAGTCTCACAAATATGGTTTTATATTCTTGTTATTTTATGAATTTGATCTTAATTATTAAACAAATATATATATTAGATGAACGTAGTGACACGCTTCACATCATCATAATCATCATCTATATATACATGTGCTTCTTGTTTTTAAATGCTACAATTATTGCTTTTTTTTTCTTCATCTTTTTTTAAATTTTTTTGAGGGTTAAAAAAAACAGATTTTCAGTTAAACAATGAAGAAATCACTTCTGTGGTACATACCTTCTTCTTGAACTGTAAGCAGCCTCCGACTCGCTCTCTGATCTATCACCATGGCGATGAGACGGACCGGGTGATTTTGATCGTGCTCGATGACGATGTCGGGAGGCTGAGCTGCGGACAGACACTGGGGAGCTACCCGGTGGTGTGAACAGACCCCTATGTAAATGCAAATTACAGATAGTCCTTTTTAGAGCAATGCATTAAATATCATATCATTCTCTTTATGTTTGTTCTTCTTTAAAATTGCGGGAAAGGTAGGTTGAAAGAAATAATAACTAAAATTTTTAATTCAGTTTTTGTTTGAAAATTTGCGAACTAACACGGACGGCTGTTTTGTGGAGTGTGACTCTACAAATTGGTGTACCGTTCACAACGAATAAGGACACCATGCAACTTCGAGGCATACTTGTATGGATCATTACATTCTGCTATTAAAACATCTTTATATATACACATTTTATAACAAACGGTTCTTAACGCTTTTTTATTGACCAACTCGTCCGATCCCAGACAAAGTGTCCCTTAAAGTTAGAGTGTACAGCAGTGAAGCATCTCATCACCACAATAAGACAGATAGATAAACTTACATCCTTGCTTGCTCTGCATCTTCCCACGGTACAGAGCGTGTACTTATTCCTGAGGTTGGACTGCCTCGTCCACTTTGCCCACGGTGAGTAGATAACCTGAAATAACCAATCAACAACATTTATTTCCAAATTCCTCAAATAAATATAATAAACACACTGTAAACAAAGTAATACAAGAACTTTTGGAATTGGGGGGCACATCTAAGTAAGCACAGCCTGTGTAAGGAAGTGCCCATTCAAAAACAACCACAATATAGTTAATACCCGACATACTGAAGTATTTTATTATTTGAGTGAGAAATTACCTCTTTCCTAAAAAATTATGTTACTCAGAGAGAGCTGTTTCTTACAATGTTTTATACTATCAACAGCTCCCCATTGCTCATTACCAAGTCAGTTTTATGCAGCTAACAATTATTTTGAGTAATTACCAATAGACCCTATTCTCAACGACAGCGCACATATAAGCGAGTTTCCCGTCCACCATTTTGTGTGTCAAAACGTGCACAAAAGGATGGTACACGTGTTTACGCACCTCCGAACAATGCGCGTCTACCATTTTCTGCCTTTTTGGGGAGTCCATTCCTGTGTGCTGCCCGTTGTGAATAGGGTCTATAGTGTCCAGTGCTTTTAAGGAATGATGAGCAGTTAATCTTTACCTGTGGGCTGGTTGTGGTGATAATCTCAGAAGGATCCCGTTAGGACTAGATGGATTATTATCGTCTATAAACACTGCATCGTCAGACGTTACATTCTTCAATGAAATATCAGTCTGCGACAGACGACGGTTGTACTTCCGGCTCGGAGCTCGGTTGACTTGCTGCTCGGGTCGGCTTAGCTCCGATGACGCTTCTAAGGCCTCCCTTTGGGTGCGCCCTCTTTAAAGGGGAAATCAAAGGGGGTTAGAAATATTAGTAAAACTATTACTGTTGATGGAAAATAAAAACTGGGTGTCCAAATTGTTCACTTACAAAACATTTACATGTAACTGTAACAGATAGAACAGGTTGTCCAAATTTAAAACAGGGGTGTCCAAAAGACACCAGACACCCCTCTGGCTATCACTTTGCCAGTCTTCACTACAAAAAATCTTCAACACAGATTAAAACTGAGCCGGAGATTCCTTTCACAAGACAATATCTAACCCAGAGAAAAGTTAACCCAGTTCCATACAAACACCCGGATTGATGGGTTCACCCTTGTCCTGGGCAGGGTTAAATTTTACCCAGATTAAGCCAGTTTGGGGTTTGTTATAGGACGAGTCACACTGCAGCGATAACGAAAACGATAATGATCGGGACGCAAAGAGAATGCATTCTATATGAATGAGCGTGTGCGTATTCTGCTTGGAGCAATCCAACCAATAGAATGCATTCTCTTTGCGTCATGATCGTTATCGTTTTTGTTATCGCTGCAGTGTGACTCTGACTTTAATCCAGAGAATTTGTATCCCTGAAAAGTGTAGCGTGTAGAGGTTAGAATTCTTACGTATGTCTGAAGCTGGAGCCGGAGAAGGAGAGTTTTCTTTGGTGTATGGGTTCATCTCCAGCCTGGGGTAATCTGAAGAATGCATGCTGCTCTACACAGCACTTCCATAGGTGCTTGCAAGCAGAACGAGTAGATAGCTTGAAGACGCAGTCATCTTCATCACCCTAGAGTCACAAAATCACAAAAATAGTCAGTGCAATAATGTATTTCTGGGAGTAACCGTCGGGATTAAGAAATCCTGGCGGGATCCCACTCATTTTACCAGGATAGGTCATTCACAAGAACCTTCATTCAGGACAGGATAGTTCTCAACCGGAATCCTGGTGGGATTACCGGCGGAAAAATTCACAGCTGGGACTCAATACAGGACAAACATTGTCTGAAGAAAGAGATCTTCTTCCATTCATTGACTTTAACTAAAAAGGATGTGCTTTCATAAACAGCGCCCTCTACTGCCAAAACAATGCAGCCCGTATAGTGAATATAATGATGGTAGAAAACTTCTTACAGAGGTGCTGTAGTTTTAAGAGAAATTAGTAAAACAATGTCACAAAAATTCATGTAGGCCTATTACATATTTACCAGGACTGGTATTTTAGAACTCTCCAGAAAACATTGTCCATGATTTTCACTTTTTTTTTCTCTCAAAAAAATAAAGAAGCTGAATTTTCTACATGACAGGATTATTCCATTACAATCTTATTCATGTCATGGCCTTAAAACCTGACCTATCAAAACCCTTTAATACCATCAGACAAAAATAAAGAGATATTTTCGTAAATGTTCAAAAAAGAAACATCTAATATGTGTAGAGTGTATTCCATTCTGGTTTTGTAAAATGAATGCAGACCCCACTCATGTCAGAGTTAGGAATGCTGGTTTGTGGTCTGTCAGGTATCACATTAACCCCCCATCAAATCAGCCATTACCACTATATGGGTCATAAATACACACCAACTTGTCAGCATTGACTACTGCAAGCTATAAATCTCAATCTCAGTTTTGACTCGAGGTTAACACAGTGGTGCTGGAAAGGTATAGCACACTGTTTTTCAAAATTGTCTTCATTTTATGTGTGCTGTTGTTTCAGTCTGTTTTTTGTATAGGCGCTTAGACACCTTTGGTAATTGTCAAAGACCAGTAATCTCACTTGGTGTATCCAAACATATGAATAAAATAACAAATCTGTGAAAATTTAGACTCAACTGGGCGTTGAAGTTGCAAGAGAAAAACACATTTGTTGCACAATTGTGTGTGCTTTCAGATGCCTAAAAAGGCTTCAGGCCTGAAGTCTTTTTCAGATTCAAATATTTTAGTGAGAAATTACCTCTTTCTCAAAAACTACATGTATGTATGTTACTTCAGAGGGATCCGTTTTGTACAATGTTTTAAACTACATGTATTTCAACAGCTCTCCATTTATACTTGTTACCAAGTAAGTTTTTATGCTAACAATTATTTTGAGTAATTAACAATAGTGTCCAGTGCCTTTAAATATCAAGGGCCAGGGCCAAAGTTGTGCCAGATTCGTTTCCAAAACACCAGTATAAAATCTTTGATTTTAAAGGCAGTGGACACTACTGGTAATTGTCAAAGACTAGCCTTCACAGTTGGTGTATCTCAACATATGCATAAAATAACAAACCTGTGAAAATTTGAGCTCAATCGGTCTTCGAACTTGCGAGATAATAATGAAAGAAAACAACGCTCTTGTCACACAAAGTTGTGTGCGTTTAGATGGTTGTTTCTCGAGACCTCAAGTTCTAAACCTGAGGTCTCGAAATCAAATTCGTGGAAAATTACTTCTTTCTCGAAAACTATGGCACTTCAGAGGGAGCTGTTTCTCACAATGTTTTATACCGTCAACCTCTCCCCATTACTCGTCACCAAGAAAGGTTTTATGCTAATAAATATTTTGAGTAATTACCAATAGTGTCCACTGCCTTTAAAGTTCAATACTTACATCCATATTCTGCACCACCAGAGTGAATTCCGTGTCTTTGAAGTACACTTTGGAGATGCGAGGCCTGTAAATGCAGGACAAAGTTTCTCGGGTTTATTCTCTTATTTTTAATCTCAAATAACAGACATGATTTCTGAGAACCAAGTCTTTGATGTTTTACTTTTATTCTGGTGAAATGATGGCTAAACCCTTATTTTAAGCAAAGTACTGCTGTGAGTGTGCTCTTATAGTGACGAACATTGGATACAAAGTTAGACCACAGATAAAGGTGGGTCCATTGGTTTAACCCATTAGGTTCGAATCCCAAGCCGTGACACTTGTGTCCTTAAGCAAGACACATAACCATTGCTTCGTCCTTCGGATGGGACGTAAAGCCGTTGGTCCCATGTGTTGTGTAAACGCATGTAAAAGAACCCAGTGCACTTATCGAAAAGAGAAGGGGTGCGCCCTGGTGTTCCTGGCTGGATTGGCAGCATATTGCGCCACAGCACCTTGTAAACCATTGCTTAAAAGGATTAGGTCTAATACCTCAAAATTCGCCCCACTCCTTGCAGTAATAATACCTAGCGCTTTGTATCCTTTGGCAAAAGGCGCGTTATAAATACGGTTATTATTATTGTACACTGCCTTGATGCATGTTAAAAGGAACAGACCAAGCAAAGAGGGGCAATACCTTGTTAGGCCTTTTTTTATCGACCATACATGATTATCAGCAGACCTTTTCCAGGCCTTGATTTTTGTTCTTGAAGGGGCACAAGAATTCTATGAGGAAAGGTTCAATTTAATATGGAACTTTGTAAAGGGCACCACAGCAAAAGCACAGGGCACTTCAGCAGTTGATGTGCCATGGGTTATTTGGAGGCTTCCCCATTCATTCAAACACTGTAGGCCTATTATAACTTACACTTATTTCAACTCATGTACTATTTTGCTAATTATTTGATTATTTATTTGTTTATTTATTTATTTCATACAGCATCCACATTGCAAGGGCCAAAAAAAGATGAACAAAAACGTCAGTAATTAAGAATAAAGTACCAGAGAAAGGACACAGTATACAGACGTAAAACACAATCACACAAAAATTGATGAACAGACAGTCAGCACACTCTGAACCAGACATTCCCCACTAATAAAAATCCAACAAATTGATCTTCACTTTCATAATGACAAAACAGATACAAACTGTCTGAATACAAGAATTTGTTTACTACGCAGGGTCCAATGTATTTTCTTTTTTAATTGTTCACACTCGGAGTTGATTGCACTTTTCATTAACGCCAGAGTCTTTTGTAACCTCGTTTCTACCTCCGTGATTCAACCTAATACGACAGCTTCACTCCACTGCTTCTCAATGGGTCAAATGGAGCGTTCTCTAAAGTGACTCCAAAAGGAAAACCATAGGAGTCTTGTATGGGATTAAACCCCTCAGGTAAACAGTGTGGACAATTGGTTTCTTTTACCATGGTAACCACCTCCAAGTTACCTCTGCAGGGGATGGAAACCTTACGGGTGTACCCCATTAATTAAACTCCCATAGCGTACAGTGCAAAATGCTAAATATTCAAAAATACACGAAAAATACTCAGAAGTCCCACAGCTTTTTACAGCACAGGGACAATTATTCATTGACTCTTGAACTTTAATCCTCTGCTCAATTTAATATAGTTGATTTATTCACCCTCCAATTAAATTTTTTTTTCCAAAATCTTGAAAAGTGTCCCTACACCTCTCAGCAAATAGGACCAATTTATTAAGGGCCCAATCTCATCAAAAATACATCAGGTTGAATCCTTTTTTAGGGGCTCACAAACTTGTCAACTATAGAACATTTTGAGGGCTTACACAAAATTATAATGAGCTTGACACTCTGTTGTTCTCCTTATTTAGAGGGGTGCCCCCCCTTACGACTCTGCAAATATCACCATACAAATCACTGGCCTCGAGCCTGCAGCACCTGTCCAGTGTTAATTTTCGAGCCCTGCTATACTACACAACTATACAGAGAAAGCAGTGCCATGAAAGCTAAAGAAGGGGTACACAGTGAACGATTTCCCTTGTATAACAGAGCAAAATACAACACAAAATGTTTCAATTGCTACTAAACAAAAATCAGCTACTCAATATTATTAGCATTCACTGTGCACAAAATAAGTTCACTCTAAATTTCCTTGCTAATGCAAAATTCTGGACGAAATCGTTCCCTGGTAGGTGTGCAACACTTTGTAAGGCCGTGTCCGAATTGGTGGCTACGGCTGTGGCTATGACCGTTGCTAGGAATGTTGCTAAGGGCATCCTATACTTCAATGCATGACGACGTGGCGATCCGTAGCCTTAGCCGTAGCCGTAGCCGCCAGTTCGGATATGGCCTTACCCACTGGATTTGATCTACACAGCATTATAGAATTCTATAAAAGATTACATGTATCCAAGGGAAGGCAGTTTGGATACAAATCCCAGCAGTGTTTTGTTCTCAGTGTTTGGTTCTGCTCTATTGAATTTCTAACAACCTTGTATATTTGTGGTTAAACCCTCAGTCACCAGGCATTATAGTCAAAGCATGGCAGGAAGAAAACACTAAGTGAAAGAAAACCACAGGTAGATTTTTCCTTTACTCACTATAATTGATTGATTCTAAAAGGTCAGGCGTCAAGTAAGCAAAGTTGTTTTTTTTTACAAGAGTGGAATGGAAAGTTTCAGAAGTTATTTTGGTAACATAAACTAATTTCCAAATCTCAAGGTTAAAATAATATTTTATAAAAGCTGCTATACAAAAACTGAAACAACCTCTTTACACTTAGTCGTGTTTTTAAGTGGCAAGTTGTTCCGATTCAGGCCTCATGACAACCCACAGCAATTGCCATGGTGCCCTGTGTTTTGCCATGGTGCCCTTTGTGATATTTTCCTTGTTCAATTGCCCCTTACCAACGAGAAAATTGCCCTGCCTCTTCAAGAGAGAAGGTCAAGGCCTGTTGCCTTTGTTTTCACTTTAAATGTTGGCAGAGGGCAACTTGTACTGTTGTGATAAAATGTATGCAGGCCTGATTCTACACAGAGGCAATGAAGGTTTGCCTTCATGCCCCCTGGTCACTGCCTTAGTGCCCTTAAAATGATAGGGTGCCCTTTACCAAGGAGAAAATATCTTGGGTGCCCTTGCCCTTTCAAAAACGAATAAATAGCATTTCTCGTAAGAGTGATAATGCCCCACGTTATACATAATATTATGAGTCGTACATGTGCGATTGAGGACACTACTGAGTACATAAGACAGATCATACATGTACACTAATGACGCTTTCGGAAACATAAAATAGATTGTATGTATGACTTTGGCATTGAAAGAGTTAAAGGAACACGTTGCCTTGGATCGGACGAGTTGGTCTATAAAAAGCGTTTGTAACCGTTTGTTATGAAATGCATATGGTTAGAAAGATATTTTAAAAGTAGAATATACTGATCCACACAAATATCACTCAAAATTGCACGGTTTTCCTTTTATGCCGCGAACTAACACTGTCGGCCATTTATGGGAGTCAAAAATTTGACTCCCATAAATGCCGACCGTGTTAGTCGACGTGGTAAAAAGAAAACCACGCAATTTCGAGGCATATTTGTGTAGATCATTGTATTCTACTTTTACAACATCTTTCTACCCGTATGCATTTTATAACAACGGTTACAGAATGCTTTTCAAGGACCAACTCGACCGATCCAAGGCAACGTGTTCCTTTAAGGGATCTTTTATCACATGCAGCAGTCCTTAGAGGATAGAGCAGACTGATAGACAGATCGATTGCACTAAGCGTCATTGACCGCCATATTTGATGAAATGTGCTCGTGTGTAAGGCTATCATTGGCTGAGAGTTGTGCGCAGCGCATACACGCGTGCACTTTTCCGTCTTTTATCATCAAATATGGCGAACGATGACGACTTAGAGCAATCCATCTATAGAGAGAAGGAAAAATTAGACACCAATAAGAACAAATCTTACCAATAATAGCGAGCCACTTTTGTCTTATTCTTGTAGACCACCACGCCCGTTGGTGTCAGACCCAGGAAGAACTCCACATTATTCTCTCCTAATACTGGATGAAGATCCACTCCATACATGTCTAGCCATCGTGCACGCTCAAGAAAACTTAGCTCAGCTTTAGATGGCGACAAACCCCTACGAGAACATCATGAAGAGAACTTTTATTTATCATTTTTGTTTTTAGATCCGTTTATTTTCCTTTCATCTTGTTTATATAAATTTTGTTTTTTATTTGTTTATTCATTTATTTATTTATTTATTTATTTATTTATTTATTTATTTATTTATTTATTTATTTATTTATTTATTTATTTATTTATTTACTACTTTGTTTATTAATTGATTGTTTGATTGTTTGATATACTTATCTATTTATTTTTATTTATTTATATTTATTAATCCATTATTTATTTTTTTGGATATATTTATGTTGGAAAAGAGCTCATTTCCGTTGCGTGTTATTTTATTTTTTGTTACTTATTCATTTACTGATTCACCTATTTGTTTAGCCATATATTGAATTTTCGTTAATGTTTTGTTGTTTTGTTGTTTTGATTGCTTTATTCATATTTAATCATCTATTTATTGATGTAAGAGTTTAAGTGGAAAAGGTGATTGCTTTAAGATTAACTTTTTTGTTGATTGACCTATTTTTTGTTAAATCCATCCCTTCATTGAATTATTTGTTGCTTAATCTCTTTTTTACATGTACTTTTCTAATTATTTATTCATTCATTTGTTAATACTTTTTATTTATTTGTTTTAATTAACTATTTATTTGTTTATTTATTTATTTGCTATTTGCTTGTCTAATTTCTGGTTTTGGTTTTGTTATTTTAATTTGTACTTTGTGTAAACAGATTATTTATATTAATATTTATTTCTATTTATTATTATTTTCCAAAGAGAGTATTTTATATAGTGTGTTTGCTTCCCTATGTGACTGGATTAACAGGCTTTCGAGCTACAGTGTTTAATTATACTTTTGTTGATCCTGGCCATCACATTAGGGCTGTTTTATAATTTCCTGTGCCCTTATTGTTTTTCTTGCTTTGTATTTACTTTTGTACATGTACTTATAATTATCTATTTGACATACTGTCTGCTTGTATTTGTATTTGTTTATTGGCCAAATAAAGAATAAGAATAAGAATAAGAACAAAGTCTCATCATTCATAAAGTCCGATCTGCTATTTCTTCATCAATGTATTTTGTTTATCGCAAGTTGGTTTGATATGAATTATTATGGTATACTGTAGGCCTACATGAGTGCAGTTGACTGAAGTCACCAGTATGGATGAGGGGGTATGAGTGCAGTTGATTTAAGTCGCCAATAAGGAAGAGTGACTTAAGTCGCCTGTGGCAAAGAAGTAAGGTTTAATGAGTGCAGTTGATTATAAAGGCGGTCAAAATATTTGTTGGTTAATGCATGGTGTGGCATGGTCTTATTTATAAAATGTAATCAGTTTCAACAGCATTATGAACGAATAGTTTTCAACAAATCCTGGCTGTGTATCATGGCTGTGTGTATGAAGTGAAAATGTTCCCATGATAACGTCAAGTAGGTGGGTGCCCTAACCTAAACCTGTTCCTTGCTCTATGCCTTAACTAAACCATTGAGGTAGAATATTGCATGTGGTTGGCAATGCATTGAGTGGTATGCTTCATCACTACATAGAGAGAATCACATCAAGCTTCTTGAATGATTAGGTGGTATATAAACACAAGGCCATTTAGACCTATTAAACTTATTTAACAAGACACACCTGTGAGGAGGTAACCACCATAATTCCTCTCTGGGGAAACATCAGCCAATGTAATAACACTTAAAAACCCAGCAGGTGTTTGATGATAATTAAACATTGCCAGTAGGTTTAGAGAGCTATAAGACTAGTTGGATTCCCCTGTGGGCTGGGAATGGCAGAGATACTATAATTGAGTTACTGTTACAGACTGCAGGTGTCCTCATGGGGTGACATTATTAGGTTCTACTTCAGTTCACAGCCAAATTTAAGAGCTGCAGAAATGACTGGTTCACAATTTTCTGCACAGCAAAAATAAACAGGGCCCAATTTCATGATTCTGCTAACTGCCGAATTCTGCGCTTACCATAACGATTCTCCGCTTACGTGCAAGCGCTGAATTTCTGTGCTAGCCTTGTAAGCGTGGAATGCCTAGTAACGCGGAGTACGCATGCGCTGAAGCCAAAATTCACTGATAACCCGTGAAATATGCTTGTCGTAAGCACAGAATTTCCTGCTTCCGTACGCGCCGATTCCGTGCTTACGGTAAGCAGAGCCATAAAATTGGGCCCTAGACACCTGGGCCCAATTTCATTTAACTGTTAAGCAGATGGTACCGCTGAGGAATTCCTTCGCTTAGCAAAAAAAGAGTGGGGCACCAGTCGCAACAATGTAACCTGAATGGAATTGTGGCTGGTTACCTGTTTATGTTATCAATCCTTTTTGGTGCTTCGCAAATATATGTGCTTACAGGCTTTATGAAATTGGGCCCAGTTTGTAACCTCATTCTAGTAAGCAAGATTTTGTTGTGCTTATAGAGCTCTGTACTTTTGGTGCTCCGAACCGGGGTCCTAGTGTCGGAAAGTGAGGAAAGAATCCCAACCAAGCCTGTACGACTTACTTCTTGTGACTAGTCACGTCTCAAGTAGTTGCGACTTTGACACAAGTCGCGACTGATTTTTAATTCCCAAGATGCATTGTGGCATACTGTTTGCGCAGGCGCAATATAGTAAGGTTCTCTCAAGTGAAAAGGGCCATAGATCTTGAATTCTATACTCACTTGAGTTTTTTGTGTAGCTCCGTGATATGTTGCTCTAGTTCCGGTGTTTGACTCGGAATGAAACGGAACTCAGAGATGTAACCATCTGAATGCCTCGCTGGGTCGTAATCACCAAGCTCAGCTGTAAATGATTAACGCAAATATTAATAATTATAATTATGAAAATTAGATTCTTATGGGCCTATAGCACGCATAGCCATCACTCAGTGAATGCAAACAGATGCTTTTAAAGGCAGTGGACACTATTGGTAATTACTCAAAATAATTGTTAGCATAAAACCTTTCTTGATAACGAGTAATGGGGAGAGGTTGATAGTATAAAACATTGTGAGAAACAGCTCCCTCTGAAGTGACGTAGTTTTCGAGAAAGAAGTAACTTTCCACAAGTTTGATTTTGAGACCTCAGACTTAGAACTTGAGGTTCTGGAATCAAGCATCTGAAAGCACACAACTTTGTGTGACCATGGTGCGACAAGGGTGTTTTTTCTTTCTTCTATTTATCTCGCACTCCGACGACCAATTGTGCTCAAATTTTCACAGGTTTGTTATTTTGTGCATATATGTTGAGATACACCAAGTGATAAGACTGGTCTTTGACAATTACCAAAAGTGTTCAGTGTATTTAAGATACAGTATTTTCCAGCAAGGTATGTGGGACTACATTTTAATTATGAGACCTACTCCTTTTATAAAGCACCATGTAATGGTTTACAAGGTGCTGTGGCGCAGTATGCTGCCGATCAAACCAGGAACATCAGGGCAAACCCCTTGTCTTTTAAGTGCACTGGGTTCTTTTATGTGCGTTACACAACACACTGGACCAACGGCTTTATGTCTCATCGGAAGGGCGAAGCATTGTGGTTTTAAGGACACAGGTGTCCTGAGTGGGACTCGAACCCACACTCTGCTGATCAGAAACACCAGAGCTTGAGTCCGGTGCTCTTCACCGCTAGGCCATAACACGCCAATGATACATGTAGGTCTTCTTTTGACCTCAGTGAGGGGGAGATGTTTTTGCTTGTGACATCACCAGCGAGTAAGAAAGGATCTTGTCCAGAATATAATCTATATCATTCATCTACGACACTTTGAAACTAAAACTTGAATTAATAATGGCTGATAAATATATTATACTGAAATCGTGAAAAGTTGGCTGAAATAACAGACAGTCATATTAGTCAATGAATCAATATTTTTATAACCAAACAAAAAATAAACCCACCCACATGGCCCTGGTGCTATTTTTATAATTTTGTTCTCATCTATAGACATACACGTAAGACCTCTTTCACATGGTGGTGGTCACAATTCTTTTCATTCAACACACAATGGTGTACTAAAAATAACTCTATAGGTCTACTTGAGGTTTCTCAGTCGACTGCACAAAGATTTCATTGCAAAAGAAGTCTTTTTGAGAATTGGTGGACACTGTAGTAGATGTGCACTGAAGAATTTGGGTGTATACGGATGAATTTGCCCAAACCAAATAAATAGTGTTACAGTAGGCCTAATGCGTCCACCATATCTCAAAATGGCTTTAATCGCGTAGACGCGAATTCATAGAAATGGTTATTGGTGTCAAAAAGTATAATTCAGAGCAGAAATTGGGTGATAAGATCGTCCAAAAATGTAATTTTGTTTTAATTTAATTTTTTTTATATTTTTTTTTTTTTTTAAGTGTGTGCATTGTTAAATGTGGGCTGGTGAAAAAAAACTTGCAGGAGACCCAACTTTGTGGTTGACTCGTCCGGCGTGCGGGTAAAAACAAAAGGTTAAGAGAAACGCCTGCAAGTACATGGAGAGCAAGTCATGAACGAGCATAATACACAAGCCTATACAGTCATTCAGAGTAGAGTATAAAGGCAGTACCAGTAGAAGACAGATGAAAAAAGGCGCCCTCCCATGCCCAACAAGTCTATTATTAGTATTACTCTTATCACATAAAATAAGTTCATATTCCAGTGTAAAGTAGTCAATAGAAACACTTGTGGCATTCAGACAGTAAGTTTGCCAAGCTCATTAGCCCTTATCTAGGGGGGTTGTATCATGCAAACCTCCGAGTTCAGATTTTTAGTGAGTCTCAAAATGAACAATATTTACATTTTATATGAATGTGATGTACAAAGGCCAATGTGCTTAACAATGGATCCTAAACTCTGTTTGCAGAAACTTTGAGGTTTAGCCAAAAATAAATTATGTTAAGCGTTCCTGCTCGCTTCCTTTCTAAAGGCCGCCTCCTTTTTTGTTTTCATTTAAAGATAGATATATTATATAAATTTGAACAATCAAAGATGAAACAAATTAATTTTGAAAAACAGCCCAGTCAGGTGTCTTTAGAAATGTGTCACCCGACCAACTTGTGAAAAAAAAAAGTCATTCCTTTTTTTCAAAAAGGTAGGACACTAAACAATTTTTTTTGCCTTCACATCTCAGCGGTGAGCACTCATATTATATCATCTATCAGGAAAAAACCTCAGCAGCCTAAACTCTGATACCAGTATCTTTTATGTCAATAGATAAGGCCAGGTTGTTGGTTTGCAGTCAATGTTTACTCGCGCAATTATACTGATGATCCCTGCTGGAAATTCAGATAGAATTGTGGATTGCGAGAAATAAAATCTTGTTTTTGTACCTGATGAGTGGCACCAAACCTTTACAAGCCTAATGATAGGATTTTAAATTGTGCATGGTAGAGTACAATTTGGGCCCAATTTCACAGAGCTGCTTAAGCAGAAAATATTGCTTAACAATTGTCTGCTTAGCAGAAATGAGCAGGGTACCAGTCACAAATTGTACATGTGACATGGTAGTTTGGCTGTTAACCATATTATAGTAAGCATAATTTTGTTGTGCTTAGCAACTTTGTGTGCTTAAGCAGGATGGGCCAAGGTGAGACTTTGCAATAGCACCATGTGGAAATCTCTTTTGAGCCCATCCAGTACAGTATGCTAAAATATGCTTGTGACATTGTTTTACAAATTTTTCCCAAAACCTACAGCACCTCAGCAAGTAATATTAAGGTAAACTTTCTACCATCATTATCTTCAAACCGGTTTAGTTTAATGTAAATATGTGGACATTGTGTTTTGTGTCCCACAAAAAGTACCCAAACCCTTTAATGCCTAATGTTCATTCATTTCTGATGATACATAACGTATGGTGGCCCTGAAGGGACATCGCATCTCGCAAACGTGTGCGCATACGTATGCAATGTCGTGAAACAATTCGCGAATATGTGCGCACACGTATGCAATGTCGTGAAACAATTCGCAAATATGTGCGCACACGTATGCAATGTCGTGAAACAATTCGCGAATATGTGCGCACACGTATGCAATGTCGCGAAACAATTCGCGAATATGTGCGCACACGTCTGCGAATATTATTTGCGATGTCGTGAATTTTATTGCATACCATGTTGCATACCTTTGAATAAAATGTCTAATGATCTGGGGGGTTTCTTTCCAACAGTGAGATAAGCGGTAGTCATTGCAGCAGTAGTCTTTGTTGTGAGGCAAGCGAGGCGTGTGGTCGTCCTTGGCCTGGTGCCAAGTTCCTGGGTATACACATGCTTTACAGAGGGAGCCTGCTGTAGCGCCACAGTACTCCCTAGATCGGTAACAAATTATCCACAACTATGACATCATCCTAATGGTATGCAACATGGCATGCAATAAAATTCACGACATTGTAAAACAAATCGCACTCGTGTGCGCACATATTCACGATTTGGTTCACGAAATTGCATACGTGTGCGCACATATTCACGATTTGGTTCACGAGATTGCATACGTGTGCGCACATATTCGCGATTTGTTTCACGACATTGCATACGTGTGCGCACATATTCGCGAATTGTTTCACGACATTGCATACGTGTGCGCACATATTCGCGAATTGTTTCACGATATTGTATACGTGTGCGCATATATTCGCGATTTGTTTCACGACATTGCATACGTGTGCGCACACGTTTGCGTTATGCGATGTCCCTTCGGGGCCACCATAATAACGAACCTTAGACTCTCTGGAGGCAGAGGTATTTTTTAGGAGGGGCAGGTTTGTTCAGTACTTGTTGGACTTTGGGTACAGTTCAAGTACCCGGGCTAGTCCTTTTTTCGAGGTTAAAGAGGTACTTGAAAGCTACAGCATATGGGAAGATCATAAAGAGCTGCTCCTTCAAGTCAACAATTGAACAATACTGTAGGGAGGCATTGGGACTAAAAACATATCGTGGAAATCTGTTTCCTTTTTGTAGGGCCTACATCCCCTACAGCAATTTTGCATAGCTTTTTATATCGATTTTTCGGAATTCGGGAGACTTCTCAGTTCTGAAGGGAACTGTCCTAATTTTTAACTACTACCCGGGTGAAAGGTAGAAACTCATCCGGAACTACTTCTTTAGCTTTTAGTGGATCGTTATTAACTTCATTTACCGCTAAGTGAGTTCTTAATTTGTCTCAACATTTCGACTAGCTTGCTCTAGTCATTGTCAGGAGACCATTAAATAAACCACTGGTCACTCTTTTTATCAACACATTGACATCCTTGTAACTTTACACCTTATTCATCCAGGTTTAGAATTTTTGCCACAGGCGCCATTTCGTCTTCGCAACGATGACCCCCATTGGCATTTTTCCGGTTTCCCTTTTTATTTGATTGGATGTAAAGAACAACAGTCTTGATGTTGACTTTTCTCAGCCAAAGATGATGGGTGTTTTGAAAGAGCATAATGGAAAATAACAACAGCGGAATGAATAGATTGGAGAATACAATGGCTGGCATGCGTTTAATGGGACTCGAGAGTTGACTTTAACACAATACAAATTGACTCGGCATTTTAATTGTGTATAAAGAAACGTCCTGAATTCAATACCTGTAATTTGTTATAATTTAGAATAGATTCTATTAGGCCAAACTAAAATAAAAACATGTTTAGCATCACCGCCTGCTTCCTTTGTAGGGGCTACCTTTTAAATAACAAAAGTAAGGATAGGTGTAATTGATCTCCCCCCCCCAAAAAAAAAAAAAAAAAAAAAAAAAGAATTTTGAAAAAATATCATCAATTATGGTCGTCTAGATACCAGTTCTATTATGATAAATAAATGTTGTCTCCTCTAAAGTTATGTTCGTAACATTGTTTTACTAATTTCTAAAAAACTACAGCACCTCAGGGAGTAATATTTTAAGGTACCATCATCACTTCAAACCATGTAAGTTTAATGTAAATCTTTTGCGTTGTGTACAAAAAGTACCCAAACCCTTTAAACAGAAACAAATTATATAATAATGTAGACTTACACTGAGTGGAATAAGCACAAAGCTCTGCTGCAGCATGAAATGAACATGGTAACCGTCCTTGCAGCATGTCCATCCTAAGCTGTAGAAAGAACTGGTACCTTGTCACCTCCTCCTTCAGCTTACATGGATTCTCCATGTAGAATTTGACGCCAAAATACAGCATATATGGTGGGCCATCTGAAGACAAAGGAGACAGAGTAAGAAAGTGTGACTTTAGGCTTCACGTCTTTTCTAACCCCAAATGAACTTGCAACTCTTTTCTTGTTTTTCAAAAAAATAACTTCTCATCCTCAGATCTTAAATATTTACCTTTCAAACTTACTGTAACATTTTGATTCATTTATTTTTCATTTTTATTCTGGTTGTGAAGCCAAGGACTCTCAGAAAAGCAAACTTTATCACAAGCCAAAAAAACCAACGGAGAGAAGACAAGGAAGGAGTTTTCCGTGTTTTAAGGCCGAGTCACACTGCAGCGATAACGAAAACGATAGTATGCGTTCTCTTGTGTCGTTATCGTTATCGTTATCGTTATCGCTGCAGTGGGACCGGGCCTTAAGATGTGGAAGGAACACTCCAGAGAGTTATTCCAGGTAAAACTCATGCAGTCAGAGAGGGACATCCACATAGTGCCCCCGGTGAGATTCAATCCCAGGTCTCACCCCCAATTCATACTTCTTGCGAATGCGAATGCGATACAAATTTTGACAGGGCTGTTTTTGCAGCGAATGTATTTCGCAGGAGTAAAATATGAGCCATAAGTCAACTGACACTATTAATTCCATGCGATTTTGTGACGTCAAAATTCACATCGCGATCACAATCGCAGAAGTAAGAAGTGGGCTTCAGGTAGAAGGTGAGGAAAGTTACTACTATGCATTGCTACCCTGACCTGAATTACTTTCTTCTTCAGTAGCAGTTTAACGTATTACCAGTACTATGCATCTTCCCTTTAAAAAAAAACAACCAAGTATTTTGAGGAAAACCACATAATTGTGAGACTTAATTCACATTCCATTACAAAGTATAGCATTTCAAGCGTGTACTTCAAAAAGGTGGAATGGACCTATACATTAAATAAATTATAAATTCAAGCTATTTTTTTCTCTCCATACAATACAAGATATTTCACATAATACTTACTTTTGATTTGTTTGCTGATTGCTTTGTTGGGGTCTAACCAATGCTGAAGAAAAGAACACAAAGAGAAAATTTTAATTGAAAAATCTTGAAGAACAAAAATAAAAGGTTGAGAAATCTTGCTCAAGACCATAAGGAATTGTGTGTATTCATGTAAGGCCAAATAAAAACAAAAACATGTTTAGCGTCCTGCCTTTTGAAAAAAAGAAAGGAGGAAGAGGGCCCTTTTACTTTTCTTTTCTTCCAAAAAAAGGATGCCGTCACATTTTTCAAGACATTGCTAGAATCATGCTAATTTTGACATTTATTTGTTTCGTCAAGGATCGATAAAAATGTACCTTTTTAATTTAACAAAAAACAAACAAACAAACAAACAAACAAAAAAGCAAGTGGCCTCTAGGCACTGGACACTATTGGTAACTACTCAAACAATTGTTAGAATAAAAACTTCATTGGTAAAAACAATGGAAATTAATTGGTAATTGTCAAAGGCTTTAATTCTCACTTGGTGTATCCCAACATGTGCATGAAATAACAACATGTGACAATGTTGGCTCAGTTGGTCATCGAATTTGCAAGAAAATAATAAAGGAAAAACACACCCTTGTTGCACAAGTTTGTGTGCTTTCAGATGCGTAATAAAAGGCTTCAGCTGAAGTCTCTTATTTTTTGAGTGAGAAATTACCTCTTTCTCAAGAACTATATTACTTCAGAGGGAGCCGTTTCTCACAATGTTTTAAATGTATACTCATCAACAGCTCTCCATTGCTCGTTACCAAATAGGTTTTTATGCTCACAATATTATTTCCAGTAGTTACCAACTACTTTTTAGTAGTGCCAGTGCATTTGACTTTTTAGAAACGTTGCCTAAATTCTAAACAAGAAACGATAAGGTAACATGTCTAGGCCTATCCTGTGTATATCAGTGATCATATTCCCCTAGGCTAAAGAGCATGAGTCCCTAGCTCAGACACCTTGCCAGACTTCAGACTAAACTATGTCTTGATAACAATAAAGTCACAGTCAAATCCCCGTCCATTGAAGGACACGCTACACGACTACATTCTAAAATCTAAATTATAATTTGCCTAGGGAGTTACTTTATGATAATCCTGTCAGAGAATGTAGAGACGTGTAATAAAGAATATGACTGCGATGGTGTTTTTTTTGGTCATTCTTCGGGACAAATCAATCTTTTCATGATAGAAACTTCAGGAATGCTGAAAATAGAGATCTTGTTGACATTCCATACACTTCAGCGACAGCCAGTGTTACACTACGTACACTCCTACTGGACAGGGTAGGCCTGTTTTCAATGGTGTTATTATTTCTACACCGCACCCACACACCCACTTACAGAAGCCAATGTAAAACCTTGGCAATATAAATGTCAAAACTGTGGTTGTACAATTTGTGATAGACCAACCCACAAAATGTTTTGTAAATTCTATCAAACTGTTACTCCAGGACTTCTTGAATAACAGGACCCAATAGTTTGTTCAATTTTATAATGTAAGCCATTATTCAAAAAAAAGGTAATGTAACCACTTAGTCAGTATTTTGAATCAAAGATTATTTTAATTTTATTTTAATTATGCTATATTACCTATGCAGTTGTTATCTTCTTGTATTTTAGTCACACACCCACTAGCCAATGTTGAGGTAGAGTTTGAAATGTCAAATCCCATGATTATACAGTGCGTGATAGTAAACCACACAAAGTGTTGTAAATTATATGCTCAAATTCTTAGTCAGGACAATGTTTTGAATAAAATTACAAAATAATTTGTTCACTGTCCATTTTGTAAATATTTAAGCCTATTATAAATTCATCAATAGGGTAATAATGTCAATGTAGCTGTAAATATTGAGTTAAAACTCCTCTAAATAATTGTCAGTTTCTGGCCTTTTAAAAAATTATGGGTGGGTTGGTGGGTCAAAAGAAATAGTACTGAAAGTCAAAATTCAGTTTTTAATGTGGGAGGAAAACTATAACTGAAATTCAAAATTAAGTTTTTAGATGTGGGAGGAAAACTGGGGGATATGGCCTAACTAGTACTTTTGGGCAAGGATATGTTTATATAAATAAACAAAATAAGAATACACAAAAAAAACAGCTGGGCAAGATTGTCAATTTCATTCGTGATTCAACTAGAAAAAGTTATTTGTTTAAGCCAGGAAAAGCTATTGAAAACTATACCTATATTGGAGACCTTTGATCTAAAATATCTGGTTCAATTACTTTGTTCTTCAGTGGTGTAGTTTTGAACGTGACTCAATCATTACCCGGAAAAGCAGTGCTATATTGTGTTAACACTTGCACCCAAAATGTCAAGAAGTCAAACTAACAAAAACACCTCTCTAAAGTGTACAGAAACGTTGGATAAACATGTATACCATAGGGGTATGTACATTGTACACTAACAGGGTTAGACTCACATATTTTGGATATCGGCCTACTTATTGGACAAACTAGTTAAAGACAGTGGACACTATTGGTAATTGTCAAAGACCAGTCTTCTCACTTGGTGTATCTCAATATATGCATAAAATAACAAACCTGTGAAAATTTCAGCTCAATCAGTCGTCGAAGTTGCGAGATATTAATAATGAAAGGAAAAACACCCTCGTCACACGAAGTTGTGTGCGTTTAGATGGTTGATTTCAAGACCTCAAGTTCTACCTCTGAGGTCTCAAAATCAAATTCGTGGAAAATCACTTCTTTATCGAAAACTGTGTCACTTCAGAGGGAGCCGTTTCTCACAATGTTTTATACCACCAACCTCTCCCCATTACTCGTCACCAAGTAAGGTTTTATGCTAATAATTATTTTAAGAAATTACCAATAGTGTCCACTGCCTTTAATTGTTACCAACGCTACTGTAATCCACTCTAGTACAAACATTCTCAAATATGCATCCCTGTGGAGACATCTTTTGTTCTTTCCATTGTCCCTGTACTTAAAGGAACGTTACAGAGTTGGTAAGAAACAAAATCGTGAAAACCGCAGATTTACATAAAACTTACACGGTCTAATGATGATGATAAAAGAAAACATCCCTTGAAATATTTCTGTCTGAAACTTCATATTTGATGAGAAATAAATAATATAATTTCGCGTTTGGAGTTTATCGCTCAGTGAGCGTTTTACTCATTTTTTTTTTTGGCATCGATGCAATGCAAAATTTGTAATGGGTTTTTCACTATTTTCTCGTGATCCAGAAGGCCGATCGATCTCAAACTTCTACAGGTTTGTCAGTTTATGTATATAGTGGATTACATGAAGTGCTTACACTGCCAGCAACTTATTTGCTAGCAAAACCAACTCTGTAATGTTCCTTTAAAATTGTCCCATAGACTTTGTACATGTGGAATCCTTTTATTTTCCCAAGTTTGTTTTTTCCTTGGTCTCCGGAAGGTACCAAATACGAGAGCTTTTGATCACGCATTATTAGTTTGACAAAAAATAACCTAAAAACTAAAAGAATTTTAAAACTGCATACTGATTTGAGTTGCTAACATTACAAACAGCATTGACATAAAAACCTTCATTGAGCAAACTGGGCATTTTAGTCTCAATGGGGAAACGATGTCCCTTGTGTTGTGTAGCAGAGCAAAACCCTCCACCAAGTATCAGTTTCTACCATCATTGAGCTCTATTACACAAATCGTGATTTGCAACCTCAGTATTGGCATTCGGTGTGCTCAAAACAAGTGCTTTTGGCTGTGCAAAATCGCAGGACGAAATTGTTCCCTGCTCAAGATAATTATAAAGAAAACTCCACAAGCTTAATTTATTATTAAAAAGTTCATTGCTCATACAGAGAATGACTCCAAAAACAAATACGTCAAACTGAGAATTGTACATTTCTGTCATTTTAACGACTGAGATTTTTCAAAAGACTTCACACTTCACTCTTAGTCTACCAGTGAAACAACTAAATGGTAAAAAGACTACATTTACACTAGGCTAGGCCCTACACATAGTTCAAAGCTTAAAATAAAAAAAATACCTACAAAACTACACATTCCCAAGTTAAAAAAACACACAAAAATGCCCCAAAAAATTCATGAAAATAAACAGTTCAGATATAAATCAGTTTGAAAGATAAACATCAAGTCAAGTTGATAAAGCGTCCTGCCGGGTTCGTTGTGATTTCAAGTCAGCCTTGCCAAGTGCAAGGTCAGCAAATCAAACGAATCAAGGTTGACATATTTCTTTTTTTGTTCCGAACACGTACCTCCAAAATAGATCCCTGTATTTAGCCATTGGGTGACACACTCCAGCAGTTTTTATATTGACTCAGTGTTCCTTTTTTTTAATTTCCATTAACTGCCTTGAAATTGAATTAGTCTGAGTGTCATTCATATTGAGAATTTTTAATTTGTGGGGAGGAACTGTGCGTTTGTTGTAGATGTAGAATTGATGTGTTTTTTTTTATGGCTGTGTTATTTATTGTGATTGCAATACTGCACATAGGGATAGAAAAATTAACTGATTGTAGAGAGATCCAACTATCTTAAAGCCATTATACACTTTCAGTAAACAGTATTGTCCAAGTCCCACACTTGGTGTATCACAACTTATATATAAAATAACAAACCTGTGAAAATTTAGGCCCAATCAGTCATCAGAGTCGGGAAAAAATAACGGGAAAACCCACTCTTGTTTCCGCACGTTTCGCCAGGTCATGACATGTGTTTAAAATAAATCCGTAATTCTCGCTATCGAGAATTGATATTGTTTTAATGTGTTCTCAAAAAGTAAAGCATTTCATGGAATAATATTTCACGAGAAGTCTTTCACCATTACCTTCTGTAAACCCTGTAAATTATTTGTAAATCTGTGAACTTTTTTTTCTTTTTTCTGTACCGAAAGTGTATAATGGCTTTAAAGGAACATTACAGAATTTTGGTTTTGCTAACAAAATAGTAGCTGGCAGTGAAAAAGCACTTCATGTTATCCACCACATACATAAACTGACAAACCTGTCGAAGTTTGTGATCAATCAGCCATCTGGGTCACGAGAAAATAGTGAAAAACCGATTACACATTTTGCATGACATCAATGCAAAAAAAAAGAAAAGGAATCATATGCTCACTGAGCGATAAACTCCAAATGCGAAATTAGATTGTTTGTTTCTCATCAAATATGACATTTCAGACAGAAATATTTCAAGGGATGTTTTTAACTATCATCATCGTTAGACCGTGTAAGTTTTATGTAAATCTGTGATCTTCACAATTTGTTTTGTTACCAATTCTTTAATGTTTCTTTAAATCAGTGAGTGAGTCATTTCTTTTGCATAATCATGGACGGTTATTTATAGAGCATACAGCGTGTTAGCCACGAGGTCCTTGCGCTGTGTTACATTTCATGCATTATCTGTGTCACAGAATGATTCATCGTACATGTACACTGGATTCGACTCGAAAAGAAAATATGCCATGCACAAATTTTCACACACAAAAAATCTTAAACTGAAGACAGTAAGAAGTTACAGTAAAATCGTATGGCCTAATCATTTAGACAGTAAAAATCAATCAATTAATGAACCGCACAAGCAAGCGCCAAATTTCTTCACTAGCTGTTTAAGGGCAGAATGGAGTTTGCCAGTGGAGTTTATATGCACAAGCCAAATTTTAAAAAATACCAGTCGATCGTCCGGATTTTTCAAAAAAGAGGATGAGGGCCTTACTATTTACTATTTACTATTTTTTTTTCAAGATGGGAAAAGCTCCTAGGCAAGTCCTTTTGAAAAGATGGGTAAAAAAATAAAAACCCTTTTTTTTTTTTACAAAAATAAAAAAATAGTAAATAGTAAAAAAAGTGTGCGGCCCCAAAAAAGGATGCGGGCGGGGACGATGAACTAGTATTTTTATTTTTATTTGGCCTAACCAATGAAATAAGCTTGACATAAGCGCATAATTCCATGCTTCCGCAAGCACCGCCTCTTTGCTTTCCAGTAAGCAGAGCCATGAAATTGGGCCCCGTTGAAGCAGGTGATTTTGATACTAACCGTTTGATTTTGTGAATCCAGGTAGCGAAGTCCAAAGTAATCTGCCTCGAGTAGATTCAACCTCTGGTAGACTTTGTCCAATAGCACACTGCCTTTGGTATTTTTCTGTAAACAGACAATAACAAGACAAGAAATGCATAAATACCTTGCAAGCTGTGTTGTTTGCTTTGTTTTTTAAAGGGGAAGGGTACCATGGCTTTTTCTCCTCGGTGAGGGGCACACCCTATGAGGAAATTGTACATTTGTACTGGAGCATTTTAAGGGCACAAATGCTTGACATGGGGGGAATGGAGGCAATTGACTTTGTTGCCTCCGTGAAGTATCAGGCCTGAACACATTAGGTCAATGGGGAACAAGCAATTTAGAGAAGATTCCTTAGACTTTAATACTCAACAAAATTGAAAGATATTTATTAGTACCAGACTCAACGTCAACAGTTTAAAATAGTAAATTCATTTATAACAGTACGGTGATATTTGATTGAGAAAAAAAATCACACAAGATGACCACTCAGACAAATTGTGAGCTTACTACATATAGACCAACGTTAAAATCACTGGTTTTCAGGCTAGGGGGCCTTGTGTAGAATTCAAGCCCTGAAATTAGAAGGAATTAAACCCTCATAGGGAAAAATTGCAATATCTTAACAAGATTGTTTTCACAAAATCTTATTCTAAACAAAACATAAAATTCCATCCATAATGCTCAATTTATGCCGTACTTTCCAGACATAATTCTTATTAAAGCATTTATAATTCAGATTTAAAACCTCAGAATAGGTTTTTATAGGTCAACGTTTGCATCATGTAGTGAAGAAAGAATTCAAACTGAGCAATATTGTTTCCATTGAACAGTCACGTTTGCCCAGCGGGGTGTTTTTCAAATGTCATGGCAGTCGCACAAAAGAGTACAAGATGTAGTAGGGGTAATGACCAGGTAGTATTGACGTTAATACTTAGTGTCTACGTTGATTCTATTAAAAGATTATGTAAAACGTAGTTTTTTTTTACAGAACAGCACAAACAATTTCTATTGATTGACCTCTTGTTGAATTTCGAACAGAGATGTCTAGAAGCTGAGAAATTGGAAGGAGTCTTGAAATGGAAGGGACTGGAAAACTCTTATCAATTCAGATATGAATTGGAAAAATCTTGGTACAGTGTACATTGTACATGTAGATAAATATACAATGAATTTTCATTCTGAGAGCTTTTTAGGTGGGAAAAAATTTCAGGTGGAAATAACATCATGTGAAAATGTTTTATCTGAAGTATCAGTCAGAAAACTATTTTGTTAGAATCAATCTCTCATATTCTAGAAATTATTCTAAAATTAAATGAGCTTAATAACGTACTTCTTGACACAAATAATGCACTGTATCCCAAACTGTTTAAATTCTCAAGAAACAGTTGCAGTGGCATTGACGATTTGATGAAAGAACGAAATAAGAATTTCAAAAGTTTGGCCAGATCAGACTGTTGTAAAGCACAATTAATATAAACCGTACTTGTTAAACCCCATATATTCAAAATTCAGTATTCCAACAACACTGAATGATACCCTATGATTTGACGATTGTACCAACCCCGATTGGACAGTCCCAACTCCGAAAAACAAAACTTTGCAAAAGAATATCTAATGGCCTGACATTTAGACCCATGCAGAGCCTTTCCCAAAGGCCTTTGAGAAAGACTCTGCTAGGGTCAAATCATCAGACCAAACTATTTTCTGCATTAATACCATACATGTGTCTAGGCTCTTTCATGACAGCTAATCATATTTTCTTAGTATAATTTTGTAAGAAGTTTAGACAGGCCCAACTTAAGTGAGTTAAGGGCTAGGTAATTTCGTGTCCCAACTATTGTTCAAGGATGTAAAGTTACTCATGTTGGGTCTTCCAGTAGCAGCCTTGCAATAATCTCTAAATCCAACCAGATTGGGTTATCAGCAGGGAACCACAGACTTGTACAATGTATATATATAGGATCAAATTTGCTACAGTTTTCAGGGCAAGAGAGGTACAATCTAATTGACCCAAACACTAACACTCACTCCGGGTACTTTTCGTATGTATACGGTTTTCAGGTGTTCTTGTGAGACTTTGTTTGTTTCAATATAAATAGAATTATCCCAGTATGTAATAACAATTCGGCAAACTTCAATAGAAAGTTTTCCAGAGAGGGTGGTCCTTAGTGTTTTTGGAGTTTTATTGGAGTAAAATCTACAATTACAAGGCATTTGATGATTCTCAGCTCAGTGAAGAACTAGTTGTTGACCTACAGACATCCCTATATTATTTTGATCATGAGTAAGAAATAAATTTTTTACAAGTGTAACTTTCAGTGTTTAGAAATTGGATCATAAAAGTAACTGTGAGAAAACATGAGAAGATGTAGGCCTCAAAACAACCCACTAGTACCCGCAGCGAATGCCGTGTTGCCATTTGCTTTTGATGTAGCGCCCTCTGCAAGGTTCCAATAGAAACTTACAATTACCCCATACAATAAATTCCTGTTTACCAGATGAAAACTGCTGTGCCCCTTCAAAATCGAAGTTCAAGGCCTGACATTACAAAGTAGAAGTAATACATAACCAACTGTTTCTTTGTTGACAAAGGTTTGTTTTTAAAATGAAGTACCGGTAAGCATCATTCGGCTATAAGACATAAAGTAAAAAATGATGTTTCAGTGCTGGATTGTAATTTCCTACTCGTATTGATCAAAAGGTTGATAAAATTTAATCAACACCCACAAGTAAAAAATTTTCTCAGAAACTGCATGCTTTTTTTTTTTGCTAACCGTTACAATTTGTATCCAGCGTAAAATTTGAGCCCTGGTTCTTATAGCCCTGAGCTGATAAGTTGTACTTCTTATTTAAATTGTTTAGAAGGTGCTTAGTCTTACTTACTCCTCCCAAAATAAATGCTGGCATCTTCTACTGCGAAAGGACTCAAGAAGACTAAACGATCAATCAATACACTCAGTCAATACTTTAAATAAGACAACCTAACTGATCAATCCTGAGCATCGATTATTATCCGAACTGATTGAACAAAAAGGACCATCGAAAACACCCAAACAATGGACAAGGGCTGACAAAAAAGTAGACAAATTACTTTAAACAATTAACACCATTACCGACTTTTTAAAGATATATCTTTGTTTGCTGAAGTCTATAATCAATTCTACCCACAGGGCATAAAGGATAAGTGTGGATTAACATGGATTATCTTCTCTTCTTGTAAGCCGCTTTGGATTAGATAACCTGTCTGGCCAGAGTAGTAGGTTAGGTTTGTGGAGCGGGTTTAATAATTCAGTTTCTTATCTTCTTGTCAGGGGTCAACCTGCTACTGTCAGTCTGTGTAGCTGCAAATTATGAAA
Organism: Asterias amurensis; assembly: GCF_032118995.1. Classification (NCBI taxonomy): domain Eukaryota; kingdom Metazoa; phylum Echinodermata; class Asteroidea; order Forcipulatida; family Asteriidae; genus Asterias; species Asterias amurensis. The sequence goes on from NC_092656.1 coordinate 6,987,377, forward strand.
TGAACACAATAGACCTTTTCACTCTACAGTCTCCATTTTGAACCACGTTGAAGCCTACCCAAGTCCTCTCTGGTTCTGGTCTTTACCTGAACCGGCTAATGCATGAACCGTAACGGTTCACGCAGAAAAATGCAATTTTGATCCAGATTGAGATTTTCAACCCTTGTCCCTGCCAGGATTGATTTCTACCCGGCTAGAGCATGCTACCCAGATCGGAGGCGGGTTGAAATGTTCAAAGTGTGAAACAGGGTGAACAAAATCAGGCTCGGAACCGGTTCCGACGCTGAGATTTTGGATTTTGTGAAAAGGCATAATACTGATATAGGCCTAAAACACAAAATAACATATGACGCATGATGCAGTTCAGAATGTTGTACCAAAATAAAAACAGCCCTAACTCCTTTATGTAGTCCTTCAGTTGTAGGGCCTGGTGCGCGCCTGGAATTAAACAACGGCACAGCAATTGGCATGGTGCCCTGTGCTTTTATTTTACTGATGGTGCACTTTGCAAAAATTGAATACAATTTTACATTTTCCTCATGCCCCTTATGTGCCCCTTCAAGAACGAAATTCAAGGCCAATACAAATCCTTCAGAGCACTTTACTGACTGAAATACATTAAAAAATTACCATCTTTGAAAACTTCCATTTACTATTAAATTGAAGGAAAAAAAATTGGTATTAACTGTATATTCCTTTCTCCATGGTTGTGTGTTTTTCTTGAAAACTAGCGGATGTAAAACAATGTATTCCCAAAACCTATGATGACACCTTTTTTGTGGTTCAAACATTCCAATATTGTCCAAGAGTCTGGTTGACCCAGTTGGTCTAACGCTTTGGAGACTAGATGTCTATATTGTCAAGAACAATTAGATACACACCATTTGGTACCAACAACTGGTCAGAGTTGTGTCATGGGAAATTTGCACAATATGCCTTGATGGGTGACTGGTATAGAAATTTACTTTACTTATACTGCAGTATGCATTTAATTACCAGTGGACTATTTCCCTTAAAGGAACACGTTGCCTTGGATTGGTCGAGTTGGTCTTCGAAAAGCGTTTGTAACCATTTGTAATAAAATTGATATGGTTAGAAAGATGTTGTAAAAGTAGAATACAATGATCTACACAAACATGCCTCGAAATTGTGTGGTTTTCGTTTTACCTCGTCGACTAACACGGTTGGCCATTTATGGGAGTCAAAAAGTTGACTCCCATAAATGGCCGACCGTGTTAATTCGCGATGAAAATGAAAAACCGTGCAATTTTGAGTGATACTTGTGTGGATCATTATATTCTACTTTTAAAACATCTTTCCAACCATATACATTTCATAACAAACGGTTTCAAACGGTTTTTTATAGACCAACTCGTCCGATCCAAGGCAACGTGTTCCTTTAATAGCACAACTTGTATATTGCTAGTCAGAGTGCCAAAAAGGCATCTCAAATTTTGTTTGGGGCACAACAAGTTTCCTCTAAGGTAAATGGGGCATGGGTCATTTCAAGGACTACATGTACCAACCATAGAGTAAGGACTACCAACCCACCGAGAATGTGTCCAAGTAACAGTTAGGCCCAATAGCCTAATGGTACTGCAGGGCTGTATACTTCGTTTTTGAAAGAGCAAGGGCACCAAGGCATTTTCTTCTTGGTAAAGGGCACCCTATGATGAAATTGCAAATTTGTACTGGAGCATTTCTAGGGCACCAAGGCAATGAACAGGGGACATCAAGGCAATCGCCTTTATTGCCTCCGTGAAGTATCAGGCCTGGGTACTGTAAATTCCAAACACTTCAATGCTGAATATATTGTTAATAAAGTGGAGTTACATGTATACTTTGAATATGAATTGGAAGACCTTGAAGAAGAAAAGACTGAATATAAAATGCAACCACTTGATGCAGGGTCAGACAGATCAACACCAGGGGTAACAGCAAGGTCTTCAAATACTATTCAGACATGAATAGAAAACTGAACCACAAGTGTTTGCTTAAACGTGTAATTTCTCTGCAATCCACACATAATATTGAAACAATATTTGTCAATTAGTCAAGCAATGGGAAATCTTTACTCAGGTCTGATTATTGTGGACGTTAGCGGTCAATTAAGCAGTGATTAATTGCTGGGATGGTGAAGGGTAGTGTAGCAACCCAAGCAATTACAGGCACTGGATTAATTTATAGAATGAAGAATGTTGTGAAATTAAGTCCCCAGTGACTCGTCCTACTTCATTCCTGATGTAGCGTTCCAGCTCCATAATGTACAGATTAAAACCTCAAATCGGAATATTCTTGATACAAAAATTGTTTATGTATCCCAAAATCACACTAATTTAAGTGCATTTTTCCTTCTAATCAACTTCATGTGATTTGGAAGAATTTTTTTCCATTGACTAGTGTGTTAGCTAGGGTGTCTGGCTGGTCTTTTGGACACCCTGTTTTAAATATGGACACCTATTTGTTTGTCATTTACATGTTTGTGTATTGTACATGTATGTCAACAATTTGGACACCCCATCTTTTAAATTACCAGCAAATTCCGGCTAAAACCTTGGAGTCACGTGAATAAAAATAAAAAGTCTCATGCTATTTTAAACAGCAAGTTGTTTGCAATCGTTGAAAGACGGAGTACAAGTCAAGTGTCTCACGTTTTTATGCACACTCTATCTTCACATTCACAAACCGTGAAAACACATTGACTGCGGAACAGAGCGGACAAACATTATTGATTTTTCAATCCTTAGAACTAGCTGAACAGATAACCCAGAGACTCTAAAGAGGACTTTGTAGACATTACATAGTGTAGATTTAGTTGTATTGTAAGAAAACACACACACACACACAAACAATGTAAGGTCAAAAAGATCTTTGGCGTACTATTTTCTGTAAACCCAACAACAAAATACCAGCCATTTTGATATACTTAGGGTTATTTGTACAATGGATCGTTCCAAATTCTGTACATGTATCTCCATGTTCAGTCCAACACCTTTCTGTCCAAACTGATGGAGTCTTATCTAGTGTACATGCACAACTTTTTATGGAAAACAACAGATTAACTTAAAGGCAGTGAACACTATTGGTAATTACTCAAAATAATTATTAGCATAAAACCTTTCTTGGTGACAAGTAATGGGGAGAGGTTGATGGTATAAAACATTGTGAAAAAACGGCTCCCTCTGAAGTGACATAATTTTCAAGAAAAAAGTAATTTTCCACGAATTTGATTTCGAGACCTTATAAATTTAGAATTTGAGGTCTCGAAATCAAGCATCTGAAAGCACACAACTTCGTGTGACCATGGTGCGACAGGGTTGTTTTTTTATTTCATTAATATCTCGCAACTTCGACGACCGATTGAGCTCAAATTTTCACAGGTTTGTTATTACACCAACTGTGAAGACTAGTCTTTGACAATTACCAATAGTGTCCACTGTCTTTAACTGGTATGGGAAAAGAGCAGGTACACATGTAGTGTTGGGACTCGGGAACTCTTAATGTTCATTGACAATTATTGTTTTTAAAAGCATGCTTTAATAATTTTTACTTTGATTCACACTGAGATGCTGAGATTAAACACATTAAGTTTTTATAACAATTGCCAACATTTTTTAATTTTTTTTTTTAAAACCAAAAAAATGTTTTTTTATTTTTATTTTAAATGGTTACAACAAGCAGAGTTCCTTGCATGGAGGAAGACAAAAGTTGTGTCTTTCATGTGACCTGAACCCATGTGAGGTCAGTGAACAGGTGGAAGTGAGAAACAACTGGTGGAAGTGAGAAACATCTGTACATCAATCAATGGGGTTGTTTATATAGCTGTGATAACAAACTCTACAGAGCAAGTAACTTCATACCCTAGCTCTCTGTTTCATACATTGCTCTATGGACTGATGAGAGGTACCAATCATCAGCCTCTAAAACACTTCAAACTGTATTCATAATATCTCTGACAAAAAAAAAAATAAACATAATTTTCTTGTCCAAAATATGGCCAAATAATTTCCATCAGATGCAAGTATCCATGAACCAATTTATGTTGGCTTTAACCTTGTTCACCAATGTTTTAGTCACCAATGTTTTAAAAAGATTATAATTAAAAACCAAAATAAATATTCTTTATTTTCCCGATGCAAATTTAACATCAAAAGGAAAAAGTTTATCATAGTAACTCTATTTCTTCCATGCATCGTACAAGCATGGTTGTAGAAATGATACAAGGTGGTTTTTCATTTCATAAACACTGATGAGGGTGGAAACTCCAATGGCTTACCTACATTCTCTAACATTATAATAATGGAAGTATACTAGCATAGAATGCTTTGGACATTACAAAGTGAACTTGATACTGCCAGTCTTATCCAGTTTATAAATAGAGTACTGGTGTAATTTTCATCTCCTGGGTTGGCCATTCATAAATCAGACCCCCTCTAAACGAAAACATCAACACCCACAGGGTATTGCATTACAATTGAATTACAATAGCCACTAATCAAGAGGGAAAACAAGCACATTAAATTAAAGGTGACAGAGCAGCTTTCAGTGCTCTGCTGGCCAAATGCCAGTTTAAAGGCAGTGGACACTATTGGTTATTACTCAAAATAATTATTAGCATAAAACCTCACTTGGTAATGAGTAATAGGGAGAGGTTGATGGTATAAAACATTTTGAGAAACGGCTCCCTCTGAAGTGACATAGTTTTCGCGAAAGAAGTAATTTTCCACGAATTTGATTTTGAGACCTCAAGTTTAGAATGTGAAGTCTCGGAATCAAGCATCTGAAAGCACACAACTCTGTGTGACAAGGGTGTTTTTTCTTTCATTATTATCTCGCAACTTCGAAGACCGATTGATCTCAAATTTCCACAGGTTTGTTATTTTGTGTATATGTTGAGATACACCAAGTGAGAAGACTGGTCTTTGAAAATTACCAATAGTGTCCAGTGTCTTTAAACACCTGAGCCGAGGACCAGAATTCTGTCTAAGTGGTCCTGCTGGCTAGTTCAGTGATGAAAAGCTATTTCATTTGGATAAAAATTTAATGACTGAGTAGTAGAAAGAAAAAAAACGACAGACAAGTAAAATGACAAGCTAACTAACGGGTCCTGCCTGCCAGAGTCACGTACAAAGTTTAAAGCGAACACTACCAATATTTACATTGTAAAAGTGACAAAAGTCATTTTAAGTGCATTTTCTTTGTCTTTTCTTTTAAAGTTGTTGTTGTTTTCATTTGATCTACTCAAATAACGAAAAAGAAATGCCATTCGTCTGAAGTTGAGCTTTGACACTCAGTGACTTCTTCTTAAAGGGAAGGTACACGTTTGGTAGTTACTCAAAACAAATATTTTAAACTTGAAAACTGACTTGGTAAGGCCGTGTCCAAATTGGCGACTTCGGCTACAGCTACAGCTAGGGCGCGCGCGTCTGCCATTCTTCAACACTGACAGACGCGCTGATCTATCCGTAGCTGTAGCCGAAGTCGCCAATTCGGACACGGCCTAACAAGCATTGGAGAGCTGTTGATAGTATAAAACATTTTGGGAAATGACTCCTTTTGAAGTAACGTAGCTTTTGAGAAAGAGGTTATTTCTCACTAAAATAATAAAAGACTTCTAGCTAGAAGTCTTTTATTCCTATCTGAAAGCACACAAAATCGTCCAATAAGGGTGTTTTTTCTTTCATCATTTTCTCGAAACTTCGATGACCGATTGAGCCCAAATTTTCACAGGCTTGTTATTTTATGCATATGTTGGTATACACCAATTGAGAACACTGGTCTTTGACAATTACCAAACGTGTACAGTGCCTTTAACTGATGGAAAAACTTGAGATCTAACTTGAGGTTCGGGTCTGGTGAGCTATTTTATTTACACATGTACCTAAATTAGAAGTTGGAGCTTCTTAGAAAAATAATTTATTATGTTTACTTTTCAATTTTGTTTGATATCTGACACTTGCCCTTCACCACTTGAATGAACCAGACTGGAGCCTTAATCTTGACCTTTAGGTTTTTTAAAAATAATTCAAAATTGTTCCAATCTTTAATCATGCAAGCAACTATAACTTAACACACAAAAAAGAGGAAACTACAAAATTCAAATGGTTTCGAACCGTGTTTTTTTTTTCAAGTTTGAATTGCACAAATGAGAATATAAAAAGAGGAATTCAGCTGAGGATACGGGGAAAAGTTGCATACATGTTACAATACATATATGTAGTATAAAAAACACAATTGCGATGACACTACACTCTGTAGATAAATCTCTTTTGAGTGATGGTGGTTCTGAGAAAAACCTGAGGGCTCAATACAGTCAATGTAATAAAAACTGGCATGTCCCTCCCATCTAGGTTTAAACGTTGTTTTGAAAAGATAAAACACCACGTTTTAGGTTTCTCTGATTTTCTAGAACTCTTAAACCGCAGTGACATAAAATTGAATCTTTCTTCCCCCCTCAGGAATGAGAAGACCCAGACCTTGACTTTGCCTGCTGGATACCCTAGCAGCATCACAAGGATGTTATTTTCACAGAGGGGGTGCATCATTTGTCATCTTGAGGCCTGGGGCTTGTGTAAGCAAACACCTGTGTATACAGGTGTTTCTTCTTTGCTAAGGTAATTGATAGGGGCTACTGGTGGTGGGCTGGTCCGAATTTTCAAAATGTTACAGTAACTGAACAGATCTAATTTAGTAGATTCCCTGAGAGTGTCTACGTATGTAATTTTTCAGGTCCCCAATGTTTAATCCTGCTTCAATTCAAATAGACCGATCCAGTAGGCTCTGCCCACGACGCACGTGTGAGCAAGAACATGTGGGGCTCTCCAATGCCTTTCTGCACAACAACTCTGCCGCACGCGCCAAGCATACGCGCACGGCGCATGTCAAACCTTGGTGTCGGACCTTAGTTGCGTTGTGATTGGTCAATACGCAATGGGGCGGAGCTTAATGGATCCGTCTATTTACTCAATTTCCATATCATAAGATAAACAATGGAACATGAGCATAGAAGTAACCACTATTTTTATAGGCAAAAAAAAATAAGTAAATAATTTTAAACAAAACAAAAGCAAAACAAACAAACAACAAAACAAAACACATGGAAGTGGAGGGGGGGCCAAATGCTTGCCCACCTTGCAATTATAATTTGTGAAAATTATGAAAGCATGCAGACGTACGGTTTGTTTTTGAAAGAGCAAGGGCACCAAGGCATTTTCTCCTTGGTAAAGGGCACCCTAGGGAAACATTGTAAGTTCCTAATCATTTCAAGGGCACCAAGGCAATGGCCAGGGGGCATGGAGGCAATTGCCTTGGTTGCCTCCGTGAAGTATCACCGGGGTCTGTGTATGAGGTACAGTCGTGCATGGATAAATTAGATCATGAATTGCTCATTGCTTTTACTGAATAAAAGGCTGAGGTGAACTGAAGATCTACCGCAATGATCATACACAGCAAGGACAGCAAGGAGATTTCATATAGTCCTTGCTCTATGAACCATCAAATACTCTGATTCATCATTCAGAAACATTTTACATCACAATCATCCAACGCAGTACTTAGAGTAAAGAACCACATGTAATGAGGATTAGATCTTTGTAAACACTTCTGCGAATCTTTGGATACCTTCACAACACAGGCCTTGAATTAACCCAGCTAGCTCCAGGCCTGATACATTGTGTACTTCACGAAGGCAATCGCCTCCATGCCCCCTGGTCATTGCCTTGGTGCCCTTGAAATGCTCCAGTAGAAATTTACAATTTCCTCATAGTTAGGGTGCCCTTTACCAAGAAGAAAATGCCTTGGTGCCCCTGTCCTTTCAAAAACAAAGTATACAGGCCTGAGAAGTAAGAACCACACATAATGCAAGGCTTAGATCTTTGTAAACACTTCCACGAATCTCTGGATACCTTCACATCACAGGCCTCGGGATTAACCCACTGGCAGTCCTGATACTCCACAGAGGCATTGAATGCAATTCAATGCCCCCTAGTCATTGCCTTGGTGCCCTTAGAATGCTCCCGTAGAAACTTACTCTTCATAATCAAAGGGTGCCCTTACCAAGGAGGAAATGCCTGGGTGCCCATGCCCTTTGCATACAGACCTGCCAGGGTACCCACAGTATTGCCGTAGTGCCCTGTGCTTTTGCTGATGGAGCTCTTTGCACAGTTTCAATACAAATTTACATTTTCTTCATTAGAAGTGCCCAATTACATTATGTACCATCCATCAAGGAAAATTGCTGTGCCCCCTCAAGAGCGCAGTTCAAGGCCTAACATCGTTTACAAGTTTCCTCAGTGGACAGGTCTGGTTTGTGTTTAACTGTACAAATCAAAGTATTACATCTGATATTATTTAACATACAATAAAAAAAATATGCATTTAGTTTTCAAGAAAAAAGGAGCCAAGGTTAGATGCTGTTAACCTGGAGCCTACATTTGATCGGGAGCAATTCCCAAACCTTTCTCTACCAACTGCATGCTCTCAGGTCTGTAGCTAGATCCTTACCATTCTTAAGGGACTTAGCCTTCAACCGAGTTGACACGACCCTTATAATTTATGAAATTTTAACAATGACAGCTAATTTCCCAGAGGACTTTTTGTTGGTACAGGGGATTTGCGGGGGAAGATTGGAACTCAGTTGAGATCATACAGGGCAACTCCAGATTAATATTGGAATATTGGAATATTGAATTGTTTTTATAGGCATCATGATCTGCAATGAGCTGTGTGTGTAATATTAGAGACGGTTGTGGCCACTGTGGGTGATATGCAGAGTAGGCGGTGCAAGACTCGCGCGTCTTTGATAAATTTAGGAACTACATGTTGGTGCCACTTACAATTACCGCTTTTAAATGGGTGAATGAAATACAAACTCGCGTTTATAAACTGGGCCCAATTTCATAAAGATGTTGAGCTGAAAATACTATTGACAAATTCCTTTGCTAAGCAAAAATTGAGCAAGCATTGGGTAAGCAATACTTGTCTTTATTTAATTAAGTTTTTGTGCTTACATGCTTTATTTAAATGGGGTTTGCTAACAAAAGAAATGGGGTTTCATTGTACTGTGTAACACAGCTGCAGAATTTACAACTTTAAATTTCCTAATTTATCTCACGAGGCTATAATTATTTACTCATACTGAGTAGGCAAAGCATCCTGACCTAATAGTTATACGGATACAGGCCTGATATTTGACGGAGGCAATGAAGGCAATTGCCTCCGTGCCCCCTGGTCATTGTCGTGGTGCTCTTAGTACAAATTTGCAATTTTATCATAGGGTGCCCTTTACCAAGAAGAAAATGCCTTGGCGCCCTTGCCATTTAAAAAAACGAAGCATACAGCCCTGTGGATACAAAAAACAACAACTTTTGAAAAGAAGAGACTCTGCTTCATTAGGAAAACCCCAAATAGAGGATAAAACTATTCCTAGAACAATGAGATTTGTTCTGCTATAAACGTCTCATTCGTGGATACAATAGTAAAATGAACCTCAAGGTTCTAAGAATAAGGAAAATCCATGCAGTGGTCTGGTGGTAGGGATCGCAAAACCTAATTCAAGGGTCTGTGTGCGGGAATACAACCGGGGTCCATACATACATGGGTTGCAACACGCGTCATTGACCGCCATCTTTGATGTATTTTCTACATGTTTAAAGTGCACGCGTGTACGCACTGCGTGTGACTCTTGTGCACTTTTCATGTGCAAAATACATCAAAGATGGCGGTCAATGACCCAATTTGCAACCCATCTATAAAATACAGTACAGGTGAACTGAAACTTTGAAAGAAAGTGAAAGAAACCACCGAGTCCAACCTGGCCCAATTTCATAGAGCTGCTTTTAAATAACAATAAATTTTACTTGTGATATTAGTTGGCTGTTGTTAACCTTATTTATTCTGGTAAGCATAATTTTATTGTGCTTAGCCTAAGCTGTATTTTGTTTGAATAAAGCAAATCAATGAAATTGGGCCCTGACTGAATGCAGACTTTTAAAACTAACTTTAAAAAATGACGAACACATATATTTAATTTTTTAATATATTTATTTAAACATAAATACCGGAAGGACAGTGCCAATCGAACGGGCTCTTTTTAAGTTTTGACATATAGATTGATAAAGAGAAACATACATAAAGTTTGGCTTGTATAAAATAATTGAAATAATAGTAAAACTACAAGTTTGTTACTACCTGAACATCAAGATTCAATTCTGTCTCATCCAGTAACTTCGCGGAGCAATAGAGATCCTTCTGTCTTCGGCCAAGGCACTCCATTATTATTCCAACTTTTCAGACCCAGTTGGGCCAAAAGACTGGTCCTTGTTGATAATCCACAAATTAGTTTTGTACACAGCCAAAACTTAAAAGAAGATTCTTCTCCAGTCCAGTCCAGAAACGAAATTCCCGGACAAATTCCCTCTTGTGATTTACGGAAAATCCCTTCACGTCTGCACGTTTCGCTATCCACACACACGATCAGCAGCTAGCCGGCCGGCAAAACGGCTCATCATGTGAACCGGACGACAGGGAGAAAACTACTGACTGTGACTTCGTAAAAACATACACAACCACCAGTTGTGGTGTTATTGTTGTCCGTCTTTGTATCAGTCATTCCTTCTTTTCCATTTTGAGCTAGTAGAGTTTCTCGTTACAGCAACTCCATTGTTAGGCGGTGTATTGTTTGCAGTTTGTCATCCCGTCCGTGCACGGACGTCAAGTTAGCAGAAGATTGAATGGTGACTTTTTTTGGCCGCGCGATCGAGTAGTCGTCGAAAGTCGTTGCACGATGAAGTTTTAAAAGAGGGCGCTGTTAAAAGAAAAGTCCCACCGACAGACTAGACAGCTGCGCCTGATCAACTTGCAAAAGGTTTTTGTAGTGTGGTCAAAAATCAAACTGGTTTCCTACTGTTGTTTTGATATGGGCGGGCGGGAGTGTTTTTGTTTTGTTAAAAATGATTTGATATAGCTATTGTCGCCTAGGATAATAATTGTTGAGCCCCTATTTATTTAATAATTTATTTTGTTTTACGGGATATTGTGTTTTAGTTCGTAAAACACATTAGGTGGCATTGGGATGGGGTGGATGGAACGTGTTGAATTGAAAACCATACACTTTGCCAAGTCCGCTAAAAAACACACCAGAAGAGGGTAAAAAAAAATCTACTTTTTTGACAGGGAGATTTTAGTGCTTCAGTTCAAATAGTTTTCTGCTCCTTAAAACATCTTGAAACCTGGGGTGGATTTCACAAAGGTAGTCCTAACTGAGGACTAGTCCTAGGCAATGCTAAGATATAGGACCAGTCCTAAGTTAGGACCAGTAACTCATCCTAACTTAGGACTTGTCCTATTTCTTAGCATTGCCTAGGACTAGTCCACAGTTAGGACTACCTTTGTGAAATCCACCCCAGAACACCCACCCTTTAGCAATGTGAAATGGACTTCTTCTTTTTTTTCTATTTTTTTTTTTTTTTTTTTTTGGGGGGGGGGGTAATAAATATTTCTCCCCTAAGTCTTTGCACTTCTGAGAAAGCGCTTTATTAGTTCTAAGATGTTGATTACATTTTTAACACAAACAAAATGGTACTTACAACAACTGCATCTCCCTGAATAGAAGGGATTAAACAAAATTGTTTGCACGACAACCACCCAGTATAGTAGTAGGCCTACAGAAGAATCAGAGCATGATCAAACAAACTTAAATTAATGTGCTTTATATTGCAAATAATATTGCGGAGAATAAGAGGTTGTTAAGTTAAGCACGATGCCACGGTACCTTTATGCCTCTACTTTTTTTTCGGGGGGGGGGGGGCGTAAAAAGGGAGAACCCGTGATTGGCTGTAAGTTTCATGCCGATGAGGGCGCTCTTTTATCATTGTTTTCAGAGCGCCGTAGTTTTAAGGGCGTTTTGCTCGAAAAAGGAAGATCGAAGGAAGGAAAACTTTTAGGAGTACGCGTTCTTTATTTTAATTTAGGGCGTTAGAAGAAGATGTGCGATCTTCGGCGTCGTTTGTGTGACGTTCGTCATCGGCGGAGCAGAGCAAAAAGGCAAAATATTCGTAAGTAGGAGACCCAAATTGCAACCAGATTTGTTTCAAAATCAGAGTTCAGTTCAGACGTGGAGATTGCCCAAAAAGGCTGATTTATTTCGTTAGTTTGTGGCTAGTTTTACGTGCAACACTTGTCATTGTCATTTTGATTTTTGAGCCTTAATCACGAACCTTTTTCTTGTGCTTTGTTTTTTAGGGTGTCCGGACAAGCTCTGCTTTTTAAATTTATATGGGCCCCTCCACTGACTTACTTACATTTCGTGTACAAACTATTCACATACTACACATAGCTAATAAATTATTGTTTGCATTTAATCCAAATCCAATTGCAATGTATGGATTGGAAATAAAGCGAATTGGGTTGAACTGAATAGCTAGAAAGTAGAAAGAATGAGCAAGAAATGAAGATACTAAATGAACTCTTGTCTACATGTGATACTTTGCAACTGCATAGCTTAACATTACACTATCAATATCATTTAAAACTACACAGACCCCATTTCAAATAGGAACTAGCTACAGTTATTATAGTGAACCATGGGATAGGATGGGACATTCATGACGCCAGATACGTGCATAGCTTACTCTCAAACTGTCCCAAAATGCATCATAATTAATTACCACTTCCGGCCTATCTGTATTAAAGCAAAGGGGTCCATGTGATGTGACACAAACACTTTTCAGCAGGTTTTCAATTTCAACTCAAAGTTGCACTAAAAAGTAATGTAAGAAGTGGTTATATTTGAAGAAAACGGCCATGGATTATCTGTGATAAGTTTAATGAAGTTGTCTTTAATTTATTCAGCAGTGATAGTTAAAAAGCAATTCACGTGAGAGGAAAAGTGGCATTAATTCTTCATCATGGATGAGAACGCCATCACTAAGAGACTTTTTGACGAGCTTACTCCCCAAGCCGAGATCTTCCGTTCCAAACTTATAGAGGACTTTCATCTGTTGGACAGTCTTGATGAGCATGGGCAGTCAGATGTGCCGAAATACTACACACAGGAGTTATACGGTAAACGATTAAATAATACAATACAAATACAAATGTTCATCTTTAAAAGGCACTGGACACTTATTGGGATTCACTCAAAATAATTGTTAGCAATAAAACTTTAAAATAAAAAATAAAAATACAGTGCCGATATTGCATGTATAAAACAATGTGAGAAATGGCTCCCTCTGAGGTAACGTGGTTTTTAAGAAAGGGGTAAGTTCTCACTCAAATATTAAAAGACTTTAGGTCTGAAGCCTTTTTCATAAATCTGAAACTCGCAAATTTGTGCAACAAGTGTGTTTTTACCTTGTATTGTTCTCTTGCAACTTTGATGATACATTGAGTCAAAATTTTCCCAGATTTGTTATTTTATGCGTGTTAGGATACACCAAGTGAAAATAGTGGTCTGAGACAATTACCAAATTAGTCCAGTGCCTTTAAGAAATATGAAATTTTACTTATTCTGTTGCAGATAAAGTGAAGCTTCACAAGATGATGCTAGACAATCCAGGAGGGCTCGTCAAGTTTCAGGTGTACTCAAGCAAAGATAAAGCAGAGGTCAGCAAGACTGATCGTCGAAAGAATCGTGTCCGCAACAAGAACTCCAGAAATCCGGCCCTGAATATATGGGCAAATTTTGTGCTGAAGAGTATCCTTTTTAAAAGGTTGCTATACCCCCTTCCTTTTCCATCTTCCCTCATGCCATCTCAGCTGTGAGCTTAAAGGGTTTTGGTACCTTTTGTATATAACAAGTTTTTAAGCGATAACATGAGTCCTATACTCACTGTGAATGAAGTTGTAATTTACCTGTAGACATTTCAGCTATGTTTAGTTGTCAAGATTTTGAGGGAAAAAAGTGACCATCACAGAGCAATGTTTTCAGGAGAGCCACGTGAATCTGTTGTACACGCTAAAATAGTTGTCAACAGAGACAATTTTTTTTTTTTTTGTGACATTGTTTAACTCATTTCTCAAAAACTGCAGCTTAGCAGGTAATAGTTTAAGCTTCCTACCATCATTATCTTTGATCCTTGTAAGTTTAATGTAAGTGTGTGGATGTTTGCGTTTTGTCTCAGACAATAAGTACCAAACCCTTTTTCAAGTAGCAAGTAATAAAAGATCTATAGCTATGTTAGTCTGATAGATAAAACAAGAAAGCTTGCTGTTTAAGTCTCATTAATAACTACATAGAAAATGCATAAACTTCACTTAAGAATTACCTTAACAACAGGAAGGCTCTCTCTTCCAGAATTTTATGCTGGTCTTGATTTTAGCAAACTCCATCGCTCTTGGAATCCAATCAGGTACTTTGTTCATTTACCAGTAATGAGTCATTCATTCATTATGATTTAACAATTTTGAAGTCACAAGTGAATTGGGCTTTATTTTAGTTGCCTTTGAACTTTTCAAATCCATTCCTTTGTTCAGAGGTATCCGGTAACAACGACCCAAGCCTGTATGGTTTGAATCAAGCCCTAGTTATCTTTGACTACTGCTCCCTGTTCATCTTCATGATTGAAATCATTCTCAAATGGATGGACGACTTTATCTCCTTCTGGAAGAACGGCTGGAATATCTTTGACTTTATTGTGACAGTTGCGGTGAGTACAATGTAGCTGATGTAACCAGTGGTACATTTTGCAAATAATTTTAGAGAGCAAGGCGCTAGCTTCAGGATATAAAATATCGGGTCACTTGGGGCTGGCACGAGGTACACTGATGTCATCACCAGAAGGGTCACGTGATGTTGCATATTTTTTCCCCAGGTGGAACGTTGGTAAATATCTGCACACGTTCATCCTGGAAAAAATTAAATATGCCACCCGGATGAGCACACGGGGGTCGACCCAGGGAAGCTAATCGAAAGCGCCCATAGAGACTCTGGGCTTGCCCTTAACACTAGCATGGCATACATTGTCTAGTAAAAAGTCTACAATTTTTTTTTACAACTTTGAATTTCATTTTGAATTAATAATTGCAAAGAATCTCCTTGTTGGGTCAATTTCAAATTCTAAAGTCTGAACCCAATTTCACGGCTCGGCAAAAGTAGGATTTATGATTGCAGAGAAATCTGAACTTAACAATTCAGTATTTCACAGGTTTAGCAAGGGTTTTCATGTGTACATTTTATTTGCTTACACAGCTAGTGCAGAATTTGTTGCTAACCTCGTTAGCAGAGAATGTTGACCATAAGCAGAAGCAGTAAGCAGAAAGCTAATGTAAACTTAGTATTGTTTTTTTTTTCTTTCCCTAAAGTCATTCGTTCCAGAGATCATTGCATTTACTGCTGGGGATTTGAAGGAGTTGCGCGTCATCGTCAGTAATCTACGCGTCTTTCGTATCTTACGCTCCCTCAAGATGGTTTCTCGCTTCCAGCAAGCTCGACTCATTGCTTTAGCCATCACCAAAGCCTTCAAGGTCATAATAGGGCACAATTTCATAAAGCTGTTAAGCAGAAAATTCGGCTTAGCAAATTTCTTTGAAAAATTTCTTGGCTATTAACTTTGGCCATTAAATTTGGCTGGTAACCAGTTTCTGTTAAGCAAAATATTTCTGTGCTTAGCAAGTTTTTATGCTTACAAGCTTTATGAAATTGGGCCCTTATCTCCATGAAACTCTGTTAGCCATTTCTTAAAAGCCACAAATAGAGCAAAGTTGCAAGAAAATAATAAAAGAAAGTATACCCTTTTTGCACAAATTGGTGCACTTTCAGATGCCTAATAAAAAAGGCTTTAGGCCTGAAGTCTTTTAATATTTGAGTTAGAAATTACCTCCTTCTCAAAAACTACTTCAGAGGAAGTTGTTTTTCACAATGTTTGTACTATCAACAGCACCTATTGCTCATTAACAAGTAAGTTTTTATGCTAACAGTTATTTGAAGAAGCTACCAATAGTGTCCAAGGCCTTTAGATGAATTTATATGAGATGAATTTGTGTATAAATGATTTTACTCATTCGTTCTATTTCATATCCATTCAGGCCATGACCTTCATCATGTTACTTCTACTTCTTTTTGCTTACATCTTCGCCATCGCTGGAGTCATCTTCTTCGATAACTACACGAGGTCGGACCGACAAGACTTACTCTATAAAGACAGCTTCAGGTACAAGACAAGACAGAAAAAAATCCTTGCTTAGTAAAATCAGATTACCGGCCAAGACTCCACTCAATTGTTATGCTAAGTAAACAACAGCTAAACACCAGTCACAAGCAATATATATGGCATAAAATTTGGGCCAGTAACATGTGTAAAATAAGCGAGGTTTTTTCGTGCTTAAGCAAATTTTTTGCTTAAGCAGCCCTATGAAAGTTTGGGTTTGAATCCTGATCGTGACACTAGTTTCCTTGAGCAAGATACTTTATTGCTTCTCTTCACACAGGGGTATAAATGGGTACCTGAGAGGGTAGAGGTTGATATTGTGTATGTAAAAATCCTTTGGAGCGCTAAAGTTGTCCAGGTTGTATACTCCCAACGGGAGCTGAGAAAGATTAAAGGAATGTTATATTGGCCCTGATTTGATTGGCAGGCATACACAGCACCTTGCAAAACATACCCTCTCTTGTTAAAGTTTAATCTGTAAGTTTGGCTGATTGTACTATAATCCCTAGTTTTGTAAAACTTAATGTTTAAAGATTTGTGTACTCTGATACTCCCTGGTTCCCTGCAGTACTATCACCAACGCACTGATCACATTGTTCCAGCTCTTCACATTGGATCAATGGTATAAGGTACTGATGGATATGTGGAAGGTTACCGACCGATTCTTCACTACGTTCTACATCATGTTGTGGATCTGTATTGGCTCCTTCATATTTCGCAATATCTTTGTTGGAATCATGGGTAAGAATGATTAATGCAAATTCAAACTAATGGTTGATCTGAACCTACCCCGAGCTAATTACCATTTGGAATAATCAATATTAATCTATTTGAGAGAAAAACTTTTCTGGATTGAAGATCAATCTAGAGATGGTTTGAATTTACATGCTGTATTTGAAAAAAATTGATGGCTAATTTATTTCTCAACATAAAATTATTGATTTTGTATAATTGTAAGTAACTATTGCTGCGGCTGTTACATTAACTTGAGGCCTTTGAATGAAGCAATTAAAAATAAATTGTGAACATTGACTATCCTGAATTACCCCTAACCAATAGTAGTCCTCCACTTTTTAGCAAGGTTTATAACAAACTTATTATTATTCTATTTTCTCCCAAGTGAATAATTTCCAGTCAATTCGTAATGACCTCTTTAATGAGGTCAAAGGTCATGCAGAGACAAGAGAGATTGCCCGCAATGCTGAGAAGTTTAACGAGGAGCTAATTAAACAGGACCAGAAGCTTAAAGCAAGGTCAGCTGAATATAAACAGGATTTAAAATAACCATCATTGTTTAACCATTGGCAAGATCAGAAGCTTAAAGGAACATTAAAGAATTGGTTTTTGCTAACAAAACAGTTGCTGGCAGTGTAAGCACTTTATGTAATCCACCATTTACATAAATTGACAAACCTGGAGAAGTTTGAGATCGATCGGCCATCTGGGTCACGAGAGAATAGTGAAAAACCCATTACAAATTTTGCATTGCATCGATGCCAAAATAAAAATGAATAAACATTCACTGAGCGACAAACTCCAAACGCGAAGTTACGTTGTTTATTTCTCATCAAATATGACATTTCGGACAGAAATATTTCAAGGGATGTTTTCTACTATCATCATCATTAGACCTTGTAAGTTTTATGTAAATGTGTGATCTTCACGATTTTTGTTTCTTACCAATTCTGTAACGTTCTTTTAAAGGCACTGTTCACCCTTGTTAATTGTCAAAGACCAGTATTCTCACCTGGTGACATCCCGCCAGCATGCATAAAACAACAAACCTGTGAAAATTTGACTCAACTGGTCATCAAAACTGCAAGAGGATAATGAAAGAAAAAAACATCCTTTTGTTACACAAATTATAGTGCTTTAAGATGCCTTAAAAAGGCTTCAGGCCTGAAGTCTTTTCATATTTGACTGAGAAATTACCTTTTTCTTATAAAAACATGTTTACTTCAGAGGGAGCCGTTTCTCACAATGTTTTATACTATCAACAGCTCTCCACTGCTCATTACCAATTAAGTTTTTTATGCCAATGATTAACCAATAGTTACATCGTCCCATGCCTGTTTGTCCTTGTTTATAGACGAATGACAATCACAGCCAATCAGCAGTTACTCTCGGAAGCAAACCAAAGCGAAGAAGAAAATATCTCCAAATCTGCAGCGGCTTCAACAGAAAACAGGTTTACACAACTTCCTGACCAATCCAATACTTATGTACAATACACAACAGAATTTCAACTTTTTGAAATAATTTTGTTTGACAATGGTGCCTCAAGTTGAATGAGTCCTCAAAAAGGGAGTCAGGTTGGTGTAGTGGTGTCTTGCCTCGCCTTCCACCTCTAGGACCCCGCATTGAATCCTACCAGGGGCACCATGTGGATTGGGTTTATCAGTCCCACATCTAAAACTGAAATTTCTTCATTGAGAAACTTAACAAGAAACTGATCATATCTTTTAAAGACAGTGGACACTATTGGTAATTGTCAAAGACCAGTCTTCTCACTTGGTGTATCTCAACATATTCATAAAATAACCAACCTGTGAAAATTTGAGCTCAATCGGTCGTCGAAGTTGCGAGATAATAATGAAAGAAAAAACACCATTGTCACACGAAAATGTGTGCTTTCAGATGCTTGATTTTGAGACCTCAAATTCTAAACTTGAGGTCTTGAAATCAAATTCGTGGAAAATTACTTCTTTCTCGAAAACTAAGTCACTTCAGAGGGAGCCGTTTCTCGCAATGTTTTATACCATCAACCTCTCCCATTACTCGTTACCAAGAAAGGTTTTATGCTAATAATTATTTTGAGTAATTACCAATAGTGTCCACTGTCTTTAACATTTAGGTTAAATGGAGGAACTATAACTGGCATTTCTTTTGGGGAAAAAAGTGGAAACAATTAAAGAAAAAATTGAAAAGAGTAAAATGAAAGCATCTGGAATGAATTTTCAAAGCTGGTTCCTGATGTTTCTCCCATATCCATCTTCTTGTAAGTTTGTTTTTAGTTTGGAATAACTAGAAAATGCTGATTTATTTAATACTCAAAATTTTCTTTACCTAGTATGACAGATGCACCAAAAGAGAAAGGACAACCCAAAGAAGCATGGACAAGGTGAGAACAAGATTCAAATTACTAATTATTAAAGACACTGGACACTATTGGTAATTGTCAAAGACCAGTCTCCTCACTTGGTGTATCTCAATATATGCATTAAATAACAAACCTGTGAAAATTTGAGCTAAAAAACCCACCCTTGTTACATGAAGTCGTGTGCTTTCAGATGCTTGATTTCAAGAACTCAAATTCTAAATCTGAGAACTATGGCACTTCAGAGGGAGCCGTTTCTCACAATTTTGTATAGTATCCACCTCTCCTCATTACTCGTTACCAAGTAAGGTTTTATGCTAACAATTATTTTGAGAAATTATCAATAGTGTCCACTACCTAAGGTCAGAAAGAAATAAACTTTGAAGTACCTGGTTGTAGGTTTCTATTAAGAACATGACACTCAATAAATGATTCTTATATTTGCCTGCGTTACAGTTGTAGAGCAGGCACAATTTGTCTGATCGGTTATCAATTGCATTCCAAAGGGGTGTAAAGAACAAAAGAAGGTGTTTTTAAAATTGCTTTCAGAAGAATGTGCAGGAAGTTGGTAATTTTAGCTTGTGACTTTGGTTCAGTTTAGAACACAGTGGTGTGTATTTGAAAAAGATCACAGAACATTTTGGATAATATAAAATAAAGCAAACCTTAAAAGAGGAATTTGCGGGTAGGTTTTCAAGAGTTTGTTTTCTTAATATGTTGTAGCTCTTTAAATTGTTTGGGGTGTTTAGGTTGCTAAAAAAAGGAATGATCATCAAGTTATTGATTAAATGTTTGTAAATACGAAAACAAAATTACAGTCAAAGTTATCAAACATTATCTTGGTGGACGAGCCTCCTAATACACACTGGTGCAAGGGTAAAAACAAGTTATTTTCTTTATCCCTGATGCAAAATAAATATCTATCAACTTAACTGAGTATCAGACTATGTCTGTAGTTACTAAACATTTTATATTTCAAAATATCTGTCAGTGCCTCTGAAGGAAAACTATCCCAAGATACTGTCGAAGAACTCACAAGACAGATAAGTTACATTCAAGTGGAAGATGAACAATCTTCAGACAGTAAGTAATTAATTCCAATCTATTCATTGACACAATAGACCTCATGCGTATGGCGAAATTTTTCAGTAATGCGCCCTCGCCTAGAGGTTAAAAAGACGTTGTTCATTGCCCAATCCAATGTGCCGTGCGCGTGTGAAAATAGCTCGCTTATTTTTAACATGTTACTGGCAAAAGTTTCATGCCATATACATTGCTTGTGACTGGTATTTAGCTGTTGTTTACTTAGCATAACAATTGAGTGGAGTCTTGGCCGGTAATCTGATTTTACTAAGCAAGGATTTTTTTGCTTAAGCAACATTTTGTGCTTAAGCAGCTCTATGAAAAATGAGCCCAGGTTCTTGAGCTTGTTTTAACTCTTCATCAGATTGGGAGAAGCTTGTACATGATAACATGCAGCTCTTGTTGAAGACACCATCAGAGACTCTATGGCCCAGAGACACTCTCTTCAGATACTTCCAGTTGATGGAATCTCTCCAAGAGAATCTTCAAGAAAGACAAGATCTTATGGATCTCTCTTGTAAGTACAAACTCACTCTCGTTAATCCGGAGGTCGTTGGTTCAAGTCCAGCTCCAGCCAATTTTTTCTTTGTCCAAACTATTAAAAAAAATTAACCAGTCACTTTCCCTTGTGGTTTTTTACTTCATATTTAATATTAAAAATATTCATCCCAGGTTGTATGGTAAACTTGGTGTGATCCTTGGCCACACGAAAGCCAACTGGCCAACAAAGGTTTGTATTATAGCCAAAAAGTGGTTCCCAAACGTATACCTTCCCTTTAAGGCCAGGTATTATCATTTTTTTGTACATCTCCTCTGTGTGTTTTTCTCAAGGCGTGTGCATCTTTCTTGAAGAGACTATTCCAGACTGGTGTGGCATACTTTAGATAATAATAAAGTGTTTCATTTTGTTTATCTGATGAACTTCATTGAACCATTTTTTCCTGTTTACAGATCATGCGTTGTTGCAGATATTTGACTCCTAGCTGGTGGATGTGACTGTGACAAACCATTCAGAATGGGGAAGCGACGTACGATTACCGGAGTTTTATAAAGTGTAAATATTGTCTATTTAATGAATAGATTGGTTTAAGGAATTCTTTTATATTGACTTCTTTAAAGTTTTCAGTTTTGCTGGTTCATTAAAATGACGTGAAAAGTTTAGACAAATAACAATAAGTCTCTCTTATTTTGTAAAGTTTTTCGTTTAACTATTTCAGTGCCTGTATTTTGTATATATGTGGTTTGAACCTTAAATGTTTTAGTTTTTTTTTTTTTAATTGTATATGAAATAATCTTTTTCACCAAGGAAAATGAATACATCCCAAAGTTAATAGTATTTCTTGAGTGATAAAGTTCTCTTAGTAACATGTATTATATGGGCCCTACAATGTACATGTACAATTGATGAAACTTTGAGTACATAGAATAGGTAATACATCTACATTAATGGCACTTTCAGAATAAATAAAATAAATCGTACATGTACGACCTTGGCACTGAAAGAAAGAAAACGTTTAAATTATTGTTTCATAAATAAGAGTTGCCCTCACATTTTGGTAAACACGTCAAGCAGGACTGGAGTATTAAAAAAAGAATCACAAAAAAAACTTAAAATTAAGTTAGTCGTTTCAAAAAGTAAAAATCTCTTTATTTATTTCCATGAAGCAATTGCGCATACAATTAAAACCACTTTAGGATTTAGCATTTATGTGTACTCACACCACAATACAAAACACATGCATTAAAGACACTGGACACTGTTGGTAATTGTCAAGGTTTTATGCTAATAATTATTTTGAGTAATTACCAATAGTGGCCACTGCTTTTAACAGGGCTCAAATTTTACACTGGACCACAGGCTTAAGGCCAGTGATTTTGGTGTCGGGCTTGAAACTCGTGACTGGACAAGTATGTAGGTCTTGTGTTTTTCAATTGAATATTAAAACCACACTGTAATATTTCAAACAAAAACAAGTGATGTTAAAATGTTGACTGACTAAGTGTTGTCTGATTAACACATTTCACTTCCATTGAATCTGAAGTATGTACGCCCGTAAAGACAATCAAGATAAATTTTCTCTTATAGATGTCTTAATAAGTCCAGTTCATACTTCCTGCGAATGCGCATACGATAACAATTTTGACGTCACAAACTTGCAACAACTAATTTGGAAGAGTTGAGCCGTGTTCAACTCCTGCGAAATATTTACACCGAGAACGGAGCTGTGACATCAACATTATTGCATTCACAGGAAGTATGAACCAAAATTTAGTGCTATTTCAAATAAAAACAGTATGCATGTTAATCTGTTCTTGCACTTTGTTAGAACAATTCTGGTCGAATAAACATTTTGAGCAACAAGCCCTGTGGTCTTGTGGATTTTTCCGCCCAAATTCAAGCCCTAATTAAGAGTACTGTTCATTAGTTTAAAATCAAATAAAATAGTTAGTGACCTGAAGTTTAAACCCTTGCAGATTCTCTTTCTTGAAGGCCCCAAAAATGACCAAATTAGTACATAATTAGTCACTGAAATCCAACCAATCGAAAGTTGCAAATTTAAAGGAAATGCGCATATCTTTTTTAATCTTGTCATTCCACTTAGTGTTGCAGTTTTAACCCCAAAATTATTTCATACAATAGGATCATATCCTCTCACAATGTTCAAGAATTCCCAAATTATTTAATTCTATCGATGAGCAAGTTTGGGTGAGCGACTAGACTTGACTAGACTAACCAGAAACCATAGAGTACAGGGAGATTGACTCTATCAAACCATGCACTGGGACATGGTTGATATGGTCAATTCCAGAGCTACGTTACAGTCTAGTCGCTCACTGAACTTGCTCCATGGTGATATGTCTTGCTCAATCCCAAATATCGCCAATTTGGCTAAGCAGTTTTTCTCCAAAAAAGAATCCAACAAAAATATGCCATTGGAGTTTGACCGATTTGGGTAGGTTAATGGGAATGAGCAAGATAAAAAACAATAATTTCATCACAAAAAGCCTTTTAAGTTTTGTGTATGATACAATTCTATACAATAGGTTCACTATTTACATGAATATTTTATCAAGCAAATATAGTCTGTACATACATTACAAGAAAAATCAATGTACATATTATCTACAGTTTGTCTATACAAAAATAGATCAAGTAGACATTTAATGAAAGACATTGCACACAGGTGAGTTATAAACCAAAGCCACCAACAATTGGCTGAATAGATAACAAACTTCATTTCATTTTAGAAATGAGAAGATTTCCAAATTCCCCAAAATCTACTCACGGGTAGTAGAGAATTCTCCTGAATTCCAGAAAAACTCTACTCTTTGGTAGTCAAATATATAGCAAGACAAGGTTTCAAAAGAATACAATCTTTTGTATATGTATATATGCGCCTAAAACACCCAGCCTGCGCCTTGAACACCCAGCAGGGTGGATACGTGCGCATTACAAGTCTTATTATATTATTATTATAATCTACCCAGCAAGTTGATATACACATAGTGTTACCACAAACGAAAAAAAACTTTAATTTCATAGCATCAGTGCAAAAACTTTGTAATTCAGTGCTGTTAATTTTATGTGTACATTTGGGGAAGTTACAGCAAGATAAAACTTTGGTAATTACAAACACAAATTGCGTTGCGTAAAGACTATTAAAAACAAAACAAAGTAGTTTTTGCACTGGTACACATTCTTGTGGAGATATAAGTCTCAAAAGGCACTACAAAACTATAAAGCAATAATCTAGGTTTTTTTCACAGAACTTGTGAAAGTATTCAGTATAAAGACACTGGACACCTTTGGTAATTGTCAAAGACCAATCTTCTCACTTGGTGTATCTCAACATATGCACATAATTACCAACTTGTGAAAATTTGAATTCAATTGTTCATCGGAGTTGCGAGATAATAGTGGAAGAAAAAACACCCTTGTCACCTAAAGTTGTGTGCTTTCAGATGCTTGATTTCGGATCCCGAAAATCTAATTCTGAGGTCGCGAAATCAAATAAAAATATTTTAGTGGAAAATAACTTCTTTCTCAAAAACTAAAATACTTCAGAGGGAGCCGTTTCTCACAATGTTTTATACTATCAGCAGCTCTCCATTGATTGTTACAAGTAAGTTTTACGCTAACACTTATTTTGAGTAATTACCAATAGTGTGCCTTTATTACACATTGATGCAAGGGTAAAAACACATATTCTTTAGCCCCCATGCAAAACTAACATCTTTTCTCACAGTCGCCATTTTTTTGGCCTTCATTAGAGTGCAACCATTTGACATATTAAAACATATGACACAGTACACTGTGAATATTCACTCAAATTTGATAGTATCCATGAAATGTGTTTCCCCTGTATGTCATTTTCCAGTACTTTTTATCTAATGTTTATAATACTTGCGGTTGAACATTTTTGTGGAAAAAGCGCAATATAAGTTTCTAATTATTAATTATTATTATTTTTTGATAACATTGTTACATTTCGTCTGCACAAAAACTTTTATTTCACTTGTAAACCATTTTTATGACTGCATCATCTGATCAACCCTAAATTCCTTCCATACCCTATAAACTGCTCTAGAATCTCAAAGGTCGTGGGTTCGAATCCAAACCAAGTTACATGCCTAGGATTTGTTTTCGCGGAACTCGGGAAAGTACTGAGTACACAGTGCTTACACACATCGGTTTAAGGGTAAAAAACAAAACCAACTCCCTCAATGTAGATGAACTTCTACTTCCACACAACTTAAACTCGACAAAACCCCAAAGTCCTCACTTTACACAGACTCGTACTCCTTCTGCCATCTAAGATATTTATCTTTGAGTAGCTTTGCCGAGGGCTTGGTGTGAGCTAAGGCCGCTATGACGTCATCTGTTGTGATCGCATCGATACCAAAGTCTGGAATTTTCTCCTCTGTTGAATGGAATTAAAAGTTACATGTATTTCAAATATTTCAAAAAGTATACTCTGCTCAGCTCAGACGAACAGAGTATACTCCTTCAGAAGATTTAGTACAGGGTTTTACCCGCAAGTTTACTTTTTATGTATAGTTTATTCATACTATCCACACCATGCAAAGCTTCAAACATCACTTAATAATCGCTTGCTCATGATACAAACAAACAAAAGTTCAAAAGAAAGGGACCACAAATATTATATATACACCGGTTCTCATTTCAAACTGAATTGACCACTAAGACGACAAAGAATATTAATAATTTGTGACACAGATGGATAATTGTCTATATTAGGTTTGATCAAAATTATTCAATCCCAATCCAAATAATCAACATTAAGTTTAAATTATGGGGTTAGTTTAAAAACAAAGTGAAACATTTTGTGCAATTCCTTGTAAACCACAAACTATATGCCTGTCACTTTGGTATCAATCTGATCACACGAGTATATGGTGCACACCAATGAATTTGATTCAGTCCATGTCTACACTGCAAATGTAATTGATTAATAAATCTGTTACAAAATTAGTAGATCTTGAAAAAGTTCCAGAACCATACGTTGGAATTTGACAAAAACATGTTACTCACTTTTCCAATATAAATTATCATCCTTGTCTAAATGTACCAACAAAAACAAAAAACAGTAATCAGTTCATGAATTCATACTGATTCCCTTGGTCATTTCCTTAATACCACAGCCTCAATGCCCTGGTCATTGCCTTGGTGCCCCCTTGCCTCAATGCCTTATTGTCTTGATGCCCCCTTGCCTCCACCCCCAGGGCCCAATTTCATGGCTCTGCTTACAGCCGAATTCTGCGCATACGATCTTGATTCCCCGCTTACGTGCAAGCGCCAAATTTCTGCCCTAACCTTGTAAGCGTAGAATACCTAGTAATGTGAAGTACGCTCGCGCAGAAGCCCAAATTCGCCGCTAACCCGTGAAATATGCTGGACGTAAGCACAGAATTCCCTGTTTCCGTAAGCGTCGATTCTGTGCTTACGGTAAGCAGAGCCATGAAATTGGGCCCTGGTCATTGCCTTGGTGCCCCTGCCTCCTTTCCTAGCCTCTATTCCCCTGGTCGTTGCCTTGGTGCCCCTTGCCTTGATTCCCTTGGTCATTGCCATGGTGCCCCCTTGCCTTGATTCCCCTGGTCATTGCCTTGGTGCCCCCTTGCCTTGATTCCCCTGGTCATTGCCTTGGTGCCCCCTTGCCTTGATCCCCCTTGCCTCTATTCCCCTGGTACATGTAGTTGCCTTGATGCCCCCTGTGGCCCATCTTTGCCGCTGTTCCCCTGGTCATTGCCGTGGTGCCCCTTGATATTCCAAAGTCAGTTTACACTTTCTTCAAACAGGTACTCTCGACAAAGGAAAGAGTAGCATCATGTCGTGTTATAAATCATACTTATTTTGGCTGCAACAATGTCTTGTTTTATTATGAACATAAAGCTGGAGGTCATTGTCTTTATCTTGTTAGTGAAGGTTATTAACCTACCTACTGTACTGGATTCTAATATATCAAAGATCTTGCGGACCGGTCTCATAGCAGCCTCCTTGCAAACCAGTCTAAGGTCAGATCCAGAGTACCCATCTGTTACCTGTTAAGACAATAAAGGGATTATTCAGAAAAATGTTTTAATTCTTTAGATTACAATATGCGAGTCGGTCGAGGCGTAGTAGCGCGTCATGTTGGTGTAAGCCTTTCGATTTTTGTTGGCGGTAAGCGATCCTTGGAGCAAGTACGACTGTCTCCTTATTGGGTTTTGCAGGGGGTTTGAGGGGCAGGTCGAATATATAAGGAACATTTGAAGAACTCTTAGTGATTTGAGTGACTTACCCCGGCTAAATACTCATAATCTATATCCGTCTTAATCTCCAAGGCACAGTCAGGATTAATGACCTCTGGTAAGTGAAATGCAATCATCTTCTTCCTGGCTTCCTCGACCGGCAAGTCCACTAAGATCCTCTTCTCTAATCTACGAAGCATGGCGTGGTCTAATTCCCTGTCAAAATAAAACAACATTGTTAATTTCTGTTAAGATGAGAAGAGAAAGACAAATACGTCCAATATTAAAAAAACTTGAAGACTGTGACAGGATCCATGGTGTTTTGTACACCAGAGGGTGTACAAAACCCATTGACTCTGCCACAGCGTGCAACAATTGTTTTGTTATACCATGGTAACGTTATTAATCCTCTTCTTGAAGTTCTGTTCATCTTAAAACATTATTACAACAGAGTAGGCAGATGAACAGTGGTTCATATAAAATACGATTCGTCACTGTTTCCTCGGACGCGCTAATGTTTCGTACTAAGCGCTGGAAATCGACCAACGGTGGGTACGATCAAGGTAATGTAACCCAGTTAAGAAAACTCATGTTACCCTCCATGCTGTGCATTTGTGTAGTGCGCTACGTTGGTCATGTAACACAAGTTTTTGTATCACATCACATGATTGGTTCTCGACCAATAAATTTCACAATTTTTTACTGAGTTATAACAATCTTACTTGTCTACATGTACATACCATGGAAGGTTAGAAGCGGCTAGTAAGAAGACTAGGTCGTCTGATTTCGAGAGGCCATCCATCTGTACCAGAAGTTCTGTCTTCATGCGTCTGCTTCCCTCATGCTCCCTATTCATAAATCAAAAAGAATAATGGTATCGATTACTGCAATCCACTAACTGTTTTTCCCCTACTTTGAAGCCAAGATAGCCCAATTGTTTTTTTTTTAATGAAATTTTAACCCTGTTTTTCTCTTCTCGTGTGACCTCAGTCTTGTAGAAAAATTTCCTGTCCAGGAAATTCTTGGGTACAAGCCCTGTGGTCTTGTGGAAGCATATGTCTTGAGAAACTGTGTCATGTTTGTCCTCTAACAAAAACAACCAAAAAACATGTGTCATGTTTGTCCTCTGTTCGTCTTCTTAAATTCTTTCTTAAATACACCCCTCGTTGTCATTTTATCAGAGTGCACAAGCACTTTACAAATTTGGCTTTTTTTTAAATGATGATTTTGATTAAGGTAAGCTTCGGCACTTACCCTCCTGGCGTTGCTCCTCTTTGGCCCATAACCGACTCCAACTCATCCAAAAATATCGTTGACGGCGCATGGAATCTTGCCAACTCAAATAATACCTTCACAGGAGACAAATTCAAATATTTGTTGAACTTCAAAGAAATTTTTTTTTGAAGAACTAACATACTAAACTTGCGAGTAGAACCATGTATTAAATCTCCTATGTGTGAGTGTTGGTTTTGAAAAGATCGGGTGTGGTCTCAGCGGTGTTCAAGGCGCTTTAACATTCTCTATTTCTATATTCCTGTACATAGCACCATAATCGTTAACGATGTGCTGTGGCGCAATGTGCAGCTATAAAACAAACCAGGCAAGCCCCTTGGGGTATTTTAAAAACATTACACATGACACAGGACCAAAGGCTTTACGTCCTATCTGAAGGCAGCAGCAATAATGGCAAGTGTCACAACTGGGACTCGAACCCACAATCTACTAATCAGAAACACCAGGGCCCAATTTCATAGAGCTGCTTTTAAAGCACAAAAAGTAGCTAAGCATAACAAAATTACGCTTACCTTGTAAGAATACCAGCCAAGTGTCACAAGTACAGTTTGTGACTGGTATCCTACTCATTTCTGCTAAGCAGCAAATTGCTTAGCAATATTTTGTGCTTAAGCAGCGCTATGAAATCGGGCCCTAAGCTCAGTCCGGTGCTCTTATTCCCTCGGCTGCTCTTAGCCCAACTACCCTCTTACCCTGACTAGCTTCTCTGAGTCTCCTCTCCATTTACTGACGATACTCGAAGCAGAGATATTAAAGAACGTCGTGTTACACTCAGTTGCTACTGCTTTGGCTAATAACGTCTTACCAGTTCCCGGTGGACCATACAGTAAGAGACCTTTCCATGGGGAAAGGATCCCTGTGAAAAGCTGTGGATACTGAGAGCAGAAAGGAAACAAAGCAAGAAATTAAGTTTAAGGATAAACTTGTTTATGGAGGATATTGAGTCTGTGCAAGTCTCGCGGGCATTCAAATGTTGGGACCCGTTAAAGTGTGCGAGTGTGTTTCCTTCAATGTGGTCCCAAAAATGTGTGAGAGACTAGTTATGGTCTATTCTGAAACAGCGACTTCTTTACAAAAAAGTGGCGGTTCTGAAACGAATCAGGGTGAGATATAGGTCCCAATGTTATTTCTAGATGAATCTTAGGATCCAGGGAGCAACAATGCTGAACATTTTACCACTGTGTGAAATAAAAAGTTTCTGCATGGTTTGGATAATGTGTGGAAGTTTTCTTGTATTACAGTTTTTCTCATCAATTCAGAAGACCGACATGCATATTTGTAAAGTGACTCAATACAGCAGTGAAGTGACTAAATACAACAGAAAAGTGACTCAATAAAACAGTTAAGTGACTAAATACAACAGTAAAGTACTAACTGCAACAGTTCAAGGACTACATTCAAAAAGTAACCAAATACAACAGTAAAGTGACTCAATCTGATGTTCAGTCTTGGCAGTTTGGTACTTGGTTTTTACCTTGATAGGATAGACCACAGATTCTTTGACTAATCTCTTGGCGTTATCCAATCCGATGATGTCATCCCATCTCACGTTGGGATTATGTAAGTAGATATCTTTACTGATACTCTGAGCTAGCTCACGCCATTCCAGCGTATACCCAGAATAACCACCGAGGGGTTTCAGTAACCGATCCTGAATGAGAGAATGGACAGAAAACTGTTGTTATCATTAAGCCTGGGCAACTAGTGAAATTTACTACTCGCCTAGACGGGCCTCAAACAGTCGCGCTTTTGACACTAGTCACGACTGATGTTTATTTCCCAAGATGCCTTGCGGCATATTGTTTGCCGCAGGCGCGATATAGTAAAATTCACGCTGAAAGAATTAAGGGATTGTGTCACTGATGACTGATTGTGTTTTGTAAGTAAATTATGCTGTTGTGAATAGTCATGAGCGACCGATTGGTTCACCAAGCAGGAAGTCGTGACTATTTTTGTAGTAGTCATTGCGACATGATTAACCGAGTAGTTGAAAAACAGTAGCCATGACTCGACCTATCAATCAATAGTCGCGACTTCAACACTAGTTGCCCAGGCTTAGTCATCATATATTACTTCACTGCACCTACATGTAGGAGTAACATGGATACCGGAGATGAGAGAGCAAGAATTTGATAAAGCCTCAAGTGCTTCCAGTATTGCACCCTGGCCTTTATACCTCCTCAGGGAAATGCCACTTTTGTTTTAAGGCTAGCATACACAACATAAATGGCAAAGGCTGATGTGCCAATAGAGGGTCCCATTTACCATAGGAAAATACCTGTGCCCTTTCAAGAACGAAATTCAGGGCCTGTCATTCTGCCAAACACTTACCGATGGATCACCACCGTCTCCCATGTATTGTTGTGTGGCTCCTTTGATGGCGTTATTTAACATTGCTCTCATATCAATGATAGGGCCTTTCTTGTGTGGAATCTTTCCAGAGTCATTGAAGTTACCCTCACTAGACTTATTTACAACTGCTGTAGATCCAGAAACTGAGAGATCCGACAGAGGATCTGCCAATCCATTCACTTGTGACGACTGCAAAAAGAACACAAATAGAGAATCAAGTATATATGTACGGTCAGAATATTATCCACTGTGCATTGATCTCCGCCAAAACTATTGATAAGGATTATCAAATGTCATAGAGAACAAAAAAACAGTCAAAATGCCGTTAAACTTATTGCATGGACCCATAACATGAACAGTTTGGAAACCTGGCATCATGTCTGAAGCTTGCACTGCTGCAATGATGGGCAATAATTAAACATGAATAATTCTTTTGATCCGCTCGCCCTTGGTAGATATCAATTTTCATTTTTTGTATCGCCTACCAATAAAATTGATTTAGCTATCCAGCCCTTGACACCACACTGACCTGCCTACTGAGATTCTCCCGTGTTGGTTTTCTGTCTATACTGGGTTTTCTGTTGGACGTCGCCGTGCTTGAGTTAGGTCTACGTCTGCCGAGGTGTGATGGGGCTGAAGCAGGTCCAGTGTTCGGATCTGGTGCTTGGGGATGTGGGATGCGTGGTAATGTTGGTGTGCTGCCATTTTTTGTACTAGAGGAAAAGAATTTTTAAAAATAATGACAAGGAATATAAAAAGACCTGAATGGGGACGGTTTTCCAAGGAGACCAAGGGACACCCAGTCCTAAGCATCTAGGTAAGTAAGTTAGACAAGGAAAACCGAAAGGGTAACATTTACTAAAGAGAGATTTGAATCAACGACCTACGATTAACGTGCAGGTGTGGCAGGAGATTTTGTCGCCTCATATGGCGAACTGTGTACAAACTACTTCTGTTAGCGCCCTCTCTTGAATCATTTTCCTTCAGCCCATACTAATGTCCACTACGGGGGTCAGATTTCCCTCTACCAACTGAGCTAACAAAAAAACTCAAAAATTTGCAGGAAAAAAATAACACTTAAAAATTCATGATTAACAGACTGACACAGATTTGTTCCTCAGACTTAAATATTCATTGAATTTACATGAAATGTTTGTTTTCTTAAACCTAAAACCTAAAAACATTCCTTCAAATAACAAATATTTGTATGTGGATTACTTACAACTTTTTAGGGCCTTTGGGAGGAATGGTACCTAGAAGAGGGGTTAAAAAAACAATGTTTATTATTACATTGAGCACTGACATATATTGGTTTTTGAAACAAACAAACTTATTTAACAATAATGTAAAGCGCATTGAGACGGTTATTATGAAATGCGCTGTATAAGAATTGCTTTTAGTTATTATTATTATTGTTAGTATTACTGTTATTATTTTTATTATTATTGTTATAAGATAGTTCTAAAAGTATGATGTGATTTTCATTTTATATTATTTATTAATTTTTGATGTGCAGGCAATGACTTAAAAAAAAGTAAACTTATTCACTACGCATTATTGCCAAGAATCCCATGGAGAGAAGACAAGGAAGGAGTATTTTTTCCAGAGAAAACCCACGCAGTCAGGGACTAAGACCCCAATTCACATAGTGGGATTTGAACCAGAGTCCTAGAGGTGGAAGGTAAAGAAAGATACCACTACAGAAAACCTGACAGCCATATATCTATCCTTAACTGTTATTTGTGGCGCATGGTCTGCCCATGGTCTTGCAACTAAATTCAAAGAAGCATTAGATACATGTATATATATATCCTTACCGTCTGTGTATATTTTCTTGGTGACCTTTGGGTACTTTTGAAACTTGACAAAATAGTAGGATTCATATTCCTTTTGGAGAGAAAAAATACACACATGTAAAATGTTTTAACAGGAAGGGTAATTAAAAAATGTTAATGCCCCCAAAAAAACTTACTTGGTAAGAAGCACTGGAAATGTTGACAATGTATAACAATTTGAGAAACAATCCCTTCAAAGGAATTGTGGTTTTAGAGAGAAATACTTTAAAACTTTTCAATCTTAGAAACTTTCAGAATTATTTCTCAGATTGTGTAACCAAACAGATTATTCTTCCAGTGTGGACAAAACCACTCTAGATTTTTGGCCCAAAAGGCAATCTTCAGAGTGTCTTTTAAGAATAGAAAGTTGTATACTTGTATGAGTTTGCTTTCACAGTGCTTTGTGTGAAGCCGCAGGTAAGATGCTAGCCCCATAAATAGGGCCAATCCACTTTGTATCAATTGGCATAAGCACCAAGGCTTAGGCTTGCCGTAGTTTTTTGAAGTTTTCTATCAGCCTTGTTCTCAAAAAAACACACAAAAAAAAACCACAGATCGAATGCTGAGTTATTCTAGATCTACAAGTACAGTAGCATTCCATCTGTTTTTTTTTTCCAAAAAGTAAAATATCACACATTTTGGGGAAAAATTAAGTGACTTTTGCTGAGTATCTCAGCGGTCTTGACAACCAATCATACATACCATAAGTATTGTGTCTAAGTCCACATTGTCACACACTTCAAAGCGGCTGAAACTGAGACTACTTTCATGTTCCAATGACTTAGCAGCCTCAGTGTAGCCTTCTTGAACGAGATGATGTAGAATTAATACAAGCAGATTTTTCTTGCGCTGCTCTACCCTCTGTTCATCCTGATATAAATAAAAATAATATGTTCACTTCATTTTTACGCCAATTGAATGGGGCAAGTTCAGTTTAAACAAATTGAAAGAATGGTTCCTCAGTTATACATGTAATTGGGTCTCGTCAAACATTTTGTAGTTCCTGAATCCTATACATCCAATACCATAATGCATCAGCCCCAAACCTGACACGTGACCACATTTTGATCACATGATCTACCACTACACCGAGACAATGGTACATGTAGGTAGGGGACACGTCTATTTCGAGTTGCCCAATGAAGTTGATCGTGATAGAGATGTTTTCTCTGAATTGAGAATTAGGCAGGTACCCGCGGATCAGCGCTTGGTGACCAAACAAAAGTATAAAGAGAAGTCAAAAAAGAGAAGTAAAAAAAAACGGGCAAGGCGGCAGAAAAACAACAGTGAGTACTGAGCAGAAAATTGCATTTTTTTGAAGATGTCTTTTAGTTTCACTCATCGAAAAGGCAATGCAATGTATATTGAGTGTGTGGTATAAGTTTTGGTTGTGTAGTACAAAGGAAATTTCAGTTATTGGTGGCTAACGGTCGTAAAACTTTCATCTATCAACGCCGATTTTAAAAACGTATAGCGTTAAGGAGGCCCAAAATATTAGACCCCTAAAGGCTCACGGGGGAGCCTTATAGTTTCTAGAAGTAACCTACTCCCACCTTGCCCACCTAGAACCTACTACCTAGGTTCTTTCCACTATCATCACCCTGAACAGAGAGCAGAACAAAACTCTCTGCCTCTTTCTATAGTTCTAGACTAGAGGAGTAGCAATCACCGGTCATAGAAAATCTATAATTGCATTTCAATTAAGTTCCAGCAGCCTGCTCGAACTGACCAGGGGGGCTCTTCACTAAAAAGCTTGCTGTCTTGCTTCGCATCAGCGCCCTGTGCTGAATATCTACCAGATGGAGTTTGCACAGATCGTGAGATCATACACAATACAGATCGAAGGTGTCGTTGTAAGTTTGTTTTTCTATTTTATTTGAGTAAAAAATTGAGTACAGCCTACAGAACAGACAGCTACTACATGACATGCGCTCGCTCCAGTTCTACTTCTAGTTTTATGCGCTGACCGTGGGTAAATTTTTGAACAAAGTTCCTTCACTAATAATATTAATAACACATTAATATCAAGCCTTCATGACTTGCCGCCTACCCATTTTTGAATGTTTTAGTTGGATCGTCACACATAAATCATGATTAATTTGGCTGTGTACAAAAAATGACAGACGAGCCAGACGGTTTGTTTACTTACAATTTTTAAAAACTTCAACAATTTAAAAAACAAACATTTGGTGAGGCAGGTACAATAATACACTCGGAATCCATACACTATTAAAACAAAGAGAGTAAATGCTTACCGCTTCTCTTGCCTGGTTTGCCGTTTTAATGGCACCATAACTCAGTGATTCCATGGTTAAAATTCACAAAATCGTGAAATATGCGTCCCCGTTGCCTGGACTTTTGACTATCATGACCTTTTCGGCTCGTGCGTCAAGCAGAAGACTTGCTTGTCGTACAGTTTAATAATCAAACAATTAAAATAATTAAAAATCATTTAAGCAATATTTCTAAGTGTCTGTAAAGAAAATAATTATTTTTTAAAATAAAATGTATTAAAAATAATA
This sequence comes from Asterias amurensis, assembly GCF_032118995.1. NCBI lineage: Eukaryota > Metazoa > Echinodermata > Asteroidea > Forcipulatida > Asteriidae > Asterias > Asterias amurensis. The sequence continues at coordinate 7,022,454 of NC_092656.1, forward strand.
TATAAATTTGCAAATTAATTGAGAGAGGTAACACTTGCGCAAGCGCAGTTGGTTCCCCATCGGAAGGAAAAAATCGTGAATGGACCTTCAATCTACACAAATGTCGTCGACAGCGCCCCGATATGGCGGAATTTGATGATTTAAAGGTGATAAAACTTACTTTAAAATGTTAAACTGTGTGTGGTATCAGTCATATTATTTATTACTGGTTTATTTTTGTCAAGAAATTATCTGTTTAATTTTTAGAGCAGACTCGAAGAATGTGTCTTCTGATTTCTGTTGTGAGAACGTCAATTTTCTAAACACACACACACTGCATAGTGCATACTGCATAGGATAGATAGTGTACGCAGTTAATTGCATTCACAACATGCTCAACATGGTCAATCCTCCATGCTCAAAATCATCAATGAATGGGTGTAGTGAAAGGAAAACTTTCCGTATTCTATAATTCTGCCACCTCTTTTTCACTATTTTTTTTACGAAAAAGGTAAAGTAAAGTAGTATTTTGAAATTAGTTTAGTAAATTAGAATTAGAAACTATTTTTTCATAACAAATGAAAAATTTTGGCACTGGCAGTGGCAGGCCTGGGAAACATTTCAAAAATTATTTCGGATAACTTTCCGTATGGCGCCACCACTTTTCACTAATTTTTACAAAAAGGGATATCTCATTAAGGTAAATTAGAATTAGATACTACTATATTATTTCATAGCGAATGAAAAAGTGGTGGCGCCATACGGAAACTTTTCCATTATTTCTGTTTACCTGTGTGCTAATAATGAATTTTTCTTCTTCATCTTAAGCCGAATAAAAAGATTATGGTCGGTCGGGTAACCCAAAACTTAACACTTTGTTTTACTTGGCCTAGCTACTCAGTTTTTCTTGCATTTCGTAGCGGTTACTATTCTGTCCATTCAACTCTGACTGACCTTTTTGTGGATTTGTTAATATATTTATATTAATGTATAAAAAAATGCTAAATGTTTATAATCACAGCATTTGATAACGCAAAATTCATTGTTTGTTTCAAGGCCTGCACGCTAACCAGAATGAATGATCTGTAAATTTCAATTCAGCAACTGCAAGCGGAGCATTTTTTATTATACCTAGAAAATAATTTTGGCCTATTTTCATTTCAGTGATTGTCAATTGTTGTTTCCCGAAGAAGTCATTTTGGGGATTAGTCTCTTTTACGATGATTCATGTATTGTGTATTTTCAGCTATAATTATGTAATAACAAAGTCTTTAAATTTTTTTTTACATTTCAACAAATGGAGACACTAACCTTTCTTGACTATATAGTCAGAAAACCAACAAAGAAAATGTTTCTACACACTGTTTATTAAATTTAAAAAACTTTTACTCGATTATTGTTTATCGCATTCCTTTAAAAATGAGACTGGTGACAAAGTTCAAGAATTGTTTGATTGCTAATCAAAGTATTTCCTTTCCGTTGCAGCATATGGTGATGAGTTTTAGGGTTTCAGAACTCCAAGTGCTCCTTGGCTATGCGGGAAGAAATAAGAGCGGTCGCAAGCACGAACTACAAACCCGTGGCTTGACTCTACTTAAGAGTGGCTGCAGCACCTCCGTCCAGATCAAAATCCGAGAGTTATATCGCAGGAGGTTCCCCAGAAGACTGATCAACCCACCCCAATTCATGCCGGGCATGTCAGAAGGGTCCGGGTCGGGTAGTACATGTAGTAATAGTACCACAGGGACCAGTCACCACAGTAGTTCATCAAGTAACCCTCCACTTCCATCCTACCCAGGGACTATGAATATTCATCAGAATGTCGCACATGAACTCTTAGGGGGATCGTGTCAGCCCCAGCCGTTTCATCCCGACGTGAAGTTGAAATTGTTGCCATTTTACGATGTACTAGGGGAGCTTGTCAAACCTACAGGATTGAGTAAGTTGAAAAGATCAATTATTCAATGACATTATTATTTATGATGTGTGATATATTTGGAACACACAAATGAAAAGAGTCCTACAAAATCATTCGATATGAAATAATATAGTATCGAATTTACCTCAATGAGAATCCCTTTTTATAAAAATTAGTGATAAAGTGGGGGCGCCATACGAAAAGTTATCCAATATGGCTATGGTAAACAACGACCCTCATACGAGGTGTTTTAATTTAGAACACTTGTAATAGGAAAAGTAGAGGGCGCTATACAATGTATGTTCTCATAGTTTAGCCTACTACAACATGTATGGTCCCAACCCTTACATGGCTCAAAATTAACACTGGACCGCAGGCACGAGGCCAGTGACTTTAGTGTCGGGCCACTAAACTATGACTGTAACCTAGTCCATTTGCCTTTTGTTTTTCAATTGAAAAATAGGCTACATGTCCTCATATCTTTGTGAAAATGTTGTCATTATATGAGTTTGATTAATATCTGTCAATTATAATGAGTGTGGAAGTAAACTTACACATACATTTGTAGCAGAAAAAATGCTCTTACTGCTTGTTTTTAAAACTCGTTTTTGATTGTGGTCTTAAAAAAACCAATCTGGTCCAGTTAAACATTTGAGCTACATGTTCAAGTCCTGTGGCCTTCTTGATACGTTCCCCAAATTTAAGCCCTGACTTGTCCTTAGTATTGCATTAGGCCAAGTCAAAAATAAAACATGTTTAGCGTCTCCGCCTGCTTCCTTTTTACAGGCCGCCTCCTTTTTAAATTTTTTTTTAATATATATTTATGCACATTTAATTAAAAAAAATTTTTTTTTTAAATGATTTTTTTTTTTTTTTTTAAAGGGATGTTTTAAACGATCTCAGCTAAAAAAAAACAATCTGATGTCTTGTCTGAATGTCTTGACCAAAATATTTCATTTATGTATTTTGTGTTTGATCAATAGAAAAAAACATTGTATATAATTTGACATTTTAAAAAGAATGGCGGCCATCTTGAAATAAAAAATAAAAAGCCCCTCCTCCTTCCTTTTTTTTGAGAAACCCGGAGGCTAAACATGTTTCTTTTTTTACTTGGCCTTATACTTGGGTTCATCTTACTAACCAAGTATTTCTTGAACAAAAATTCACATGTAGGAGAAAGTTTGTTGTCTGCTTGGTTAAGACGCGGTTTCATTATGACGATGAAAAAATAAATATTTTCCGGAAATTCTAAAACTTAATCCTGGCCAGTAAGGATAGGAAAAAGGCAAGTTTCCTTTAAAATTTTAAGATAAAAATCAATAACCTTTGACTTTTGTCTCAGCCATAAGAGACGAAAATGTTAAAAGTGTACATGGATGACAAAGTCGGTATATATACATAACATAAAGCTACTCGCTAGGTAGCTGTGTGTACAGTGGTTTTGTTCATGCATAATTTAACATCCTATTATATCGTTCCCAAAACATAGGATTCGAACTGCCTCTAGCTACCGGGCAACCTTGGTAGTCTAGGTGGTAAGACACTGCTTTAGAATTGCAAGGGTCGTGGGTTCGAATCCCACCCGAGTAACATGCCTGTGATATTTTTTCACAGGACTCGGGAAAATACTGAGTATACAGTGCTAACACACATCGGTGTATGGGTAAAAGTAATTTTACCATTAATTTTTCCCTTTGTCATATTTTAGCGCAGTGAATAGTTTTCTAGACACCAGCGCTTTATAAGATTTATTATTATTTTTTTATTATTAAAACCAAAATTAATATCTTATAATGACTTACGTACAGTAGTATGAATGACAGAAAATGATCAAACTTTCACACCCAGTTTTCTTAGATATAGCTCAATTGGTAGAGCACCAATTATGTTTATCCAGAGGTGGTCATAGGTTCAATTCCCTCTCTAGCCAAGTTTTCTTTGTTCAACCCAAAGTAAAGTTCTCAGTTTTGTTGAGAAACAATGTCAATACATTACACTTTTGTTACATCATTCTGTTTGGTATCTGATACTTCATCAAGATCTAATTTTCATCCAAAGGTCTTGTTCACAAGGGAAATAATGCATTCATCTCCTCCAATGTTTTTTACAAACGACATGTTTTATTTTCTGCTTTAATTTATTTTGTCGTGAAGCTTAGTCAACCAGCGTACAGTACTCGGCAGTCTATACAAGTACTACAAGTATTACACACGTGTTCATTGTTCATTTACCATACTTGTGTACTTGTTTACATAGTTATTCTAATTACAAATATTATCATTACAATGTATCAGTGCGTTAAAAACTTTAGTGCCTGGCCCCATAAACATTCCATATTAAATCTGTCTCAGCTCCCAGGGGAGTATACAGCCCGGGGCTGCTGTACGCTTCATGGGCTTTTTCAAACACAATATCAACATCTTCCCTCGAAGGTACCCATTTATTGGGTGAAGATAATGTATGTACTTAGCTATCATTTCATTGTGTTCAGTCTGTTCATTTAGGTGATTTGTTTTATCATTTTAATTCCGAAGTGAAGGTGATGATGGTAGTGTATGTGGTACGTATTATGTAAACTAGCTGATGCTAAATAACACTGGCCTCGGGTCGGGCCTGCAGTCTAGCGTTTATTTCGAGCCCTTGATTATGATTGTTGTTTTTTTAATGGAGATGCTTCATGTTCATGTAGCATGAAATGGCAAAATGAATCAAACATTAAATGTCAACTATTCCTGACTGTGTTTGAGAATTCTTTTGCACACCGTGTACAATGTACATCCTACATCATATCTCACGCATCTGTACATGTCAGATTACTTTGTGGTGAGAGTAACTTAATAATGTATATAGAGGTTATGGGTGACTATGGCATCTACTTGTGAAAATAGCACCTCGGTTGGTAAATAAGAAGGTCTTAAGAATGTGTGTATGGATATGAGTTAGTTTCTATGTAGGTCAAAGGTTCAAGTTTATTGTTTTAGTGATAATGGGAGGGGTTTGCTTTCTTTTTTTCAGGGCTTAAAGGTAAGGTACACCTTTGGTAATTGTCAAAGACCAGTGTCCTCACTTAGTGTATCCCATCAAAAGCATAAAATAACAAGCCTGTGAAAATTTGAGCTCAATTGGTCATCGGAGTTGCGAGAAAATGATCAAAGAAAAAACACCCTTGTTGGACGAATTTGTGTGCTTTCAGATAGGAATAAAAGACTTCTAGCTAGAAGTCTTTTATTATTTTAGTGAGAAATTACCTCTTTCTCAAAAACTACGTTACTTCAGAGGGAGTCGTTTCCCACAATGTTTTATACTACCAACAGCTCCCCAATGCTCGTTACCAAGTCAGTTTTTAAGTTAATATTTGTTTTGAGTATTTACCAAACGTGTATTTACCTTCCCTTTAAATTGTGAGTAAATCTCCACAAGACTTCAGTTTTTTGTTTCCTCAAAATGTCTACCAGAGTTGTTTTTGCAAGACCAGAAAACTTCCTGGCACAATTAACACATTCAGTTAACTGTTTTTGTTTTTCTTCTCAATTTCCTTGGTGTACTTGTCCATTCAAAAACGAACAGCAAAACACAAGATGTGGTTATTAAAGGTAGTGGACACTATTGGTACTATACTCAAAATAATTATTAGCATAAAACCTTTCTTGGTGACGAGTAATGGGGAGAGGTTGATGGTATAATTTTCCATGAATTTGATTTCGAGACCTCAGATTTAGAACTTGAGGTCTCGAAATCAACCATCTAAACACACACAACTTTGTGTGAAAAGGGTGTTTTTTTTCTTTCATTATTATCTCGCAAGTTCGATGAACGATTGAGCTCAAATTTTCACATGTTTGTTATTTTATGCATGTTGAGATACACCAACTGTGAAGGCAAGTCTTTGACTATTACCAATAGTGTCCACTGCCTTTAATAATGCAATGTCATTTACTAATTTGTGTAAACACGATAGACCAGGCATTAAAAACCATTATTAAATTGTGAATTCTGCAGGTACTAATTTAAAAATGTACTCATAAATGAAGTTTTTCTACATTAGAAACCCTTTTACTGTGTGTCTATTCAGTATCGTACATGTATGCATATATGCATCTACTATCGTAGCTTTTAATAATAGATTGGGGCCTGCAATATGATACGGTAGTATACGCAATTGTACTGGATGCGAGATGTACATGTAGTTTTGTGTGCATTTGTGCCACTGTATCTTCTGTGCAGCTGAATGGTTTCAAAATGGTTGTGCAACTTGCTGGAAAATGTTTCAGACTATGAGGGTTTGATATATAATTTATGCTGTGCTATGGCACTAGCAATATCTAAGTACAGGTTCATCAAAAAAGGGGAAACCTTTCTGCTTCTATGAAAAGTGTATTTTTAGGTGTGTATTACTATGTAGATTCTATATGATTCAAACTAAGTTTTGTTTTTGTTTATGTTTGGTAGAATTTAACGCAATCAAAACAACAATGTGGTGAAACAGTTTAAACCTAACCTACATAAATTAGGCATTTATGAACAATGCTACCTTCATTGCTTGTTTTTTTTTTAAAATTTTTTAGAGCAGTTCCATGAGCGCCGCTAAGGACAGATACCAGCACATTAAAAGTTGCCGTTATTGTAACTATTATTGTTACTATTATTATTAATATTATTATAACTTGGTTAAATATTTTCTAGTTACTGGAACAACAGCTTAACCATTTGAGTTTTTTATTCTTTTCAGTGCCGCCAGTTGGAAACAAATTCCGAGAGGTACACAGAACGGTGTTTTTCCACTTCACCCCCGCACAGACGCAACAGATAATAGAGCAAAGAGCACAAGTGCAATTAAGGTAAACTATAAACACGTCTCTTCCTTAATTGACTATGATTTGTGAGTTTCCGAAGTGAATGGAAGTGATGGACAGACTGTTAAAGGCAGTAGACACTATTGGTAATTACTCAAAATAATTATTAGTACTTGGTAACGAGTGAGGGGGAGAGGTTGATAGTAAAAAAACATTGTGAGAAACGGCTCCCTCTGAAGTGACATAGTTTTCGAGAAAGAAGTAATTTTCCACGAATTTGATTTTGAGACCTCAGAATTAGATTTTGAGGTCTCGAAATCAAGCATCTGAAAGCACACAACTTCGTGTGACAAGGGTGTTCTTTCATTATTATCTCGCAAGTTCGATGCGGATTGAGCTCAAATTTTCACAGGTTTGTTATTTTATACATATATGTTAAGATACACCAACTGTGAAGACTAGTGTTTGATAACTACCAATAGTGTCCATTGCCTTTAAAGGGAAGGTACATGTTTGGTAATTACTCAAAACAAATATTAACTTAAAAACTGACTTGGTAATGAGCATTGGAGAGCTGTTGATACATAGTAGTATAAAACATTTTGAGAAACGGCTCCCTCTGAAGTAGCATAGATTTTGAGAAAGAGGTAATTTCGCACTAAAATAATAAAAGACTTCAAGCCAGAAGTCTTTTATTCCTCTCTGAAAGCACGCAAATTCATCATTTTTTTCCGCAACTTCGATGACCAATGTAGATAACATTTTCACAGGCTTGTTATTTTATGCATATTCTGTTGAGATGCACCAAGTGAGTTGACTGGTCTTTGACAATTACAAATAGTGTACCTTCCCTTTATGATTAATTTAAAGTATGTACTGGGCGATTTCAAGCATTTCGTCTTCCTGTTATGCAGTTCTGTACATTTATGTACAATTTGGTCTATACAGTAATAACATGTTATTGGGCCATCGTGTATTGGAAGAAGGTAGTGTGTTTTATATCATACAGACTGTTTTGCGGTAGGCTGTGGGTGTACATGTAGTGTGTGGGAGGACAAGATACTGGAGAACACAATGTAATTTATTTTCAAGAACCTGGTCTCAATTTCATAAAGCCTGTAAGCACAAGAACTCGCTAGGCACAGACAAACTATTACTTTTAAATTACATTTAGTTTACATTGTTGTGACTGGTGGTGCCCCTCTCATTGTTTGCTTAAATCAGAGAAGGTTGCTGAGCAATCATCTTGACGGCAGTGTACATTTAGAAACAAGAATATGTTTTTCCAAGTCAATGGTAACCTTGACGATCAGAGCTACATAAAAATTGCATTTTAAAGGGAAGGTGCAATGTGTTTGTTTGGTAATCACTCCTAAAAATTAATTACAATAAAACTTGTTTAGTTGGAATTACAGCCACTTTCGATAGACTAATGCATTTTGAGAATCGTTTCACTTACAAATAATGTGGTTATATGAACAAATATATCAGTTTTTATCCCCAAAATTTTAATCTGAGAAACATTTATGTCAGATGAGGTACATTTCTCAGATTGTGTATTCCAAGTTACGGATAATTCTCCCTGCGTGGACATAACCGCTCCGGATTTCCGGCGATATCTCACAAACCTTTCCACATTTGGAAATGAAATTTTCACTGGTAAGTTAAATGCTGTATACTATCGAAAGCTGCTGTACGTCTACCCAAGTAAGTTTGTAAGAGTGATCACCAAGCATATGCATACAGGTCTGTCCTGCTAACGGTTTTCCTTTTGGGTTAATATGATTTTGATAACTGTTGAACTGTCGCATGGAAGGTACAAAAAAGGCAAGGGATACCTTCCCTTTAACCTGCTTGTTTATCTATGGCTACATGTATATCTTATGGTTTGTGTTTTCCTTTTAGGTTTTGTCTTGCAGAAACAAGCTGTGACCAGGATGATAAATTCCCTTCCAGTGTGTGTGTAAAAGTCAACGGAAAACTCTGTCCTCTGCCAGTGAGTATTGAGACCAATTTGCATTGAATCTTTTGTGAATGAATAGCTTTCCTAGCATACTGTTTAAGCCCAGGTGACTAGTGTCAAAGTCGCGACTATTGATTACTTAGTTTAGTCTTGACTACCGTTTTTCAATTACTCGGTTAATCGTGCCGCTACGTCTCTACTACAAAATTAGTCGCGACTACTACAAAAAAAGTCTCAACTACCTGTTTGGTAAACCAATTGTGTTGCTCACGACTATTCACAACATAGTTTCCTTACAAAACACAATCAGACATCCGTGACGCAATCCTTCAGTCATTTCAGTGTTTATTTTAACTATATTGCGCCTGCTGCAAACATACCACAATGCATCGAGGGAATTTAAAGTTAGCCGTGATTAGTGTCAAATCGCGACTATTTGAGCCGCGACTTGTCAAATATTTATCACCTCTTGCATAAAGCTTACAATGTGTATAAAGGCAATGTGAGTAGCTACATGTGCAATGGAGAAACCTTGAATAAAAAATCGACATTAATGTCACGCTATTACATATTTGGTAACTCAATACCTAGCTCTATAGAAATGGTACGGTTCCATGGTTGGTTTAATGTTGCTGCAAAATATTGAATATAGATGTGGGTGGGGTACCTATTTTGTGTACTCTTGTTTGTTTCCCAGTTAGTTGTTTGTTTTGTTCTCCCTTTATGCTCTTGTAATGGAGGTTCGGATGTAAACAAGGAAATGAGTTTATGTGGATAGGTCTCCAGGCAAAGTACCATGTCACATACACATGTATGTCAGGCATGCAACTCTTCCGCGTTTCCGCGTTTTTGTTTTGTTTTTTAAACGTGAAAAAAAAAACCCCAAAACAAAACCTTTTTTTATTTTGTTTAGCCTAATATATGCCTGGCATTAACAGTGTACAACTACAATCATGTAAAATAAGCCTAGTACATGTTAAAGATGCACCTAAGAGCATAATAAACCTCAACATTCTCTAGGGTACCATTGTGGGTATCATGTCCCGTGGCGTTTCGGCTACCTCGCTCCGCACTTGAGTTGTGCCTATGAAAATTTTCCTCTTTTTTGTCAACGGGCAGTTGCATGCCTGGTATGTACAGCACCATTCTTGACTGTTCCCTACATGTTCCCTATAGCACAACTAAATGTTAACCTTTCAGACTTGCACGGTAATCTGATACGCTACATTACAACGTCTTTCTAAGCATGTAGAATCAATGATACATGTACCTGTCCTCATAATGTCTTCATTTATTTATGAATTTACATGTAAAAATGTAAAGTAAAAGTAACGTTGAGACCAATTCAAGAACTGACTCCGCGGTAGTACAGTTAATTACGATCCTATAAGCTAAAGAGTAGTAGCAGCCAATTTCTATACCTTCCACCCGGGTAGTAGTTAAAAAGCAGGACAGTTCTTTTTAGAACTGAGAAGTCCCCCGAACATCAGATAAATCTACTCCGCGGTAGTAGAATAAAGAAAGACAGTTCTCTTAGAACAAACTCTACCTGGCAAGTAGATACACACATGGTGTTGCCGCAAACCAAATATATATTGATACCTCACCATGCAATGCCTCAAATTACATAAAAATAAATTACTGAAGAAGACAGATTGTAAGACATTTAAAGGGAAGGTGCATACTTTTGGTGATCACTTTTTAAAAATGAATGGCAATAAAATCGTTTGGTTTAGACGCCTACAGCAGTTTTTAACGCCATTGGACCCTTTATGTACAGGGAAAAAAAACAAAGTTCACAGATTTACAAATAATTTACAGGGTTTACAGAAGGTAATGGTGAAAGACTTCTCAGGAAATATTAGTCCATGAAATGCTTTACTTTTTGAGAAAACGGTTAAAACAATATAAATTCTCGTTAGCGAGAATTACGGATTTATTTTAAACACATGTCATGACACGGCGAAACGCGCGGAAACAAGAGTGGGTTTTCCCGTTATTTTCTCCCGACTCCGATGACCGATTGAGCCTAAATTTTCACAGGTTTGTTGTTTTATATATAAGTTGTGATACACGAAGTGTGGGACTTGGACAATACTGTTTACCGAAAGTGTACATTGGTTTTAAGAGTGTACTAGTAAGGCATTTTAAGAAACATTCCACTTCCAAGTAATTTGGTTTGTATAAAGATATAGCAGTTCATCATAATTTGAAATTGAGAATCAAATTACAGATTATTCTTCCTGCGAGGACATAACCGCTTTGGATTTTCAGAGATATTTACCCAAAACGGGACCAACTTTTGAAATGAAAGTTTCACATATGAGTTTGATTATGTACATTGGTATATCGATTAATACAATCAAACGGTTAACAAAAAAAAACTATAGGCCTATTCTTTGCCTTAGAGTAAAAATTGCATCAATATTTTAGCCCCACATTCTAACTACTGTATACATTTACACAAACATGTACAGCCTTGGTCTGCTTACAGGGGACATCATTATATACGGAGAAATTCACTCTTTTCGTACAATGGAGTATTTATATATATAGTCAGTCTGGCTGTTAGCGTTCTATTTATAAATTTTTAACTGCGTCACGATATGCAGGAGAATTGCATTACTTAAAGGCAGTGGACACTATTGGTAATTACTCAAAATAATTATTAGCATAAAACTTTACTTGGTAATGAGTAATGGGGAGGGGTTGATGGTTTAAAACATTGTGAGAAACGGCTCCCTCTGAAGTGACATAGTTTTCGAGAAAGAAGTATTTTTCCACGAATTTGATTTCGAGACCTCATGTTTAGAATTTGAGGTCTCAAAATCAACCATCTAAAAGCACACAACTTCGTGTGACAAGGGTGTTTTTTCTTTCATTATTATCTCGCAACTTCAACCACCGATTGAGCTCAAAATTTCACAGGTTTTTTATTTTACGTATATGTTGAGATACACCAAGTGAGAAGACTGGTCTTTGACAATTACCAATAGTGTCCACTGTCTTTAAGATGGAAACCAACCTACGTGTAAATAATGAAGATAAATAGCCTCAATGCCGATCAACGATATTGATCGTTGGTGATTATACATGTCATTATTAAGTCATTACACTGGACCACATGCCCAAGGCCAGTGATTTTAGCATCAGGGGCCAGTACAACTTACAACTTGTGTTTTTGAATAACAAGAACTCGCTGCATTTGTAATTGAAACTGATCGTTACATTTCTACTCTGCTGAGTATTAAAGTACCCAAAAGCCAAATGAAATAAATATTTGCTATTAAGTGCTTGTTAAAAAGAACTCATCTAAAATGTTAAACTGTGTAGATAGCGTTCTTCTCATTTTTGAATCCGTTCTTGTATTAACTTCTGTGGTCCAGTAAAAATTTTGTGCTACACATTTGCACATGTTCATGGTACAAGCCCAGCAGGCCTGTGGATTTTCCCCTAAAATTTTACCCCTGCAGTACAGAGGTCACACAATTTTTACTTGACATTTGTTGAAGTATATAATACTAAAAGCTTTAGGAAATTTGCAGTCAAGCGATCACAAAATGATTGATCAAACAAAAAGCATTTTACTTCAGAAACATCAATGTTAAGGACATATTTTACAAACAAGTTAATGTAGTGTGTTGGTACAGGAGTTTATAATTTTTGTCACAATAGAAAATGTAGGACTGATGTTGTGAACACATCACAAGATGAGGGATGATCAACCATTTTTTCCAGGCCCCCCTCCCCCCTTTTTTGTGATTATTAATATTTATCTGTTTTTTTGTTAGTTTAAATATAAAGAAAGAAAAAAGGAGGCGTCCTATAAAAGGAAGTGGCCGGAGATGCTCTAAACTTATTTTTTTATATTATTTTTCATATATTTTTGTATAGCTCATTATGTGAAGGATAATGCTAAGAGCCTTTCCTGTCAATGTTAATTTCGTTTCTGGGGAGTTTCCCTATCCCAAAAAATGCAGACTTATTGACCCAATTCCTAGAATTGTTGGTATTTGTTAGAACATTTCAGCCTAGTTGGGAAAACCCATCATCAGTAACTACATGGGGACCAGTTAGCTTTTCATTTTACTGGTTTGTCGGGTTTTTTGCTGGTGTATATTTCATGTTTCAATGAGGGGCGTGTTTTAACACTGAACTTTGTACACGTAGTGGCAAGACCATAGCATTTGGAGTTGTCTTGGGGTATTTTTTAACTGGCATTTGGCCAGTGGACCACTGTATCAGCATTTTCACCAGTTTATATTGAATATTGGATTGGGGTGCGTTTTAACACTGAACTAGCTGGCAGGACCATAGAAATTTAAGTGGTCTTCGGGTGGCATTTGGCCGGTGCTCATATGGCACAGGGTGTCAGGTTGAGCGAAAGGATGTTATTTTCATAAATGCCAGGTTGGTGATTGCAAATTGATTATTACGCTGTACTCTTTCGTTTTTGATTAATTGAAAAAAATTCCCACATAATAAACTGTAATATTTGAGGCCTGATGAATGCAAGGCAATGCGTCCGCTTACCAGTGTGTAAGCTACACACATGGTGTGTAAAGGTAGAAGGCCATGATCAGTCAATATCACTAGACTATCTGTGTTCTTGACCCTTCAACTTTTTCTGATAAAAACATTCTTTTTTAAAGAGTGATTCAGTGATAATGGTCTACAGGTATATCCAGGGAAAAGACCAAATTTCATACAACGGAAATCAGCCTCTAATCTGAAGGTTTTCACAAAAGACATCAGTGACTTTGAGTTCCTCTTTAAAGGGAGGGCATAACCTTAATTCAAATTAATGACCATATTACAATTTACTTGGTAAAAAGCACTGAGGCTGCTAATAATAGCATTTCGATAAACAATTCCCTTCAAGTTAAAGGAATATGGTTTTAGAGAGAGGGATTCAAAACATTTCAATCTAAGAAATGAAATGGTTTTTCAGATTGTGTATTCCTATTGCAGATTATTCTTCCTGCATGGACATCTACCACTCCAGATTTGTAATGATATCTCAAAATTGCTTCCAACTTTTGAAATTAAATTTTCGCAGGTTTAGTTTTGTACATCCATGATTTTACATATTTTAATATAGGGTTACAACAACCAAACAGGTCCAAAAACCAAAGGTAAACTTTGCCTTTAAAGGCAGTGGACACTATTGGTAATTACTCAAAATAATTATTAACATTAACCTTACTTGGTAACGAGTAATTGGTAGCTGTTGATAGAATGACACATTGTGAGAAACGGCTCCCTATGAAGTAACAAAGTTTTTGAGAATTTTCAACAAATCTGATTTCGAGACCTCAAAATTAAATTTTGAGGTCTCGAAATCAAGCATCTGAAAGCACACAACTTCGTGTGACAAGGGTGTTTTTTCTTTCATAATAATATTGCAACTTTAATGACCAATTGAGCTTGTTTGTCAAGTTTTTTTATTTTATGCATGTTGAGATACAGCAAGTGAGAAGACTGGTCATTGACAATTACCAATAGTGTCCGGTGTCTTTAAAGCTGGTGTGTTTTGACTGTGGATTTAAGGGACTTTTCAGTTGCCATTAGGCACAGGCAGTAGCGCTAGTCAGATATAATCCATACACAAGGCTCCCCTACGGATGTTCATTCCATTTTCCTCTCTGGCTTATAAATACAATAAATCAGTTTGTAGTTGGCAAAAGTGCTTTAGGATGAAGGCTTTTTACCAAACTTGTTAGTTTGTTCCCACAGTGAACACTGAGGATGTTAATTTTATGCAAAACTGGGTTGCCTGAAGGAAGTGATCATCCATTGTTTAAAGCACTGGACTGTATTAGTTATTATTCAAAATAATTGTTAGCATAAAAACTTACCTGGTATTGAGCAACGGAGAGCTGTTGATATTGTAAAACAGGATGACAAACGGGAAGTAACATAGTTTCTTGAGAAAGAGGTAATTCCTCACTCAAATATTAAAAGACTTCAGGCCTGTACAGCCTTCTATTAGGCATCCAAAGGCACACGTTGTATTTGTGCAACAAGGGTGTTTTTTCTTTTGCTCTCTCTTGCAAATTGAACAATTGAGTCCAAATGTTCACAGATTTTTTTATTTTAAATGCATATGTTGGGATACAAGTGAGAACACCAAAAGGGTTTTAAACACTTTTAAACACTTTAAAGGTATTACAATACCTTTAAGTAGCTGGAATGATTGATCCGTAGAAATTTACATGTGGTTGTGTTTCCTTGAGTCTTTCATTTGCACCCCACTATTTTCCACCCACTCTCCTGCACCCCCTCTCCTCCAGGCCCTTCCCTTCTAGCAAACTTACTTTAACTCAATACGTCTCAATATCTAAGTCACACTCGACACTCCACTATTCTACACCCCCTTTCCTCCACCCACGCTCCTCCAACCCTTCTTCTCCAGCCCCTTCGCTTCTAGCCAAGTTACTGTATCTCAAGGTTTCTCAATATCTAAGTCACACTCTATTCTCCACTATTCTCCACCCTCTTTCCTCCACCCACTCTCCTCCACCCCCTCTCCTCCAGCCCCTTCCTTTCTAGCCAAAGTACTCTTTCTCGAGGTTTCTCAATATCTACTACATGTACATGTAGGTCTCACTTTGTACAATGTATCTGAAAATTTTACCTTGTCGAGAAATATACTCACTGTGTCACTATTTTGCAGTGTGTGAAGGCATCAGAAAATTGGGAGGAGCGAGCAAATTTGCCATCATTCAGTTTTTTGTTTTTTTTAGAGTCGGCTTCCGATTTGAGAAACAAAATCAATAGGGGGGGGGGGTGGAGTCAGGTAGTGCTTGCGTTATAATTGACCCTGATAGAACAACCAGTATTATACTAGCAGAGCTGCGAACGAAACCCTGAGAGTTAAGCATACTTTTCATGGTCTGGTGAACAAAATTTGAATATATTTCTCCATGATTGTTGAAACTTTTCCCTATTATGTCGAATGTAGTTGTAATAATACCTCCCTGATTGTTGTGCCAAATGTCACTGATTGCAAGATGCAAATTGTTCCATGGATGCATGTTATGCAAAAATAGATGTCTCTATGGATCCACATGTTATAACTGAGTTGCAAGTGACAGTACAGGCCTGCATGCTTCATTTTTGAAAGGGAAAGGTCACCAAAGCATCTTCACCTTAGTAAAGGGCACTCTATGAGGAAATTGCAAATTTCTACTGTACATGTACATCATTTTAAGGGCACCAAGGCAATGATCAGGGGGCATGGAGGTTATTGCCTTTATTGCCTACGTGAAGTATCAAGCCTGCAATATTATCAATTGGTTTTTGATTGTTTTTCCTCATGAAAACACACCGAGTAAAAACACTTAGAGAGGATTCATCAATTTACATGTAGGATCTCCTTGGTCCATCTCATTAAACTAAATGGCTCATTAGGGTGACAACTCGACAGGTATGTAAGGTCTTTGTTATTAGAGCGACTGGGCACTGTAAGTAGTGTGTTGTCATGAAATCATATTCTGGCATGATGAAGGCTGAGTCTCAAATATCTGAAATTTGTGTAATTTTCTAGGATGAGTTGGCTTATGTACGCTATTTTATGTTTTCAAACTTCTAAAAAAATGTACATAAAATGTACATAAAAAACCCATAACATTTTATTTTGCGATCCCAGTGGTATTAGTTATCATAAATTTCTCAACCTTTGTAAACTGCATTGAGAGAATTTTGTGCACAAACAACGTTTGGATAAACAGTTAATGTTATTCATTTTGGCATTGAGCCAATGTTTTTTTTCTAAAAGGTGCTGGGACATTAAGTAATTCTGAAGCTAGGTGTACACTACATGTACATGTTTTGAGTTAGGACTATCTCCAGTACAATGTTGGAATCCCAGTATGAGCTGAGGCAAAAAAAAAAACAACATGTTTAGCGTCCTTGCCCGCTTCCTTTAAGAGGCCACATCCTTTTTTATTACTATTCCTTTCTTTGAAAAACACAAGCAACGATTTGAATTAAAAAAAAAAACAACATATTCCTTTTTTTACGATCTCAGATGAAAACAAAAATATAAATTTGATGTAAAAATATAATGTAAAAAATGTAAAAAAAATAACCTTTTTTTCAAAAAGGCCGGATGCTGAACATGTTTTTTTTTTGTGGCTTAAGTACATCTTGCATGTAAAGTTAGCCAGGTTGGGTCCCCGGGCTAGCTAGCCTATGATGTGACCAACCAACCGTGTCAAATATCAGTCCCCGAGGGAAAGACAACATTTTAGTCCTGGGTTCGGACTGGACTGTTTTGTGGGTGGCTGAGGAGGATCGTAAATTCTCAACCATTGCATTTTTTATGCAAAATACTTAGATATTTTTAGGTAGCGGAAGAGGGTTTATTTTAATTTTACATTTAATTTAATTGTTAGTGTTGTTTAGCCTGTGTGAGATGCAATTAGGGCTTTACCCTTAACATTAGACGGGTGTTCGTTGTGTAGTACATGTAGTAAGGCTACGGGCTAGTGAACACCACCTCTCAACTTGCCTTGTGGGCGGGCTACTAAATACTCTGCAACCTACCTGGTTTTTTCCCTTCCTTTTCTGATGTGAATAATGCTTTAAAAATGTGCTAATTTATTTTGTTACTGTATGAACGTATTCCTCTGATAGCCAATAAACTAGTTGTGATCGCTATTCAGTATTTTATCACACAAAAAAGATACTTGTTTAACAAAAAATGTATATATGGTTAAAATTGGGCTACTTAAACTTGCAGGGGGCAAGTAAAAGGTACAGTTTGATGGCCGGACAGCCTACTCTCATGGCACTAAGGCCTGCTGAGTGAATGACATTGTGACCCAGTTCTGCAGAACGGCATTAGTATGGCATTAGTACTGCATTCATACGGTGTATGTGATACAGTTGATGGTGAAGTGGACAGTGTTTGGTGAAGTGGACATTGTGCAGCGTATAACAGTTTGTGTGCCATTCCTTGTGGACGGACATGTACAATATTTTACAAATGTACATGTACGTGTACACTGTATACGTATACCTACATTGTTCATACGGACATCACATGCGTACAAATCAGAAGATTTTTTTTTTTTTTTTGAGGGGGGAGGGGTGGGGGGGGGGGGGAGATTATCAGAAGAAGAAACGGGTGGATTTTTACATACTGTGTGTTCACAGCTTAATGTTAGTGTACATTTTCTAACTGTGTTCTACAGTACATTAGGAACTGAAGATCCTTTGGATGGACTCCAGTTAACACACGCATACTGTATGTATGTATGTATGTATGTATGTATGTATACACATGTTTTATCATGGCATGTTCGTGTATGGGGTAGGGCCCACATTGCCTTTGGCCAGAGCAGGGGCCGAGTCTTGCTCCTGCTCCACTCAGTGGGAAATCCCAAGTTGGACCGTGGAGGTAGGAATGGTTGGACTGTCCAATCAATCCTATAAATCTTCTGTACAAATCATATACCTGTATCCGAAATCGCTGAGGGAAATTCCCACTTGGGACGCTTGAGTGCGATTTGACTCGGCTATCGTAATGCTTGTCATTAGCGAATGGTGTGATAGTATACATGTACTACGCATACTGAATATTTTGTTTTTTTACATTAGTTGGATTTTCAATGAGGTACCTGTATATTATTTCATTTTGAACTTATCCACACTGAATATTTTGTACATCAGTTGGGTTTTCAATTGGTTACCTGTATACTATTTCATTTTTAACTATGTACTAAGCGTACTGAATATTTGGTACACCAGTTGGGTTTCCAATTGGGTACCTGTTAATGTTTCATTTTGAAGTCCCACACATTTTTAACAAATTAAATGTGGCAGGTCATGGCAATTTGGTTTCGAAGAGGAAAACCTCTTTGGGAGACCATAATTCCATTGACCTTGTTATGCAGAGCTTATGTCAAGGGTCAGCGATCTTTACAAGTGTAGGTCTCAGTATACAAATTTATTTCCTTTACCATGAAGGTTAAACAGTGCGTTACACAATAACCCTACACACTTGAGTGTCTTCAAGTGTAGGGTGTTAATGTAGCATGGTGGTTTGGGTTCTCATGGTACAAACTGAAGCCTGAGTGACTAGTGCGACTAGTCGTCATTATTAATTGCTTAGTCAAGTCGCGACTACCGTTTGTCAACTTCTCAGTTAATTATGCCGCCAGGATTACTTATACAACAAAAATAGTCTTGACTACCTGCTTGTTGTCGAGTAGTCAACTTCACTAGTCGCCCAGGCTTAGTACAAACCTGGGCCCAATTTTATAGCTGCTTAAGCACACAATTTCGCTTAAGCAAAACAAATCCTTGCTTAGTACAATCAGATTACCGGCCAAGACTCCACTCAATTGTTATGCTAAATAATCAACAGCAAATACCAGTCACAAGCAATGTATATGGCATGAAATTTTGGCCAATAACATGTGAAAAATAAGCGAGCTATTTTCGTTCTTAAGCCAATTTTTTTGCTTAAAGCAGCTGTATGAAATTGGGCCCGGTTGTATGATGGTGGTTGTGGATCTCATGATACAGTTACATACTGCACATGAAATACATCATTTAGCCCCTTCTCACACTACCTACATGTACCTTTGATCCGTGTAATTGGCGACCGATGTAGAGAGTCTTCTACACGGATTAAAATTGACCAGGAGATTGCTTTCACACTACAACCTAAGGAAAAGTTAAGTCATTCAGAGCAGTTTAATCAGGATAAAATTGGCACTGGACCTTTGAAATAGTTCATCGAAGTGAATAGTCGTTGAGTATAGGGAAGTAAATGTAAAAAAGACATTAAGAGAATGCAAAGGAGAGATAAACTTTAAAAGCCATTTATAGGAAGTTATTGTCACATCACCAGATCTGATTAAAAATACGTTTAAACTCATTGTTTAACTTTGTTTAATTTAAACAGCCGTTCCTGCCACAAACCAAAGCAGGGACTGAACCTAGGCGGCCGAGTAGACCGGTTAATATAACCCCGCTTAGTCGATTAACTCCTACCTCACCCAACCAAGTAGACGTGCAGTGGATCCCAGAGATTGGCCGGGTAAGTTGTTCTCCGTTATAGCCCTTTTCACATGCACCCCCGGGAATAAAGGCAACCCACTTTTACACTAGGATTGCTTTACCCCTGATCTACCCCAGCAAATGAGCATACCCTAGATCTGGGACTAGACCTTTATCACGCTGTCACCATCTTGGTCATGTTCCCTGTTTCCAATAACAGTAATGAATTGCTAATATATTCAATGTGCAAACATGGCACCAGACTATTATTTTGTCCAGCATCAGTTTGGTTACAATGAGTTGGAATGGAGTAAACTCAAGATGGCCACACCGTGATAAAGGTCTACAGCCACCCCTGATGTAGAGTAAGTTAGGGAGCATGAGATAAAAGCCCTGCGGTGGATTTCACAAAGAATTAGGACTAGTCTTATCTTGAGTTAGGACCAGTTACTCGTCCTAACTTAGGACAATCCATGCAATTTGTATATCTCCTAGTCCTAGGACTAGTCCTCACTCTTTGTGAAATCAACCCCTGGGCTAGTCTTAAAACATGCATACAGAACCCCGTGGACTAGGTACCTAAGCTGGGACAGTGTGAATGTGTGGAAAAAACCCTGGGTCTCCCAAAGGCTGTATTCCATGGGGATAAGAGATACAGTGTAAAAAGGGCAAGTATGTTCATACATGTACTTGCAGACACAATCAAGCATGGATTGACATAGAGGTCATCATGGCCTCCTGTTGCCCCATGTATTGGCATTGGTGCCCCATCAAAAGTTTCTCAAAGACTATACGATTTGCCAAAGTGCCCTTTGCAAAATAAAAGTAGCCTTTCCCTTCCAAGAAAGAAATTTCAGGCCTGGTACAAAATGTCCAGAGAAACAGTTCATTCTTGAACAGAGTCAGGTCTGAGTTCTCATTTTCATATTCTGTGTGTCAAATAAAAATAAACCATAACTTGTATTGCTTACAGAAACTGTTATTTATTTATTTATTTATCGAAAACATAGACACTTAATTATACCTGCTGGTATCTTTATTAAATTAATTTAAGCATTTTTTTTTCTTCTTTCTATGTTTTTCCTTTTAAAATTTTGCAGTCCTACTGTGTTGCAGTCTACTTAGTCAGTCAACTTTCAGCAGAGATTCTTTACCAGAGATTAAAGAATAACGGAGTCCGGAATGCAGACCACTCCAGAGCACTCAGTAAGTCCCTAGCATGATATTCTTCCTACTTTTCGTTTTTGTATCCAATGGATAAATCTGAAAAAATTTGTTATTAATACTCGATAAAATGTTTTTACTTTTTTTAAAAGGAACAAATATCATGCCTGAAGTCCTTTAAACTATGATTATAATGGAAACCTTGTTAAAGCCATTGGACCCTTTCGGTACAGAAAAAAAAAAAAAAAATTCACAGATTTACAAATAATTTACAGGGTTTACAGAAGGTAATGGTGAAAGACTTCTCTTGAAATATTAGTCCATGAAATGCTTTACTTTTTGAGAAAACGGTAAAACAATATAAATTCTCGTTAACGAGAATTACGGATTTGTTATAAACACATGTCATGACACGGTGAAACGCGCGAAAACAGGAGTGGGTTTTCCCGTTATTTTCTCCCGACTCCGATGTCCGATTGAGCCTAAATTTCCACAGGATTGTTATTTTATATATAAGTTGTGATACACGAAGTGTGGGACTTGGACAATACTGTTTACCGAAAGGGTCTAATGGCTTTAAACAAACTGAATCTAATTTAGATAATGAGAAATGTACTTTGCTGCACTCATTTTTAAAAGCTATGCGGTCATAGATTTTTGTTCACCACCTTATTACATCCTGGTCAAAAACAAAACAGGTGATGCATTTCTTATGGGACTTGGCCTGGAATTTCATGGAGGCCCCAGAGGCCACGGTCTCTGTTGCCCTGGTCTTGGCCTTGCTGCCCCAGTTTCCCATACACTTTAAGATTTTCTAATGGAAGTGCCCTTTGCAAAATGAAAATGGCCTTGCCCTCTCAAAGATGAATTTCCAAGCATGCATTGCTCACAGTCTTTCCGTATACACTAGACTTCCTTATGTAGTTACTTTCTTTGTGCCTTGCCCCATCAGTTAAAGAGAAGCTCGCCCACGATCCAGAGAGTGAGATCGCAACCATGAGCCTTCGAGTCAGTTTAATGTGCCCCCTGGGCAAGATGCGCATGAGCACGCCGTGTCGCCCAATATCCTGCAACCACCTGCAGTGTTTCGACGCCGTGCTGTACCTTAAGATGAACGAGAAGAAACCAACGTGGATCTGTCCTGTGTGCGACAGGAAAGCACCGTTTGATTCTCTCATCATTGACGGGTTCGTAAGAATAAGTCTTTCAAATCTAAAAGCCTTTAAAGGCACTGGGGCGGATTTCACTGAGAGTTTAGACTAGTCTTATCTCAAGTTAAGTTGAGTTACTCTTCCTAACTTAGGACTAGCATTAAGTTTTTAATAACTCCTAGGACTAATCCTAAGTTAGGACTATCTTTGTTTAATCGAACCCGTGACACACTTGGTAGTTACTCAAAATGTATGTTAGCATAAAAACTTACTTGGTAATGAGCAGTTTAATGTGCCCCCTGCTGTTGATAGTATAGAACATCGTGAGAAACGACTCTCTCTGAAATACCGTAGTTTTTGAGAAAGAGGTAATTTCTCACACAAATATTTGAAGTTTTTTTCTCCTTTTGATTCTGGTCACGTACAAAAATGTCTGGGGTGGATTAGACAAAGGTAGTCCTAATTTAGGACTAGTCCTAGGCAATGCTAAGAGATAGGACCAGTCCTAAGTTAGGACGAGTTACTGGTCCTAACTTAGGACCAGTCCTATCTCTTAGCATTGCCTGCCTAGGACTAGTCCTAAGTTAGGACTACCTGTGTGAAATCCACCCCTGGTCCAGTAAAACTATTGAGCCCTGTGGTCTTGTGTATGTTTCTTTATATTTTGAACCCTGTGGATGATTACTTTTTCATTTTCTTTCCAGCCTATTCATGGAGATCTTGGGGCATCATACGCCAAGTCTTGAAATCCAGTTCCTTGAAGATGGCTCCTGGCAGCCACTTTCTGAGAAGAAACGGAGATACAGCTCTGTCATGAACATCAGTGGTATGTCAGACACTTAAAAAAACATAGTTTGATATTAGTGACTCGTCTTGACACAATAGCGAGACCTATAATTTAGGTAAAGTTTGTGGTAGCATCATGTGTAAATCTCTTTGGAGTAGTGTTGGTTCTGAAAAGATACAGTTGTTGACATCTCAACATTTCTATCTGTATGATCTGGGCCCCATTTTATAGAGATGCTAAGCACAAAAAATTGCTTAGCATGAGATTCCTTGATAAAAACAGGATTACCAACAAAATTTCTGTGTGTTGCATACTGCTTTTTACTGGTATTCAGCTGTTGTTTGCTAATCCTGAAAATCATGTGGAAATTTCGTTGGTAATCCTGTTGTAAGAAATTTCCTGCTAAGCAAATTTTTGTGCTCAGCAGCTCTATGAAATTGGGCCCTGATTGTCTTCAGGAGAAAGCTGGACCATATTGCTGGATGCTGCGTAAGTACTGCCCTGGAGATTAAATGGTCTTGGGCTTGGGTTTGGCTCGATGGTGTACGGAAGGCGGCAACAGTATGGTGAAGCGTGTTGCTGGGACTCAACCGAAAGATATTTTGTATACAGTGTACCTTCAAGAACTTCCTTTTATGATTCTTACAAAATGATTAACTTCAGTATTTCATTTAAATTGTCCACTAACACAGGTGAGGACTTGTCATCGAACAAGAAGTCCAACGTGGAGTGCATTGACCTGACCGTCTCCAGCTCAGAGGACGAAGGCGACGAGACGGAAGAAGAAGTCAGCAGCGACACGGACGAGGACGAGGAGGACGATCAACCCGTCCCGAGACCCCAACACCGCGCCACAACAATGCGGGTCACCGAGGACGACGAAGATGACCCTGAGCCTAACGTCATCTCACCGTCGCCGAAATCACCGCCGCCGCTCACGATGACGAATAAACGGTTGGTATCCCCATTGAATCACCCTTCTCCGCTGCTGTCCTCCCCACAACCGCGCCAAATTGACACCCCGACCGCGGCGTTACTGAGGGACTACGATTATAACCGTAAGAGTTCAATCCTGGACTCGCTGTGCGCGTCCCCGACAATGGATAGACCGGCTCGATCTGCGATTCAGTCGGCTAGATTGGCTAATAATAGATCAAGGGGTTATAACAACCCTCTGTTCACCTTTAACTATTGAGGTCCGATTAATCATAATGATTTCCGGAATCTGGTTAGCTGAGACTGTTATCTTGCTCATTTCTGCTTAGCAGAAAATTGTTGAGCAATATTTCTTGCTTAAGCAGATGAAATTGTGTTGTTTTTTATGTGGGTAGTCCCAATTGAGGATTTCCTCCCAAGTCCAAAACTGAACATTTCTTCTTCATTTCCTATTCTTTTTGTTGTTGCCATTTGTGCTGGTTGATGTGTAACGAAATATATTTAACCTTTTTTTTTGTCAGAGTGTTTATCAATATATTTATTACAAACAGTTCAAAAACTGAAGAAAAAAAATGATATGTGCTGTGTGCTGATGAAGATAAGCTACTGTCTTAACCTCAGTATCAAATTAGTTGCTCTTTATGTTTTACTCCAAAATTAAACATTTTGATAATGTTTATTAGTGTTATTTTGCCACTTGTAGTTTCCTATATTTGTTTTGTTGTTTACATAAAGATTAGTTTTGTTTACAGCAAAGTGTAAGTTGTTTAGGATTGCTTGTTTACCTCTTCATGTGTGTTGTGTTGTGTTGTTTGTCATTTAGCCTTCAAGGAACACTCTGCTAGTGATAACATGGGTTAGGCCATTAATGCTTTTTGGATTTATATCAACGGTCCTTTAGTTGCTAAGCAGTTTGCAAAAGTTTTTTAAAATAGTTTTTCTATATTACTTATGTGGCAGATTATACCCTAGGTTGCACTTATAGACTTTTCTTTTGAAACATTACAGCCTGAATTTTTGCCAACCAAGGTCGGAGAATTATTGAGGGCCATAAATGGAAAACAAAAACAGATAGCCACAGTTTTTAAAAATGTCACAAAACTATTCAAAATAGTGTTGAATTTGTTTGAAACAACGCAACCAATCGTGCGAGGTATTTTATTTAATTGGATGTTCGCAAACAAAAATTGAAATTGGTCAGAATATCTGTTATTTTAAACACGGTATGAAGAATCTGGTTTATCCAGGATTGAATGTTAAAGGAAAAACAGAGTTTTCAAAGTAACTTTCCTTGCTTTATAAAAATGTTTATTTGAAAGGTTTTCTTGAAGTTGAAACACAAAATACTGAAAAGGTTGTATTATCAGTAAAGTTTTAAAATGATGTCAAGACAATGGTTGGTTTCTGAGTATTTTTTTAACCTTAGCATCCAGATATCCCTAAAAAAAAAAGTTGTGACACAAAAAGTACAAATCCCACAGTCGAACATAAAAAAAAAGAAGTGAAATATGACTCTTGAAGGTGCTATTGCGACCTTATGTGTGTGTGTGTGTGGGGGGGGGGGGTGTTAGGAAATACTAAGTAAACGATGGTCAACAGTGCATGAAAGGGCTAATTCAAAAATTTGTTAATTATTTAAAAAAAATAATAACACAAAAAAATACGTGGGAATTAAGCTACTCCCCTGCCCCCCAAGAAAAAATAAAAAATAAAACAGAATCTAATTGTTCATGATTGTGTATAAAACATGATAAGTATGTAGGTAGTTAAACAGGTACATGTAGTTTAAGAATTCAAGATCATCTGATTTTTATTTAAATCAATTAGTTCCATTCTATTAGGTTAATTATTAATTACTATTATCCATTTCATTTGGTTAAATATTAATTAGTTTTAATTTGTGGGGGAAATTTTTTTTCTTTTTTTCACTTGATGTCTTGCTGGGGATTTGAACTCAGCACCTCTCACTTCCTAAGCCAGAATTTTGCAAGCAAGCTACACAGACCCACCAGTATAATTGAGGACCAATTGCTTGTGAAGTACATGTACAGAACTAAAGCCACTGAACCGTTGCTAATCACACAATAGTGATACACACTGTAGCATTCAACCTCTGGTCATTTCATGGACTGATGTACCGTCCCAACTTGAAAATCGTCCCAACTGTAGTTCGGGTCCCAACTTGGGACCAGCCCCAACTGGTGTGTTACAGTTGGGACAGCCCAACTGCAGTTGGTATTTTCCATAGAACTCTACAACACAGTTGGGAAGCCCCAACTTGGAACACTCAAGCTGGGACCATTCCCAACTATAGTTGGTAGGATTGCTAAGTTGGGGCGAAACCATCTCGTGCACTTAATAGGGACCATGGAGTTCTGTCCCACTACCAGGAATAGATTTCCTACTACAGTCCACCCTTTGTTACTGAATTCATTCATCCGTTACTTTCTTGGATATGTACATGATGTACATATGTACTGGGCTTGTCCCCTTCATTGCATTAGGTCCCAATTTCATGGCTCTGCGCTTATGACCACTATTCTCCGCTTACTGTGCTAGCTGAATAAGCGAAGAATTCTTAGTATCATGGAGTACGTGTGCGCATAATGAAAAATTCCCTGCCACCAACCCATGAAATATGCTTGACGTTAGCGCGGAATTCCCTGCTTCCGTAAACGCCGATACTTTGCTTACGGTAAGCAGTGCCATGTTATTGGGCCAGGATGTAGTAGTTGTTGCTATGAAAACTTATAGTGCAGTTTTTATGTACCGGTAATTTGTTAGTCTTTAAGTGCTACTACAACCTTGCTTGTTTTAACAATCAAACTAAACAAGGCTATCTTTTATTATGGCCAGTTCATGTAACTCGGATGTCCTTTAGAGCAAGGCTTAGGAATAGAAGACTCACCTTGGATAATTGTAGTGGTTGGACTATTACACACAGTGCTATTGGATTTAGGCTTATTGTTATGCAAATTATATTGACTAAACCACCAAGGTTAGACTGATTTTTTTGGGGTGAATGAATATGGTTCTAATTGTTCCTGAGTTATGAAACAAAACAAATTGTTAGTTAAGTTTATCTTGTCTTTGTTTGAGATGTGATTTTACAGATGATTTTACATGTGTTTTTTTAATTTTTTTTTATTATTATTATTTTTTTTATACACAGTAGAGTAACATTTTTTGTTTTGATGTATTGATGTGCATTTTGTGGTTGTATTTTCCCTCTTTATCTGTTGTAGATTAATATAATATAAAAATTGTTTGAGGTAACACCATTTGTGTACCTACTTGTCAGGTAGATTTTGTTATTAAGTGAACTGTTGCGCTTCATATTCTACAACCGCGGAGTAGATTTTTGGAATTCGGGTTCTGAAAAGAACTGTCCTACTTTTTGTAGATTGTTAAGCATCTCTTTTGTTTGTGCATAGGGAATTAAGTTTTAATATAATGTGCACTTTATAAATCTTAAAGACACTGGACACTATTGGTAATTGTCAAAGACCAGTGTTCTGACTTGGTGTGTATAAACTAACAAACCTGTGAAAATTTGAGCTCAATTGGTCTTCAAAGTTGCGAGATAATAATGAAAGAAAAAACACGAAGTTGTGTGCTTTCAGATGCTTGATTTCGAGACCTCAAATTCTAAATCTGAGGTCTCAAAATCAAATTCGTGGAAAATTACTTCCTACTCGAAAACTACATCACTTCAGAGGGAGCCGTTTCTCACAATGTTTCATAGTACCAACGTCTCCATATTACTCGTTACCAACTAAGGTTTTATGCTAATAATTATTTTGAGTAGTTACCAATAGTGTCCACTGCCTTTAAAGGGTCTTATTATTTATTATAACTGGAGTGCTAACTGGCTTTGGTCTCTTCTCTTTGTTACAACCAGGTACCCCATAGACTACAGCTTACAGCCCCCACTGCCGACATCACACCACTCAAGCCTCTTACCCTCCATGGATCTGGGTCAGACCACGCATTCCCAAATGCCTCTCTTTGGTGGTGATTACAATTCACCGTACCTGCCGATACCACAATCAGATTACCCTGGTAAGTCCAAATATGACTTTTAAGAAACTTGGCATGGTGGAAGTATAACTAAGAGAGGTTTGCCGTAACACTATGTGTAAATCTCTTTTGAGTATTGTTGGTGCTGATCAACTGATGGAAGCGTTGAGTCGTTAACCACCATTTCTTTTTTAAACTGATCGAACTGTTCTTTTTAAAGCCATTATACACTTTCGGTACAGAAAAAAAAAAAAAAGTTCACAGATTTACAAATAATTTACAGGGTTTACAGAAGGTTATGGTAAAAGACCTCTCTTGAAATATTGTTCCATGAAATGCTTTACTTTTTGAGAAAACATTAAAACAATACCAATTCTTGATAGCGAGAATTACGG
The DNA here is from genome assembly GCF_032118995.1 of Asterias amurensis. NCBI lineage: Eukaryota > Metazoa > Echinodermata > Asteroidea > Forcipulatida > Asteriidae > Asterias > Asterias amurensis. Next base: position 7,050,573 of record NC_092656.1, read on the forward strand.
ATTTATTTTAAACACATGTCATTACACGGCGAAACGCGCGGAAACAAGAGTGGGTTTTCCCGTTATTTTCTCCCGACTCCGATGACCGATTGAGCCTAAATTCTCACAGGTTTGTTATTTTCTATATAAGTTGTGATACACGAAGTGTGGGACTTGGACAATACTGTTTACCGAAAGTGTATAATGGCTTGAAAGCCAACACTCCTCAAAAGAGATATTCACATGGTGTTACCGCAAACCTCTCTTAGTTATAGATATGACTCGATAAAGTCCCAAAGTCTTTGTCCTTCTTCGCTTTACAACTAAAACCCATACAAGAAAATTATGTTTATCCTGCTACCACTTTTTCATCTGCTTTGAAATAGATTTGTTTCTTTATTTACTCAAATGAGATATATTTCTTTAAAATTTATGAAAAAGTGGTGGGGTTTAGGTACCATCTTATCCAGCTGCTCTACAGGTTTTCTTTCTTTTCCTCGTACAGTCACCTGGTGAAACGCCCTTCGTGGCAGTGCTTTATGCTCACTGTCACATGAGGTATTTAAGGAAGTTGTAGTAGCAGATAGTCCATAGCTTTAATAAGGATTCTGTTTTTACTTGCACCTATGACACTCTATAGAATTTACTATTTAGAGTTAATTTGTATCTAAGATTAGGGTACTGTTTCTTGTGACTGGATTGATACAATAAGTGAGTTCCAATTTTTTTATTGTCTACAGGAATGGATCTGTACTCTTTACTTCACAATGATTCACAGGTAAGTCAAAATCTTATCAACTTATATGTACTTTGATGTTAATTTGAGACAAAACCAAAAATGGCCAGCACAATGAACAAATACATAATTGAACGTCTCTTGGAGGAAAATGTATAATTTGGACATAGATCTGGATAGATTATTGATGACTTTGTTGAACTTGGTTGGTTAGACCGACTTTGTTGAACTTGGTTGATATAGACCGTAGTTAAAAATAAGTTCAATTTATTTTGTGTATCCATGGTTACAGTCACAATACATGCCACATCTCTATTTTGACCACCTCGCCGCCTCCAGCAACAGCATCCGCAGCGCCAGCAGCATCAGCACCACCAACAGCAACAGCAGCGGCACCAGCAGAACGGCCAGCAATGGTAGCGCCAGCGGGTACAACCTCGCCGACGTGATTGCGCTCGATTGACGTCTTGACCCCAGTCCAGCCGAGAGTGCATCACCTCAAAGAGCGGCCGGGCCGGGGAGCTACGTAACCTACACTAGTAGTAGTAGTAGTAGTAGTAGTGGTCGACAACATCATCCGTCGTATTACTATAACCCTCAGAACTACCTTAGCAGTTACGCCAACAACTATCTGTCGGAACTGAGGTAGTATCTGATATTCTACATGTTCTAGTCTTTTATTATGTGTATGGTTTATCTAGTTGTACCACGTGGGTTTTTTGTATGGTTAAAGATAATTGCTTGGGACATACGTAGCATTTTGTAAATTGGTCCCTCTGTGGGGATGAGTGTCAGGGGGATAGAGATTGACACGACTTGATTGTTGAGGACTTACACACTGTGAATAATTATATGCTTTATTGTATAAACCAATGAGCTCCAATCAGACAAAACACCTGGGCCCAATTTCATAAAGCCTGTAACCACATCAATTTGCTAATCACAGAAAAGTGTTGCTTAACAAAAACTGGTTACCAGTCAAAATTATATTTAGTTTACATTGTTGTGGCTGGTGCCTCACACAGTTTTTTGCTTAGCAATGATATCCGCTGTTCCGGACGGTACTTATCCGCTGGTTGCCCTGGACTAATTATGGCAAGGTCCCTTATAATAATAACTTCAATAAAAATAAAAAAAGAGATAAGGGAACAGTAGAAAATTGGTAAATACATAAAGCACGCCCGATACTGCACAGAGGCAACAGGGGCAACAAAGGCAATTGCCTCCATGCCCCCTGGTGTTCTTCTTTGTGCCCTTGAAATGCTCCACTAGAAATGTACAATTTCCTCATAGGGTGCCCTTTACCAAGGAGAAAATGCCTCGGTGCCTTTGCCCTTTGAAAAACGAAGCATAAAGGCCGGTAACAGTATGGTGAAAATGTCCTCAATTTGTCTGAGATGTCATATCAGTATGATGCTTGATGAACTGCGACATTCGAACAGAGTTGGAATAATCTTGAAAGTATTTGTTCAATGTTTCTATTGTCTGTTTTGTTTTAATCGTGCTTCAAGTATAATGGAAAGTTTTGGGAAGAAAAGTAGGGATTCAGTTATGGTTTTATTATGTAAAGATTGTACGTTTGCCATGATGCATTGGCGTGATACATCCTCTCCCATATAAATGTCATATATACATGACATTTATTACAAAATATTATTTTGCTGTAAGGATCATCAAGAAATTGTCCTATAAACCAAACTTGGAGAGTTCAATACATATTAGGTGTCTCATCAAAAACCGTTTTGCTTAACATATTCAAACTTTGCTTTGCTTAACATATTCAAACTTAGCTAAGCAGAATCTGGTTACCAATCCAAATGCTAACGATGATCATAAATGTTTGTCAGTGGTTGCCGGGAGAAAATATAAGGAGCTGTTGCAAACTGCTCATCAACCAACAAACAAATAGATAACGGCCTGCTGTCTATTTCACTTAGGACTTAGGACGAGTCCCAGCCTTGCACTTTAACATGTAAACCTTCAGATTAATCCCAAGTTAGGACTAGTTACCTGTCCTAACTCGAGATGGGATTAATCCTAGCAATTCGTGAAATCGGCTGCTAATGTTTACACCCTAGCAGAGTCAATTTGTGAGGAAGGATTTTCTACAAAGCATCTCTTTGAAATAATTGGGTTGACCTTACTTTTTAACAAATAGAGTACACCGACCCTCCCCCTCCTCTTAGTTGGGGAGTTTCTTTTGCTAAAAGTTATGGAATGAATTTTTTATAAGTATAAGTTTTAAAATGATTTTTTTATGTAATAAAATGTGTTTGATGGTTAGTGATTAGCTATAATTGTTCATTTCATAGTCACGTTTAAAGTGATACGCAGTATTGAGTAGTTCAATACAAAGCAGAGATGGTGTAACAGTCATTTTCATTTCAACAGGGAAATAATGATAATTTAGTAATTTAGCCTGTGTTTGAGCCAATAAGAAATGCTAATATTTTCGTAGTTGATGCAAGCACGCAATCAAGCATGCTTTTAATAACGAGATAGCATTTACTCATTGAAGTAGATCACAAAGTATAAACGGTCAGCACCATTGGGTTTGAGGCTACATGATTGCTTCTAGGTTAATAACATTGCTGGGTAAAGTTGCTGTAGGACTGATACAAGTCTAGTGTTCAGTTAATGCTGGACCCAATTGAACTTTGTAGATCTGCTTAAAGCAGTAGTTCTGAATTTGTTTTTGCTTTAGCAGAAATGAGCAGGATACTGGTCGTGAATTGTACATGTGACATGTTAGTTTTGCTGGTAACCTTACTCTGGTAAGCAAAATTTAGCTGTGCTTAGCTACCTTTTGTGTTTAAGCAGCTCCATAAAATTGTGCCCCGGTGAAGAAGTAGAGCTGTATTCTTTACAATCGCTACCTGTAGGACAGTGGTAGTCAGCCATTTTATTCTCCAGCTAAAACTTGGGAAACTTATCAGTTCTGAATAATCGTCTTGCTTTTTAACTACTACCTGGGCGGAAGGTAGGAAATCAGCCGAGACTGCTATTTTACCTTTAGCTGATCAAGGGGACTTCTCGTTATTAACTTCACTGCTGTGGAGTGAGTTTTTAATTGGTCTCAATGTTTTTGGACTGGCTTGTTCTAGTCATCGTCAGAAGACTAGAGAATAAGACTCCTGTAGCATCACACTGTAGCCAGCCTCAGACCGTGTACCAAAGCCAATTAAAGCTGTGTCTATTAGCTAAAAACTTATTTATGAAAAATTTATAACTTGGTATTTATAAACGGAGTATTTTTAAATGGAAGAGTCACCTATCTTGGCACTCTCCTTGTACAAAGTGTAGCTATATGCCTCAGTGTACATTTGAAGGTTTTTTTTTTTCCCGTTTTTTTTTTTTAAAGTTGGTGTTAAATGTTTTATTGTTATTGTGCGATTTGTGTTTTTTTTTAATATGTGACTGTTTCTTAGAATATAGATTGACATTAATCTCAATTAGTTTTCTTCTTGGGGGTTTTTGGTTTCATTTCAGGGGAAAAACATGATTATTTTCTTCTTTTTTAGATGCACCCTTGCTAGCTCAAAACATGTAGGAGAAATTTAAAGACCTGGCAACATGTCGTATCGAATAACTCCTTGTTGCTATGAAAGTGGCCATATTGTAGGGCTGGTCGTATGTGCGCTAAACGCAGATATCAACGAAGCACGCAGCATTCTTTATGGCACACGCACACGCTCATAGATGTCATGTTGTGGGCAGGTATTTCAATGGAAAAGTCATATTCGATACGGTCTATAGAGGTTGTGAATTAGTTGTTCAAAAATCTTCGTAGCATTTGACATATTTTACTTTTATGAAATTGGGATTGTAGGATTTTGCTAAAAATGCACCTTCTGTGTTATATATATAGAAGTTCAAAGTTAAATCTTAAGAAGAAATGTTTTAAAATGTTGAAGACAGACTTCTGAATTCGTTTTATAAGCTGACTAAAGCATTACTTTGCATTTGTTTTGTTTTTAGGAGAAGAGTTTCTTTAAATTTTGTTTGAATGAATTTTTATGAGTTTCTGAAATCTTATAAAATAATCCATTATTATTCTACTACCTGTATTTTTTTCTTTCTATAGTTGCAAGTTTGAGTTGTACTGTCACCGTCAATCTTGTGAATAAAAAACTTTAAAGCAATACATGTTTAGTCCTAGCCCCGTACATTTTAGAATTTATAGCAAATACACGTAAATTTATTAACTGTACTTTTTAATCTGTTGTAAAATATGGTAGTCTACAATTCCTGGACTTGTCTGAGTCTCTCTAGAGTCATAAAGCTAGGATAATGTTGATGCTTCTCTGAAGCTCCATAGATAGTATTAATTGAAAGGACTCTTACAAGTCGATGTTTGTAATATTGATTTCCTACAAGGTTTTATTTTTGTTTTGCAAGTCTTTGCTCAGTGTACATCCTATAGCAGGATGTTTTACATCGTAACTCTGGTTTTTGAAAGGATTTCAAAGCATTTTTTACTGCCATTTGTCAGCATTTTGGGATTTCTTTTTGGGGGCTAGTTTCAGAAATAAGTTAATAAAGTAACCACTTTGTTTATCAAAAAGTATTTAATGTCTATTACTCTCCACCAGGTATACTTTTCTTCACGGTTTTGTTTATCAGACATGTATTTTGGTTCAATCTTTTGCATAAGTTGGACTTATAACAGTCGTCTTAAGAGTGTGTGGTAATGAATTTAAGTCTTGGGAGTCGTGTATGTGAACCTTCTTTTGGTCATGGCCCAATTTCACAAAGCTGCTGTGCAAGCGTCGACCTTCTGCACTAGCTGTGTAAGCTAGGAATGCTTAGTAACATGAAGTCGCATGCACAATAAGCAAAAATTCCCTTCTAACTTGTGAAATTTACTTGGCATAAGCGGGGAACTCCTTACCCCTGTAAGCCGATTCTTTGCTTACTGTAAGCAGAGCCGCGACATTGGGCCTTGATCATAAACTTCTACCTTGATATGAAACCCCAAACTTTACTCTTTGCAGAAGAATCATGGTGCTTTCCTTAAACAGGCAGGTGGACACTATTGGTAATTACTCAAAATATATATTAGCATAAAACCGTACTTGATTACGAGTAATGGGGGGAGGTTGATGGTATAAAACATTGTGAGAAACGGCTCCCTCTGAAGTGCTACATGTATAGTTTCCGAGAAAGAAGTAATTTTCCACGAATTTGATTTCGAGACCTCAGATTTACAACTTGAGGTCTCAAAATCAACCATCTAAATGCACACAACTTCGTGTGACAAGGGTGTTTTTTCTTTCATTATTATCTCGCAAGTTCGATGACCGATTGAGCTCAAATTTTCACAGGTTTGTTATTTTATGCATATGTCACCATCTGTGAAGGCTAGTCTTTGACAATTACCAATAGTGTCCACTGTCTTTAAAGGCAGTGTACACTATTGGTAATTACTCAAAATAATTGTTATCATAAAACCTTACTTGGTTACGAGTAATGGGGAGAGGTTGGTGGTATAAAACATTTTGAGAAACAGCTCCCTCTGAAGTGACATAGTTTTCAAGAAAGAGGTAATTATCCACCAATTTGATTTTGAGACCTCAGATTTAGAATTTGAGGTCTTGAAATCAAGCATCTGAAAGCACACAACTTCGTGTGACCATGGTTCGACAAGGGTGTTTTTTCCTCATTAATATCTCGCAACTTCATCGACTGATTGAGTTCAAACTTTCACAGGTTAGGTTTGTTAATTTATGCATATGTTGATGATATACACCAACTGTAAAGACTGGTCTTTGACAATTACCAATAGTGTCCAGTGTCTTTAAAATAACCACCGGCATCCACAGCATTTGCTTTAGCTGCAACACAAATTTACTTTTTCCCCCATAGAAGTGCCTCTCACCCGAGGAAAATTCCTGTACCCTATCAAGAGCGAAGTTCAAGACCTGAAATGGGATTAGTCCTATACCATACTTTGTTCGAAAAAAACATTTACGTAAATTGTTTCATCAGTAAAAATATTTTCTTTACATTACAAGGAATCTTCACTTTAATGTTGACTTTTTGGGGATACTTTGGGATATTATTTTATAAAGGAAAGATTTAAGACTTATTATCAGAACTGTAACAAGAGTTGAGACAAAACTTACAATGTTTGACAATATTATTTGGGTGTTTATTATAACATTGTGTATATACAATGTGTAAATAAAGTTACTATACTACGAGTATGATGTACTTTGTGTTGTTCTTTTTTCGATATTCTTGTGTGTAATACATGCCTGGAATTCAATCATCATAAACTCATTAACATATAAAATTTAAATTTAAAATTTTAGAAACATTTGTAAAAATGACTGAGAATTTTGAACTCTCAAATAATGTTGAACTCTCGAAATGGAAAACTAAAAAAAAAATTAAAAAATGTTTTAAATGGTTGAGTGAATTAATTTCAGAATTGATTGTTTTTCTTTTCAGAACAGCATTCTGAAATGTTATTCGCTCCGAACCCCCCCCCCACCAAAACCGATTCAAACTTGCCAACCTGTTAATGTAACCTGTTAATGTAACCTCATATGCAGCATGCTTTATAATACAGTATTACTTTACACCAACTGTTCCGCGTAATGAATTAAAGTCTGAAAGATTCACAAAACATTCACAAATATCTTCATTACAGCAGAAAATGAAGCTTTGATAACTTGAGCCACATAAAGGGCTATTGGCAAGATTTAGATATCTGATAATCACTTTAATTGTGTTTTTTTTTTAAACTTCTTTAGTGCCAAAGTTGTACATGAACGATATTTTTTATGTACCAGAAAAGTGTCATCAAGTTTACATACATACGACCCATGTACGTGTTATCACAAAAGGGCAATATCACTCGTGAAATGCTATTGACTTTGGGATGTAACAAGGCATTTTATTCGTTGAAAAGTTAATTTTTATATTTCATGTTTGCATACATTTAGAAAAAGCTGGGAAGAAAAAAAACACACCCGGCACTGAAAGAGTGAATATGACTTGTTTGATGCAACATGTACTGAAATGACCAACTGGATCATCCAAATGATTTCCAAAAAATTCATCAATAAATTCATCAAAGATACAGGTCGTCTTCAAGAATTAGAAAACAAGGGAATCAACTTACAACTCTACCATGATCTTCCAAGGGTATCAGACCAAAGTTTTAAGGGGGCAAATGTGTCAAATGAATGGATAGAGCGTGCGAGCACGCACGGAGAACAAGGCCTTTACGACTTGGAGTTATGGACCTGCTTAAGGCCTACTAAAAATGTTGCATTCTATAGGCCAATTAGAGGCAAAAGTGATGAGCTGTAAAATTTGGGCCTTTTAGTATCAGTCCAAGAACTATCCTACACAGTAGTCAGCATTAGATTGAGAGAACGTGTTGTGAATGACTCTGATTATTAAATTCCTTATACCATTGGACACTTTCGGTAAACAGTTTTGTCCAAGGCCCACACTTCGTGTACCACAACTTATTTATAAAATAACAAACCTGTGAAAATTTAGGCTCAATGGGTCATCGGAGTCGGGAGAAAATAACAGGAAAACCCACCCTTGTTTCCCCACGTTTCACCGTGTCATGACATGTGTTTAAAATAAATCTGTAATTCTCGCTATCGAGAATTGATATTGTTTTAATGTTTTCTCAAAAAGTAAAGCGTTTCATGGAATATTATTTCAAGATAAGTCTTTCACCATTACCTTCTGTAAACCGTGTAAATCATTTGTAAATTTGTGAACTTTTAAATTTCCGTACCGAAAGTGATCAATGGCTTTAAAGCCCTTGGACCCTTTCGGTAAACAGTGTTGTCCAAGGCCCACACTTTGTGTACCACAACTTCTATATCAAACAACAAACCTGTGAAAATTTAGGCTCAATCGGTCATCGGAGTCGGGAGAAAACAACGGGAAAACCCACCCTTGTTTCCGCGCATTTCGCCGTGTCATGACATGTTTTAAAATAAATCCGTAATTCTCGCTAACGAGAATTTATATTGTTTTGCTGTTTTCTCAAAAAGTAAAGCATTTCATGGAATAATATTTCAAGAGAAGTCTTTCACCATTGCCTTCTGTAAACCCTGTAAGTTATTTGTAAATCTGTGAACTTTTATTTTTTTTTCTGAACCGAAAGGGTTCAATGGCTTTAAAGGCAGTGGACACTATTGGTGATTACTCAAAATAATTAGCATAAAAACTTACTTGCTAACGAGTAATGGGGAGCTGTTGACAGTATAAAACATTGTGAGAAATGGCTCCCTCTAAGGTAACGTAGTTTTTCTAGACCTCAGAATTAGATTTTGAGGTCTCCAAATCAAGCATATATAATATGAAAGCATACAACTTCATGTGACAAGGGTGTTTTTTCTTTCATTATTATCTCCCAGCCTTTACAACCAATTGCGTTCAAATTTTAACATATTTGTTATTTTGTGCATATGTTGAGATAAACCAAATGAGAAGACTGGTCTTTAATAATTTTCAATAGTGTCCAGTGTCTTTAACCGGCCAATAAAGCATCCATTTTAGACCAAATACATTACATTCCTAATTAATTAATAATACAAAATTAAAAAAAATTATGATCCACCCTTGTGATAATCTTGGCGGACTATCCTCATAACAAAAGTCATAAAATAAATTCCTGTTAAAAGATTTCTATTTGCCAGATGAGCTCTTATTCTTTGACCATCTACTAGGCCTTTCTGATCTCTGCCTCGTACTAGAACTGCTCTCCTTGCCCGACGACTTCGTTCCTTTTGATTTACTCTTTTCCCGAGTCTCACTCGTGCTGCATCCTTCCTCCTGTCCCTCCTCCTCCGAATCGCTTTTCTCAAATGCCAACAGATTCGACGTCAGTTTCTCCTTACCGCCTTTATTCCATTTCAATGCGATCTTTCCTTTGCCGTTCAAGCTCCCCGCACCTTCTGCGGTCATCTTGAATGCAACTCTGTCCGGTTCCTTTTCGCTTTGATCTTTACCAGATCGTGACTCCGACTCCGACTTATCAATGTTATCTAACTTATCAACATTATCTGACTTATCAATGTTATCTGACTTATCAATGTTATCTTCCACTCCTTCATTTTGTTCCTTTTCAGTTGTTTTTTCGACTACTGATAGATTCTCAGAGGCAATCTCAGAACTCGTAATATTTTGATCCGTGGATGTAGTCGGCAACTGTATTGATTCATCAACTGATTTTGACTGACAATCCTTTTTGCCTAGACTGTCCACAGTTTCATTCCTAGTCAAGTTCTTCTCACTGCTACCAGCCTCAGCCTCGACATCATTGTCTGATCTTTTCCGTAACTGTCTACCCACCTTCCCTTCTTTCCTTTTCACAAACGTCTCGCTACTTCTCACTTCCATTTGGGAACCCATACCAGCATCATTGAGGGTTTCTCCTACAGTACCTAGCAGCAATCTCTCATAGTCATCAACAGCTGCTTTTCCATGTTCGTGTTTATCAGCAGAACTGCTATCATTCGTTTGTTTGACGAGCTCATTCTGTCCAGAACCGTCTTCGACCTTCTCCTGATCCGGAGAGGTCTCCATCGAATCATCCCAAATCTCAACAATCTCATTTGATCGATCCTGTTGCATTTGTCTCTGCGTAGCTAGCGGTAACTGCACAACTGCAAAACCATGCCCAGTGTTTGCCGCTTGGTCCTTTCGACTCGTTTCAACTTGTTCTGCTCCACCTTGTACCCAGGCCGGCGGTGCTTGCTGTGCCGCCCTGCCTTGGTTATGAAAGACCCCCGGCGGATTGATGAGATTATAACGCTTTCGTGCTCGATCCCATTTCTCGTTATTTCTGTGTCTGATAAACGGCACTTGATCGAGACTCTGCACCATGCCAGCACCAAGACCTGCATTCTTAGTGTGGACCATTGCTTTAATCTGGAATGAATATCACAATAAAAAATACCACAAATTACTTAATTGATTTGGGGTTGAACAAAGAAAATTTACTGGAGTGGAACTTGAACCAACGGCCTCCAGATGAAAGTGCCAGCGCTCTACCATCTGATTTATCTAGCCCTATGCTGTCGGCCTCCCTATTTTGTCAATATATTCGTCCAGGGTGCCAGTCAGAAGCCATACAACTGTTAGTTGCTGTGTAGCCAGGGATTGATTAAGGACTTAAAATGGACCGTGGTTTCCTGTCCCACTACCAGGAGTAGATGCTCTAGTCACCTACTCCACCCTTTGTCACTGGATTAATTTACCCGTTAATTTTTGTGTGTAATCGTCACCAACACCACGAACTGACCCACACGTAGAAACCAGTAAAAAGAAGCAATCGGAGAAAACGGCATACATAAGTGTACAGACCCATTTTTCTCAGAACCCTATAATATCATCAGATATTTTAGATGTTGACAAATTTTGCAATAAAAGGGTATTGAATACAATGGCACTTTACACCATTTTAATGTGAGGTTAGAGATTTGAAACTTAATCACCACCAGCAGGATGACTATATGCTATCGGGAAAATGAGTACATCACAAGAATGGTCTTAAAGGTTGAGATTTAATATTAATGTGACTTACCGGTTCTTTGATTCCTTGGTCGTTCTTGCCAAGCGACTGACCCTCTGACCAACCCATCTTTGACAGCAACTTATGACCAAGATTAGTGGAACTTATCGCTCTGTGTGACAACAAAAAAAACCATTAGATGAATATTAATATGAAAACATATAACCACAATCTAGAAAGTTACGATTAACAAAAAAAAAACTTATAGATCACATTTGTAAGCAGCTCTATGAAATTGGGCCCAAGGTCTGATTGTTTGGCCTAGCTTGCTCTAGTCAATGTCAGGAAACTTGAGTTTTTAATTTACCTATCTACTGAAGCAGGCTCATCATGAGGTTGATACGGGTTATCGCTTCCTACTGTACGACGTCTGTCTCCCGCTCGATCAGTGTATGCAGAGTTCATCAAGGACGGATCCTTATTCACAAAGTCATCCTTAGTTAGGTTGAATTTCTTCTTGAGTTGCCGAAGCTCCTTCTTGCGCTGTTGTTCCTTGTCTTGCTTAGTGCTCGATGATGCCGTCCCTGAAAGAATAAGAAAAAGGAATCTTTCCATTTAATTTCACTTTTTGTATTGATTAATTCTGGTTGTGTAGCTGGGCACTCTCAGAAAAGCTAACTTAATAACTGTAGCCAAGAACCCAATGGAGAGAAGGAAGGAATTTTCAGTTTAAGGTGTGAGAGGAAACCCCAGAAAAAAAGGCAAGGCAAGATACCACTGCGTCAACCTGATCTCATGAAAACACTTTTTTCTTCTTCTGAACACCTTCAGATGGTTAGTATTTCTTCAAGCCATTTATTTTTACCTGACTCATTCTGTGGCTGCACTTGAAGACAAATTTTTATCTGAATGCCTTCAGATGGTTAGTCTTTCTTCAAGCCGCTTTTTTTTGTTTCTTACCTGGTTCATTCTGTTGCTGGATTGCAATCAATGCTTGGACCTGTCCCGGTTCGCATTCATCACACGTTTCGTCCCCAGCATGGATGTGGAGTCTAATCGTAGTACCTCCAATGGTGATGTAGTCACGGTGGGATAACGGATGTGGTTCACTCACCACACGTTGCTGAGTGGAGGACAACAACAACACATATAAGAACCGCAATCAATTAAATTTAGTTTATTGTTTATTATGGTGTGGCGTGGCCGAGCAGAAAAGAACAGCGGACTCAAACTCTGGTGTTTCTGATCAGCACATTGTGTGTCAAGAACTGCTTGTGTCTTCAAGCAATGCACTTAATAATCTTTACTGCAGCATCCCTCAGATGGGACGTAAAGCGGATGGCCCTGTGTGTTGTGTAATGCATGTAAAAGAACCCAGTGCACTTATCATAAAGAGAAGGGTTTGCCTCGGTGTTCCTGCGACTGATTTCATGAAACGCTAGGATAAATCCTAACTCGAGTTAGGATGGGTAACCCGTCCTAACTTAGGATGGGTTCAATTCGTCCTACGTATTTGGATATGGAACTGAACCCGTCCTAAGTCCTAAGATTAACCCTAAGTTAGGAGGTTTGGTGAAATCGATGGCAGGTCTGATTGGCTGCATATTGCGCCACAGCACCTTGTAAAACATTACATGGTGCTATGTAAAGGAATAGGTCTCATACTTGAAAATGTAGCTCCGTATATCTTGCAGAAAAAAAACTGAATGCTGAAGCGCAATGAGCATAACTGAGTGACTGATTCGAGCGCTGTATAAGAATCCACTGTTATGTTATATTACACCATAAGCAAAGCTTTATCTGTCTATTGAGTTATTGCCAATGCACTTTCACTGCTTAATCTAAACCTCACTCACTCACCTCTGATATTGCCTTGCCATTGATTATCGTTCCATTCTGACTGCCAAGATCTTTGATGGTGTACTGTCGTTCTTCGGACTCGTACACAATCTGAGCATGACGCTTGCTCACCTTCACACTAGGGATGAGCAAAATGTGACTGCTGCCCTCTCTTGAAATAAACAGAGACATCATGGCGTCAGAGCAATGAAATCGTATGTCACAATTTTGAGGAAATTTATTTAGAATGTATACAAGAGGTGCTTTATTATTCTTTCTTGAATAAACTGAAAAAGTAAAAAAAATATCAAAAAAGTAAGTTAAAAAAGTACAGATCATTTTAAATAAGTGAGACCTTGTTGCACTGAGAAATATGACATTATTCCCCAGTTGATTGGACATGATGTAGGTCTGTTCAAGATACGACCTTTTGACCAGTCTCAGATCACATGCAATAAATTGCATGCAACAAGGTCGCATACAAGTTCAAAATTGGAGTTATGACAATGTTGCACTGATGTGACAACATTTTACTGAATTGATTGTTTTATAATAATAATAATAATAATAATAATAATAATAATAATAATAATAATAATAATAATAACCAATTCTTATATAGCGCATTTCACAATAACCGTATCAATGCGCTTTACATTAGTGCCCTGGTAATTGTGCCAATAACATCCCTTTTTAATGTTTCTCAGCTCCCTTGGGAGTATACAACCTGGGCAACAGTTTATATTGCTCCAAAGGCTTTTTCATTCACAATATCAACCTCTACCCTCGCAGGTACCCATTTATACCCCTGGGTGAAGAGAAGCAATTATAGTAAAGTATCTTGCTCAAGGACACAAGTGTCACGACCGGGATTCGAACCCACACTCCAGTGGATTAGCACCAGAACTTGAACTCGATGCTCTTAACCACTCGGCCATGACACTCTACTATACAATAAGTATCTTCCTTTTATAAACGAGACAGCGGAATTCTGCAAACAGTACAGTACACCCTGGGACGTCAATTGAAGAGAATATGATAAAGGAATGTACAGTTTTGGAAGTTAAGCATCGTGTATGAACGACATTAAAAATTGGACAGGACAGGGTATGGCAGCTGCATCAAAATCATCAGCAGATCAAGATGGTTGGCGTAGATCTGTAATGACCTGGGCCCAATTTCATAGAGCTGCTTAGCAAAAAAATTTGCTTAGCATGAAATTTCTTCCTCAATAAAAACTGGATTACCAACCAAATTTTCATTTGTTGCATCTTGCTTGTTTGAGGTATTCAGCTGTTGTTTGCTTGTCCTAAAAATTACGCGAAAATTTGGTTGGTAATCTTTTTTTTTATCAAGGAAAACATTTCATGCTAAGCAAATTTTTATGCTAAGCAGCTCTATGAAATTGGGCCCAGATCATTACGCCACTGGACTGAAGAGAGAGAGAGAGAGAGAGAGAGAGAGAGGGAGAGAGAGGTAAAGCTCCCAGATGGAGAAAATAACCAAAAACTTTTGCAAATCTGTTTAACTAGCTTTTACCTTCCAATTGTTCCACCTGAACATGTCACAATGAAGAGTGATCCCAGTGGTTTGATGGTATCCGACTTGGTCACGATCATCCGAATACACGGCGGGTAGTCCACCTTCAGAACTGTGAAAGAAACAAAATGTCACGTCAGATTTAAAGGGAAGGTACACGTTTGGTAATTACTCAAAACAAATATTAACTTAAAAACTTACTTGGTAACGAGCATTGGAGAGCTGTTGACGGTATAAATCATTTTTGGAAATGACTCCCTCTGAAGTAAATTAGTTTTTGAGTAAGAGGTAATTTCTCACTAAAATAATTAAAGACTTCTAAAAGTCTTTTATTCTTATCTGAAAGCACACAAATTTTTCCAACAAGGGTGTTTTTTCTTTCATCATTTCCTCGCAACTTCAATGACTAATTGAGCCCAAATTTTCACAGGCTTGTTATTTTATGGTTATGATGGAATACACTAAGTGAAAAGACTGGCCTTTGACAATTACCAAACGTGTACGTTCCCTTTAAACTCAAAGACAACTTTAATTCAGCCATGCAACTTTCTAATTGCAACAAAATGTGAAAATGGCCGATCACACTTAACTTTTGTACAGTGTTTTTCAGTTTTCTATGGCACTTTTTTGAAAAGAAAGAGGAAATCAGCTGATCAGCCGAAAAGTTGCATGCCTGTTTTGTGTTGCAGCTTAGTGCAACATGAGGCTACTTTAAAAAAAAAAAGTAAACTTTACCTTCTATTCCATTTGAATTATCAGAATCCAAATCTATTTCTTCTAACTCGTCGTCCGATATATCGCTGTCAGATTCGTAAGAGCTGGTATTGCTGAAGTCCGACCCAGACGACTCGCTCTCCGACAACTCTCCTTCTTCCAATTCGTCTGAACTTAAGACGATAAATTCCTCTCCGTCCTCCTCAATAATCATAACATCTTCAACGATCTCCTCGTAGGAATTGTCCTCTGCTTTGTCGCCTTTGCTCCCAATTTCAAGACCCGTTTCTGTCGCAGGTTCCACTTCCCCCGCTTCTGTTTCAAGATTGGGAACGACGGCGGCGTTGTCTCCTTCCTGTTCTGCTGACCCCTGACCTTTGGCCTGCTGACCTTTGTCCTCGTCCGTCTTGACCTCTTCCCCGCTCTGCGAGTCATCTTTGGCGGTTGATCCTTCGGAGCTACCCCTTCCTGTTTCGGGACTGGTTTGGGCGTCTTTCTGAGTTGCCTTCTTAACTTTCTCATTTTCCAAGGGTCTCTGATCCGTCTTAGAATGAAGTTTATCATCTTCTTGTTCAGGTCTCACTTGGCCGTTACTTTCAACCTCTTCATCAGGTCCTTCGTCCACTCCAATCTCACCCTCAGACAGCACCTCCGTCACCATGAGCTCATCCTGCGTGCGATGGTAACTATGGTCATCCTCCTTACTCCTCCGCCGCTTACCTTCCGACTTCTTAGCTTTCTTTCTTGAATGTCCCTCAAGTCGCTGTTTCCGTCTTCTTTCTCTAGACTGCTTTCTCCTGTTATAACCGTGTCGACTTTTGACCACTTCAACATCACCACGCACTTCTTCTCGACTATGAGAGCGATGCTTCTTCCTCAGTTTAACCTCGTGTCGATCTCTTCGAGATTTGACACGCTCTTTTTCTTCGGAACTCCTGCCGAGGTCGATCAACAAGCCAGTCCTTCTGCGTTTCTGTTTCTGTCCTTGTCTGGTATCCTGTTCCATCTCGACAATTTCACAGTCTTCATCATAAGCACTGTCTTTCCTCTACAGCACCACACCAAGAAATAGAAATAAATCAGAGAAGAAAAAAAAGAAAGATAATATTAGTTCACCTACCTGCGGGTAATGAGCGAGCAGGTAGGTTGATTCGTATTCTGGGTGTTGAGCGAACTTTGGGCGTATTAGGATCATAACTTTGTGTGAAGTTGGTTGAATCATTGGCCCCGGGGTAAGCATCTTGCTTGGGTTCTAATGTTAGTCTTGACATGGTAGAAATCAACGAATCTTCCTGCAGGTCACATGTAAAGAAGTACAACATACTCAGGTGGGTTGCATACGTGTTTTTTTTTCAAATGTGACATTTTCCTCCCCCATTTACTACCACGTTTACTTTATTCAATCCCAACATGTTTCTTTGTTAAACCCGAAATCTTTTTAAAATGTATGCAGTTAGTTTCCTTTGTGGTTTATTTTTGATATCTGAAACAAAAAGTCGCATCCCCGTGGGTGCCGCTTCCCAGGTTGTATCGTAAACTTGGGTGTGATTCCTGGTTTCTGACTGGCAAAGAAATTGATAAATTAGGGGACCGCCAACATGTGGCTAAATGGATCAGTTGGTAGAGCATCGATTTGTTAATTGTTTCAAATCCCGCTCTAGTAAAATTTTCTTGGTTCGACCCCCAAATAACATTAAAAAAAACCTAAAAAAACTCAAAAAATGTCCATAACCGTCCTACACATACAACCCATAATACACATGTACATGTATGTACTATCACTCAAGAAATACTATGACTTTGGGGTGCCCAATGCAACCAGTTTCAGCACGATACATTTTTTAACTTACTTGTTTGTTACACAGAATTTTGAAAACCTCAAAAAGCTATAAAAAAAAGCTGGGCATTTTAGGTTCAAATCACTTTCATTTCAGATCCATACACATATCTACTCTAACTACGGGTAGTGGGACTAAAAACCAGTACAATCCTTACCCTTACCTCTCTTGTCTCCTCCACTCGTCTTTTCCCGGTCTTCTTCTCGAAACCTCGACCCCGACCCTTCCCAGAATGCTTCTGTCTTGCCCCATAGAATGCTGGGAGTTCTATTTGAGAATGGAACTGGTACGAGGAAGACCTTTCATCGAAGTAGTAGTAAATTCCAGAGTTGGGATCGTAATATAGTTTGTTCACCTTTTGAAAAATAAATACTAAATAGTTATTCCATAATACGATACTGAGTGTCACTGCAAAGTTGTTTTCACTTCACACTCGAGATTTAAAAGCTCATTCACTTAGGGTGCGGTTAATTAGCTTCCCTGGGTCAACCTCAGTATGCCCCTGGTGCGTTCGAATAGCTCTGACGTCATTTGGGGGGCTCATCTGGGTCAGCACCAAGTGCACTGCTTGTGGAGTGGGTCACTTTGTTTAGCTCTTGTCAGGGGTTCACCCGAGTGAGCCTCACCGCAGGGTCGACAAGGGGGAAGCTAATCGAACGCACCCTTAGTTTACACTAGAAGAATAAAGGAGTGTATATTCCGTTTGCAGTAACATCATCTACTTTGCTGTGTAGATTTTCTTCTTTGGGAACTATAGGTGTTGCTTTTTTATTCTACCGCTGCCGAGTAGATTTCGGAATTCGGGAGACTACTTAGTTCTGAAAAGAACTGTCCTACTTATTAACTACTTATCTAGACGGAAGGTAGAAAATCGGCTGGGACTACTCCTTTAGCTTCAGTGAGTGGATTGAGGGGACCTTTCGTTATTAACTTCATTGCTGCGGTGCGAGTTCTTAATAGAACCGATCCATTAGGCTCTGCCCCTGGCGCACGTGTGAGCAAGAACACATGAGCCTCTCCAATGCTATACTGCACAACTCTGCCACGCGCGCCAATCATACACGCACGCATGTCAGACTTTACAGTGTCAGACTTTGGATTGGGCACTGGGTTGTGATTGGTCAATACGCAATGGGGCGTAGCTTAATGGATCGGACAGTCTATTGGTCTCAATGTTTGGACTGGCCTGCTATAGTCATTGTTAGAATATTCTCACCCGATTGTAGTTATGGGATCCAACATTAGAACACACACAGTCTATTCCTACCTGATCGTAGTAATAACCGGAGTTGCAATCATAGTACATGCCGGATGTTGTATCCAAGACAAAGCCACTCCTATTAACAGCAGCCTCAGCAGCGGCCTTTACACTATCAGCTACAGACTGAGATGACGTACCCTAAACATCAAAACAAAGCATGAAACATAACATAACAAATCTAATGTGTAAGGTGCTATTCCATCAAGATCATAGTGAACATGTAACCAGGAAAAAGGCGAGTCTTTAGAACGTTACTAAATGAAGATGAAGTACAGATTCCCTAATGACAGTAGGAAGAATGTTCCAAATCATTGGCCCAGCTACACTGAAAACATGTTAATCTAGAAAAACAGTTATGACACTTTTGCCATTGAGCAAGGCACTTGCTTTAAAAGTTGGGAAGGTAGTGCATTTTGCTCTACCAGCCAGGCTCCTAGTGGATGATACCCCATGCATACATCCTTATGAACTGTGAAGGGAGTAACTCTGTTTCATCAGCCCCAAGTAGTAAGTGGCAACAAGCCCCTGGTGGCAGTTGATTTAGGTCGATAGCCCAAATCGGTTAAGTGCAGCCCTCACCTTGAGCGTGGCCATCCAGCCAAGTGATGTCAGGCGATCTCTCATACCAACCAAAAATACCCCCCAAAATGTAAAAAAGGGATCCTGTTTCTAATGTAAAGTTGCTTCAATATTTTGAAGTTCAGAATGTAAATTGGAACATTCACAGGGTTATATCTCCTGGGGTGGATTTCACAAAGAGTTAAGACCAGTCTTATCTCGAGTTAGGACGAGTTACTCGTCCTAACTCTCATCCTTACTTAGGACTAGCTATACGTTTTGTATATCTCCTAGGACTAGTCCTAAGTTATGACTAGTCCTAACTCTTTGTGAAATCGACCCCTGAACTTACAGCCGTTTGTTCTTCCATGACCCAATCTGATGGGACGACTCTATCTGTCGAGGTTACGTCTGATGTTGTCATATCAATTATTGGGTCTATCTGACAACCGACATCCTTCACAGATCTCTCCAGAGTTCCGCGGATTGCAAGTAATTCTTGACTCAATGTTTCCACCTGCAGAATCAGAACCAACAAGTTAAGTGTACAATACATGACTTGTGATGACCTCCAGAGAAAAAAGGGGTATAGTGATTTTTGCAGCATTGCATGGGGAAATATCAATGTGTATTTGGTTTGCGTTAACACCATGCGGTCAGATTCCTGTAGTGGTGTCTTGCCTCGCCTTCCACCTTTGGGACCTCGGTTCAAATCCTACCGGGGTGCACCATGTGGGTTGGGTTTTCAGTCCCTAATCGACTGTGTGGCTTTTCCCTGGAACAATTCTCTGGGGTTTTCCTACCACATCTAAAACTGAAATTTCTTCATTGGCTTCTCTCTTTTCGTTTTGCTCTAATAAGAGTGTTGAGAATAATATACATCCAGATCCAGATATCTACTTTGCTGTGTAGATAATGTTCTTTTTAAGAACTTGTCTTCCTACTTATTTTGACTAGAGAGGGATTTGAACCAATAACCTCTGGGGTCGTTTTGGCGGCGGTAACCAAAAATTGTTTGTTGGTCGTTGGTTCTGCTGTTCAGACTGAACAATAACCGAGTTGTGAGCTCCGTTACCGTTTTGGTTATGACGTCAGAAACAATTATTGGTTACAGCCACCAAAACGCATCCAAGGATTACTGTGCCGGCGCTCAACCAACTGAGCTCTCTAGCACTATGTTGGCAAGCTTCCCTATTTGTCAATGTCTGTTCGAGGGTACCTCTCATTCAAAATCCATACAACCGTTAACTGCCGTGTAGCCAGAGATCCAAACCTTAGTTTACGATACAAGCTGGAAATCAACAGCAGAGGGATCACCTTAAAGGGGAAGCACGTTTTTTTTAAGATGTTAAAAGTGAATATAATCAGCACCTTCTCTTGCAATTCCTCGTTGTATTTCTCCAACTTGTTTCTGGACTCCTCGGAAACAGCAAGTTCCTCCTGAACTGTTGCGAGCTTTTCCTTTGTCTCAGCAAGTTCTTCTTTGAGACCTTTGACCTCTGAACTCGTGGCCTCCATGTCAGTATCTTCTGGCTTGTCCACATTAGGCTTCAAGAAAAAATTATAACATTAACAATTAGAATTAACCATTATTTTACATTGCATTTAAAAAAACGATAACTTTTTAATACAAGTACATGGCTTATGCCTGCTTTAAAGTTTCAGAGTTGTGGAACGAACGAAACATGAGTGATCATATGGTTTAGTATGTGTTCGCATGGAAAACAGTCACCGTCCAGTGCAGTGGCAGTGACACACAACACACAGTGTCAGTTGAGTAAGTTGATGGAAAATGCCTTATTTATTAATGAGCTGAACTGAAGCATTACCTTATAAATTTAGGTAAATAAGATCTCATCACAGTAAAACATACCTCCATTTTAAAACTCTACAACAAGTCACTCCGGCCGTACACACTTAGAGAAGTCAGCAAGTTGATCAACCACCAACCAACCAAAACAATCAATAAAACAAGAAGTGATTTTTCACTGTGTCTCAGCTCAGATCAGACTCAGTCTGCGATGAAGCTTCGTGTTTTGATGACTGAGTGAATCAACATTCTGACGCTCATCCGTACTCCACTGAAAACAAAAATGAAATTGAAATGTTAGTCTTTACGATAAATGCTAACAGTTGACGATCGCAGTGGAAATTTGTCATAAATAGAGGAAGAAACCTTGTGATGATGTTGGGTTCCATTTCAGCTTCGAAAGTCGCCATTAAATGATAAACTGGACAATACTTGTTTATTGGTGGCGCTCTAATATTTTGGCTTCCCTATTTTTGATGAAAAATTAAATAAGTATGGTATGCCGAAAATACAAAAAAATGCTGTATTAGTTTTCGCTGCAGTTTGAATTTACTTCTTTTTGCAAAAACATGCACAATATTTATAAACAAACTTCTTAATCAAAAATCAAAGTTCTTACAATGAGCATAGCAAATAACAGAGAATAAAATTCATTGAAGTATTAAGCTTAGATGATCTTCCAAACAAATGAACGCAATTCCGTCTGCGTCAAGCAACCATTAGCCGTGTTCAAACAGCGCGATTTTGCCAACCAAAATGTAAGTGCGCCTGCGCTATGTGCAATTTACATATTTAATGGGAAGAGTCCAAGCATCATATCACCAAGGCCCAATTTCATCAAGCCCATAAGCACAAAACTTGCTAAGCACAGAATAGTATTGCTTAACAGAAACAAATTACCAACTAATCAAGTTGTGCATGTGGTGCTCCACTCAATTTGTGCTTAGCATAGAAATTTGTCAAGTCAATCTTTATCAAAAACATATTTTAAAAGTTGGTTCAACATCTGTAATTGCGAAGTGCAGTTCAGTCACTAGATGACAATGCTTATATCTATAGTCATTGTGAAACTTTTTACAGTTGTCTTGGCGGGATTCAATCCACCACGTCCACCGATTGAAAACGGTGACACTACAACCCTGAACATTTGCTTCACGAGGCGTTCTATAACTATCAATTATCCAATTTTGACAAACTTTGACCGAGGTCGTCTGGTAAGTTACCAGGTTTCATTCAAACAACTTTTTCCTCAACTTGACAATTGTCTATAAAATTGCTTTGTCCGTTTTCAAAAGACTATTTCTGTTCGCTAATACTTTGTTATGTACTTGGGGTGTGTTTTCGACGGTTTTGTGTGCAAATAATCACAGGAACTAAAAAAGAAGTGGACGACGGTCGACTTGGCATGACTGGACCGTTTGTGTGAATGGTCAGTGTGTGTTGTTTATGTTTGTTCACACATGAACCATGCATGAACGAACACATTGACTCTTGGGGTCCCATTGTTGAATTTGATGGTGCCGTTTGATTGTCGTCTTTAATACATAATTTAAATGATACATTTTTTGTTGATGCTTTATTTTGGGGTCCCAGCTAGTATAGTAAGTAGTAGGACCACTTTATTAATAAATCAAATAGGCCTATTATCAGATTATTATTTTTTAATACATTTTCGGAACAGAGAAAAAAAATCCCCAAAAATCACAGAGTTACAAATAACTTACAAAGTTACAGGGTTTACAGAAGGTAATGGTGAAAGACTTCTTTTGAAATATTATTCCATGAAATGCTTATACTTTTTGAAAAAAATATTAAAACAATAATTATCCGAGAATTACGGATTTTTTTAAAACACATGTCATATGACATGGCGAAACGTGCGGAAACAAGGGTGGGTTTTCCCGTTATTTTCTCCCGACTCCGATGACCGATTGAGCCTAAATTTTCACAGGTTTGTTATTTTATATATAAGTTGTGATACACGAAGTGTGGGCCTTTGATTGAACAATTACTGTTTACCGAAAGTGTCCAATGAGTGGCTTTAAAAGATGATTCAGAACAGAAGGAATAATAAACCACCACCTTCCTTGATGAGCAAACCAAACTAAGTTCCAAGGCTTTTGTGATGTTCCCTATGAGGGACGCTTTGCCGGCTATATAATTCAGATTCAGACGAATAGTTTTAAAATTTAATTAATGCTCTTTCGTTTTAATTTGTTATTCTTGCCGCATGATCAAATTTTAGTTCGTACAAATTTAACTTATTACTTTATATAGCCATAAAATGCATGATGGGTTATAACTATTTTTAACTACATTGGAGATCATTATGAAAAGCAACGATACTTCAATAATTTTCTTTTATGTACAACTTTTAAGTTAAAGACTTAACGGGCCTGTTTCTGAATATGGCCAGAGCTCAGTAAGCACAAGCTATGAACATTTTAGAAAAAAACTAACAAACCGTATTTTTTTTATATAGATCTATCACTTCTTTCCAACAGCTCAAAAGATATATTCATTCAAACTTTCATTCATTCATTCAAACTGATATTTATTTCCATACTTCATGAAAACAGAGTACAAACAATGTTTTTAAGGAATAACCAATAAACAAAGCTATTTAATGAGGGTTAGAAAAATAAATAAATAGAGTATTTAGTATTTTGTAGACCTGCTTCAAAATATACTGCTGTATACATGTAGAACTTTCTTTTCAGAAAATTTGAACTCACTGGTCGTCAAAGATGCGAGATAATAATGGAAGAAAAAACATCCTTGTCACATGAAGTTGTGTGCTTTCAGATGCTTAATTTTGGGACCACAAAATTTAGTTCTGAGGTCTCAAAATCAATGGAAAATTACTTCTTTCTTGAAAACAACGTTGCTTCAGAGGGAGCTATTTCTCACAATGTTTTTACTATTGACAGATCTCCCTTGTTACCAAGTAAGTTTCTGTGTTAACAATTATTTTGAGTAATTACCAATAGTGTCCAGTGCCTTTAATTTCCATTGCAAATAAAAAAGTCTACACTTGGCAACTTTCCTGCAGTGCATACACAATCAACATTTCAATCTTCCAGGAAAAAATATCCAATTTAGCATTATTTTGTTACTATCAGTCAGACAGATTTTCTTAGTTTAAATCAGACATTTTACTTTGTAATCTTGACAATCGCCAATTGAATTCTTCCTTTAAACTTCTCATGTTGCAACTCCGCAACAACAAAAATGACTCAAATTTCACTTGTGACATTTGAGGACAGCTTAGAAACGGAAACAGTAGACGATTCTTCACCTGGTCAATTGTTGGTTTACATTTATAGTGCGTTGTGCCCAGAGAACTTTATCCGACTATTACTTGGTTCAATTACCTTTGTGGGCTTGCTAAGTAACATGTTGTAGGATGCCTGCAGTACGGCCATGAGGATGAAAGGTTTAGTTTATCTCAGAAAAACAATTTGAAAAGTGATGAATAATTTGTCAGTAGTTCTAAAGCTCTTAAAAAAACATAAATACAGGATAGAAACGACATTTTACTTGGAATTAAAACAACATCTAAGGCCTATTATATCGTTGCGGTACCAGCTGCCAAAACATAGGATTCGAACTGCCTCTAGCTACGGGGCAACCTCGGTAGTCTAGTTGGTAAGACACTGCTCTAGAATTGCAAGGGTCGTGGGTTCGAATCCCACCCGAGCAAACATGCCTGTGATATTTTTTTCACAGGACTCGGGAAAGTACTGAGTATACAGTGCTAACACACATCGGTGTATGGGTAAAAAAATAAAAAAAATAATCTTCTTTATCCCTGATTTTAACAAATTTAACATCTATAACATCTACACAGTAGTAGGCAGGAAAGGAAATGATGTTTTGTTCTCGAGCTTTGTATTTAGAACATTTAAAATGCAACTCCCGCATTGATCTATTAGATAAACAAGAATTTCCGGATTGTTTACAATTAGATAGAAAGCAAATTCTGGATTGATCACTTTCAGATAAAAAGCAAATTCCAGATTTCATTCTACGGTACTTCATCCATCGAAATGCAACTCCGGGATTGATCTTTTAGATAAAATAGAATTTCCAGATTGGTCGATTTCAGACACTGTCGGATAAAAAGCAACTCCCGGATTGATCTATTAGATTACCAAGAATTTCCGGATTGTTCCAGTTAGATAGTTCAAGCAAATTCCGGATCGATCACTTTCAGCTAAAAAGCAAATTCCGGATTGATCACTTTCAGATAAAAAGCAAATTCCAGATTTCATTCTATGATACTGTGTTCATCAATAATTGTTTGAGTAGGCCCTATAAGTGCCCTGTAGGCCCTTAAAAAAAAAGTGTCATAGCCGGGTATCGAACCAACACTCTGTTGCTGAAAACACCAGCGTTTGGGTCCGGCGAACTAGAAATGCTCGGCCACGATACGCCACAAGTAAGAAACTACAGTGGTAGTGAATAAACCTCAAACTATAATGAGTAATTCTCTTTCAATTTCATACCTAAGTTATTTACACCTTTCTTAGAGAAAGAAGGACATAATTCATTGTTGAATCTTTTATATATTTTTTATATTTATTGGTTTATTTCATAAAAACATTACAAAGAAATGAACAGTATGACAACCGATACGGTTGAATTGCACTAGACCATGTACATTATAAAAATATTAAAAAACTTTAAAAAGAGCTAAAGGTTAAACATTTAAAACACACAATAGCAAATGAGTGGTGATCATCTCAAGGCGATTACCAACCACTCCAAGGGAATGTCAGTCAATTAATTTTTAAGCCTTTGAGAAAGACTCTGCTAGGGTTGAAACGTCAGGCCATTAACTATTTTTTTACATTCATTTCAGTGACTGATGATCAATAATATTTTGATCGAATGGACAGGGTATCACCACGGATGGATAAGTAATAACATCTCTGCATATTCTACAGACTTTGCGCTATTAAAACAATTTGCAAAATGAGTGATAACTCCAATGGTGACAGGAGTGATATAAAACTCACTGAATCCAACAACAATAGTCTAGAAGCTGGAGCTGATAATAACAATGGGTGTATTGTCTCGTGGGGCTGTGGGGAGTTCGGACAGCATGGCCAGGGTAACACCAACAACATCAACGCGGAGGCATCTTTCATGAGTGACTTTTATGAGAAGATCAAATCCAGAGGAAAGTCGGGAGAGATTTCTTCAGGACAGGCTGTCAAAGGGTTGAAGGCATTTGCATGTGGATCCAGCCATTCTGTAGTTGTGACAGGTAGGTTTGGCAAATTTGTTTTTACCCTTACTCATTACTTTTTTCGAGTTCTGTGAAGGTCATTTGACAGGCAAATCACTCTGATGGGATTCAAACCCGCAACCATTGCATTGCTAGAGTAAATTATGTCCTTAAGTAGACCACCTAGCTACGTGGTCGCTAGAGGCAGCTCGAATCCTATGTGTAAGCAGTGAGTTTTGAAAGATTTAATAGTAGGTAGGTTTTTGTTGAAGGTGACGTTGATTTTTGTACTGAACTTTATTAGTTGTCTTTGAAGAGGTATTCAAGATGATGGAGCAAATCTGAGAATATTTTTGAGATGAAGGAGTTCAAAATGAGATAATGTACAAAAGTACTTGTGTAATAATTAAATGTCCATGAATTGTTATTTTCAGATACTGATGAGATTTATACATGGGGCAATGGCAACAGTGGTCAGTAAGTACATGAGACAGGAATCTTATTTCTAATAGCCTAAAAATTACAACACAAGAGATTTTCAATTAGTTTTTTTTTCTCAGATAATATTTGAATTAAATACCGCTTTAAAATGGACCACTTTAACTGATGCTGAAAATTTTTGTACAGGTTATTGAAGGATTGATGTGGATGATATATTCAGTTTGCCCCAAATTAATTCAAGAATTGTCTTTTTATGATAAATCTTTACAATGCTTAATTTGTCAGACTTGGTTGTGGAAACAAAGATACGCATCTTACACCCCAGAAGGTTCAACTACCCAGCGAGGGCAAAGTATCGCCCATCAAAGGCGTAGCTTGTGGGAGTCGTCATACCACCCTGTGGTTGGAGAACGGGGTGTGCTTCAGCTGGGGAAACAACTTCTACGCACAGCTTGGATATGATTTCCGAATAGAAAACTATAAAGATAATCAGGTATGTTGGTTACTATAAGAGTATCGTGGTAACACCATGTGATCTCTTTTTGACTAGTGTTGGTTCTGAAAAGAACCGGTGATTAACGAGTCAGAGGTTCGATCAGTGTGCTCCGATTGTCTTCAGAAAGTTGGTTGTTAAATGTACGTCCGTTACACACTGGTGTAACCGACTTCAACATTGATCATCTCCCCTGCTCCAAAGCTTCCCCTTGTCCTCCCACCAATTGGCTTCCCCCAAGTTCGATACATCAAAGCCCCTCCCACCCAAAAGGACAAAGGTGATAAACAAAATGTAATATAGTTTGGCTTTTACCCTTACAGCGATATGTATGCACTGTATACTTGGTACTTTCACGGTGCGTATTGTTGAGAGGTGCGCTCTGCGTTGTGTAAGGGGGTCTAATAGAAATAAATAGACACCCCCTTGCATAACGAGAGATGCTACCAGGTACACTGAGGTCATGCATACGCTTTTAGTTTTACACCCAAAGAACAGCATTTAATAATAATAATAATAATAAGACTTGTAATGCGCACATATCCACCCTGCTGGGTGTTCAAGGCGCAGTAAATCAAAACAAAACAAAACAAAAACACAACACAAAGAAAAACAGACACAACAAATTAGTCATTGAAAACCTGTGACATAAGATAAGTTTTGAGAAGCGACTTGAATTTTGCGGTACAAAGACAAGATCGAAGATTAAGTGGTAGAGAGTTCCAGATGCGTGGCGCGGCTACAGAAAAAGACCTGTCACCCCATGAGTGTCGTCCAATGATCTGCCTCCTTTTGGCCTCAGGGATGGCACTTTTTGAGAGTGTGACGCCATATGCAACTGGGGTCTTCTATAAGTTTGTCATAGAGAAGCTGGACTCCAAAAACGTGATCAAGAAAACGCTAATCTAGCGAGACACCACTGCTAAACCAAACAAAATTACTGTGTTGAGATTCCTAGCTTACTAACCAAGGCATCAATCAAGATATTTTTGAGAGTGATAAATCCAACTGTGGGTCATGTCTCTTTTGCAGGCTTCTCGTCAATATCTGCTACATTGCTTGGCTAGAAAAAACGCCTGTGATGAGGTATAGAGTTATGGCATGGCTATATATTCGCGCCAAATTTTGCTGCTTCTCGTTCTTAACATTTTGCTGGTTGTGCTAATAACTTAATAACTCTAAAATGAAAGGAAAGGTACAACAGTCAAGGGGCTGATCCAGACTTCTTACTCTGAAAGAATTGTCAAGAATACCTCTGAATATAATTTGGTGTTCACCCGTACATCGATGTGTATTAAGCACTGTGTACTCACTCAGTACTCCCGAGTTCTTTGAAGAAATACACAGGTAAATCACTTGGATGGGAATCAAACCCAGGACCTTTGCATTGCTAGAGCAGACGTCTTACCATTAGACCACCGAGCTGGCTTGTTAATATCTAGAGGCAATTCGAATCACATCTGCTCTAACAATGCAAAGGTTGTGGGTTTGAATCCCACCCAAGTGGTTTGTCTTTGGATGTTTTCTCAGAACTCTAGAAAGTACTGAGTGTACAGTGCTTAATACACAAAAGGGTATAAGGGTAAAAACCAAACTATATTCTATATCCCCGGTCAAAAATTAACTAGATCTTTGAAGGCACATTTTGCAAATGATTTAGAACAGCCTAATCGATCGTTCTAAATTATTCTGATGTTTTCTAAATTATTCTGATGTTTTTTTAAATTTTTTGAAAATAAGAAACGCTGATTATGATTGGCAAGACATTAAAACTGTCAAGGCAGTGTGTTATTCTTAGTTATCGTTAAATATTGTAAAGCAATTTTACCAACTTAAAGTTTTTTATCCAAAACATGATTTGAAGAATCTCCCAAAAAACAATTTTCCACAAAGTTTGCCTTTGTTACTAAATGGTTTTTAGTAAAAACATAGTGTTAAAATTCATTGTTGTACCTTTCCTGTTTATATTAATGCTCCTAGTTATGGTCAAGGTACTTTTGATTTTAAACTTCCATTTTCACCCCGAGCACAACAGCATGTACTTTTGAGGGGTCATGCTTAGTTTGCACATTTCTCTATAGATCTAACAACAATATTAATTACCTAGTTGTTTGCCCTAACACATCCACAGATGGCCTTTCTGAATGTTGACTCAGTTTAACCTGTAATTGACACTTGAAAGATGTCATGAAACTGTTGTAACAAAAGTTGTTTTATGGAGGACACCTCATCAGAGAGAAATCTCTCTGTACGATAATGGTAGCCAGGAATGGTAGCCAGGCCTCGACAGGCCTGGAATTTCATCTGAAAGAGGACAAGGCCATTTTCATTTTTGCAAAGGGCACTTCCATTGGAAAATCATTAAGTTTGTGGGAAACGTTTAGAGGAGCACCAAGGCTGAGACCAGGGCAACAGTGGCTGTGGTTTGTGAAATTCCAGGCCTGTTTTGAAATAACCCACAACACCCACAGCAATTGCCATAGTGCCCCTTTGTGTTTGCAATGGTGCCCCGTGCAAAGTGCCAATTCCATTGTATTTCCTCTTAGGAGTGCCCCTTACTAGAGGAAAATTGCTGTGCCCCTTCAGAGGCGAGCGATGTTCAAGGCCTGTGTACCATTTTTGTAGAAACATTGAGCTGTTGTATGGCTTGCTCTTGTTAAAGACAGTGGACACTATTGGTAATTACTCAAAATAATTATTATCATAAAATCTTTCTTGATTGCGAGTAATGGGGAGAGGTTGATAGTATAAAACATTGTGCGAAACAGCTCCTGCAGAAGTGACATAGTTTTGGAGAAAGAAGTAATTTTCCACAAATTTGATTTCGAGACCTCAGGTTTAGAATTTGAGGTCTCGAAATCAAGCATCTGAAAGCACACAACTTTGTGTGACCATGGTGCGACAAGGGTGTTTTTTTTCATTAATATCTCGCAACTTCGACGATCGATTGAGCTCAAACTTTCACAGGTTTGTTATTTGATGGATATGTTGAGATACACCAACTGTGAAGACTAGTTCTTGACAATTATCAATAGTGTCCAGTGTCTTTAATTACCAGGGTACTATTGTTCTTTAGACAGCCCATGCTCTGCATGAAAGATGTTGTTCTACTTAATCCTAATGAAATTAGTTATTTCACTGTATTTAAGGCTTTATAAGGCCCTATGGTGTGAATTAACAGTTCTACAGAGATGTTCTTACTTACAATCTAATTTTCCTAATGAAGTTTTTAAAATCTTAATACTTTGTGCTCTCTTTATTATCCTAGGATTTTTCTCTGTTTCAAATCATGTGATAACGACAAAATGATTTATAACTGAGATAACCCAACTGACTAATTGCTTTTTATAAACATTTACACTCTAAAACAATTAATATTAAAGTAGTTTGGTAGTGGAGAGTGTTTTTTTATATATATTTGAACAAGTACTAGATGACTGAGAAGATTGATTTCATTTGTCTTGATGGGTATTTATAAGTATACTTCATTATGTCGTCAGAAAATTTGAATGAATGGTATATTTATATATTTTGTTCAAGAATCTACACAGTGAGGTATTATTGTTCATAAGCTTGGGCGATACCACGATATTATCGAATATCGCGATACTAATTTGGAAACGATTTCGATATCGGAGTGATTTGGTTTTAATCGAAATATCGATATATCGCGATATGAGACATCTTGCAAACTGGGAGTTTGAAGACTGATGATGTCAAATTTAATTAATCCCGATTATATCGAATATCGCAATATATTGTCGGCGATATATCGTGAATAAAATAAATCAATTTTTTAAACATTCTGGCCAATAGTTCTTGATTGTTGAATATATTTAATTTGTTGATATAGGTCTTGCCTCATAAGTTGAGTCCCATTGCACATCAGAAAGTCAAGCAGATAGCCTGTGGAGAGAAGCACACCTTGTTCTTGTATGAAACGGGTATCGTGGCTGCATGTGGGTGAGTTATATATAACAGGGGTATCATGAATGTACCCAGTGGAGATGGGTGGTGATCAGAGGGGGGGGGGGATGTGGGTAAAAGGAAACGCACAATGCTAAACTGCATGTCTGATTGGGTGTCATGGCCGAGCAGTTTAGAGCGATCAAACTCAAGTCCTGGGCCCAATTTCATGGCTCTGCTTACCGTTAGCACAGAATCGGCGCTTACGGAAGCAGGGAATTCTGTGCTTACGGCAAGCGAATTTGGGCTTCTGCGCGTGCGTACTTCACGTTACTAGGCATTCTACGCTTACAAGGCTAGCGCAGAAATCCGGTGCTTGCACAGAGCCATGAAATTGGGCCCTGGTGGTTTAGTCATTGGATGTGGGTTAATATCCTGGTCATGAAACTTGTGTCTTTGAGCAAGATACTTCAATGTATTGCTTCTCTTCACCCAGGGGTATAAATGGGTGCCTGCGAGAGTAGAAATTGATTTCGTGTTTGAATCCTGGTCATGACAGTTGTGTTCTTGAACACGTCGGCGTATAAAATGGGTACCTGCGAGGGTAGAGAAGGTTCTTGTGATTTAGCTGAGCTTAGTGCGTTACATATTTGGCAGCACTGGCTGTATACACTCCCAAGGGAGCTGGGATGGTTTAAAGGCAGTGGACATTATTGGTAATTACTCAAAATAATTATCAGCATAAAACCTTACTTGGTAACGAGTAAAGGGGAGCTGTTGATAGTATATAACATTGTGAGAAACGGCTCCCTCTGAAGTATATAGTTTTCAAGAAAGAAGTAATTTTTTCTATGAATTTGATTTCGAGACCTCAAAAGATTTTGAGGTCTAAAAATCAAGCATCTGAAAGCACACAACTTCGTGTGACAAGTTTTTTTTTTTTTTTTTTTTCTTCTTTCATTATTATCTCGCAACTTTGTCGACCAATTGAGTTCAAATTATCACAGGTGTGTTATTTTTGTGCATATGTTGAGATACACCAAGTGAGATGACAATTACCAAAGGTGTCCAGTGTCTTTAAGGAATAAAAAGTATGGCCTAGTGACCAGGGTTAATAATGTTTGAAGCTCAATTATCATTCTTTAATTGGAAATGTGCTATTATTATAAGAGTCAACAATATTACTATTAATATTTGCTGGTTATGCATGATACAGGTGAAGTGGCTGCACCCAAGTGGGTATATGGGTCCCCATGGAGGTACCCAAAGACAATTAAACAGGGCAAACATTTGTAATGGCCATAATACATGCATATTCAAAGCCCTTGTGCCTCTTTGTATTGAAGTTGGCCAATGCTTTAACCTGAGAATGATGACCATTAAGTTGTAATAGCGCCCTCTGTTGGTTTAGCAGTGAGTCACTGAGTCAGTGCACAGAAGGCTGTGATGGTTTTAGGAAACACATTTATAAGTAAAACACTTGAGACCAGACTACACTACACTATAGAGAGAAATGCCACTTAAGAATAAAACAAGCCAATGATTGTTCTTATTTCTACGCAGATCAAATAGCTTTGGACAGCTTGGATGCGGTGACCTGGAAGAGCGAGTTTCACCCAAGTCTCTGGAGTCACTAGAGGGGGTAGTTTACATTGCCTGTGGGGCAAACCATAGTTTAGTGGTTACAGGTAATTATATACTATAAGAGATGTAAGTTTGAATCAGAATATCTTTGGATTTGAATTGTACCATCTTGGCTTTTGGTGACGTTAGTTTTGACGTTTCGGATAGACCTCCTGATTTGTTGGACTTGGTGGCTCCATCTTGGATGCTGACCTCTGACCTGCAGAAATGTCCTTGTAACTACCGTGTTGTGAAATGTCTGATTGGCTAAATTAGATGGAGCCTGCTGATTGCTCCTATCCTTGCCCTTTCCCCTGTGAAAGCATCCTTTTGGTTGGGTGCCTGTGCGGCTATTATCAGTGATGCTAGGTTGAGAAGGGCACCAGATACCATGAACGCTAACAAACTGCGACGTGGCAAAATGTCTGATTTGCAGTTTCAAACAGACCTCATATCATCCCCTGTTCCCTTGCTCAATGTTGTTAATAACCCCAGCTGGAACGCAGGCCGCGCATTGAGAGCCAACATTGAATGGGTGCGGGGGCCCAACGAGATATGGCTGGGATTGCAGTTTAATTCTGTCCCAAGGTCATGAAGGTGGGTCACAAGAGGCACCTCTTCCAACTATCCTTGATCATCGTCTTCGTTTTTTCAACAAGAATAACAAATTTTGTTACGTAAAGCCATTGGACACTTTCGGTAAACAGTATTGTCCAAAGGCCCACACTTCGTGTATCACAACTTATACATAAAGTAACAAACCTGTGAAAATTTAGGCTCAATCGGTCATCGGAGTCGGGAAAAAAAATAACGGGAAAACCCTACCTTGTTTTCTCACGTTACGCCGTGTCATGACATGTGTTTCTTTCTAGAGAAGCTTTACCATTACCTTCTGCAAACACTGTAAGTTATTTGTAAATTTGTGATTTAAAAAAAAAAAAATCTGTTCCGAAAGGGTATAATGGCTTTAACCCCCCAAAACACAAGGGCATTTGTGAACAAAACACAAGGGCATTTGTGAACAAAACACAAGGGTATTTATGGAAGGTTTATAAATTTAAGAGTTGGTCTTCACTCGGCATGAAGGCCTTTATAGTCTGTTACAATGAGACCTATATTTATCCAACAGTAAAAAAAACTACATCAGGTTCTTCTTCCTTCGATAAAGCATTCCTTGTGCTCATAATTCATCCGATTTGAACGTCCTAATTTTGTAAGGTTATTCCTGCCTTAAAGGGTCTCACTACGTTTGGTAATGACTCTGAAAATTAACGGTAATAAAAACTTACTTGGAAAGAAGTACAGCAGCTTTGGACTGTATGACGCATTTTGAGAAACTTTTCACTTCGAAGTACAACGGTTATATGGAAAAAGATATCACTTTTTATCCCTACATAACTTGAATCTGAGAAGCGCTGCTGCCAGTAACGTTTTCTCAGATTGTGTATCCCAATTGCAGAATCTTATTCCCCCTGTGTGGACAAAACCGCTCCAAATTTTTCACCAATATCTTAAAAACACTACCACAATTTAAAATGAAGTTAATGCAGGTTAGTTTATGGTATGTATCAACATTCCAATTACCAAATGTATCCCGTTAGAGGCACTGGACACTATTGGTAATTACTCAAAATAATTGTTAGCCTAAAAACTTACTTGGTAACGAGCAAAGGAGAGCTGGCGATAGTATAAGAAATTGTGAGAAACGGCTCCCTCCAAAGTAATGTATTTTGTTTTAGAAAGAGGTAATTTCTCACTTAAAAATTAGAAGACTTCAGGCCTGAAGTCTTTTTCAGGCATCTGAAAGCACACAGACTTGTGCAACAAGGATGTCTTGTCTTTCATTTGCAAATTCGATGACCAATTGAGCCTAATTTTTCACAGATTTGTAATTAGAATAACTGGTTTTTGACAATTACCAAAGGTGTCCAGTGCCTTTAACAAGAATGCAGAGACCGAAACTCTCTCTTTGTTGACCTGATGTCATTTTGCTGTTTTCATAAGGAAATAGTGTTTGTATGCTGTAAACTTTCTGTTGATCCACCATTCTGATCGTCATAGAAAACCGAATAACTCCTCAGGAATAAAAGAACAGGAGTTGAACAACCTCCAACCCCCCAACCTTCATTGCAATACTTCAAATAAGAAATAAAACACCCCAAGGGGAAATCGTAACTCTAAAAATACACCATCTCCCGAAGATACTGCGGACTTACACAAAAGCTTCAAACCTTTCCCACTTTCTATCCACTTTTTTATATTCTCTCTTTTTTGTTTTGGTAGACACTGGGGAACTTTTCGCGTGGGGTTTGGGTCGAGCGTGTGGATATCGCCGGCAGGACGTCTTACAGCCAGTTCGCATGATGACTCGTCAGAGCAATGTGGTCATGGCATCGGGCGGCTGTGCACATTCAGTGGCTCTAACAGGTAAGTCCATTGTCTTTGACACTCCTTTATTGCGACGACGTGTGGTCGCCATATTGACTGGAAAGGATCGGTCACATGAGGGCGCTGTTGTATCACTGATTTTTTAGTGAACCTGATAACTTCACAACTTTTCCCCACAGCTGTGAAACTTCTTTTGTTCCGCCTCTTTAGAAAGCTTAAACAGAAACCCCTTTCTTATAGTCTGTCAAGTTTGTGTGACCATTGTATTGTTTTATCCATAATGGCTTCAAACTTGTATCTTAAAGGCAGTTTTGTGATGTTTACTCGTAATAAATAGTTAATCAATTTGTATCTACTCTTAACTACGTGTCTTATTTTGCACAAACTTGAAGTTTTTAATTTATTGTATATTAATAGTCTTTTAACGTTAGCAGTTGAGAGTTTTTCCCCCTGCGGACCGCTACTCAGTTTTTAGGATATTCTTCTCTCCAGTCAAACCCCAGAGTAAGATCATAAATTTGCAACCTCATAAAACCTGATGTACCACAATTTGAAAGAATTGGAGAGAACAACAAGTTTATTCATCATGTGTAAATTGTTGCATCAGGAACAGAGAATACAACTTTGGTTTTACCCTTACATCAATGTGTGTTAAAGGCACTGGACACTATTGGTAGTTACTCAAAATAGTTGTTAGCATAAAAAACTTACTTGGTAACGAGCAATGGAGAGCTGTTGATATTATAAAACATTGTGAGAAACGGCTCTCTTTGAAGTAACATAGTTTATGAGAAAGAGGGAATTTCTCACTCAAATAATAAAATACTTCGGGTCTGAAGCCTTTTACTAGGCATCTGGAAGCACACAATTTTTTTGTGCAACAAGCTTGTTTTTCTTTCATTATTCTCTTGCAACTTTGATAACCAATTGAGTCCAAATTTTCCCAGATTTGTTTATTTATGCCTATGTCGGGGATACACCAAGGGAGAATACTGGTCTTTGACAATGTCTAGTTCCTTTAAGCACTGTGTACTTTCCCCGAGTTCTGTGAAAAAATCCCAGGGCAAGGTCGCTCTCCCTGGATCATCGTGAGACTGGTATTTACACTGCATCTCCTGTACCATACACAGCTAGAACTTGAACCTGCTAATAACTGTAACTTCCAGGTTCATTAGTGTGTAATGATTAATGATTAGATGAGATCATAATTGATTCCATTGTGTGGGTTTGCCATACCAGCAGAATACCTAGAAGGTCAGGATAATCTTTCTTAATCCCTTCATTTTAAATGTCAATCTTGTCTCAGACAATGAATGGATTAATGGATATAGAGTCATCCTTCACGTAAACCCCATACTGTTGTCGGCGGTTTGAAATCTGTATGTGTGAAAAGCCAATGTTAAAATTGTTTGAAAATTGTTTTGACCCAGCCGTCCACCACCACCCCCCCCCTCCCCCCCCCCCCCCCCCCCGCGCCCCAAGTTTTGATTTATAAATACTGACCGGCTATGTATTATCGATACACTCAAGGACAAAGTAATGCCTCACATAAACCAGATTTTTTAGATCAGAGGTCTCCAACATCAGTCAATTTAAATGGCTGGTTTTTTCTTTTTTCTTGATTAAACAAACAACTTTGTAGTTTAGTCAGGAATGACAATCTTGGCCATCAGGGTATTTTTCCTTCTGATTTTTCATTTGTTATTTAACATATATTACTTCTTTTTTTTCAATTAAAATTTGTTTTGTTTTGCCCCACCCACCCACAGTTTCAGACCATAAACTACTTTTTGCAGAAATATTATTTCTCATTCTAAACTTCCAGATAAAGTAAAAACATCTTTCATGTCCCTGTGAATGTTTTGGATTCCAGAAGGGTTTTTGGTCCGGCTTAGTTCTTTAAATTCATGCTAGTACTTTCCCCCAGTGAGTATTATATATATTAGATCGACTTGTTACATTAGTCATGAGTGTTAGTTTATAGTGCATGATCTAATGGGAGTCTCTACCTGACCGAACACAATAATCCGAAAATCCTTCATTTTTTATTTTTTGCTTCTAGTCCTGGGAAAAGAACAAAACAATTACAGTTTGTTGCTCACTTTCTATATATACACCTGTTTCTATTATTCAAATGGAAATCTCTGTTCATGCCAAGCCTTCATCTTCAAGGCAGTAGTAGCCTAAACCTTTGGTTTTTCTGAACTGTTGGATTGTTTTAATCCTATTTAAAATGTAGATGTTTACATTAAAGGCATAGGTTGCATTTTATAACAAATGGTTGCTAATCGCTTTTCAAAGACCAACTCGACCGATCCAAGGCAACATGTTCCTTCAAAACTAACATGCGTGTAATTCATTACAAAATGTGGTCACATTTTTTATATATCGGCGCAAATCCAGAGCCGTTATTTACCACACAGAGAATAGGAATACACAATCTGAGAAAAATTACAGCAGTTTTTTTTACCTTCTCAGATTCAAATTTATGGGGGAATAATAAACGACATCTTTTTACATTACCACATTACTTTGAAGTGAAGATGTTTTTTTTTTAAATGCTTTAAATAAGCTACTGTAGGCTTCTAACCAAAAGTTTTAACTGCCATTCATAAATACCTAAGACAGTTTATCCATTCTGATTGGTAGATAGGGCATCACGAGGGGTTGTTTAACGGATGATATAACACCAGTAAAAAGTGTTATAACATGGGCGTGACACGCGAGCTTGCACCATCGCTTATAAGACAGTTTCTTCATTCCTATTGGTCAAGAGTAACGGCTGAAACATTTGTGCCAGATCACGCGATACGCATGACGCACACAGCATTCCCTTATAAGGAGCTGTTTACCTAAGGGTGGCGGAGGGCTTTAACATTTCATAGCTGGAGGGGTGCTGTGTTGAAAGAAATCATTGAACAATTATAATGTTTGCATTTATTTTACCTTTTGACCAAGAAGTGTTGATGTTTTTTGACCGAAAAGGTATTTATTAATGGGACTCAAAGTGTGCTGAATCAGTTTTCAACTAGTGGTTTAAACCCGCCGAGGCCTGGTTCTTAAAAATTTACCTTGACTTCGTCTCGGTAAAATTATCAAGAACCAGGGTGGGCGCGGGTTTGAACCACTAGTTGAAAACCTCTTCACCACACATTGATTCCCTTATTAGTTTTAAGATTGACTATCAATTGATACCTTCCCATATAATAAGCCAAACAAAAATGCATCGGTGAACCTGTGAAAAGTTTTGGATCACAGTTGGTACTGGTGTTGTTCATTTGAATGAACAATGAATGGATGATTTTATTTGTTAGACTACTGGCTTATTTTGATAGAGGCCGAGCTTAATGAGTTGTTTGCATTAATTGGTCTATTGTTTAATTATTGGCCAGTGTTCCTTGTGTAGTTCTATGGACCAACCTATCAAAATACATCAATATTTTATCTGGAATATAAAAACATCTACACACAAAAATTATTAGCAGCGTAGCTTCCTTCTTTTTATATGTAGAAGGTAAACTGTGGAGGAGGCGGTCACGTTCAATCATGTCCACTACTCTCCCCCCAGACCCAGAGCTCTCTTTTAACGATAAGGGGGTTTTCAGACTTGTGCTAGTGCTTGTGGTTGGAGCTGGTGGTCGTGGCTCTGTGTTGGGTGGGGGGGGGGGGGGGCAATGCTCTATTGCTCATATTCAAATGGTGTATATTAAAGCTGTGTAGTGAAAAGTTGTAAATGATCCGAACTTGTAAACGGTCACAAATAATAATAGTAGTAATAATTTAAAAAAATAATAAAAACAAAAAAATACCCAAACCCCTCCCCCGACAGCAACAAAACAAACAAAAGGAAAACAAAAGAAAAGAATACACAAACAAAACAAAAACAAGTAACCAAACAATCATAGGCCTACATTACATATAGTTTTATCAAAAGTTGAAATACATGATGTATTCTTAGTTAGTAAGTTTTACATTACTGCCATATAAAGTAATGTTTGTTTGGTTGTATAATTAAGGAACATAGGGCTTACTCAATAATTAACTTTATGGGAATACATAATATTAAATTAATAAACATAATAATTGCCGTAGCCGTAGCTGTAGCCGCCAAAATATACGGCCTTAGAGAGCCAGAAGGGAACTTTACTTATGACATTTGACCTTCGTGTAATTATTCGCTGTTTGTTTAGCAATCATCAGTTACAGACTTGTGTACTAACAAGGGGATTGAAGGTCTTGTTAGTGAAGATACCCGTCATTACCACAAGCCAGGATCTACAAGAGAGCAATTAACAATAGACACCACCATTAATTCCTCTGGTAATCGTAGAATATTTCACCAACAGGGGAAAATAGCTGTCCCCCTTCAAGAGCGAAGTTCAAGGCCTGTTGTATAGAAGTGGAGCGGACATATTATTAGAAAACTATATTGAACCGGCCTTCATTTCATTGTTGACTGTCACATGGAAGGTAAATGGGACCATGTGATACTCGTGTGATTTCAACCATGCCCATTTTAGAGAAAAAATTGGACGCAGCAGTTAAAACCAATTTTCTTTTAGAGGGTTTAAATTAACTATTTTTAAAACCCCAATTATACATTGTGCATATTTTTACACTATGTGATTTTAACCATACCCACTCAGAGAAAATGTTTGGCGCCAGTGGTATCATTCTCACACCACAGAATGATCTAACACTGTATGAAATGATCGCAAATAATCACATGTAGCTCAAAATGAGCAGCCTTTAATTTACCTCAAGGACAAGGAACTGCAAATGTTTACCTCTTTTTTTCCTCTGCTCGTTAACGGCATCCCTTCCAATTTAATCATAGCACTCAAGGTTGGGTCGTGTTTTTTTTTCTTTTTGGACGGTTGCTTTTCAGTCATGACAATTCTTGTTTTTGTATCATCTTTGGTTAAATCAATAGTTGTTTTTATATGGTGTAAACAGGTTTTTGGTTGAGCTTAAACTCTTGACGGTAAATGATGAAGCAATCGATGTTGGTACACCGCTGGATTTCAGAAACATACATTTAGTCACAATCGGTACGATTTAATCGAACATACACTGCATCTTAGAGAAGATGCAACCAAATTAACCACTACCAGCTAGTTTGTCAAGATTCGGATACATGTTGGGCCTAAAATTTGATCTCAACTCTTCCTCTTTTTGCGTTCAAACAATTTTAAAAGGTTTGAATTTAGTACAAGGGAAAATAGACAATAGGCTTTGTTCCCAAACTTCTAAATATTTATTTGTGACGGTGAGAGTCCTCCAAAGTAATTCCTCCAAAGTAAGTGCAACACTCGGGGAGCTGTTAGAGTCTTGACTTCAGACTATTTTATTTCATTTGATTTCATGTTATTTTGGTTGTGAGGCCAAGGACTCTCAGAAAAGTGAACTGAATCATTGTACTTGCACTAGCCAAGAACCCAATGGAGAGAAGCTAGGAAAGAAGTTTCAGTTTTAGATGTGGTAGGAAAATCCAAGAGAATTATTTCAGGGGAAACCCACGCAGTCAGGGCCCAATTTCATGGCTCTGCTTACCGCCTAATTCTGCGCTTACGATCGCGATTCTCCGCTTACGTGCAAGCGCCGAATTTCTGCGCTAGCCATATAAGCGTAGAATGCCTAGTAACGTGAAGTACGCACGCGCAGAAGCCCAAATTTGCCGCTAACCCGTGAAATACGCTTGCCGTAAGCACAGAATTCCCTGCTTTCGTAAGCGCCGATTCTGTGCTTACGGTAAGCAGAGCCATGAAATTAGGCCCAGGTAGTGACTGAAAACCCAATCCGTACATGTAGGGTCCTAGAGGTGGAAGGCGAGGAAAGATACCACTACAGAAAACCAACCAGGGCCCAATTTCATGGCTCTGCTTACCGTAAGCACAGAATCGGCGCTTATGGAGGCAATGAATTCTGTGCTTACAACAAGCATATTTCACGGGTTAGTGGCGAATTTTGGCTTCTGCGCGTACGTACTCCGCGTTACTATGCATTCTTCGCTTACAAGGCTAGCACAGAAATTGGGCGCTTGCATGTAAGTGGGGAATCTTGATCGTAAGCGCAGAATTCGGTGATAAGCAATTGGGCCCAGAACCCTAAATACAACTTGATGTGCAATTCA
The DNA here is from genome assembly GCF_032118995.1 of Asterias amurensis. Classification (NCBI taxonomy): domain Eukaryota; kingdom Metazoa; phylum Echinodermata; class Asteroidea; order Forcipulatida; family Asteriidae; genus Asterias; species Asterias amurensis. The sequence continues at coordinate 7,091,556 of NC_092656.1, forward strand.
AACTGTCTAGTTTCGGAGAAGTATACAATCCCATAAAATCAACCTGTGGAAAACCTTATTGAATTACATTTTCACAGATTGAAATTCAGCATTCTTGTATGTCAGGGTATAGAAGAAATACCAATTCAGTGTAATCGAATTCAGTTTGATTTCATCACAATTTTAGCATTTGAAAGTAATTTTCCAGGTGTGCACTTAACAATGCAATTTACTGCGACTTTAAAGGCTGAAAAAAAGCTAGTTTATGAATCCCTTTAAAAAGTCACAAACCTTGCAAATAAAGTTTTTGAAAGTGCCCAAATCCACAACGCCAGTTTACATCCTAGTGACATCATGTCACCAATCGTGATAAATTACCAAATTCCTTCAAAACAACATAGAATATGAAGACGTTGGATTCCGTGTATGAGAATGTGATAAATGGAAACATGTTGATTATTCATGGCAGACTGATTTACAGTAGTGTCCAATTTCAGGATTCATTTCAGGGGAATGTTTCTTTTTTTAGGGGGTGGAGGGTTATTTACGAGAGGGAATTCATCACATTTTTTTGAGTCTTGAGAAACACATGTTACAAATTATTTCCTTTTTCAAGTTGTACTTTTTTTCCATACACATCAGAAGTAATTTGTTACTGTAATTATCAAATTAGTGAAAATGGGACCAGTCTCATACAGTATCATTAGGTGATATCCTTTGTCCGACCATAAATCTTAGAACTCTTTAGAAACTTTGCAGTGAAAGTCTGTTTTCCCAAAGCTGCCCAGTGGTAGATGTAGGTGCAAACTCTACAATAAAAACTTCTAAATTTGCATCAGGGATAAAGAATGTGTGTTAGCACTGTACTGAGTTCTTTGAAAAACAATCAAAGGCATTCTAACCGGATGGGAAATGAACCAACTACCTTTGTCATTTTAGAGCAAATGTCTAACCAACTGGACCACCGAGATTGCCCGGTAGCTGTACCCGCTGCTAGAAATAAAGGAATTTAAACTGCCTCTAGCTGCCGAACAATATCGGTGGGCTAGTTGGTAAGACATCTGCTCTACAATTGCAAAAGTAATGGGTTATGAATCCCATCCGAGTAAAATGCCTGTACGGTCGAGAAAATACTGAGTACACAGTGCTTCAAACATTGGTGTTAGGGTAAAAACAAAATTATTTTATTTTATTTTATGATACAAATTTTTTAGAAAGCAATTAGTACAATGCCCTGTGTTGACAGTCAAAATCAGATTGAATAAGTTAACGGAAAATATATCAGCTCATCCAAATGCAAACAAGTAATGTGTCCCTAACCTAGATTTAAAAAATTGCTGCCTGTGAAAAGTACAACACTCGGAAGTTGGTGTTAGATTTTAAAAGTTAACACGCTACCCATGAGATCAATACTTACTCCTACAAATCAATTCATGCCGCAAGCGGCAAACTTTAAATCCCTCCTTGAAAAAAAGACTAAATAAATAAATAAATAAATACAAACAGTTTTTTTCCTAGTGACCCAATTTGTGTGTAGAAATTGATAGCTTTCTTCTATTCCATTGTAATAAATTATGAATTTGGTTTACTTTCATTTTATTTTTTATATCAATATAAACCCCCAAAATCATTTTATTTTTATCTTAGAATTTGGATCATCCTTGATTTATTCATGTTAACCTATCCATCGGAAAAAAGAATAACCCAATGTAAAAAAAAAAAAATCAAATCTGTTTGATATAATTCAATCTCCATACTATTATACATTACTTCTATAATCAGAGAGCATTAATGACTTGAATCTAGTTCAAACCTATTTTAAAATATTTGATAAAACCTCTTTTGTGCTCCATACTGTACTGATGCATTAATGTTGCAATCAGAGTGCATTAATGACTTCAAACTTGAGAGCTATTGTCAATCCAAAGTCCACATACCTATCCTAAATTCTACGCCATCATTGTCAGAAAACCTTGTCATGACACATTAACACTTTCAGGGCCAGCATTTTGTTCGTGTTTTAGACCTAAAGTGCCCAGTTTTCCAGGTTTTGACAAAACAAAATGTATCTTTAAAGGGAAGGTACATGTTTGGTAATTGTCAAAGACCAGTCTTCTCACTTGGTATCCCATCATATGCATAAAATAACAAGCCTGTGAAAATTTGGGCTCAATCGGTCATCGAAATTGCGAGAAAATGATGAAAGAAAAACACCCTTGTTGGACGAATTTGTGTGCTTTCAGATAGGAATAAAAGACTTCTAGCTAGAAGTCTTTTATTATTTTAGTGAGAAATTACCTCTTTCTCAAAAACTACATTACTTCAGAGGGAGTCGTTTCTCACAGTGTTTTATACTATCAACAGCTATCCAATGCTCGTTACCAAGTCAGTTTTTAAGTTAATATTTGTTTTGAGTAATTACCAAGCGTGCACCTTCCCTGTAAAAGGTATTTCTGTACAGAGTGATGTTTATTTCCTGTGGTCTGCCATTGTTTCAAAGTGTAATTACAAACAAGCAGACGAATGATCGACCAATGGCGGTATCGATCGTAGCTAAAAATAGAAAACATTAGAAAAGCTTGGAAAACGATATGCCCTCGTGCATGAACCGATGATAAAACCAGGTTGTACAGTACATGTACGTAATTGTATACATTAGAGTGATAATGCCCTATTGTGAAACATGCAAGTTGTGGGGCGTACATGTTCAACTTTTTTGGTACATAAAAAGAGCCTACATGTACGATATTGGCACTTTCAAAATACATAAAATAAATGGTACGTGTATGACCTTGGCACTGAAAGAGTTTTAAAAAGCTAGTACAACGGAGTATTCACATGAAATGTTGGATTTTTGCCAAACTACTTGCACATTTAACATGTTTTTAACTATGTTGGCTTGCTTTTGTTGCAATTCAAATATTTTTTCTCTCCAAATTCTGAGGTTTCCATGGCAGAAAGATAATGTTGCAAGAAGATGAGTCTAATTGCAACATTCTCTTCTCTTTTGCCATGGAAACAAAACCTTCAGTTGTTAAATATCTCTGTGGAAAATGTAAGTTCAAGGACCAACCCTCCCTCAATGCATCATGTAATGTTGTATCTTTATATATTTCATTATTGTCTGAGATATTTCAAACACCTGGCCTCTGATGTACGTCTTGTGATCGGGCCAATAAGTCCTTCTCTTCTTTCAGTTTCCAAATCTCTTCCAAATCTCTTCCAAATTTTTTCCAAATTTATTTTGAATCTCTTCCAAAGTTCTTTCAAATCTCTTTCAAATCTCTTCGAAACCTTTTCCAAATCTATTCAAAATATTTTCCAAATCTCTTTCAAATCTATTTCAAACCTATTCCAAATCTCTTCCAAATCTCTTTCAAAGCTCCTAGAAATCTCTTCCAAATCTCTTTCAAATCTCTTTCAAATCTCTTCCAAGACTCTTCCAAATCTCTTTTGAAGCTCTTTCAAATCTATTTCAAACCTATTCTAAAGCTCTTTCAAATCTATTTTAAGTCTCTTCCAAAATGTTTCCAAATCTCCTCAAAATCTTTTTAAGGTTTTTTAACCAAGCTCTTTTAAATCTCTCAAAAATCTCTTCTAAAGTTTCTGTGTCTTAATCTCCTTCTCAAAGTCTTCTTGTCCCAATCTTGGTCTGAATTCTTTTCTAAGATGTCTGGTCAAGTCCACTCTTATTTTAGCATTGAAGTGACAAGCTTATAGCTGTATTTTGAGTTAAGTTGACCATTCAAGTCAAATCAAAATGGAGACTTTTGAAGCCAAACATGTGCTTTGAGAGTTAAGCATAGTTCATTCAACGTGCATCCTTCACTTTGAATTTATGATGTAACCGTCTAAGTCATTTTGCATTTCACTTTGTGTTCAAATTGTCTGTCGTCGGTCGGACTGTCATCTCTTTGTAAAGAGTAGATTTTGTTAGCATTCAGTAACAAAAATAAACAATAGATAGGAACAAAATTAAGTCGTAAAACCAGAAGAAGGATTATATTTTGTTTTGATAGTCCACTTGAAACTGGGCATATCCTTAGTGATTTAAAACTGAATCAGGGATGTGATTTCTCTGTTTTAAACTGGAGATCCGTTTTTTACCACCCCCCCCCCCCCCAAAAAAAAAAAAAAATATTACATATATAATAAAATAGCCACCAATTGTTTCTGAAATAGAAACTTTGATTGGCTGTTATTTTCCCGCTTCTTTCTGGATCCTTCCCTTAATCCCTTTCCCCTCTCTTTTTCTATAAACGGATATGTATTTGTTTGTACTTGTTTTATGCCTCTGAAGAAGGTCCGGTTCGGATCGAACGCTAAGGCCATCTACCCTATTTATTATATAATTAAAAAACCATATATAAAATATGTAATAAAAAAGCATATAGAACGTCCGAGATTGCAGAGTAGGTCTCTTAATCCAAAGATATAGCTGTATGTAAGCAGGCCTCGCGCTTGCAAGCTTTCACGTTTTGCACTCACAGTTTTTTTTTCCAACAGCCCATCACATCCCTGCTAAACACAAAGTCATTAATGTAATTCACTTAGCAAACTTACTGTTCTATTTTTGGTAAAAGTTTAACCATAGTACACCGTGTGTTTTTCAACTTAATTTGCCCGGATAGATTACCATGTCCAGTTGTTTTGAAACTTTTTTTATATATTTTATTTTGAGAGACAGACTACGTCTGGCCATTGAAGTAAGATCAGCTGGTCATTTGAGTCTCACGTGGTAGAAACATTTTCGTCGCAATTATTTTTCAAGATGAACACAGTATGTAGATGATGGTTAAGTGTCTAGCTGATATTACATCTATTAAAGTCATATTGATTTCTGTTGAAACAAACTCCCATGCGTTCTTGTGTACATTGAAGAGTTGAACTGAACTGGGGGTACATCTGTACTTTCTTTAGGGTATTGTGACATCATTTATAACAGTGTGACTCTACATGTGAACTTTATAGCGATCAAATGCAGACAGAAACTCAGACAAAATCTCGGTCAATTTTAATAGCTGTTGTTAAGAATGTAATGTAAAGCGCATTGATACGGTTTATTGTGAAATGCGCTATATAAGAATTTATTATTAATTAAGAACAACAACAACAATTTTATTCTTGTATTCATGGATCACACTTGATCTACTTTTGTTAATAATTCGTTTGAATGACTAACACCTTTCAACTGAACTGTTCAAGGTATTAGATGAAAGATTATTTAATTTTTTTAAATATTTTTATTTCTAAAAACAAATCTGAGAGGGACATTTTCCTCCCTCCTTCTGCCATAATTTTATAATGTTTTTAATTTATCGACTCACAAGACCCGGACTGCACTTCAAGGTGAGGGGCTACACCTAACTGACTTTGGCTGTCGACCCAGATTAGCTGTCACCAGGGGCACGTTGTCCCCTACTTATGGGGCTGAAACAAGGTTACCCCTTCACAGTCCATTTAAGGATGTAGGTGAACAGGAATTCCATTCGTGTTAGGCCTATTTGGTACGGGGAAAAACTTTGGACTTAGACACTAGGGTTTGGGTTGGGTTAGGTCGAGTAAAAAAAAAACCATGTTTCACGTCCAGGTTTTTCAAAAGAAGGAGGAAGAGTGGCTTTTTATTTTTTATTTCAAGATGGCCGCCATTTTTTGTTAAAATGTCAAATATCCATTGTTTTTATCTACTGGTGAAATACACAAAACATAAATGAAACAATTTCGTCGAGGCATTCAGACAAGACATTCAGATTGTTTTTGCTGAGATCATTTAAAAAACCCTATTTAAAAAAAAAAATTAAAATAAAAAAGGAGGCGGCCTGTAAAAAGGAAGCGGGCGGGGACGCTAAACATGTTTCTTTTTTTACTTGGCCTAATGTTAGATTAGGAAAATACACTCCAGTATATAGGCATACAGGCACACCCATCGTAGGTACTTTCGAGGTGTGCATTGCTCATTTGGGCGTATACCTTTCATTTGGGCATACTTGCAGACAGGGAAGGCAGACTTCAACTACACTTTACATCATTGTTCTCACTCAGGTCACCTGGCCAAAATTCTCTCCAAGTGGTCCAGCTCAGTGGTCTGTTCAGTTTTCTAGAAAGACTCCCTTTCAATATGAACTAGGGACTAGTGAATAGGCTTGGGGACTGGAGAAATGACAAGCTAAGTGGCCCTGCTGGCCAGTCAACTGGAAACAAAGTTAAGAGCAAAACTTGGATATCCCTTGAATATTATTCTTGAAGGGACAGATGAAGTAATTGTTTCACTCCTAATAATATGACAATTCTAATCAGGAAAAACTGTGAAGTTGTAGTTGGGACTTTTACAACTGAGGGCACCATTGGCAAACCACAGCAAAAGCAGTGGGGCGTCCACCGCAGTCGCCTGTGGGGGTGTCAGGTTTTAAATTGAGGTCTGGAAATATTTTGAAGTGGACTTCAAGTCCTATTAAGGCACATCATCCTTTTTTCATACACTCTCATCTGTAAATGGGTGTTTATAAACCTAATAACAATGTAGGTGTGTTCTGGTTTCTAGGCGCAGAGTGTACATGTTCCATTGGTGACTGCTCTATATTCCAATGCCCCTATGTTCCCACAACCCTATGTTCCGGAAAAACCCCCGGAAGATTTACATGCTAGTTTAGGGTTAGGGATTAAGGTTAGGGTTTGGGTTAAGGTTAGGGTTAGGTTTTGGGTTAAGGTTAGGGTTAGAGTTTGGGTTAAGGTTAGGGTTAGGGTTAGGTTTAGGTTTGGAGTTTAGGAAAATACACTTGGAGTGTCAGAACATAGGGGTGTCGGAGCAAGGGATGTCGGAACTTAGGGGTGTAACTGTTCCATTTGCACACAAACCTGAAGACCTACGTACATGCTGGTTTGGGTTAGGGTTTGGGTTAAGATTAGGGTTAGGGTAAGGTTAAAGTTTAGGTTTAGGGTTAGGATAGTACACTTGGAGTGTCGGAACATAGGAGTGTTAAAGCAAGGGATGTCGGAACATAAGGGTGTAACTGGTCCATTCACACACAAAAAACCTGAAGACTTACATGCTAGTTTGGGTTAGGGTTTGGGTTAGGGTTAGGGTAAGGTTAAAGTTTAGGGAAGGGTTCGGATAATACACTTGGAGTATCGGAACATAGGAGTGTCGAAGCAAAAACCTGAAGACTTACATGCTAGTTTGGGTTAGGGTTTGGGTTTGGGTGAGGGTAAGGTTAAGGTTTAGGTTTAGGGTTATGAAAACACACTAGGAGTGTCGGGAACATACCGGTGTCGTGGCGTAGAGATGTCAGAAAGTAGTGATGTAATCGTTCCATTTACACAGTTACTCATATCTAGGTGCATGTCCTACTCTGCCACTACTAGCCCATTCACAGCTAGCAGAGCTCATTTTTCACAACCTGACACTCTACTACCATCTGGTGGCATACAAGCATTATTCATTGGCTTTAATTATCAATGACCTAGTCAATCTTCAACCCATTATTTCCCCCTTTTAACAGGTTTTGATCGCTTTTGTAGAAAATAATTTTGGCGATGACAAGAATCTTTACACTCACTGTGAATGAAGATGTGTGTAAGTTTCAGCTTTATTAGTCGTCAAGTTTTTGAGAAAAAAAAGTGGAAAACACAGAGCAGTGTTTTCAGGAGTGGCATAAGTCAGTCAAACTTGCTAAAATAATTATCGTCTCAATGAGACGAAAATTATTTTGTTTTACTCATTTCTCAAAACTACAGCAACTCATCAAGTAATATTCTAAGGGAAGCTTTCTACCATCTTTATATATAAACCAAGTTAGTTTATTGTAAATCTGTTGATGTTTGTGTTTTGTGACGAACAAAACGAACCCAAACCCCGTAAAACACACAAATTATTAGGATATAAAAATCAAAATTTCTTATTCTTGTCATACATCATACACTGGTGATTTGTTTCCATGAATAGATAGATGTACACGTTCTGAGTTGTATAATAATAAAAGAAGGGTAACACAGTGACCTAAACGTTGTATCCATTGCTTTTACCACAAGTTCATGAAAAAGGGGGGCAAAAACCTCTTTTGTTCCCCCTCATTACTGTGGCAGGTGGTAGCACGTTCCACAGTGCAACAATGTACAATGAAATATACACGTTAACTGACACCTAGCCCAAAGGAAAGGGTGTTACAGGAACATTTCTATTGGAATCAATAGCACACCGTATGCTACTGCAGCATTTTTTTTCCCCTTTCAAATAATGGTATAGAATTGGCACCCGTCCCCCCCCCCTCCATTCTTCGATGAGTGGCATAGCAACTTTCTCTGGATCAATCCCCTAAATGAGTTTTTTTCTTTTTTTTCACAGCCATTTGAGCGATATAGCGACCAGCAATTTGCTGTGAGTTCCTTTGGGAGCCTTTTCTCGCCCCCCTATGTAAGTGCCCCGCACAATGGGTCCGGATTAAAAAGTAAAAATAATGAAAACAGGGCTGTATTGTTGCCGAGGCGACCTCTGGGTAGCTAAGCAATCACGCCTCGTCGTTGAACCTATCAGTGATTATCCTATGATACACAAACAGTGTCACCAGACCCTGTGTCGTTCTTCTAAGTCTAGGGATCCCACCGCTTTCTTCTCTATCAGAAATAACACCCCCTTTCAAGCTCTAGTTCCCTGTATAACATTACCCCACCACCAAGCCCTTGGGGACAAGCGGCCTCCTAATCCCCTCTGTAAATTCAATAAATGGATTAAGTCTGGCCTCGCTACCCTCCCGTTTATTTAGTGATGCAAACTGATTTTTTTACCTCCAGGATATCCAGCAGGGAGGGAAACGGGAGGGAAACCGGTTGGTAGGGAGTTGGCCAAACTACTTTAGGGGGGAAGAACAAAACAAAAAAGATTGAGCTCTTCCCCAAAACTTCCTCCTTTGGAGTAATGTGTGTTTGGAGACAAAAAATCATTGATGGTATGCTTTGGTAACATCAAAATCAATTTCAATATCGTTTGCAGATTCAAATAACAGGACGGTGTTCTTATTATTGCACTGGCGTTTTCCTCTCCCCTGGTTTATTTGAACTTGACCCACGGGGGCTGCTAGCCCGACACCGGCCCGGGCACAGGTGGGTCCATTGATCTCTTCGTAACAACAAAAGACAGAGCGCTACAGTGCTAGGCTCTCCGGAGGACGACGGAGCGATCAGATTTCATAACACTCTACGCTAAGAGGACTAGTGCATGAATGTAGCGTGTGTACATTAGCGCATTCACCTCGCACAGTCGGGATTCATTTACCGTCAGATCGAAGGTGAATAGCCTTGCCATGTTTTAGTTTCCTTTTTATTACGTACATCGCCTGGGGTTCATTACAGCTTACGAAGCTACACGTGTGTTATTTTTGCTAATCTGCTTAGGCCCAGACAAGGAAATCCATACGTCTTTTGGAGAGACTCGCTTCTTATTTCTTCTTAGCCACTTTAGATTTTTTTTTCTTCCCCTTTCAAGATTTTTTTTTTTTAGCATAATATTCTAGAAAGTATGCTCTAGCAAAAGTACTTTTTATGGAGGAGAATTTTGACCATCGATGAAAATGTTTGTTTCTTTTTGTCCCAGTTAGAGGCCCTGCAGTGTATTACTCAAAATGTTTTAAAACCCTTTTATTAAATGGGAGGCCCCACCAATGACGTTAAATTACAGATTGTCAATGGCTACCTCAAGTTTTGACAGTGATATATCCAGCCCTTTACAAATCATTATGAAGGCAGCCATTGTTCTTGCAGGCCTGTATGCTTGTTTTCGAAAGGGCAAGGGCACCAAGGCATTTTCTTCTTGGTAAAGGGCACCTTATTGATGTGGAGATTGTAAATTTCTACTGGAGCATTTCAAGGGCACCAAGGCAATGACCGGGGGCAGGGAGGCAATCACCTTCGTTGCTGCCGTGAAGTATCTGGCCTGTTGTTTGATTCTTTGTAGAAGAGACCGGACTATTTTTTTTAAATTCAACCCTCAATTTAATTGACCTTGGAGAGAAATAAGAAAAAAAACTAAGTAAGTGAGGTTTGTGGTGATATGGTGACACCATGTAATAACAAGTCTCTTTGTGAGTAGTGGTGGCTCTGAAAGAGCCGTTTTTTCAGAGCTCGATGTTTCTGTCAATGTGCTTTGACCCTCTTAAAGCATGTAATACCGTCTTAAGACACGTATGGTGTCTCGTATGGTGTCTTTGTTTAAAATGTAATTGCAATTTTTGATATTTTTACAGTTCCAAACTTTCCGTTATTATAAAAGAAAAGTTAGACCCCAACCTCAAGGTTTTTTCAAAACTACACTTCAAACCTTGCAGTCATCTGCAGGATGCAATTGCTTTGTAATTGCCACAATTTGGCCAATTCGTTCTTAATTTTGTTCTGCTCGACTGTTCTGATCAATGTGCTCCGACCGTTTTCTGGAAAAAAAAGTGCACTTTTAAAAAAAGGTCATGAGGTTCCATTGTTTTAAAGCTTGAGTTTATTGACAATGGTTGAATGATATTGTATTCATCCAGATGGTTCCCGCTGGGTAGGGGTGTTATTGTAGATGCTATCGTCACTCCGCACTTGGATCGGTTTTTATTAGTTTCATAACCAGATAGAACTTCAAAGAGTCCATCAGAAACTTAGGCCCAATTAAAAAAAAAACCAGTTGATCGTCCCCTCCCTCGTCCTTTTTAGAGGCTGCATTGTTATTTTATTTTGTTCACATTTCTTTTTTCAAACAGATTTTTGTGTGTGTATTTCTCATTAAAATTACTAATCTCTTCAGAACTTGCAACTACATAAATAAAGTGGTGACTTTAAACTGAAGAATTGGTGGCCAGTTTGATTTAAAATCTCGGCAGCCACCTTTGAAAGAAATAAAATGAAAAGGCCCTCATCCTCCTCTTTTGGGAAAAACCCAGACGATCAACTGGTACTTTTTTTACTTGGCCTTAGCTAATTGAACGATAATTAATAGTACCCAACACTCCGATGATAAGTTGTTCCGGTTGACGCATCTATTCAAAAAGAAGTGAAATGGATCACTGATCAGTGTTTGATTTCATCAATGTGTGTAGGCCTTTCAGAGATCAGTGTGAGCTGATAATAGGGGTCCTCTGAAATCAAGCTGATTTTGCTCTTTTTTCTTGCTTTGTGGTTAGTTCTGATGAACTAAAGTGTACTTTATTTTAGAAACTTCATCATTTATATCAAGCCTTAGATGCTTACTATATATTAAAGGCACTGGACACTATTGGTAATTACTTAAAATAATCGTTACCTACTTGGTAACGACCAAAGGTTTCCAGTACCTTTAACCACACGTTTGAGACTTTGAAAAGTTGACTTAGCATGCCAAGTTGGTAGTGATAACAGTTGTATTAAAAGTTTTTAACATGATAAATCGTGACAACTAATGAAAAAATATTAATTTTGGTTTTTACATGGTACTCAATACTTTCCCGAGTCCTGTGAAAAAGTATCACAGGCATGTTACTCGGGTGGGATTCGACTCGGGAAAATACTGTGTATACAGCGCTAACACACATTGGTGTATGAGTCAAAACCTCTTATAATAAATGGAAAGTTAAATTTCATCCAACCAGAAGTTATTTAAATGCATCAGAAACTTATTTTTTACTTATTTAAATATGAGGTATGATTGCAAGTAATTTTTGTAAAGTTGCCTTTATTTCTCATAGAATCTTTGATTTCACAGGAGTATTACTGAATGCCAATCTGAAAATTCACTTTTATTTCCTCTTAGGGCAATTTCGTATCCCATATCCAAAGGTCTGTTTTTTTTCCGGTAGTATTGACCGTATTGAATATGACGTCACCGTTCAAATATTTGCCCTACAAGATGGCGTCTGCGAGCGTGCATGCATGTATAGACCGTTTTGAATTCGACGTCACCGAGCGTGTGCGTGTGTGTGTGTGCGAGCTTATGCCGTATAAATCAAATCGGGAACGCTGCGTGCTGCGTGTTTCTTTGATGTACGCGTGTAGACACGCATACGGTTTGACCTCCAAGATGGCGACTTTCATAGCAAAAAAGGGGTTAATCAATACGGTCTATTGAGGGGATTTAGAGATTTCCTCTTTTGAAACTTGAGATCCAGAGGTTCAGGAGGTATCATCATCTAGACTAAGAGCACATTGAATTTCATTTTGTTTTTGTGGTTAGGAAGCAGTGTTGGCTTTAAATAAATAAGAATTAATGCAAGTTTGCCCCAAACAAGGCTAAAAGCCACTCTTGGTAAGGGGGCTACAGGAAGAAGAATATTAAAGATGAAATTAACTCAGGGGAGCTGAAAAGCAGGAATTGATATTCCTCTTAAAACAGTCTAGATTGTAGGATGGAGGGAAACACACCAGGCAAGGAGTTCCAAAGAGATGAAGTGCATGGAATAAAGCTGTTGGAATGGCTCTTTGTTCTACATCTCAGCAAAGTGAGATTGTATGGGTGAGAAGAAGCATAAAGTCTGGTTTTACGCTCAAACATTCTTATAAGAGGAACTAGGCCAGACGCACTAATGGCACATTTACCATGGAAACATATGTAAAAGAGACAGAGACTGGCTACAGACCTACTGTGGGGAAGAGGTTATTAACGTTGGTTCAAATGCTTTGCGGAGTGCAACAGTTTTGCCTCTGCCTTTGACATTTTTCTCAGATAAATCCCACTCTTTATTTTGTGCTCCTCTTAACTTTTAAAACTTCTCCTGGTTGTACAGTCACAGATTGGTCATCTTACAGCTTTGTCTAGCACAGTGACTGCGTTTTATTCCAACACCTATATATACTTTGGCGGTTTCAGTTTTTTTTTATAAGTTTTAAAACATTTGCTGTTACATGAAAACATTCCTTAACACAGAATTTAGTCTGTTTTTGTACGGGCCTGAGGTAAATCCATCAAACACAAACACAAAATTTGAAGAGAGAAACATTTCTTCAAGTACACAAGTTATTTCCATTTGATGTAAATTGTTGTTACCTTGTCACCAAGAGTCCAGATTGATCATAATTGGAAATGCATATTGAAATGGGGCTTTGCCTGATGCAGAATGACACCCAAATGCCCTTCATGAACCGACACGTTTGCGAAGGTCTGTAAAATAAATTTGCGAAAATACTAATAGGACCTCTGACATTGAATATGCTGAGTTTATTTTGCTGACCCGTATTTGCTCTTCGCTTCAAGTAAATGTCTTGGCACTCGTTTTTACAGACACATTTTATATGAGTTCTTGGAAGATTACCATGAAAATACTTTTAAGGCACCACTTGATAGTTACTCAATAGAGTAGTGGGCATGAAAACTTACTTGGTAACAATCAATGGAGAGCTGTTGATAGTATAAAACATTGTTAGAAACTGCTCCGTCTGAAGTGACGTAGTTTTTGAGAAAGAGATAACTTCTTACTCAAAAATTTAAATACTTCAGGGTTGAAGCCTTTTATTAGGTATCTGGAAGCACACAAATTTGTGCAAAAAGGATATGTCTTTTCTTGTATTATTCTCTTGCAACTTTGATGACCAATTGAGTCCAAATTTTCACAGGCTAGTTATTTATGCATATGTTGGGATACACTATTAGTGTGAATACGGTCTTTACCAAAGATTTCCAGTGCCTTTAAGATAAACTCCACCGGAGGTTGGAAGAAGAAAAAAAGACCCCCAAAAACCCTGAAATTACATGATTAAACCTTAAGCAACAGGACATGTGCATGTACGACCATAGGAAGCAATTCTCCATTTTTTATCATCTTGGTATGCCACTGAGTTCAAGTGCATTTAAACCCTTAATAGACTTTTGAAGAGGGTCAAATGTATCCTCTTCCAATATAACAACCTTCAGATTTAGTTAAGTTGCTTTATAGCTTCACATTATAGCTATAGTGCAACCTCACATTAACCTCAGGGTCAAAGGTTACTGTTTGTGTCAAAGGTCACATGTATCTTTACCCCATGGGAGTCAACAAGTTCAGAGAGTGCCTCCTGCCTGCACCTGGTTATGACATGAGTCCTGATTGATAGCGAAAGGTAGTTAAATTGTGCTCGGACCTGGTAATTTCATTTGATAATTTTCTCTCTCTTTTTTTTTTTTTTTCTTTTTGAGGGGGAGAAGAACTTGGCCATTATTAGTGTAAACAAATAATGCCTTTGGTGGCAAAGTACACATCAAGGGGGAACTAGATGATGATCGTGAGATTGACTTGTTTTTGGGGGGGAAGGACTCCATCTTTATAAATATACTTCGGGGAGAAACCATTTGCAGAATGGGGTCATGTTTGTTTGGACTGCTTGCTTATCTTCACCACCTGCATAAGTGTCTGATGGATGTATTTTTCCACCCCCCCCCCACCCCCAATGTCGAGAGCTCAAGATGTGATGAGGTGGTAGATGATGTAAGCATTACTGCAGATTGGTCAGCAGCAAACTGGACTGCATGATTGTGGCTATACAATGATTGTGGCCAATGTATGCAGTGATTTGTCGTTAGTTTATGATTTACATCGTAGAGGGAGGGAGGTTCCCAAATGTGTTCCATGGGGCCTACTTTCATAGAGTTGCTTTAAGCAGAACATATTGCTTAAACATTTTCTGCTAAGCTGTCTTTGGGATGATTTGTCATTAGTTTATGATTGACATAGAGTGAGGTTCCCAAAGATGTCAGCGGGGGCCCAATTACATAAAGTTGCTTGAAAGCAGTCTAGTTGGGGTGGGGGGGGGGGAGAGGTTGACCTTTTGCTCATTACAAAAACCAATACAACAGTGTTTAATGTAGTGTAGTTCTTTAGCTGGTATTATTTGATTAGATGAAGGTTAATCCCATGACATCCATTTTTCTGAATTACAATGAAGCCGAATTTCCCGAAGTCCGCATCATCTGTCGCTGTCTACCTCCCAGACAGACAGACAGACAAACAAACACCTCAATAGACGTTGTTTACCAGTCACGGACTAATGATCCCTTGGACTTCACCTGTTCAACAATCGTTGAAACAGCAAACAATGACAAATGCCTGGCGATATCTGTTGGACTATGCCCTGTATTGTCCTTACTTCATCGCGCAGTGTAGATAGATGGCAAAGTGTCCTGTAAAATACCGACTCTTCAGGTGTTCGATGTTGACTTGATAAAAATGTTAGGAGGTCCTTTGATGCATTACTCAGAGGTTGCCACGGGCTACAAAGTGAAGTTATGTATTATTATCAACAAGGAAAACAGACTGTAAAAATAAAACCACACAAACTTTTAGTACATCTGACAGGGCCTTTTCAATTGAGTTTGTTGGGAACTTCTACAAAGGTCTGAATTTAATCTTGAATGCAAAAGTGTTTTCTGTCACATTGACATGGATCATTGTAAGGGGAGAATGACAGTGTTATTGTATTATGAGGTAATATACAGTGGCAGGGAAAACTTAGACTGGCCGGAGGGTCGGCGATGATGACACACTTATATCTGACCTCCACTCAAATATGATAGCAATAATATTGAGCAATGCTCTGTAATCCTGTCTTAGATTAACGATGACTCTTTACATTATGGAAAAACTCCCATCAGATGATTTAGTGAATTGAAATCATAAATTTTTAAGCAAGAATGATGAAACTGAAATCATCAAACTCCAATCAAGGGATTTAAAAAACTGAAATCATGGAACTCAATCAAATGATTTGTCAATTGGAAATCATTAAACCCAACTCATACCACTTACTAAAACTCAATCACCTTAAAACTAAAATCAAACCACTCCTGAAACTCAATCATTCAACTCAATCAAATCACTCATGAAACTCAATCATTCAACTCAATCAAATCACTCATGAAACTCAATCATTCAACTCAATCAAAGCACTCCTGAAACTCAATCATTCAACTCAATCAAAGCACTCATGAAACTCAATCATTCAACTCAATCAAATCACTCATGAAACTCAATCATTCAACTCAATCAAATCACTCATGAAACTCAATCATTCAACTCAATCAAAGCACTCCTGAAACTCAATCATTCAACTCAATCAAAGCACTCATGAAACTCAATCATTCAACTCAATCAAAGCACTCATGAAACTCAATCATTCAACTCAATCAAATCACTCATGAAACTCAATCAAACCACTCATGAAACTCAATCATTCAACTCAATCAAAGCACTCATGAAACTCAATCATTCAACTCAATCAAAGCACTCATGAAACTCAATCATTCAACTCAATCAAACCACTCCTGAAACTCAATCATTCAACTCAATCAAATCACTCCTGAAACTCAATCATTCAACTCAATCAAATCACTCCTGAAACTCAATCATTCAACTCAATCAAAGCACTCATGAAACTCAATCATTCAACTCAATCAAACCACTCCTGAAACTCAATCATTCAACTCAATCAAACCACTCCTGAAACTCAATCATTCAACTCAATCAAACCACTCCTGAAACTCAATCATTCAACTCAATCAAACCACTCCTGAAACTCAATCATTCAACTCAATCAAACCACTCCTGAAACTCAATCATTCAACTCAATCAAACCACTCCTGAAACTCAATCATTCAACTCAATCAAACCACTCATGAAACTCATTTACTCCATTGCCCCTGGTCTTGGCCTTGGTGCCCCTTCAAAAGTTTCCCATTGACTTTAAGATTTTCCAATGGAAGTTCCCTTTGCAAAGATTAATTAATGGCCTTGTCTTTTCAAAGATGAAATTACAGGCGTGTTGGTTGTGTTTTGTGAATAGCCTTTGGTAAAAGAGTCCATCATTGTAATCCATGACTTCTTCTAACCCTCCAGAGTCACATCGCAGGTTTTGCTGGATTTATAGTGTAAGTCGTCATGAAGACTCAATGCAAACAGCTTCATGTCATACAAAGTATATCCTGTCAAATTTTTATTTGGGTAAACTGTTATTCCTCGTAGCTGAGTCACACATGGCTATTTTTAAGAAAAGACAAGTTTTTACGAGGTTCGGCAGTTGCTGTTATCTTTAACAGCAAGTTGTTCTCCAGGAACCATAAACTCTGAACTTGATGGTTGCCTTGGTTGAGTCTAAAGGGGGGGGGGTCTAAATCCTATATATAGATGCTGAAAGCATAAACAGTATAATGTAGACCATAAATATTATGGGTGCAAACTTTAAGGTCTTTTGGTTTCGTTGAATTTACAAACCCTCCTCTCTGCTATTGTGTAGGGACTTCACAAGCAATACAATGATGGGTATTGTACTGTGGTCATTATATGGCAGTGCTAGGCTATGTCTTTTTTGGTCAATTACATGGATAATTTATAGGACTGTAGAATGTGTGTCTGTAAATGCCACAGATTTAGATGCTTCATGTGTTACATGCAATGTAATTTCCTTTTGCAAGACCTTTTACTTTTAAGTTTATTATCCCTCAATAAAATGTTTAAAGGCACTGGACACTAGCAGTAATTACTCAAAAAAGTTATTAGCATAAAAAGCTGTTGATAGTATAAAACATTCTGAGAAACGGCTCCCTCTGAATATCTAGTTTTTTGAGAGGTAAGAGGTAATTTCTCACTCAAATATTTGAATCCGATGAAAGACTTCCGGCCTGAAGCCTTTCTCAGGCATCTGAAAGCACACAAATTTGTGCAACATGGGTGTTTTTTCTTTCATTACTCTCTTGCAACTTGGACGACCAATTGAGTCAAAATTTTCACAGATTTGTTATTTTATACGTGTGTTGGGATAATACTGGTCTTTGACAATACCAAAGGTGTCCAATGCCTTAAGTAACCTGGTGTGATGGATACAGCTATAAACCATCAAGACTTTCAGATCATACAGTGACGCATGTGAACATACAATTTTATCTTCTAATATCATGACTCGATGTAGAATTAAAGGCACTGGACACGTTTGGTAATTAATCAAAAATATTTTTAGCATAAAAACTGACTTGGTTACGAGTAATGGAGAGCCGTTGATAGTGAGAAGTGAGATAGTGAGAACTGCAGTTTTCGAGAAAGAAGTAATTTTCCATGAATTTGATTTCAAGACCTCAGATTTTGACTTTGAGGTCTCAAAATCAAGCATCTGAAAGCACACCACTTCATATGACAAGGGTGTTTTTTCTTTCTTTATTATCTCACAACTTCGACGACCAATTGAGCTCAAATTTTCACAGGTTTGTTATTTTATGCATATGTTGAGATACACCTAGTGAGAAGACTGGTCTTTGACAATTACCGTGTCCAGTGTCTTTAAAAAAAATCAATGTTATTTTTATCCAAATCCCATGGACCTATTTCAGGTCATCACAGAAATCCCTAGGACTCTACTCTAAACCATTAGCCAGCTCTCCATATTGTTGATATTAAGTGTTTACATAAATATTTAGAGAAGCCTAGGCAGCCAGTGGTGCATGTAATGACTGGCTTGTTAAGGTCACCGTGGTCAGCTTGGTATGTGACCTAAGGGCATAAGGGGGCAGTCGGGGTCATCTAAGGACAAGCTTGAACATGTAAGGTATTAGATCATTGTTTATAATACTTGCCTTGCAAGAGAAGAGGTTGTGTGAAGGACTAGACTAGGGGTTTTGAAAGCCAAGGTCTGTAGGTTAATGGTCAGGAGCTGTAGAAAATCCCTGACCCAGTGACCTAATTGGGGGTGGGGGGTGTGCGAAAATGTGAGGTTGTACTCTATATTGATGGCAGCTCCATGAAAACTTGTTTGATTTTTTATAATTCTCATGCATTCAAGATACAAATAAGGACTTCTCCTAGGCCCTGGACAGTGGACACGTTTGGTAATTGTCAAAGACCAGTCTTCTCACTTGGAAATCCTAACATAATACAAATTAAATAACAAACCAGAATAATGGAAGAAAAACACCCTTGTCGCACAAGTTGTGTGCTTTCAGATGCTTGATTTCGAGACCTCAGCTGAGGTCTTGAAATCAATCAAATATTTGAGTGAGAAATTACTTCTTTCTCAAATACGACGTTACTTCAGAGGGAGCCGCTTCTCCTAATGTTTTATTTTATCACCAGTTCTCCATTGCTCTTATACCAAGTAAGTTTTTATGTTAACAATTATTTTGAGTAATTACCAATAGTGTCCAGTGCTCTTAAAGGACTCCTTTAAGTTTTTGGAGGTTTCATTGTGTGGTTTTGTTGTGTGTTTTTTAAAAGGGGCTCATGGAAATCCTGTTTATGCTTATATTTGTTTTAAATGTACATGTCGGTATGTTTATTTACTTCTTTTTAGGAGGATTTTTAATATTTTTAGTATGGAATTTTCTTCAGATAGTGCACTAAGTGTACTATTTTCAGGATAGTTTTTAATGAGCTTTTTAAAGCCATTTGACCCTTTCGGTAAACAGTTTTGTCCAAGGCTCACACTTCGTGTATCACAACTTCTATATAAAATAACAAACCTGTGAAAATTTAGGCTCAATCGGTCATCGGAGTCGGGAGAAAATAACGGGAAAACCCACCCTTGTATCTGCACGTTTTGCCGTGTCATGACATGTGTTTAAAATAAATCCGTAATTCTCGATATCGAGAATTGATATTGTTTTACTGTTTTCTCAAAAGGTGAAGCATTTCATGGAATAATATTTCAAGAGAAATCTTTCACAACTACCTTCTGTAAACCTTGTAAGTTATTTGTAAATCTGTGAACTTTTTTTTTTTTTCTGTACCAAAAGGGTCCAATGGCTTTAATCACTTCTCTTTGACAATTTTGAACTTATATCCTTAATAGTTTGGTATTTTGTCATTCAATGAGTTAACATCAGAATATCAAGGCCCTACAAAGAAGAATTTTGTTTTGTTGAATACGCTCAAGTGTGAACAAGTTCTACGCAGTTACGGATAAATGACTCGGGTCTAGCAAAATGACAAAATGTCATAAGGGACATTGTTATGCTCCCGAATCCTTTGTGTTAATCTGAATGGTTTAATCATGCATAGTTACTCACAGTGACAGCACAAAAGTTTTTTTTTTACCAAAACAATATTTGACTTTGAACCTGGCAAGCCCTGTTTTGTTGCATTTTTTTTTCTCCCACCAAATTCAGCAGCTTCAAAACAAACTCACCCCAATAGTAATAATAAGAAAGAAGTCAGACTGTTTAGTTACATAGCAATGATCCATAACCTAGCAAATCGGCATCGAGCCAAACACTAACCAACCTGTGAAAATAAACTCAGCGCTGCATGACCCGGCACTGAGCTTTATTTTGGATGTCACCACCCTGGAACAGTATGTATTTTCATGGTGGAATTCCGAACGCATTATTCATATTTCCAGCGTAAACAAGTTGTCAGGGGTTTCTCGAACGACGGAAACATTCCACTATGAGGAAGAAAGTCGATCTTGGTATCCAACAGTGGCATTTTTTTTTTTTTTTTTTTTTTTTCTTTCTTCGTTTCGTTCTTATTCATGATGAAGATGATCAATTACTTGCGAGAATAATTTGTTGACCGTAATACTTACTTGTCAATGAGTGTTTTTAATGGTTTGAATGAAAGTATTAAACCAGTACAGGATTTGAAATTAACATTGGACCGCAGACCAATAAGGCTAGTGGTTATAGCATCGGGCCAGTAAAATAACAATACCTCAGGTGTGTTAAAGGCAGTGGACACTATTACTAAAAATAATGTTTAGCATAAAAACTTACTCGGTAACGAGTAATGGAGAGCTGTTGATATTGTGAGAAACGGCTCCCTCTGAAGTAATGTAGTTTTCGAGAAAGAAGTAATTTTTCACGAATTTGATTTCGAGACCTCAGATGTAGATTTTGAGGTCTCGAAATCAAGCATCTGAAAAGACACAACTTCGTGTGACAAGGATGGTTTTTCTTTCATTATTATCTCGCAACTTCGACATCCAATTGAGCTCAAATTTTCACAGGTTTGTTATTTTATGCATGATGTTGAGATACACCAAGTGAGAGGCCTGGCCTTTGACAATTAGTGTCCAGTGCCTTTACAACAAAAAACTATGTGACTTTTGGTCTTTCATTCTGTTGAGTAGCGAAGTAGGGCCTATATTTAATATGAACAACAAATGAGATGAATCTCCTCTTACATGTCTTATTGTATTCAAATAAAAACTAATGAATGCATGCTAAATAAATATATGCAAAAGTAATTTTATGAAATCCATGCAAAATGCACTAAAGATGTATTATTACTCTGTGACTGTGCCATGTACATGTACATTGTACACACTCAAAATTGTGTACAGTATTTTTTCTAGATTCCCAAAGTAGTACTAACTTGTTGATTTTGAAAAAAAAAAAAACTGTGGCTGTTTTTTGTCTATTCAGTTAACTTTTTTGTCATCATTTCAAACAACAATATTCCCATTAAAACTTATCGCCTTTCTAGCGGCATCTCTATTCGCACGAGAAAGGAGCTTACTTAACTGTCTGTTCCCCATAAATCACTTAAAAATCTTGCAAATGTATACTGGGATGTAAAATGTCAACTCCCAAGTATACCCAGGACCCCCCCCCCCCCACCACCCACTCAACCAACCAACCGACTCAACCAACGAGAGCTAATTTTGTTATAAATCATCTCCCCTCTTTAGTTTCCTCTGAGACCCTCCCACGACCCCCATCCACAAGTTCATCTTACCCAGGCTGCCGTTCCCAGCGAATGATATATCGCCCCCCCTGGTCGTTAGTCAACCCTCTTTGTGTGTTTTTTCCCGGGCATTTTCTAAATCTGTTGCCGTGGACACAATAGCTAGGAGGATCCGGGGTCCAGTGCTAAAACAACATTGGTTGCCCCCAGTGACCGAAGCGTCTACTTTACCCCTACTCAAGGGAGCCCAACGATCACAGGAAATCTAACAAGCCAGGAGTGATAGTTTTTTCTCTCAGCAGATTTTTTACCACCTCGGGTTTAAAATGCAATTTGGTTTTTCCTCCACTTCCGTTTCTTATATCAAGTCCCTCTGTATTTTACTGTCACACACTTTAGCAGCTGTAACCCTAGCCTTCACGCGCGCTCTTCTTCTATTGTTATCTGCCCTCAAGTTATATACATTGCCGGTGAAAAACTCCTCTATTGTTGTTTAGTCTGACGCTTTCACCTGTCAAAATATGTTTTTCTTGGGCAACCTGAAATGCCATGATCTCATTTTCCCAGTCTATTTCTCATTTTCATTTCTAGTTTTAACAGGTTCTTCTCTGCTCAATTTATAGCATCCGTAGGCTGTGCTGGGGCAGAAGCGACAGTTAAAAAAGAAAAAAAAAAGTTTGGCCATGGATTTTTTGTCTGTATGGTTTGGAGATATTTTTGTGTTGTGGGATGGAATGGAGAGGCAAGATTGAAATCTAATTGTTGAGAGACCTGTGAACTTGTACTGTATATATCAGCAACTGAAAAAAAAAAGTACATGTATGTCCCCAGCCCCTACTCTCTGGGCCTGACCAATTTTTGAAATTACATTAACAAATTTGTAAGGTCTCTTACCAAATTTGGTAGGAAAGGTTGAACCATGTTTGCCACGGGGAACAAATTGCAAAGAACTAACTTCCCTCGTGGGCTCTGAAAGATTCCCTTCAATATTCGACGTATTGTTTTAAACATAAACACAGAATATTTTTTAATGCAATTGTGTGTAATTTTATTTGAGCGCTAACTGTTGAAATATTGATGGTTTTGACATTTCAGTACATGGATGTTTTCCCAGTTGCTACCATCTTTGTTTTTAGGGTCTAAGAGACTCGGATACAGTGAAATAACAAATCTTGAAGAACAGACCCAGGATGGTATTTTTAAGGTGATCTAATTGATTAAAAAAAAGGGGACCAAATGAATTATCAGAATATAACGAACATCTGCCCTTCCCAATTTTGTTCAAGTACTACTAATAATAATAATGACAATTTAAGAATAGGTAACTAGGACAGTCCATCACAGCACGGAATAAAATAAAAAAAAGTAAAAAAAAAAAAAGAGGTCGTACATAAAAAAAATTCTGATTTTGTGCTTTCATCAGAATTGAGACATGTAGGTAAAGTCTAGTTTCAACAATCTCTGTTTTTAAACATCGCTGAGCAGCAACAAAATGCGCTTAGCACTAAGGTTATTTTCTGACGTAGAAACTGGTTTGAAAGTAATTTAAATTCAAAACGATATCAGACAAGAGTTGAAAGATGCTTCAGTATAATTTGGTACAAGCACCAATCAGAAAATCAGTCATTGTGGTCATGGGAAAAACATTTTGAATCTGACAAGCGTTACTGTCCGATTTGTTTCTTAGATTGTATATTTTGCTCTGGATTTTTGGCAATATCTCAAAAAAGCTGCCACCTTTTTTCAAATGAATTTTTTTTTAGTTTTTTTTTTGTACATTTATGTAGTATTAAAACAATTAAACATTCCAAAGACCAAAGGTATACTTTGCCTTTTAAACAAATAAATTCTAAACTTGGAGGATACAAATAAATTCCTCTAATCTTCAATACATCTCATAATGAAGTGAATGAATTATGCATTCACTTACGGAGACCATTATGCTCAGTTGTTTTGTAGCTCAATTTCAGCGTGTTTGGTTTTAGCAGATGGTGTTTGTTTTTCTCCACTATTTATTCTTAATCTGCTCTAATTTTGCAAGGTTCATGCACTTTATAATGTTTACGATTTTATTGATTTTAAAAGGCCAGGAGGTCATCTTGCTGTACTTTTTCTTAGAGAATTGATGTTTTATTATAAAACAATGGTAGAATGATTACGGGAAAAGGTTGTTAATTTGTATAGTAATTAGTCAATAGGTTAGGGGGTCAAACAAAGCCGTATATTTTGATGTTAACCTACATTCAAGTTGAAACTCTGCCACTTCAGCATTGCTTACTGACTATGCACTGTATTACAGCTTCTATCTACGCCTACACAAATACCGTAAACCTGTTGTTGTGGGATTGGCTTGTGTAATGTAGTACACTCGTTACAGTTCTTGTTTTTTATGAATTTACAACAATTAGTTGTTTTTAGATGAATATGAATGTGATAATAATTTTGTCATAAAATAGTTAACGGCCTGATGTTTCAACCCGAGCAGAGTCTTTCTCAAAGGCTCAAATCATTTGTTGTTACATACAGGATCACAATGCGTTTTTTCATAATGGGAATCTATGAATGAAGCTGCCTAATAAGTAGGCCTTACATGTAAACCAAAGTTCATAAAGAACTTTGCTGCACTCTCGTTTTGTCAAGGTTGAAAACCAGTCCCGTTTTGACCCCTTTTCCTAAAACTTGCTGCAACACATACCCATACTAATCCATTTTCTTCTGTTGCGTTACAATATTATTGTTATTGCTATAAATGTATTTGCGATTGTATAAATACATTTATATGAGGAGAGACCCCCACCACCATCATGTCTAGATAAATGTCAAGTCCAACCAATCAATCTGCCATGCCATCAGCTGAACTTCCTCCCCCATGCTATACATCTAAGGGGTGTGGTGATTAGGCCACTTCAACCAGAACCAGGCTGTGCCAATAACCGGGGTTCCTCCCATGTGTATTGTGGGCGGTACTAATAGGCATCTAACTTTGTATATGGATTGTACAGTTCCCCCGGAACTACTTTTTATTTATGACATTGCTTTTTGGGGGTGATAAATTTGGAAACTTTGTGTGGTTGAGCTGTTATAGGGTATAGTGCACATGTATAGTTGTGCATAGCTTCCTGAGACATGTTGTCCTCATAGTGAACGGCTTTTCAATATGAATGTTTGGTTAAGGTGTTATTATTCAGTTCAAGAATGTTCGACTCTATGGTTGTGTGGAACAGCAAAACACATTTTACAAGCCCTGTTTACAGTTTTCAATGGCCATTAGATTGCATCTGGGTGACTACTTTTACTGATTATTACAGCAGTTTGTCATTTTATGCTGACTTCACAAAAACAGTGAACTCACTCACATGTCAAGTTCAAAGGCATTTTAAAATATAGGGTTTTCTTTTTGAAATGAGAAAATAGAATTAGCCGTTGCAAACTGCTTACAAATCTAAAAGAGCTTTGGATTAAAGGAACACGTTGCCTTGGATCGGTCGAGTTGGTCTATAAAAAGCGTTTGTAACTGTTTTTTATAAAATGCATATGGGTAGAAAGATGTTGTAAAAGTAGAATACAATGATCCACATAAACATGCCTCGAAATTGCATGGTTTTCCTTTTACCTCGTCGACTAACACGGTCGGCCATTTATGGGAGTCAAATTTTTGACTCCCATAAATGGCCGACGTGTTAGTTCACGCAGTAAAAGGAAAACCACGCAATTTCGAGGCAAACTTGTGTGGATCATTGTATTCTACTTTTAAAACATCTTTCCAACCATATGCATTTTATGAAAAACAGTTACAAACGCTCAGTTATAGACCAACTCGTCCGATCCAGGGCAATGTGTTCCTTTAAATGCAAACAATTATGGCATGGCGTTTGGGCACTAGCAGAATCTTTCTCGAAAGGCTAGCAAGACTTTCTTGTTTAGCTAAGATACTCTGTACACTTGTAAACACCCACTTCTATCTCCCTCTTGTTGGCTCAAATGTTGCGGAGAACTTGTGCAAGAGCCTTATTTGGGATCTCAGGCCTTGACCTTCACTCTTAAAGGGCCTCGCAGCAATAAGGGGAACGTCTATGAGGAAAGTGTAAATTTGTATTGGAAATTTGCAAAGGTCAATCAATCAATCAATCAATCAATCAATCAATCAATCAATCAATCAATCAATCAATCAATCAATCAGAGGGAATTTATATAGCGCCAAAATCAACCAAAGTTGTTCAAAGGAGCTCAAGACAGTTGGATGAAGTTAATGTTGATACACTTGTTGGAATAAAAAAACATTTGAGGAGTTTCTTGAAAATGTGAATAGTGTTAGCATCCTTGATGTGGTTTAGGGAGAGTGTTCCATTCCTTTGGTCCAAAACAGGAGAGTGAGCGATCTGCAAAAGCACAAGGCACCATGGCAATGCTGTTGGTGCTGTCTAGGCCTGGGAGGGGGGGGGGTGTCTAGATAGACCTTTTTCCAATGTCTCTCTGACATAGAGTTGAAGGCCGTGAGCATCATACATGACAGATGAGTGTAAAAATCTGAGAATATGATCATTATTGTTAGAGTACCACATGCAAGGCAACTCCAACCACTGTTAATGCCCCAGTTTATTTCTAGCTTTACCCCATTAATAGTTTCTTTCTACAGGTGTGATCATGTGAGAAATGTCAAAGGTCGACATATATACAGAATTTCTGAACCAAAACCATCTATTGAATGTTTGTTATTCAAGTCAAGTCTTCCGTTAAGTGTAGATAGACCGCGACCACATTAGAAAGCATTCATTCCGTTTTGTGTGGGGAAATGTATGGAAGCCACATAGAATTAAGACGGTTTATAGTTTATGAACTACGGGTTAGTTGAAAAACATTCAAATATTTGCGGTCGTCCATTGACCGAATTGCATTTTGAATTTACACTTTTGAACAATCATTTTAGGATTGAAACGAAGAGTGAACCAGTAGCATTTTATTCTTGAAAAAATGTTGTTGTTCAGGTAAAATCCTTGATAGATAGATAGAGCTTTGTGTGTTCATGTTTAGACAAACTAATGCCAATGTATTTTTTAGAGCCACTTTCGGCCCTTCCCTGGCAAAACAGCTTAACTAAAAATAAAAAACACACTGAGTAAAGTTAGTTCAGAGATAAGCTGTTTTGTCAACGAAAAAACCATGATCCCATCCATACATAGTATGCCATTGAAACTTTGCATGTCAAAAAGAAAATGCTCTCAGTTTACCCAGAAATGATCTTGTAATAAACAACACAAATTTTTGGGCTGTTTTATTACATTTATAGACATGATCATAGACTGTTAGCTTTTTTTTCTTTCCTATCAGTCACATATCACTTGCGTTGCATTTGTTGAAAATTTAACAACCAACACGTTTCTTGCAAACCTAAAGAACATGAATAAGTATGTAGCTTCAAGAACCAATGTTGTGTCTTTCCTTAACAAACAAAGTCCAGAAACCAGGTTTGTTTGCAACTAGACACCCACCTGACATGAATTTAAAATGTCTTAAAAGGTTTGGGTACTTTTTGTATGAGACAAAGCACAATATCCGCAGGCTTACATTCAACTTACACAGTTTGAGGATAGTGATGGTAGAAAGTTTCTTATAAAAATAATACTTGCTGAGGTGCTGTAGTTTTTGAGAAATGAGTGAAACAATGTCATGAAAATAATGTCTCAGGAGACGAACATTAGTTTAACATTTACAACGTATTTACCAGTACTGGTATAACACCAGTACCAGTATTGAACATTGAAAATACCATACATGTTAAATACTAAATTAATACCATATTTATCCGACTCTCCTGAACTCATTGCTCTGTGATTTCCGCTTTTTTTTCTCTCAAAAACTTGACAACTAATGAAGCTGAAACTTCTACAGGTTAACCATATTACATACATCTTCATTAACAATGAGCATGGATTCATGTCATGGCCAGAAACAAAAGGTATAAAGGTTATAAAAACCCTTTAAGCACTATTTGATATCCCAGATAGTACAGACCAGCCAGCATCAAGAGCAAAAAGAACACCCACGTAAAAAAAAAAAAAAAAAAAAAGAGAAACATTTTTGTCCATGGCAGAAGAAGAGGCAGTGACCCAAACTGAAATCTAATCCAGTAGCTAAGGGCGTGGCTTAAAATCCCTGTTTAGTCTGCAAAACCCAGTAACAAAAGGTATGTGTTCCAATTAAGGTTGACCTATTTTTTTTTCCCCGAGTCCACTGGAAAGGAAGAAGAGAAGAGCAAGATCCAGTCGCACCCTATACCCTCTCTCTGATCGAGGGCATCTGGTTTCTTTGATGACGGACTCCAGCAACTAGATTCTTATTTCAATGTCTGCCCTAGTAATGCTGGCGGGGTTATAGAGGCTTGTTGCTCTGGCGGGGACCGGGCCAGGGCCCCAGCTGAACTTTGTCAAATTTCAAATTTAAGATTGTGATTAGGTTAGACTGGATACTTATATCCCCCCCCCCCCCTCTCTCCATCTCTCAAGAAAGAGTGAGACTGTGTTTAACTGGTGTGCAGTGTTCATGAGAAAATTTCACCTTCACTTTTACTAAAATCTGAACAAATGCTTAATATAAAAATAATGTAGTTCAATTTGTTGAGAGTGTGGACATTTTTTAAGGTTTTATTTTTCTACTATTACCAACTTTAACACAATTTTGTTTTCTTTTTCTTTTTTTCGTTTGACTTGATTCTCTTAAATAGATTGACTTGATTCCCTTACTATTTGGTAAAGGTTATATTTCTCAACATGTAACCTTAACTCACATGAGTGATTTACAAGGATCCTTTAATCGCTCTAACAAAATCCAACATTATATTGTAACGCAACTTCTTAGCCCACCTTCTTTGGTTATTGTAGGGCTCTCTTTTCAAATCACTCTTAATGATTATCGTAGACATCTATGGTATAATACCGATATGTAAAAGACAACCGTAACAGCCCTAACTAAGGTAGGCCTAGGCCAGCAATACATTTAACTGTTAGACGCAGATTATAATCCTGCACCCAAACAAAACAGTTTACAGGTGCAGTCTTCATAACAGAATCAAACAAAACATGCCTTTGATTTTAGTTAGGTCAATAAAGACATTTTGGAAGAGTTGGGATGGTTTCTTAAGATGATAATGAAAGAGAGATAAATATCAACTGTCCAGTTTTCTTCATTCTGTCTACAAAGTTTGTTTGGGTTGGGTTTTTGTTTGTTCAAGCTTAACCCCACTTGACCAATTTTGTTCAAGGGCAACAAAATCTCCTTCTTAAAAAAAAATGATCTGTTATCCCGACCAACTTCACCAGCCCACTTTGCTCTGTATAGCCTGGATTCTGATTAGAAATACAGACAGTTGAGAGTGAATGATCACAATATACCAAGTGTTCTCGGGTCACAGTAAATTCCTTGTTCCTTTAGTTACCTAGACTGGTATACAGTAAAGGCTCATTATATGCAGAATAATTGTATAGGGAATTTGACCCTTCTTCCTGACAAACAAGTTCATTGTACTCGAAAGCAATTGTCGTAATACAACTTGGGAGGAAATATAGATAATAATGTGATTGTTCAACTGTTTCACCAGATGAGAAATTAAGTTGTTGGTCTGAAATTAGAGTCGGGGAGAAATGCACACAATTGAATTTAGAATAGGGAGAAATTAATATCAATTAAGAACTCCATTTGATGACTGGGGAAGATTGTTGACAAACATTTGACCAGACCCCATTTTTTTTTTTTTTTTTTTTTTTTTATACATACAAAATACTAAAGGAAGCTATTGGTTTTGGGGTGTCTGAGTATTTATTTTTGGATTCTTGTGTCAGCCCTCTTTTGATGTATTGGTTTTCAAGGACTACAGCTCTCTTGCAAATTTTTTTTTGCCCAAGAAATGGTATTACTTAATTGTCATCATGGTGTTCACTCTTTTAAACCCTCACTTCTTATTGTGTAAGAAATGTGCCTCTGAAGTTCTGGAGTCTGAATTTTCAAAGTTTAACAAAAACATGTGTGATTTTAACAAGAGTCTGTTTACCACTAAGAACAGATGAAAGATAAAATATGTAAAAACTGTACACTGCCATCTTTTATATACACCTGGGCCAAATTTCATATAAGCACTAAAAACAATATTCTGCTAAGCAAAATAAAAGCAAAAAAAACAAGCAGGATACCAGCCACCTACTAGTGACATGATATTTTAGCTGGTTACCTTATTCTGGCAAGCAAAATTATTTTGAGCCTAGCTAGTTTTTGTTCTTAATCAACTCTATGAAATTTCGCCCTGGTATACACTTTGTGGCTTCCAACCTTTTTAATTCCTTTGCTAGGATTTCTGTAACCTCATGATACAACCAGTCTTAAAAGGTCTATGTACTTTTTGTAGGACAAGAAACACAATGTCTACAGATTTACATTAAACTTACACAGTTTGAAGATAATGATAGTAGAAAGCTTCCATGAAAATATCACTTGCTGAGATGCTGTAGTTTTTGGAGAAATTAGTAAAACAATGTCATGAAAATAATTTTCGTCTCAGTGATCATGAGACGAAAATCATTGTAGCTTGTAAAAAACGTATTTTCATGACATTGTTTTACTCATTTCTCAAAAACTACAGCACCTCAGCAACTAATATTTTAAGGTACGATTTCTACTATCACTATCCTAAAACGGTGTAAGTTTAATGTAAATCTGTGGTTTTGTGTTACAAAAGGTACCCAAATCCTTTAACCAAACCCTCACTGACCATCAAGTTTGTTTTAAATTTCTTTTTAATTTTGTCCAGACATTCTTTTCACAGCTGATTTGTGTCAAGCCTGCCAGCGCTACCCTACCCGCAACTTGTTTCTCAGATTCCAAACAAAGCAAAATCTTTAAACATGGCATCCGATTTCACAAAATAAAGTGAAACTCAAGTGTGACCTCAAATTACAACACAAACAACAATTTGCAGAGAATTAAGGCTCTGAAATGAAAACTGTCTCATGGAAAAACACACTGTGAGTCCAGCTGAATAAGTGATCTTTAAAGAATACATGCTAAATTAAACAAAAAAGTTATCTCCATCCTGCACTGTAAAAAGGACCTAGAATCTCAGTTCTGTGAAATTTATTTTGTGTTTATTTATTTATTTATTGTTATTTTTTTTTGGGGGGGGGGGTAGGGGGTCAAGAATTTTGTAAAACAGCTGTTTTAGATGTGTTTTGCTTTTACAAATGTTTTTGTTCTTTTGGTTTTTTTTGCAAATATTTTTTTTAACAGATGTTTTAGGTGTCTTGCCTTTTTACAAGTTGTTTTTTATACCAAGATTTGTATAATAAACACAGCTGTTTTAGGTATGTCTTGTTTTACAAATGGTTCTTGATGCCAAGAAAATTAGTTTGGATATAAACTTTACTTGTACTCAAAGTCACAAGAAACTTTATTTCTAAGTTGTTGCAACTAGTTTGAATAACTTCTACTTGTACGAGTATTACAACCAATGTGTTCTCTGTTAAGTTACTCAAAAGTCCCAAGACAAATAGTTTGCTGGGATTTAGTAATTAGTTTGAGTACTTTAACTTGTTTGTTCCAGTTTTACACACAATGTGCTCTCTGCAAAGTCACCATAATAAGTGTTAACAATTTCTAGTCATTTATTGAAAGGTACAATTCCCTAAATTGTATTTATTCAATCCAGCACCCTCCCTCCTACCCATCAAGGTTAGCCGCAAATTACCCCTGAATGTGGCCTCTGACCCGGACTTACACAACCTACAAGTACCCTCTGACCACAGTGGGTAGGCCTACACACTGGGCATATATCTCCCACCATTAACAAGCTTCTTTTTTTTTGCATGCTACTGTGGTTGCCAAGGTCTTGACCTTTGTGATTTCAAGGTCAAAGGTCAAACAATTAGAGGTGTTGAGGGAGGACTTTGTAAACTGGGCCACGGTCTTGGTGGGATCTTGGATCATGGCTGGAAATCGGAACTAACACTGTGTGAATTTTTTCCTTTCGGTCTTTCATCATAGCGGATTTGATTGTTTGCTTTCGGAGCAAAATGGCAGTGTCTGAAACAGAGTTTTTATTTTTTATTTGTTTGATTGAGGAGAGATTTGTTAAACAATTTTTCAAGTTTAAGATGTTAAATTTGCATCGGGATAAAGAGTCTTACTTTTGGTTCCAACCTTAATTGTTTAC
The DNA here is from genome assembly GCF_032118995.1 of Asterias amurensis. NCBI lineage: Eukaryota > Metazoa > Echinodermata > Asteroidea > Forcipulatida > Asteriidae > Asterias > Asterias amurensis. The sequence goes on from NC_092656.1 coordinate 7,123,305, forward strand.
CGATGTGTGTTAGCACTGGGTAGCTCAGTACTTTCCTGAGTTCTGTGAATTTTGTTATCAAGTTGTTATGCATGTACATGTAACAGTAATTTGTCAACAGCAAGTTGAAATACAGATGTGCTATTACTTATTCACCTTTTAAATGATTTGATCATTTTGCAATTTCAAGCAATTGAGAAAAGCCTAATTTTGCTTCAGACAGTTAGGAAAATTGCACCTCTTTGAAATTAGAATTTTACCTGAATATATAAATATTCTGCAGGAAAATCCTTTTGTTTTAGTCTTAAAGATCATGTTATTGATAGCCCAAACGTGCCTTCTAGAGAACTTGTTGTGATAATTTTAATGTAAATTATGGGGAGGGGGGGGGGTGATTAAAAGAAAAAATTAAATTTTGGTGGCAACGGAAATTTGTATTAGCCAGACAAGGACAAACAAGCAATTTGTGTGTGTGACCTTATCAAAGTTCTTATCTGTTGGTACCCAGAAAAATGTCCCCAAACATCAAACCAAAGCCTGTGTAGACAATGTGAAGGAGAGGATAAACAAGTCTGACTTTCACTTTCTATAGATTGTTGACCTTGGGAGCTGTATGGGTTTTCCCAAGAATCTGAACTTCCGCATAAAGATGTTTTTTCTTTCGCATCGGGGATAATGAATGTAATTTGTTTTAACCCTTACACTGTTGTGTATAAAGCACTGAATACTCAGTAATTTCTAGAGTTCTGTGGAAACATTTGTACCACTGGCAAATGATTTGGGTGGGATTCAAACCCACAACCTTTGCATTGGTAGAGCAGATGTCTTACCACTAGACCACCGAGCTAGCTCAGTGGCTAAAAGAAGTTCCAATCCTATGTTTACTATTATTTTTGTTTTTTACACTTACACCATGTGTGTATATAAGCACTGTATACTCAGTATACTCAGTATTTTCCCGAGTCCTGTGAAGAAAAAACATCACAGGCATATTACTCTGGTGGGATTCGAACCCATGACCCTTGCAATTTTAGAACAGTGTCTTTTCATCTACATGTATTAGCTATACCAAAACCTATATGTTAGGAGTGGGTACCACAACTGCCTATATTTTAATAATAGTAATATTAACAATAAAACATAATAAAGTGCCCAATAGCAGGGGAAAAAAAGAAAATTCATACATGTAATCAAGCTAGTAATTTAATTTTCTGATATCTTTAGAAACGGAGTAGATAAGACATTTATTTTATTTTTCTCCCAGACTCTGAAAAAAACCTTAATTGCCAGCTGTAAAACACAACTAGGCTAAAAAGAACAGCTCCCGTTACCTGAATAATGAAGAAGCTACCTATATTAATATCATGGAACACTCTACCTATAAACCGTGATATAAACCTCACGGTTTGTATTAAAAAAAAAAAAAATCCATTCTGCTAAAGAAATTGCACTGAAATATGTTTGCCATCTGGAATTTTTTTTTCTGGGGCAGAGGGAAAACAAGACTGCGATAGCAGCGCTTTTATTGAGGGTTTGTGAGTATTGGAGTATTGGAGCGCTCGGCGGCTGGCTTTACCATGGGTAACTCCCACAGCACTTGACCCCATGACCAACATCTGTAGAGTGGGGAAAGAATGCAATTATAAGGTTACCCTTGTAGACTTTACTTTAGATCATCTGTACCCACTGCTGGTTATGTACAGTTTGATTCCATCAATCTGAACATTAAAGCTTAGTCACAGGCCTGTATGTTTCGTTTTTTTAAAGGGGCAAGGGCATCAAGGCATTTCCTCCTTGGTAAAGGGCACCCTATAGGAGGAAATTGTAAATTCTTACTGGAGCATTTCAAGGGCACCAAGGCAATGACCAGATGGCACGGAGGCAATGGCCTTCATTGCCTACGTGAAGTATCAGGCCTGGGGTGGATTTCACAAAGAGTTAGGACTAGTCTTATCTCGAGTTAGGACCAGTTACTCGTTCTAACTTAGGACCATCCATGCAATTTGTATATCTCCTCCTAACTCTTTGTTGAATCGACCCCTGTAATCTTTCAGATATTAGAAGTAGTTACCTGGACATAGATGTTGTCTTGTGGGATTTGGGTCAGTGGCATAGATCATTATAAACCGAACGCTACTCTTGCAAAATTTATTCAACACGGTTTTCTTTTTCTTCTCATTTCATGCCTCAAAATCAAAGTTTATTCACAACAAAATTGACAGTTATTATGTTGACGCTTCAAGGCATCTTAAGATAATAATTGGGTCAAATAAACCAAGTGGTTACCTCACTGCAGCTTTTTATTTTATTGGTCCTGAGTGATTTTTAATTCCTCTCATTTCTTGCTGGAAACTTCACAATCAAAGATTAGCCAAACAATTTTTAACAGAGTCGACAGATTTATTATGTCAATGCTTAAAGGCATCTTGTGTTAATAATTGGGTCAAATTGAAGTCAAGTGGTTACCTCACTGCAGTTTTTTTTATTTGTTGATCTTAAATGACGCATCTAAGTTATGAATGGTTATAAAATAGTAGAGATGTAGTTTCAGTCATATGTTTTGCAGTTTGATATCCTAAGGAAATAGTTCTAGTGTGCTGCTTGAAATCATCTCTTCTGTTCTTCCCAGTGAAAAAAAAAACCTGAGATGGAAAATCAATTTCGGCTGTGAATAAGTTCATTGCTTTGTGAATGAAAACAGTGGAATTAGTTTGAGTTGGTGATAAATATGTGGTGGGTTAGACTTTGTCTCAGTCACCATGGGAAAGAGTTCAAACCATAATGCCCTCATGGAGTAAAGGTGTTAGGAATTGTAAGCCGAGACGCTTCGCTTGGCTAGTAGCCGTTAAAGCCACAGAGCTCGGTCTTCATACACTTGCAGCTGGCCTTCTTATAGAGCGCTAGAGCTCTCTGCAGCTCAGGAATGCTTCTCACATCTAAGACTCAGTCATCACCATGATCCCATTCCAACCGCTGAGACAACAATGCCCCTACCAAATTGCATCACTTGAGGAATGATTGTATACACAGCGGACAGACTCTGCGATCGTTGAACTCACTGGTCTGGATATCGGGTGATGCGGCAGCGGTGGAGGCTCTTCCGTATAAGACAAATAAGAAAATGCTATTTTATGATGTGATAACCTTAACCTTTCACAGCCGTAGCGGCGGGGTGCTGGGGACTTTAAGGCTCAGTCGCTGCTAATTTCCGAAAAGCTATTCCTTACCAAGTGGGGACGGATGAATTAAGTTTATCAATTTTATCCGCATCTCTCGGTGACAGTCTATAACCGCAAGGTATATATGTGTTCCTTATGCCGAGCCATGATATCTCTCTGTGTAGGAGTAGATTTGTAATGAGTGATATGCTAACGCTATTGGATAATTTTTGAGATGATGAAATGTAATAAGTAGGAGTCAAGGATTTGATTTCACTTTTTCTTTTTTTTTAGCTCGGTTGTGTTTTTGACTTTGTGTTGTACACAAGCCGTAAACATGCTGGAGGAATTCTCAATGTGATAAATTATCTTGCTGACATGTAGAAGAAACTCTCATCCATCCTTATTTGTTTGTCAAATTTGATTTAACACGCCCATGATTTTGATAAATAACCGGCTGAGAAGAGCCACACTATGTTCATGTATGCAGTATGGCAAACACAAAAAAAAGAGCTAAGCACAACAAAAATATATTCACAAAAATAAGGTTACTACCAGCAAAAATAACACAGCACCATTTCTCACTGGTATCCTGCTGAATTTTGCACAGAATTTGTAAGAATAGTTTTCTTCTCAATCAGCCCAATGAAACAGGGCAAAGCTTAAAGCCATTATACACTTTCCGTAAACAGTATTGTCCAAGTCCCACACTTCGTGTATCACAACTTATGTGTAAAACAACAAACCTGTGAAAATTTAGGCTCAATCGGTCATCAGAGTCGGGAGAAAATAACGGGAAAACCCACTCCTGTTTCCACGCGTTTCACCGTGTCATGACATGTGTTTAAGATAAATCCGTAATTCTCACTAACAAGAATTTATATTGTTTTACTGTTCTCTCAAAAAGTAAAGCATTTCATGGACTAATATTTCAAGAGAAGTCTTTCACCATCACCTTCTGTAAACCCTGTAAATTATTTGTAAGTCTGTGATTTTTTATTTTTTTTTCTGTACCGAAAGATTCTTTTCTGTACCTGCCATTGAAAGGGTCCAATGGCTTTAAATGAAAAACGGCAACAAGTGATCTCAGCTGAAACTCATGTATTCAATCAATAAGGAAACTGAGTTCACATTAGAGTTAAACAAATTGTAAATGTCAAAAAAGAGAAAGTAATAATAATTTTGAAACACCTTCCTCCAGTGCTTTCAGAACGATTCACAAAAAACAAAAAACTTGATATCATCACTTATGTTATGTCATTTGTGGGAGCTTCGTTTGTATAGCCAAATGACTACGAGCAGTTGTCATTTTGAAGTGTAATTTTTGAAAAACCTTGAGGTAATTTCTTTTACTGATAATAAAGAAAAAGTCAGAATTGTTAAAATATAAAAATTCAATTTAAAGGTCCTAAGAGGATGCTCAAAGATGGTCAGAGAACACTGAGCAGAAACATCAAGCAGAAAAAAATGGCTCTTCTCAGAGCCACCACTACTCGTCACAAAAGAGATTTTTCTTTCACACTGTTGCACTGCAAGCCTTACTTACTTGTAGACACTATAAACAAGTGTAAGTTGCATTCCCATTAAACATTTTTCCCACTTAAGTAGCTGTGTAACATTTACTAGTTATTGTGTCTTTCCACATAAGAAATCCCACATCTTATCACAGTAGAGAAATATAACTGTGGTTTAATTTATCCCCCACCAGAGGGCGCTTGTCATATCCTCCATCAACAATTAAGATTTTACTTTAAGGTGGTTTTTCATTACCAATGTACATGTTTTGCAATTGTCAAAGACCAGTATCCTCACTTGGTGAATCACAACATATTTGCATAAAATAACAAATCTGTGAACATTTTTACTCAATTGGTCATCAAAGTTGCAAGAGAATAATTAAAGAGAAAACACCCATGTTGCACAAAATTGTGTGCTTTCAGAAGCCTGAGAAAGGCTTCAGGCCTGAAGTCTCTCTCAGTTTCAAATATTTTATTGACAAATTAACTCTTTCTCAAAAACTATGTTTCGTCAGAGGGAGTCGTTTCATACAATGTTTTATACTATCAACAGCTCTCGGTTGCTCATGACCAACTAAGTTTTGATGCTAATATAAATTGTGAGTAATTAGCAAGCGTTTCCCGTGCCTTGTTTTGCCTTGTTTTTGCTTGTACTGTTTTTTGTATCTTTGTCATTGCATTGTTTGTTTGTATGTAAACTGTAAAGCGCTCCGATCTTTGTGGGGCACTATATAAATGCCTACATTATTATTATTATTTATTATTTAACCATTAAAAAATTTGCTACACCACACAGAATTGCTCTTTTATCACAAAGTAAAAAGGTAGGTTTCGGAATCGCTTGTAATGATTTTTCTTTTCCTGTGTGATGTTTGGTATTTGTGAAATTTTGAGATTGTTCTTTCCTACTGAGAACATTTGCAATTAATTTCTGTGCATTCTCACTCATGAAGGTGAACATAAGCCATCTTAGAAATGTGTAAATTTGATCACAATTAGACACTCAAAATTTTGCGTCTGCCCCAAAAAACTTCAGATACATCTTTCACAACAAAAATCCCATTGTAAATTTGGTTTAAACTTAAATTTCATTTACATGATGAAGTTAAACGTACACATTTAAAAGAAAGATTTTAGACTGATCTATTTCTACCAATTTTTTAACGGACGTTAAACATCATTGACTTATGTTAATATAAGCTTTGTAAAGACACCATACATGTGTACCTTCATCAACACTGCATTATCTATTCATTTGTCCGCAGTCCCTGCAACTTTAACCTGTCGTTCATTCATTGAGAGCATCTTAATTATTACATTGTGATATAATAATCTATTTATAAAATTCATCAAGCTGTTAGACGGCCATCTCGTGTGACTTCCATAATTAAATATAGATACATAAGACATAATTCGGGGGGTGATATTCCCAACGTTTTCTTGACGCGCTGCTGTCATCGACGACGGACGGAGGTGTACGATCATAAAATATTTGGCTTTCTTTTTTTCTCTTCCTCCCCTCGTCAAGTGTCTCATTCTGTTATCCCAGCCTACCCATACTGTGCATCGGTGCATAAAATGCTTAGGGTGTCCTTAGCGCAATGTTTGATTAACACATACGTTGCACTCCTTAAGTAACCCCAGGGTACTCGGGCCGACCCTTCTATCCTGCGTTGACTACCCCCGGTATGATTAAACATCTTCCTCCGTCCGACCTTACACGGGGAGCTGCGACAGTGAAAAAAAAAAAGAGAAAAAAAATCCGAGGGGTGAACCACCCCTAATGACCCATCCTGTTAAATATAGGCCTTTGCGTTAGTTCGTCGACGTTGCCGGCAGAGACCGCTCGTTCAAAATTACTTGTGCTGGATTCAATGAACTCCCGAGCGTCTGCGGCCATTTCGAGGCGATTAAATTACTTGGCAATTTGCATAATCGTCTGCCACCCTTCTTAACCTGTACGTTGATAGGCTTGGCGATAATCATTAATTTATTTTATGACTGAATTATAAAAGACGTCTAGCTGTGAAGTAATGATCCTCTCATTATATGCCCCCCTTAATTAATTCAATTTCATCATACCTTTGTAGGTTTCTGAAGATTGTCCGCAAATCCCCGAGTATTGTTATCTTATTCCTTAATATTATTGATTCCTCACAAATATAAGCGGAACAAGTGCTCGGCCGGCGCAAGCAGCATTCAAAATCGTTTCAGCAGTTCATAATTTGTCAGGATCTCTTTCGGCCGGTTTGTCTAAACATAACATCCTAAACACATCTCCCCGCAGAACAAGATTATTGTCTAATTACCTGGCTTCTTGGATTACTGCCAGGACTCGTTGAAGGACCTTCGATCTGTTCTAACAACCTCAGAGAAATGTGTTATTGAACCGTTTGACTGGATATGTTCAAAGAGACCCAGACTTCAGACCAATCCATCAAATAGAGGGAATTATCGACAACAATCCGTCTTCATTTTTTTCCTTCCTCCCTTCCTACCTCTTACAGTTGGAACCTAATTCTTCCCGTACACTGGCTACGATCGACCGGCCAAACCAAAGAGCAATAACCGCAATTTATATATATATATATATATGTATATAACCCGTCGTACGAAAATAAAAGCATCCATCGGTAAGTATCCAACGTCAGCGTTGCCGTGGTGACGCGGAGAAGCTCAGGGCTTAGCGAACCAACGGCCCATGATTGGGTGGCCGGAGGGATGAGATTGTGTGATGGACGCAACTGACATAACGCAGTCGCTTCAGATGCTTATTGTGGGCAGGTTGGCGAGTCCTCTGGGGGCTTTCCCGCTCAACTAATGTTACTCCGCTGTAGAACAATTGTCACTCGGTTATATCTACGCTCTCCCGACCCCTTCTCATGTCGACTTGGGCTTTCCACTTCAACACCCAAACTTCTTGGCTCTTGTTACTTTCTCTATGTGAGTTCATGGAACAAGCTTGACTGCTGCGAACCCACATTTGACCTAAAGTATCTCAACATAATAAAGATAAAATAGTGGCAAAATTACTGTACAAACATTTACAAAATCGGTCACATAAAACAACTCTTTCAAGCAGAACTACCTGTGGATTAAAGCAATCACACAACATCGGCAAACAGTATTGTCCAAAGGCCCACACTTCGTGTACGACAACTTATATATAAAAATTACAAACCTGTGAAAATTTAGGCTCAATCGGTCATCGGAGTCAGTAGAAAATAAAGGGGAAACCCACCCTTTCCGCACGTTTCGCTGTGTCATGACATGTGTTTAAAATAAATCTGTTATTCTCGATATCGAGAATTGATAATTGTTTCAATGTTTTCTCAAAATGTAAAGCATTTCATCAAGGGAAGTCTTTCACCATTACCTTCTGTAAACCCTGTAAGTTATTTGTAAATCTGTGAACTTTTTTTTGTTTGTTCAGAAAGTGTCCATTGGCTTTAAACATGAAGTAAAGATTCAAGTGCTCCTACTAATAATCCGCAACTGTTGTACTATACTATATATAAGAACTTTGATTATATGTGAGTTAATTAAAGACACTGGACACTTTTGGTAAGAGTTGCGAGACCATAATGAAAGAAAACACACCCTTGTCACACAAAGTTGTGTGCTTTCAGATGCTTGATTTCGAGACCTCTAAATCTTATTCTGAGGTCTCAAAATCAAATTCGTGGAAAATTACTTCATTTTTGAAAAATGACGCCACTTCAGAGGGAGCTGATTCTCACAATGTTTTATACTATCAACAGCTCTCCATTACTCGATACCAAGTAAGGTTTTTTACCAATAATGATTTGGAGTAATTACCAATAGTGTCCAGTGCCTTTAAACAAGCTTGACTGCTGCTACTTAAATTTGACCTCAAGTAGCTCAACATAAGGATCAAATAATTAAAAAAACTACAATTTATATTTACAAAATTGGTAAAATAAACCAACTCTTTTAGGCATTTTGAACATTATATTCCTGTGGATTTTTAATGAAATGCTCTGAGAATTGGCAAAAGTTGACATATATATAAGACCTTTGGATTTCTCTGATTTCATAAAACAACCTTGACTGCTGCTAAAGATAAAACAAAATTACAATCAGAATGTTTATCAAAATTGGTCAAATAAACTAATTTTTTCAAGAAGTTTGAACATTATATGTCAGAACTACCTGTGGATTAAATATGAAGTTAGTGATCCAAGAATCCACAACAGTTGAATTATAATAAGACCTTTGGTTCTCTTAGCTGACACATTGCTTATAAAGGCTTGTGATTTTCTTGATACTTTTAAGGGGGATTGACATCAATCATTTTCGCTTATTCATGTTACTTGTTTTTGCAGTTAATGATGTAACACTAGCAATGCCAACTTTCAATGTTACTTCTCACATCATGTGACCTATGTATGTTTGTCAGTACATTACGTGCACTCCCTCCTCCATTGTGATGTTAAGAAAAAGAAAAAAGAAAAAAAAAAGTTGCGCATGAGAAAGCTCAAGCGAGGGAGACATGTTTGATGGACGACGTAGGGATATAATGTAACTAAGGTTTCCTGACTTCACATGGCACATGATAAATGTCCTTGGTATAGATATGACTCCAGATGAAACAGAACAGGCTGGCATGGACGACATGTCGGTATGTAAAAAGTCTATCCCACACATCACCTGGGGACCAGCTAAACCCCTTTGAAAAGTCAACCCACAAAAGGAATTATAGAAAGGAGAATATTCCATCACTGACAAAAAAAAAAACGATCCTTGACGCGGAGTATATGACCAACAAACAAATACATCCATACATAGTTTTTTTGTCATTGTGCAATAGTACAGATGTTTGGGAATTCTTCACTGGCGTCAGTGTTTTTGGCATCCATTGTGAGCTGGGTTTTTTGGTAGTCATGAGTTTTATCAATTGTCATTTTTGCTTGCAAAAAATAACAAATATCTGTTTTGGGGCAATGTGATAGTCATATAAACTATGATTTAACAACTTTCCAAGTCACATTTCTTCACTTATGTGGTTCATCCAAGCATACAACAAACAAACTCAGTCTTAAGCAAAACAAATTTATGCTAACTAGAATATGGTTACCAGCCAAAGTACAATGTCACATGTACAATTTGTGCCTGGTATCCTATCCTGCTCACTATTGCTAAGCAGGGATTTTAGCAGTATTTTCTGGGTAGGCAAATTGTGGCCCAGAGACTAGCCATTCTTCTTAGAAAAGGGATCTCTTATGTATGGATGTTGTTTCTTAAACAGACTTTAGCATAATAATGTCCCTACGAATTTTTAATCAATAATAAACACAACATGTTTTTGGGGGGATGTTACTTTGTGTTTTCCTTTAAAAAAAAAGGTTAGTTATTGAAGATCTGAACTGGTGGCACACACGTTCAATTGATGTCCTAGTTTCATTGCATCAACCACCATGCTAACTAGAACACAACTTAGCAACTGGCCATGAGCCAGTTGTTGAACTTGAGCTCCCATGATTAAAGGGGCTATTGTGTTCTATGTATTACCCAATTACCTACTTTGAGATATCTGTATAGATTTGGCACATATTGCCACTTTAAAACAGATAAGTACAATTTGAGCCAATTTAAATCATTATTTTGAAACAACATCATTGCTTGTCATTTTAGTTTTTGTAAAACTTCCACCAGATCTGGTTCACAAATTTTTGAAACATGCCCAACCTGTGGTATACAGTGGACATTTTTTAAAATTTGATATGCAGGGGATATTGTAATTAATTACGAGATGGCAAAATTTTACTACCAACAAAAAGTTGTAAAATCCCATATGAATTTTCTTTACTGAAAATTACAATCCGAAGAAGTTTTGAGGCTTCATTTCACAGTCGGTATTCAATGTAGGCCTAGCAGTTTGTAAATACGCAAACTGTGTTTTTTTTCCCTTTAAACAGTTCAACCCCAGGACCCACTTTTGGTAAACAGGTCTGGCGTATTATTGGTACCCCGTGCAGGCCCTCCAACCTGTAGTCAATTGAAAGGTCATGGGTGTACCTTGCTAGGGTCACACCATGCCACGTATTCACGGCGTGGGATCACTAGCGAGCTTTAGTGTGCTACAGTTCTGTTTCCATGCGTTTTTGTTGTTGTGTCGTTTGCAAGTTACTTCAGAATCTACAATATAAAGTTGGGTTGGGCGTGGGGATGTTTAGGTCTCGTCTAAAAAAAATGAAGTGAAGGTTTCATTAGGTTTGCCTTGTCCGATTTATTGTAAAAAAAGGACCTTATTTCAAATTGGTCATTTTGTTTGTTGAGTTTTTGTACCAGTCTGCATTCATTATGTGTTCTAGTTTGAAGTAATGAAATGTGTACCATCCTGAGCGTTATTGGTGCTTGTTGTGTGTTTCTAAGATTGGCACATATAGCGTTATTAAGATTCGCCAATGTCGTAGATGTGCATGAGTGATTTTCTTTATTTGTAAAGCAATTTTGAGCTTTAGCCTTGTGGGCGGGAAGCTCAAATATTGGCAACACAGAGAAACAGTATGTTTGAAATGACTGGGGAATTCCCGTAATTTGGGTCCATTTGGGTCTGGTGCTTGTTGTTGTGGTAAAATTCATAGGGATAGTCCATATATGCCCTCAAGGTACTAGACAAAATGATTGGTAAAAAGAGCTTTATTTTAAGAACAGGGTGCTATGGCCTATCTGACCCTCCTTCAAACACGAATCCATTCTCTAGGCTCAACCATATCAAAGTTCATTTACCCCCATCCATCCCCCTTCCACACAGTGCATCCATTGTATAATCTCTACCCCCTTAGGCCATATTACTTTATCTTTCACCATGCTTCAATTCACCCTGATTCTATTTCCACGTTAAATTCTTCCAGATCCATGGACCCATGGTCTTGAACTCTCCCATTGAATTAATCCAAACAGTTTAAAGGCCGCGATCTTCATCAAAGAAGATGTCCTTAATGTCATGTTTTTGTAATCGCACTTTTTCAACGATCTCTCAGTTTAACCAAAATCTGTAAATTGTTCTCTCCTTTTAAAGCTATTAGACCTTAATCACGGTGTGGTCATCTTGATTTAACTCCATTCCAACTCATTGTAACCAATGAGGCTGGATGAAATAATAGTCTGGTGCCATGCGTACTGTTGTTGGACACAAGGAACATGACCAAGATGGTGACAGCATGATAAAGGTCTATTATGGCTCATCGGCCGGTATTTATATCTTGTTTTATTGGCATTAAACAACTGAGAATATTTCTATACCCTGAAAAGGATGCCAGTCCATCGCAGGTTACTCCCCATCTGTACATTTGTACACCTGTGTGGAGAGAAGCAATCATGATAAAGTGCCTTGCTGAAGGACACGCAACTGACCAGGCCAGGATTCAAACCCTTATTCTGTAAATCACAGAACTTGAGTCTCTTCTCTCCTTCTGCATCAAGTTAAATACCTGCCTCCCTCCCATGCTTCAGGCATCCACCCAACTGAATGTCAGGCCTTGAACAGTTTTTGTAGAACATTTTTTCACATTTTGGTTTTGGCTTTGTTGGGGAATTAAGGAACATAAACCTGAGGAGAATGTGAGCTGGTATATGATACCAACATTTCCTGCTTTTTAATGCAAATTTGCGCCACTTTTCTTAATATACAGAAACAGTTGCAAGCAAGCCATTACATACAACTTAAACATGGCCTTGAAAGTTGAGAATAATTTCAACTTCATTATTAGCTTTCCTTAGTGGTTGGATTTTCCCCTCTTTCTTCACTCCTCACCATCCTGTTATGATAGTACGTAGAGGGATATACCGGATGTACCGTCCTGTTAATGATGTTCCATATCTGATGATTCGGAGAGGAATTTGCTGGGTTTGGAGTCGGGTTTCTGAGGGTCAACCCACGGTTTGCCCTCGCTCATGTGGGGGTGATTGGCTGTCTAACCTATGACTTAGATTCATGGATGTAGATCAAGTACAGATCACATTGGTGTCATGGTGGCAAGGAATAACTTACATTGCAGGTTATAATCTTCAAGACAGTATCTTGTCATTTTAAGTAACTTGTCTTTTATTCAAGATAGTGTCTTACGTGCTTTAAGTAATTTGTATTTTATTCAGGATATTGTCTTGTACTTTAAAGGCAGTGTACACTATTGGGAATTGCTCAAAATAATTATTAGCTGAAAACCTTTCTTGGTGACGAGTAAAGGGGAGAGGTTGATGGTATAAAACATTGTGAGAAACGGCTCCAATTCAAAATTGGTTTATTTTCATATAAAAATACAAGACCAAATAAAAAGGCATAGACTAATGGCATTTGGTTAACAATTAAATTACATCAAAAATCTATGTACAATTTTACATGAGAAAACAAAAATATTAAAAATATTACTAGAGTTAAACAGACAAACAGGAATTGGGAAAACAACCATAGACAGGAGGGGGGGGGGGATTTGTGGACACAAAATCAAAACAAAACAAAAACAGAACAGCAACATTATGTAGGCAAGGGAGATTTGGACACAACAGGAGCATTTGGACACAACAGGAGAACAAAGGAAATAAAAAGTTGTTGACATATATGCCATAAAAAGTTGTTGATGTATACCATAAAACTAGCCTGTTAGAATTTAATTTCAAAAGGTGGTTGTGTTTTTGAGAAAACCCAAAACATGTCCATGCAGGGAGAACAACCCAACTAGGAATACACAATCTGAGAAGCGTTTACTGACAGGCAGTGTCTTGTGCTTTAAAGCCATTGGACCCTTTCGGTACAGAAAAAACAAAAAAATTTACAGGGTTTACAGAAGGTAATGGTGAAAGACTTCTCTTGAAATATTAGTCCATGAAATGCTTTACTTTTTGAGGAAACGGTAAAACAATATAAATTCTCGTTAGCGAGAATCACAGATTTATTTTAAACACATGTCATGACACGGCGAAACGCACGGAAACAAGAGTGGGTTTTCCCGTTTTTTTTCTCCCGATGACTCCGATGACCGATTGAGCCTAAATTTTCACAGGTTTGTTGTTTTATATATAAGTTGTGATACACGAAGTGTGGGACTTGGACAATACTGTTTACAGAAAGTGTATAATGGCTTTAAGTAGCTTGTCTTTCCTTCAAGACATTGTCTTGTACTTTAAGTGAATTGACATTCACCTTTGAGCTTGGAGTTTTTTAAGGTGCTGAGCAAATTTCTTCTGAAGGTATTAGGCGCTGTGTATTTACAGTATTATTTACATATTTACACGAGCTATTGATAACGTGTGTCTATTCTTCTAGACAGTTTCTTGTGCTTCAATTTTTCTTTAAAGACAGTGTCTTGTGCATGGAGTAAATTGTCTTTTCTTCAAGACGGTGCTGTGCTTGGATGGGTTTGTCTGTCTTTCAGGACATTGTCTTCTGCTTTAAGTAAGTTGTGTCCAATGCTTTATTTGACAACCACAAATAACACATGCATTACGTGTTTTTTTTAATGCAAGAACTATTTTGATTGGTTACCTTTAATAAATTAAGATGAATACATCCAATCGGGAGCACTGTCTTTTCTTCTGGTACTAAATCTTTGTACCACAAAATTCAAATCTCTTCTCAAAACATATCTTTTTATGTCACAGGTTTTCAAGGACTAATTAAGGGTCTGTTTTCTTTCGTTTGTTTTTGGTTTTTACTGTGCCTTGGACACCCTGCAGGGTGGGTATGTGCGCATTACAAACCCTTACTACTGTTATTATTATTATTAAATATTTGTAAACGAGTGAAAAACGAGATGACAGGGCTGGTATCTTCCTCTACCTTGGTGGGAAGACTCCAAGCTGTGTGGTCCTCTCTTCATGTTACACAAGGATAATCAGAATGATATCAAGTGTAGTCTAGTCCTCCAAATAGATAATAAGATTTGCTCCCAATGTTTGTCTTTGATACATAGCTTTGAAGTTCAAACCAGTCCACATTTTGTCGTGAGCCAACCCTGCTGATTACACAATGACTATAGAATAAGTTTTGTAATTAACGACTTGAATAAGCTTTGACATCGAGTTAACTGAATCATAATTTCTCGTTTTGTGCCATTTATAATCATTGACATTATTAAAACCAATGTTTGTATGAGAGAGATTGGCTGTTGCCAGCTTGGTGTTTATATCCCCTTGTGGGAGTTTGCTGAGTTTCCTTGATGGGAAGAGCATCCAAACAGGCCCAGATGTTCATCTTTGAGAGGGCTAGGCCATTTTCCATTTGTTAAGGGCACTTCCATTGGAAAATCTTAAAGTCTATAAGCAAGATGTGAAGGGGCACAAAGGCCAAGACCAGGGCCCAATTTCATAGCGCTGCTAAGCACAAAGATTTGCTTAGCACTAAATTTCTTCCTTGATAAAAACAGGATTATCAACCAAATTTCCTTTTGTTGCTTGTTGCTTCGTACTGGTATTCAGCTGTGGTGTGCTTGTCTTGAAAATCACGTGGAAATTTGGTTGGCATTCCTGTTTTATCACGGGAGAAATGTCATGCTAAGCAAATTTTTGTGCTTAGCAGCGCTATGAAATTGGACCCAGGGCAACAGAGGCCATGGCCTTTTTGGCCTCCATGTAATTCCAGGCCTGCAAACAAACAAACAAACAAACAAACAAACAAACAAACAAACAAACAAACAAACAAACAAACAAACAAACAAACAAACAAACATCATTATTGGCTGTGGCTACATCTAGATGTCTGTGGCTACACTAGTATCCGTGGCTGCCTATTAAAATAGCTCATGAGCCACATCCATAGCCAACAAGGGAAGACAAAGGCTCAGTTATACAGATGTAGTTGCCAGGGACATCGGGGTGCTTCCAGCTGATCTTCCCAACTTAATGAGAGATCGACAGGGATGGGCAAAACTTAGCATGATTCCGACCCCGGTCGACTAGAGAGAGAGAGAGAGAGATAGCCATTTGATTCAGATACAGCTAATATATAAGTTAAGAATGTTTGTCTCCCTCGCTGTGTATTGTGAACTGCCAATGTAACAACCACAGGGCTCCAATTGTACACTGGAGTGCTGGGCTGAAGGCCGGTAATTTTCGGTCGAGTAAACTTACTCCGGGACTAGTCCGACTGTCTTGTGTTTCTCAATTGAATATTATTACCTCTCTGTATAAAAAAACCCACTCTGTTCAAAATGTTGAGTTTGAGTCTTTCAATTCTGTCGAGTATCAAAGTTCACTCACTAAGACTAAGATCAAACTGCCCTTAGTGTTTGGTCAAATAGAACAGTTTGTATGTTTAAATCTTTGTGAAAAGTTCCTTCTCATTTTAGATTCTGGTGTCTTGTAAAAACCAATACTACTCAGCTTGAAAAAGTACCTGATAATTTTCCCCTAAAAAAAGTAACTATTCTGACTTAAAAATATGTCTCGTTTCTCAATACAATCGTCTTGATTTGTTTTCCTGTAATAAGAAAATCACATTGACTGTATCAGCTTTTTTGTAAGTGAGGAAAAAACTTCTGAGCCTAACTATTTTTAGTTGTGTGAGGGCAGTATTTTCATGCTCCATCAAATTCACCCTCATCAGCTGCTGGGCATTGTGTATGCTACATATAAGTAACTGTAAGGGGGCAGGTTTAGCTGAAGTCAGGCATTATGATACTTCATCTTGGAGGCAATGAAGGCGATTGCCTCCATGCCTCCTGACCATTGCCTTGGTGCCCTTAAAATGTTCCAGTAGAAATTTACAATTTCCTCTCTTTCAAAAACGAAGCATACATGCCTGTGAAGTGCAATACGATTAGACTGATAATAAATAATTCTGAATCAGGTTGTGTTCACTGTTTGAATTATTATAAAGGTGTTTTTTTTTCATCAGCAAACCTTTTATTTAATTCGGATAATTTGAAACTTCCTTTTTCTGTTTTTCCCTTTTTTAATAAGGAAATAAGGATGCTTGGAAGTGATTTGAGTTTTATTATTAATTTTTTTTACAGCTTAAACTTCATCGTGAATGATTTTTTTTTGGGAAAGTAAAAATGTTTCATGTAAACTTTAAAGGCAGTGGACACTTTTGGTAATTACTCAAAATAATTATTATCATAAAACCTTTCTTGACTACGAGTAATTGGGGAGAGGTTGATAGTATAAAACATTGTGAGAAACAGCTCCCTCTGAAGTGACAAAGTTTTCAAGAAAGAAGTAATTTTCCACGAATTTGATTTTGAGACCTCAGACTTAGATTTTGAGGTCTCGAAATCAAGCATCTGAAAGCACACAACATCGTGTGACCATGGTGCAACAAGGGTGTTTTCTTGTTTCATTAATATCTCGCAACTTCGACGACCGATTGAGCTCAAATTTTCACAGGTTTGTTATTTTATGCATATGTTGAGATACACCAACTGTGAAGACTAGTTTTTGAAACTTACCAATAGTGTCCAGTGTCTTTAATCCATGAAACTGAACCCTCTCTACCACACAAGTTGAAACTTCTAGAAAGATAAGATAATTTTAGAATGATTCTTTTGCTGCTCTAGTTTTGTTTTTATGCTGTAAATGCTTGGCATTCTAACAATCATGGAAGTCAGATAACATCTTCATATAGACCGATCTTTTTTAGCCCGCTCCGCCATTTGTGGGGTGTTGGCAGCGCAAATTTGTACTTAATGAAACACATTCCCTACCAAAACCTTCCTTGTTTTAAATATTTATGGTCAGCTTTCTACCTTTTGTCTATTATGCGCTCTTTGTCATCGTTATGTTATGCTATCCTGTCAGAAAATTGTGTTAGTCATTGAGAAAGACACCTGATTCACATAAAATGCTATAAAAATGAGAATTTCCATGTCTTTGTGTAAAAAATCCTTACGCCGCCCAGAGACCCATCTGAAAACTTACAGTGGTCAATTGCTAAGAACCAACTGCATTTTCACCATTATGTACTGTTTCCTGTAAAGCACTGTGATACCCAGTCTAAGAGACTCCTTTAAATGCCCGTCATTTGATAAACTGTCCTGGGTAGTTATGAATACAATTTTAAATCCCTATTTATCACCAGTAATGTCAAACAAGCCCTAGTATTACAGTTGCCTTTACGCTTCCCCTCTCCAGCTCCCTCCCAATCATTACCACACTGTTGACATCTATCACCACGAACTGTACCAAGGTCTCTAAATTTCAACAAACCTGGCCGGAGTGGCCTCTCCGCTCCAGCCAGAATCTAACAATCCCATGCTCTCACAAAAGGGCAGGGGACCGGTCCTTCTGAGTTGCTGGTCCCCGATGCTGGAACGCCCTACCAAGTCATATTTGAAACACCAACACACTCCAGACATACAAGAGTAAATTAAAAACACATCTTTTCTCTTCTCGCTCATAAACTTACTTTTTTGTAGCTCTCTTACCTGCGCTTTATAAGTCTTGTTTATTATTATTTATTATTATCTTCCTCCTGACAAGCCCGCAGGACCAGAATAGCTTCATTTATTTGATGAGTTTCCCAGCATTTTCACTGGACTTCAGATCTATTTACTTTGAGCCCCACATCATACTACCCCAATCTAGCTACCTTTCCAACTCTCATCGTGAACACAGTAAAAAGTTCCCAAAGTTATTATAACCTGTCTCACAGCTTGAGCTTAAAATGAGCTTTATACATAACCTTGAACTTTTATTTCATTATTAGCCAGCTCAGGTTTGTTATATTTTCATCGGGCAATCACAATCAATTTAACGCAACAATAAGAGGGAGAAATCTACGTACAAACCCATAATCTTGTTGCATGTCTGAAGTACTATGTCTTGCCTTAACACACTCCACTGCATTCTTAAACAAACTCTTTGTTCCGAATTCAATTTCAGAAACACTTGATTCAGCTATTCTTTGTATTGCGGCGTCTTTGGCGTTTTTGTCAAATGAAAAGAATCTAGGGCTTACTACATAATCTCACCATCATATCTTTCATTCTAATTCACTTTCCACTTTCCACCGAGTGGCTTTTTGGGGTGGGCTCTTCCTAATGAAAATGATACAAAAAAGGCAGACCTAATTTTTAAATGTTGTTTTCATAATTTAACGAAGCTGGGATGTGTACTGGCTAATGGGCATCTTGACCTTGGCTAGCTACTTCTCCAGCCAGCGTACTTATCTTACACAAGAAATCAAATTATCCCATTAAACTTGTTTTTTTTGTTTCTTCTTTATTTTTGTGTGTAAGTTTTGATATATCGTATTCCATTGTGGGAGTTGTTAATTCAATTGATTGGAATAAGAGCTTTATACAGAAAAATAACCAACGCTGGTTTGTGTTTAACTTCTTCGTGTGATTTTCTAGTGCGTAATCTCTAGTCCTTTTCTTTTGACTGTCCCTTGTGATGTTGTGCCTGGCATTTTCTTGCTGTGTAGCCTTTCAATTTAAGAGGACCTCATCTAATTATGTAGAAGAGGATTTACAGGGATGATGCATCACTAGTTTCTTATTTCAGATGGTTTTTATAATTTCTAGAAATATATGAAAAATATTAACTTGTGGATGTTTCATAACAACAGGTGCTTAGGTTGTTGAGAAAATATATGATAGTTTTGCATCAGGGATAATGAATTTTTACATTGATCTCTCTGATTTCTGTGAAAAGAAATCCACAAAAAAAAACACTCAGGAGGGATTCAAACCCACAACCTTTGCAGTGCTAGAGAAGATTATAACCACTGAGCCAGCCTTGTGGCTAGAGGTGATTGGAAAAAGGTGTTTGAAACGGGTGCTAGGGTTGTTGAGAAATTGTCATTTAAAATGTTGATGTTTTAAATGCTAAGAAAAGTTGCCAGCCAGGCATTCTAACTAGTTTCGGAATTACACTAATTAGTAAAAAACAACTTTTATTTTAAGGGAAGAAAACACAAGTTGATAGTTCTGTACGAATAAAGTATTCAGCTTTATTTTCGTCATAAAAGAATAAAACAAAATTGTAAGCAGACTCCGAAACAGCAGTTTGAAAAGTAGTGCAACTTAAATCGTGATTTTCTCTGAACATGTTTTTTTTTAAACTGTGACTGAGTTAGGTTACTTCATGGTACGAGCGACAATTTCATGGGAACCGTCTTTAACTAGCAGCAGCCAGCCAGTCAGCGCACCTCAGAGCAGTTCATTTCTTAGCAGTTAGAAACACATTTCATGGGAACTGTCTTTAACTAGCAGCAGCCAGCCAGCAGCCAGCCAGCGTACCTTGTTGAATCAGCATGATTTAGGCCTGGGTTGACTAGTCACAATCAAGCCACACGTAGCGCTTAGTCCCCCGTCAGCCCCTCCGTCTATTCAGCTAGCTACGCACGTGTGTTTGATTGCATAGGACAAGGGCCCGGTCAATGGCAGTGTATTGTTATGGGGAGACCACAGTGAGGGGGGATGGTCGCACCGATGGACGGTCGCTCTTGTGAAGGAATTAAAACCGATTCCTCTATATGAGTATTTAGAGTAAACAGACTGCACGCTGGCCTTGTTTAGCATTGCTGACTCTGTCATAACAAAGAGTACACAATGTGAAGTTAATGTGTGGGTAATATAGCCAGCCTCTTTACTCTGTGTCCCTGTAACTTTTTTTTTTATCCCTGTTTATTTATTAAGTGGAAGGTTTTACTCCTTTTTTGTTGTTGCTGATTTCCAACAAAATTATTAGAGAGACTTTTAAGATTGATACCGGCCTAAATTATTTATCGAAAAAGAAAACATCTATTGTGTTTTATTTATCAACTGACTACTCTTTGCAGATTCATTAATCTATTTCTGTGATTTCACTCGATTAATGAAAGTGAAGATTATTTTTTACTAAATTACAAATCTACACTTATCTGTAGATTTCCACTGTAGATTTGTTACTAATCTACCTTTAACTGTAGAGTCATTACAAACTAAAAGTGAATAGTTTAAAGACGCTGGACGTTGGTAATTGTCAAAGACCATTCTTCTCTAATGCATGAAATAACAAACCTGTGAAAACTTGAGCTCATTTGGTTGTCAAAGTTGCGAGATAATAATGAAAGAAAAAACACCCTTGTTACACGAAGTTGTGTGGTTTCAGATGCTTGTTTTCGAGACCTCAAATTCTAAATCTGAGGTCTCAAAATCAAATTCGTGGGAAAATTACTTCTTTCTCGAAAACTACGCTACTTCAGAGGGAGCTATTTCTCACAATGGTTTATACTATCAACAGCTTCCCATTACTTGTTACCAAGTAAGGTTTTATGCTAATAATTATTATGAGTAATTACCAAAAGTGTCTACTACTTTTAACTTGAAAGTCATCTTAATCATGTGCCTTGATTGACTGGCAAATTTGACTGATAAATATGCAAGTCTCACCTCATTGCAGTTTTTTTCTTCTCAGGTCCATCTTTTAGTTCTGACACAAAAAAACTATGACAATAAAACTTTTTCCCTGAGAGTAATGACTGATTTATTGATTTGTTTAGCTAGTAACATGAGGTTTATTGTTTTTTTAGTATTTTTTATTAATTAGAATTATTTGGATTTATAAAATCTTATTTTTTTTTCAGTTATAAAAATGTGTTTCCTCACAATGACATTTCTCTTTTTGGTTGTTGAAGTTGCAAGAAAGTAATCAAGAAAAATGTCCTTGTTGAACACATTTTGTGTGCTTTCAGATGCCTGAGAAAGGATTCAGGCCTGAAGGTTTTCTCAGATTCATTTATTCGTGAGAAATTACCATGTTTCTCTAAAATTACATGACTTCAGAGGTAGTCGCTTTTTTTATATTACTATTAACAGCTGTCCGTTGCTCGTTGCCCAGGTGAAATTTTATGCAATCATATATTTTGAGTAAAATTACCAAGCGTGTCCAGTGCCTTTAAGAAGTGTTTTTTGTTCATTACAAGAATGATTTAAAATTCATCGCAATCCTAAATTTTATCGAGTACATTGTCAGAACTTGATTATTCAAAATGCTTGTCTTCTAGTTCACACACTGTCCACATACATAGTGTGAACAAGACAAGAAACTCAAGATTGCAATTGGAATCAAATTGTTTGTGGCGATAGACAACTTTGACACTTTGTAATTTCATACATACGACTGTCTATTTTTGCAGATGTCTTGTGCGTGGTGTGGTAAATTAAAAGTCATTGATGCAATATCAATAGTTCTATCTCTGTCCACCTTGTGTTTAGATTCCTCACCACCTTAATCTTAATTCTCAGACTTCAAGGTGTTAAAATTATTCCGCACATAGAATCAGAACGTTATTACAATCTGATAAACTATAGCGGCCGTCGTTTGGTTAGGTTCACCTGTGCTTATAGACATGTTATAGAGGAGGAGTGTGCAGAGATTATAGTTCCTGCTTGTACAGATGATGTCGGCATGTGCCGAAAAGACCCTGTACCCAAGGAAAAAAGAAAAAAGAAAAAAGGTTGTCTTGATTAAACGGCAAGGTTAGGATGCTGGATGTTTCCCACGACCTGAAAGTGTAGTAGCGTTAAGTATGTGGTTGGACCACAGTTATTGTGTGTGCTTGGATGGCATTCATGGCCTACTTTGGGAGCCCCGGTAAGAGGCCGGCGTGTGCCTCTAATTATACAGTGGTCATGTGGTTCTCACCACACAGTGTGGCCCAGTAGAACAACTTTTCCCCGCAACTAGATAATCATTTCAGAGGAATGAACTCGCAATTAAAATGCCGTTATTGGAAATTAAACAGCAGTGGTGAGTGTTTTGGGAAGAAAAGCCCTTGAAACACAAGGTGCAAGGTGCAGGGAATTGGAAGTAATAACCGGGTGTTATTGGCCCACTTTTTACTGAATGAACACTTGGAATCTCCTATAGAAGACCAAGGTGACTGGATTTAACAAGGCAGAATAACTTTTAAGACTCACAAAGGGAATCCAAACTTTGAAGGTGTTTTTCTTCAGAAACTAATTCATATTGTATAGGCCTATGTGCCATTATAGCTTTTAATCTATTTTAAATTCATTTTTATGCTTGAGTCATGAAATGAAATACAACATTTAATTTTTGTGTTAGGCACACAGAAATAGAACAGTAAAATGTTAACAAAGTCTTCAACATTTTGCCTTAGTCTTGAAAGCCAACATTTAATGTCTGTAATGCACAGATTGGTAGAAGAGCAAAATGTTTACAAAGTCCTCAACATTTTGCTTCAGTCTTGACAGTCAATATATAAGGCAATGCACAGGCCTGTATGCTTCGTATTTGAAAGGGCAAGGGCACCAAGGCATTTTCTCTTTGGCAAAGGGCACCCTATGAGGAAATTGAAAATTTCTACTGGAGCATTTCAAGGGCACCAAGGCAATGGCAAGGGGCAACGGAGGCAATCGCCTTCGTTGCCTCCATGAAGTATCAGGCCTGAATGTACACAGAAGTAGAACAGCGAAATTTTCACAAAGTCCTCAAGATTGTGCTTCAGTCCTAACAGACAACATTTAAGTTCTGTTATTCACAGAGAGGTAGAGCAGTAAACATTTTTCCCATTTTTCTAGCGTCATGATGGAGTACTGCTAAATTTTCTAACATGACTTCTATTGTAAGAAAGTAGAATGAGCTGTTGCAAACTGCTAACCAACCAAAATGACCTATGGTTTAATAACAAACAAGTTAATGGCCTGACGTTTCAACCCCTATTCTTAAAGAATTCTTTTGTAATTCACACAATGAAGTTTTGTGAGGTATTTTGTCTGTTTATCTGAATCCCCACATTGTTGGACTCTGACGGACAAACCTTACCCAATCTTACCCAATCTTGCACACATGTTGAAGAGTCTGTCTCAAAGACTTATTTACACATTGAAGATTTGGTTTGTCTTTTATCAGAATCCCCACACCATCAGACTCCAACAGACAGTCTTACTTCAACATTTTGCAACTAATTCTGTGCGATATGAATGGAATACTGGTCTATTGTAAGAAATTAGAATTAGCTGTTGCAAACTACTTACCAACCAAAAGGACCTATGGTAGAAATAAATAAGAAAAGTAAATGGCCTGACGTTTCATTCCCCAGTCTCAAAGACTTTGATTGTAATTCGCAAAAATGAAGTTCCGTGAAGTATTTTGTCTTTTATCCGAATCCATCCCCACACTAGTAGACTCTATGGGGCAATCTTACCCAATCTTACGAATCTTTTCCCACATGTTGGAGAGTCTTTTTTTCGAAGACTTCAATTGTAATTCACACAATGAAATGTTGTGAAGTATTTTGTCTGCTATCCAATGCCCACACCATTAGACTCAAACGAACAATCTTACCTCAATGGAATACTGGTTAAATTTTCTAACACGATTGGTATTGGAATTCACACAATGAAGTTCCGTGAAATATTTTTCTTTTTATCCAAATTCCCACACCATTAAGACTCCATGGGAACAATCTTATCCTACCCACATGTTGAAGAAACATCAGCTGTCTTTGCATCCATGTAATACTGTCTTAAGAGGTCCTCCTTTGGGTTTAATGACAGAGAAAACTCCATCACTGAAAAAAAAACCACAACAAAAAACCCTCAAACGCCCGACATATAACATCTCGGTTCCCGTGAGCCCCACTGCCTACAATCTCCCACTCTATTGCCCGTAATTAATCTTATCTGAGGAATTATCCAACTAGAGAGTTCAATGTCTGCAAGTTCAAGCTCTTCCTCAGTTTCTCCGCCTCTTCATCCCCCCCTCCCTTCATCTTCATCATCATCTTCTCTCCAGTCTCCACCCCCCCTAGGGACACCCCCAAGGTGGCAAGACAAACTGAATTGCTAAATGTGTGGCCAGGGGGCCAATCGAGTCAGCTCTTCGACACCCACAACCTACCCGACGTGCTAAAAACCTTACCTGCTGCTTATTAACAAACCATGAGTTCACGACCCTAGAGAAGACATGGATGTGCAATGTGGGATGTTATTTTTTAAGGAGACGCCGACCGGCCGAAATTTTAATCCGGGAATCAACAATTTAAAGCGTCCGTTATCAAATTTGGGGGGGTTTGAATAACGCCTTGGAATCATTGTGCACGAATTGGTTCACAGAATGAGTTTCTTTAATATTACACCCCCCCCCCAAAAAAAGAAGAAAATTAACAGTTACCTGTATATTAAACCTGAGAAACAGGTTAGGTAAATTGGTACACCCGATTTGCCATTTGATGCGACAATGCCCCAAAATAACTGTGCACGAATTGGTTCACAGAATGAGTTTCTTAAAGACACTGGACACGATTGGTAATTGTCAAAGACTAGCATTCACAGTTGGTGTATCTCAACATATGCACAAAATAACAAACCTGTGCAAATTTGAGCTCAATCGGTCGTCGAAGTTGCGAGATAATAATGCAAGAAGAAAAAAAAACCTAATCACACAAACTTGTGTGCTTTCAGATGCTTGATTTCGAGACCTCCAATTCTAAATCTGAGGTCTCGAAATCAAACTTGTGGAAAATTACTTCTTTCTCGAAAACTACATTACTTCAGAGGGAGCCGTTTCTCACAATGTTTTATACTACCAACCTCGCTCCATTACTCGTTACCAAAAAAGGTTTTATGCTAATAATTATTTTGAGTAATTGCCAATAGTGTCCACTGCCTTTAAATATACACCCCCCTCCCCCCCAAAATAGGAAAACAAATGGGTTAGGTAAATTGGTACAAACAATTTGTCATTCTGTGTGGGATTATATCTCCAGAATGTCTTGATGGTATAGGTCTACCTTTAGAATTAAAAACATCAACTACCTAAGTTGAAATTGTATCCCAATTTTCTTTTTCTAGAAATCAAGATAATGTTTTACAGTTCTCAGTTTGAAAACTTGATTATCGACGAAAGCTACTTGGCACCAAGCGTGTTTGTAAATGCATACAGTAAACCTCTAGTGTATAAACCTTAGACAGGAAAACAACTAATTTCAACCATGACTGCGTTTCCACACATAGGCATTCCTTTGTACACCGTAACGAAGTTGATCAACAAAAACCTTTTGATTTTACAATTTATTTATAATGTCATCAGAATCGTTGTTTGCTCTTGCTTTCCAAACACTTCCAAGAAAAAATTAAGTTGCAAATTTTAGTCATGTGAGTACACTTTACTCTGTTGACATTCACCAGAGGTACTATTTATGAACTGTCTTTCGGTGCTTTTGGGTTATAAAATGCATCCAGTGAAGACAATAAATTGCAATTAGCAAAACCTTAGATATATTACTTTCCTCTCTCCCTTTAAAATAGAAATACGTTTGTTTACACACCAAGTAATTACATTTGCATATGAGTGTTTAGACCAGATCTTTATACAATTCTGATGTCTCACACTGCAAAAAAACACAAAGCAGTATAACAAAAAGCTCTATATATTTTAAAACAAGGAATTTGATAATATCCACCGGCCAAAATACGTAATTCATGAGAGGTTATCTAAACAGTTTGACGAAACTTATTAATACAACGCATGAGGAAAAAAGAGGAACAAAAAAACTCAGATAATTGACATCGCGCTTCTGACTTGATCAATTCAGACCCTCCCACAGGGGTTCACATTCAGCTCATGAAAGACCCCTGGGGAGAAGGTTGTCGTTGGTATGGTTACCTGTGAATACCACCTGGGGTAGTGAATGGGGGAAGTGTCCATTGCATGATGCCCCTTGGGAGCAAGGTAGTTTTGAAGGTCTGCTTCGATATCTTAAGATGACATTGGAGGTTGAGGAAGGCTTGACAATGCAGAAACACAAATTAGTTTGCTTTAAAGGGCTTGGTAATATAGATACATGAACTGGTTTGCTTTAAAGGGCTTGCTAATAAGCCACTTTGAGATATGATGGCATGGAGGAGTTTCTTCCTCCATGGTTCAGGTAAATCTGTCTGTATACTCTCTAATATGTAAAAGAGTGAAAAACACCACTCTTAACATTTTGAGTTGTCACTCATATTGCTCTTTAATAAGAGTGGTGGTTATTTCACTCTTTTAAAGGGGTTTGACTCCAGGACAGAGTGAACGATCACTCAAAAAGATGAAAACTTCAATCTAAAAGAGTGAAAGACCACTAACAAAAAAGAGTTGTCCGTTGTATGGCTCTTCAAAGAGTGCTTTTTCACTCTTATACATTTAGAGAGTACACCCAAACTAAACAGTGACAGTCTCCACCAAATCTCTGTAGTGGTTTAAAGTAAAGGGGAGGTAGGCCTATATATAGTAGATTTTCATTCCAATCGTCTACATTTGTCATTTTATTGACAACATCAAAAACCCCAACAACAACACAACTTGCAAATATTTATTGTCATCACACCCTAGGAAAACGTGCCAAAAATAGCAACAATGATTTGTAGTTTTTAAACAATAATTATTTGTATACAGGCACGCTATTCTTCCTAACTTAAGTCTGGTTTCAGATTTGTTTGCCCTTAGAAAATATGACAAAATTTGATTAATTTTATGTATATTGTACTCATATATAACATCTTACTGTATTCCAATGACCAAATATTATGCCTATATCAGTACCGTCACAGTTAGCTTGGGGTTTGAAACAGGGTGGGGTTATTCTCCTAAAATACCTTGATCGGGTTCCCCTTCCCAATATCACTTGTTCATTCTTTGACCACTTAAACTACCCTAATGAAGATATACTGTTTACCACACTATCATCATCTAGGCCCAATTTCAAGGAGCTGCTTACGCAGAAAATATTGCTGAAAAATTTGTCTGTTAAGCAGCAATGAGCAGGATACCAAGTTTAAATTGTACTTGTGATATGGTAGTTTGGTTGGTAACTTTTTTTCAGGTAAGCGTAATTTTGGCATGCTTAGCTACTTTTTGTGCTTAAGCAAATCTTTGAAATTGAGCCCTGATGGAGGTATATCAGTAACTCCCAATTGGGGAAATCTCTTTGCTTATCGGTGGTGAGATGTTGTCAAACTTGAATGAAATTGAACCGGTTTATTGATCTTGTAAATATTTAGAGTTTGGGCAAAACAGTCTCACTCCTTCTCTCTCGCCCGTAATCAACTTACAAAGTTGCACCTGAGCTTATTGTCAATACTGTGGTCAACGAAGAGGTCAGTCACCCTAGTGTTTTCCCCTTCCATCCCCCCCCCCCCACCGGACCCTCCCACCATCCCTCCAGACATTAAAAAAATCACACACTCTTTTGGATAAACCCACAAGTCCTGATTGTGTTGTGTTGACCTATCTTGCCTATTACACACACTGTGCTGTTGTGTTGTGTGTGGTGGTGATGTCAAAGCCGCCTACAGCAATGCACTGGTCACTCAACTCAATTCGGGTGTATATTGTCAATATTGCCCTTAGTCCCATTCCATATCAGTATCCACAGACACCCTACACCCATCTGGACGCTAACGGAATAAAAGTACACGGATATATAGACCCCAGTAAACACACACATTGAACCTTTTGCTACAAGACTCTCATTCAGCTGCCAGCCTGAAGGCTCTGAGTCGTTGGACATATCTATTTAGCAAGTCACACCATCAGTGGTCATTGAACTTGACCTGTAGATGTGGGTGGTCACTCTTGTCTAACGCCTTTTTTCTAAGATATCTTTTTACCTGATGTTTCAAATAACAGGTCTGTGTTTTTCTTTCAGAGATGTCAGTTTTCTCTTTAAGGGTCTTGTTTTGGATTTTGAGTTAGAAAAGTGCAATCCCCATATAAACTTGAGTTCTGTTTGACTGGCTCTTCGATGGTTAGATGGTCTGTCTCGCTAGGGTTGTATGTTGTCCTTGGGCACAATATTAGCACTTATGGGTCAAGCTATAGGCCTACTTGTGGCTTGTGCACAGGGGAAAAACGGTTTGCTTGGAACTAAGAATTATGCATTATGCATTATGAGCTTGGCTGACTTTTAGAAGGGGGCTTTCCAAAAAGATATCAATGAGTCAATAAAAAATGGCTGAAATTTTTGTTCTGGTTTAAAGAAGGTACAAAAAAGAAAATGTTCACAGCAGCAGAGAATGACTCAACAACTTTTGTTCAGTTTCCTTAAATTTATTGCTATCAGTAACAACAAAATTGTGTTTCCCCATCCATCAATTAACAATGGCACACATTATTTTAAGACAGTGGACACTATTGGTAATTGTCAAAGACTAGTCTTCTCACTTGGTGTATCTCAACATATGCATAAAATAACAAACCTGTGAAAATTTGAGCTCAATTGGTCGTCGAAGTTGCGAGATAATAATGAAAGAAAAAACACCCTTGTCACACAAAGTTGTGTGCGTTTAGATGGTTGATTTCGAGACCTCAAATTCTAAATCGGAGGTCTCGAAATCAAATTCGTGGAAAATTACTTCTTTCTCAAAAACTACAATACTTCAGAAGGAGCCATTTCTTACAATGTTTTATACTATCAACCTCTTCCCATTACTCGTTACCAAGTAAGGTTTTATGCTAATAATTATTTTGAGTAATTACCAATAGTGTCCACTGCCTTTAAGATACAATATTTATAATATCAGTTAAAAAACAAAAACAGGATGATTAACTTTTGCTAAAGTAGCTGTTTATATAGATGTTATTCGTCATCCAGTCATGGTATTCGTAAACCAGCTTGTCAACAACAAAAACTAGTTCAATTGAAGAGCTTGTTGAAAAGTCATCAGAAGTGTGTCAAACGTATCAAATTCCAAACTGTTACAATAAAACAACAACAAAACAATCAAAGGGTTGTGAATGTTTGATGACATCATCGAGGGTTCAATTATAAGCCGTGACTTTTCCCTGGTCTCGCAATCTGGAAAATTTCTACGACAACTTGGCCTTGGAGATCCGAGAAAACATTAACGCCCCCCAAGAGATTCATCAATTTTCCAGCCAAACTGAACCAGATGTATTTTTTATGGAGTGTAAAATTGCCTCATTCCACTTTGTCTTAAATCTTTTTTTTATTTTGTGATGGGAGGACAGGCCAAGATACTAACAGAGTATGTGAAGAACAAGAAAAAGCATTCAGTTTGTCTCGGTTTTCATAGCCGGCGTTGGGTTTGGTTATTTTGATTTATCATCACAAGTGGTTTGCCTGTTTTGGCCTCTAGAGGGCCAAGCCTTGAGTATGAGTTTCTTTCAAGACATGACATGTGAGTGCATCGAGACCAGTCTGTAAAGTACAGTCGAGATGCCTGCAAAGTTCAAGACTTCTTAGAGATGAGGTCTCTCGGGGATTTAAAGCAATGAAGGTTGGCTGGCGGAGCATCAATGTAAACCCTCTCCATCATAAAACAGGCTAAATGTGAACATTAAAGAAACGGTCTCAGACCAATAATAACAACAGTGTTTTCCACCAATTTTGCTCATGTCTTATCTAAAGACGAGCTTTAGCTATACTGAATTGTCGGTAAGTTGAACCTTTCAAAGTTTTTTTTTGTGAGGCACACATTTCTTTTTTTTCTTGGGGGGGGGGGGGTGAATATGATAGGAAATGTATAGTGAAGGCCCAAATCAAGTCATTTGTTGTTCCAATGTTGCACTATGCAAGTTGCCCAGATGCAGACTTAAAAAAAATAAAAAAAATGGGCAGACTTTCTTAAATTTTGGTTTTGGGCAGACTTTTTAATAGCTTTAAAATTTATTTAGGCAGAACGTTTTTATTTATTTTATTTATTCATTTATTTATTTATTTATTTATTTATTTATTTATTTAATATTTGTTTACAAAATCATTTTTAATTTTTATTCATTTAATGATTTTTTTTGTTGAGAGTTTACCATTGACTTCAAGATCATGAAATTATCTTATTAAGCTGAGCTTTACCAACATGTCTGAAAAATTCTTGTTGAATCTCTTTAAGTTGAATTTTTTTTGTGGTGAGAGCATACATGTCCTTTAAAGGCACTGTACACGTTTGGTAATTGTCAAAGACCAGTATTCTCACTTGGTGTATCCCATCATAAGCATAAATAACAAGCCTGTAAAGATTTGGGATCAATCGGTCATCAAAGTTGCGAGAAACAATGAAAGAAAAAAACACCCTTGTTGGAGGAACTTGTAAGCTTTCTAGCTAGAAGTCTTTTATTATTAATTTTTAGTGAGAAATAACCTCTTTCTCAAAAACTACATCACTTCAGAGGGAGTCGTTTCCCACAATGTTTTATACTACAAACAGCTCTCCAATGCTCGTTACCAAGTCGGTTTTTAAGTAAATATTTGACTTGAGTCATTACCAAATGTGTACCTTCCCTTTAAGATGAGACCTTTCCAGGTTAACCATAACCAATGTTAGTATATCAATATCACATGCCAGGGCTGTCAGCTCAGTAAAGTTCATGGGAGACCAACCCATCTACTCTACCCCCCAATAATCATCGGGCTCTGCTAGGCCTACAGATCCCCCCTTGATTCATTGGCCAGACTTCGGTCCCGCTCTTGCATCATAAATACGAGGTGAAAATTGATGTTTGAAAGGTCGTAAATCGTACTTCTTTTTTTGTTGTTGAAATGGTTCCTTGCTAGCCCCGGTCTGAAGTTGAAGGTTCAGCCGTTCAGTGTGGCAGATGTAAATTCATGAATTCTGTTCTGTATTTTGTCAGATGATCAGGATAAGGGTGTGAAACGTTCAAGTTAGTCAGGTCAAGCATCTGTGCTTGTTTGATTTCAAGGGTCCAATGGAAATCACTCATATTAAAGGATTTTTACCATCAGCTAAGCACAGAATAGTTAGAATTGCTTAGCCGAAACAGGTTACCAGCCAACATTACATTAAGTTTGCATGGTTGTGGCTGGTGCCCGACTCAATTTTTGCCTAGCAAAGAAAGTGTTCAAGCTGTATTTTCTGCTATAGCTGCTTAAACAGCTTCATGAAATTAGGCCCACCAAATTCTGCTTAGCAAACTTCTTGGCTAAGTGAAAAAAGGGCCATGGTACAAGTCGCAGCAATGTTAGTGTATGGTGTTCTGGCTGGTAGCCATTTTTGGACAAGCAGAAGTTTTCTGTGCTTAGCAAGTGTTGTGTACTTACAGGCTTTATGAAATAAACATCAGTCGGGCCCAATTTCAGAAGGCTGCTTAAAGGTTAAGATACCTTTGGTTTTGGGAACTGCTGGATGTGATTAACATATTTATAAAGCGGCTATACTGTCGGTTCCGAAAGCGCTGTACAAAATGACTTCATCACTTCTAAAGGGCATTTCTAACAAAAGTTCTAACTTAAAATACTAGAATATGAGTTTTTAACCTCAAGTAATGAGGCCTGAAGATTGAAGAGAGATATTACTGTTATCATTTTCATATCTATTTGAAATTTTTTTCTCAGAAATTGTTATCAAATTGGTTTACATATAGGCCTATTCATATAAACGAGTGAATGTATGTGGAATTCCTTCTGGAATGCACACATCAGTTTTTGTATCCCTTAAGCAAACTCAGTTGTCCAGTGCCTGCAAACTATATAAAGTGAAACTGTCTCACAAAAAAAGATCACGTCAGTTCAAAGCCAAGATCTTTTTTATTGACAATTTATTGTTTATTTTCTCCGGACATAAATTGTGAAGTGAGCGTGTACAGCTGTGCTACAGAGACACGTAAGAAACCTACTGAACTCCCTGTGATGCCACTGTACAAATTTATGAAATATAAGTATGAGATGTGTTTTATACTTGTGGCTTTGTGGAGTGTTTTTAGATACTTTTTTTGTATTTCCACTGTGAAGGAATGTTTGTTTACTCTTCTTCCTTTTGTGAGAAAATATGGTTAGCTGTTGCAAACTGCCCTTTGACCA
The DNA here is from genome assembly GCF_032118995.1 of Asterias amurensis. NCBI lineage: Eukaryota > Metazoa > Echinodermata > Asteroidea > Forcipulatida > Asteriidae > Asterias > Asterias amurensis. Next base: position 7,155,686 of record NC_092656.1, read on the forward strand.
AAAGAACCTTTATTTGTATAAATGAAAGAAATGGCCCAAAATGCGAAGCAGTGCGTAGAAGAACACCGGACTCAAGCTCTGGAGTTTCCTGCCAGCAGAGTGTGGGTTCAAGTCCTGGTCATGACACTTGTGTGTCCTTAAGCAAGACACTTAAAGCATTATTACTTCGTCATTGGGATGGGACTTGATAAGCCGTTGGTCCTGTGTGTTGTGTAATGCATTTAAAAGAACACAGTGCGCTTATTGTAAAGAGAAAGTGTCGCACCGGTATTCCTGGTCTGATCGTCAGCATATTGCCCACAGCACCTTGTAAACCATTGCAAGTTGCTATGTCTACTGTCTCATAGTCCAAAGCGTAGCTCTGCATGACTTGCAGGAGAAAAATTAAATTGACCACTGTGATATGCCCAACAGGTGTGATAAAGCACTAACTCGGCATTGATATTTTTGAAGAAAGTTGAACTTTTATTACCAATTTTACCAGACTAGATCTTTCTATTGCAAGAGGAAATGAGAACTCCTCCAAAAAAAATATTCAGTAAAAGAAAAAATAGTGATGAAACGTAGCGCACCTCGCAACCCTAAGAAATAAGAGCAGTGAGTATTAAAAGTTTGACATCTATGTCAAAGTTTAATTTTCATTACCAATTTTACAGACTGGATCTTTCTATTGCAAGAGGAAGGGAGAACTCCTCCAAAAAAATTATTCAGTAAAAGAAAAAATTGTGATGAAAACAGGGCACCTGGCATCCCTCCAATAAAAGAGCATTGAATATTCAAAGTTTGACATCTATGAAGTGCACAAATCAATTCCTCACTCTTCCCTGCTCAGAAAAATCCATCCAGAAATCAAATTTGTTGAAGTGTTTGTTTATTTAGTGCTGTTGACCTGACTCTCCGCTTACATTTCTATGAATTCCGTGAACAAGATTTTGTAGACTCAAACAGTTTGTTATGTTAGAGAGAGAATAAGTAGGTTAAACTTAATAACAATGTGGAATGTGTTTCCTTCTTCGGAAGCAAATGTTGGGGTTCTGAGAAGAGAGCCAGGGTTGCGATAATGTGGAGTTTCAGTGCACGGTGTTTGACCCCATTCCCACTCGATCCTCAATTGCGAGATCGGGATCCCGCAACATGGTTAGTTGCATGCGTGAAATCGCGGTCGTGTTCCCACTTGAGTATGATCGCGCATTGACCCCCCCTTTTTGGGAACGGAAGTGGGTTAAAAAAAACACTGTTTCGTTAGCAAATTGCGGGGTCTGATCGCCCTTTGCGTTCCCACTAGACTTTTAATTGCCCATTAATCCACAAAGGTGATCAGATCCCGCTCTAATCCCGAGGAGGATCAAAATTGCACGGTCAGATCCTGATCGTCCTCGCGTTCCCACTGGAGCGTACTTCTCTTTGATCGCCCTTTGATCCCCATTTCGGGGTCTTGATCGCCCTTTTCTCGAATTGCGAGATCAATGCGGGGGTCTAGTGGGAATGGGGTCTTTGACATAGTGGCAGTGCTCGAACTTGGGGGGGGGGAGGGGCTTGTAGCTCAGAATCTTTACTGGACCGGGATTTTATTAACAAGACCAGAAGCAAAATGTTAACACAGTTTTATCATCTGAACTGTTTTATTTGAACAAACACTAAGAGAAGATTTTTTGTCTTTTATTTTTATGGGTGATACTCAGCAGGATTGAAAGTTATTTGTGAGACTCAACAAGGGTTGAAATTAAGTGCATTTTCATGGTAGTCAGCAGGGCTAGTAACCCACAGAATGTTGTGGTGGCCCAAAAAGCGTCGATTTGAGTCATGGTACAAATTGGTCACCAAAAGAATTTCATTTACCATAACATTAAGCACAGTTCATTATAATTGTTTGTGATGTTGATTTTTGCATTTTTTTTTGTTCAACTAGCCTGCTGGGCTATAAACTTGAAAAATGAGTAGCCAGACTGTAAATCTGGTAGTCCCGGGCTAGCAAGCTAGTTGCAACTTCGACCCCTGCTTAACCTCAACATTTAAACATCAATAAAATGTTGAATTGACAAACAACAAGACATCCGGACTTGTCCTGTCTTGGAGTTTAATGGCCTGACACTGAATTCACTGGCCTCGGGCCGGTGTTCCTGTGTAAAATTCAAGCCCTGATCTGAGTGGATGTTACCATCTACGATCCCGGCCATATCTCGTTGGGCCTCTGTGCCCCCTTTCAATGTTGGCTCTCATTGCGCGGTCTTCTGCGTTCCAGTCAACATTGAACGGGGGGACGGGGGACGGGGAGAGAATATTAATTGTCAGGTGGAAGTGGACAGGGAATGGTTATTGTAATGTTGAGACCGGGTAGCTCAAGCATTTTGGACGGGAATGTAGCAAGGAAGTCACTGTCTTGTTTGCTTTATACTCGCATGATAAAGAAGTTGCACTTACAACATGATGGATTTATTTTAGTGAACAGATTTCAATATTAAATCAAATCTTCCAACTTCTCTAATTAAGATTATCCTCAACCGCCTGCATTCACAAGAAGAAAAAAAGTGTAAGAAAATACCTTTTGTAATAATCCTTTCATCTCGGGACCAAAGTGAAATTGCAACGTTATTCATAACTTAACAGCTCCGAGTAGCGAGAAATGCTTTTGTCGCTCATAACATCCCATTGATGGCTTAACACTCGATGAACTAAGTGAGAATTTGACTCAAATTGAATTACGGTCTCGCAATTGAGTTTGAGGTTAAAATGTCACAGCTGTAGATCTACACCCAGAAACATTGTGATCATCATGTCCCAATGCCCGCACAACCAAAACGCCAAAGCAAATAACGGATTTGTTACTTAGGTGAGATTCCAACCACCTCACAGATGTATTGATTAAATTACGGGGGAATGGTTAATCCAGAAATAGTAGCGAGAGCATCAAAAGCTCCAGGAAGTGTTACAAATAATGGTCGAAGTAAAAAGCTTTAAAACATGAAAGCCAATCAAGGCTTTAGTGTGTAGCCAGAAGGCAGGTACTTTCAGTGGACACAGCAGTCCTTAAATCTTTTTTATTCACCTCTGTCAATATTTTTGATTGGACAATGTGTAACAATTTTGATACAGGTAAATGCTCCCTTCACTAATAGTTTACTGTCGTGTAATAAATTGGAGTTGACAGGTTGGGAATCGTTGTAGTTCTAATACTTGGTGTTTGGGAATCACTGTTCAATCATTTCATTGTCTCTCTGTGGACCAAAGCTCTGATTAGAATAGGGGGCTGTTAATTGTGCATTGGGGATTATAGAAACTTATTTGTGGTTTTTGCTATACACTGGTGTGTATAGGAGGCTATTAATTGTGCATTGGGGATAAAGAATATTATTTGGTTGTTGGCTATACACTGATGTTCATTAAGAACTTTAAACTCAGTGAAAGTATGGAGTGTAGATTGGTGTAAAGGAAAAACCAATAAGTAGAATGGGAGGGGTTTTGGTTGACACTTCTTCAAAATTGTAGGGTGTTGTTTTTTTTTCCCACAAGTATAAGTAGTTGCCCTGTGTGATTGGTAGAAATAGGAATTTAGAAGAAAAGAAATCTGAGAGAAGAAAATATGGAATTGTTTGGTGTGTTGTGATTTTTATATTGGAGGATTTTTCTTTATTAAGTAGGGGAAAACTGAATTGTGTAAAGAATGGAGGATACGGAAACTTTTTTTTTTTTTTTTTTTCAAAGTGCAATTTTACACCCGGTCTTTCTAATGGAAAAAAGTTTTAAACTTTTTGATGGGATTTTTTTTTATTGAGAAGGGGGAAACTGATTTGTTTATAGAATGGTAGATATAGAAACTTATTATGATTATTTTCAAAAGTGCAATGTTACACCCTATCTTTAACCCCCTCCCCCCAAAAAACCCCCCCAAAAAACCACCAAAACAAATACATTTCAGACTTTCTTTCTTCATTTATCAAAATGCCATAGACAGAAATAGAGGTGTCATAGAGGTATCCAAACATATGTCTCCAAGAAAAACGAACCGAGAAATCTCACAGATTTTCCTTCCTTGCCGAATCGAGCAAGAATAAAAAAAACTCCTCTCATGAATGAAGTGCTAGATTTCTAACCTCTGTCGTTAAGCATCCTGCATTGTCCCCGCATCGGGTGATACTCCCTCTCTTCTGTTTAGGATGGAATATGAATATAAACAGATGTCTTATTTTAATCTTCAAGGAAGGGGGGATGGAGACGTTAATGAAAAATGTGAGAGATTTGTCGGGGTGGAATCAAAAGCAGCACCATGACTGTGAAGTTGGATGCCTGGATGGCGCAGCTACAGAAAAGCTTGGCATTCACACCTCCTCGGAAGCAATTCATTTAGCTATACAGGTAGCTATCTAGAATTGTTCTCTCTGTTGGAACTTCCTGAATGGATCAACGGGGAAATTATATCAATCTATAGATTGTTAGACGACGACGGAGGCTTATAGTGGGTCTGAGTACTGCATTAAGCTAATAAGTTACATCTAATGCGACTGACTGTAACATTTCTATAATTGTTGGCTTTGTGGTCTAATGGAAACATTTTAACCTCATGACTTGGGTTTTGTCAAGGATTGAGTAAGGTTTGTTATCAAATTATAAATATTTTACTTCTAGACATTTGAAGGGCATTGATCAAAGCATCTGTCCTTGCTCTATGTTCAAAGTGAATGTTAGAGATTTGTTAGAGCAGATGGGAACGTACAACATGGATTGTAGACATATAATTAGAAGAGTATTTTTTATTCCAATCCTTGGTTCGAAATTTAATCTAGCCTGTGAGGATTTCTTATGACGGCAGATAATTTGTTTTGACACAACAGCAATCAAATCCAGTTAACATTTCTCACAGATAGAAATATGTGATCAGGAGACATTTCTCAAGACAATTTGTTCTTAAATAAACCATTCATTTGTTGTTACCAAGTAGCTTGCACAATGGTCTTGGTCTTAAAGACATGGCTAATGATGCCCTGGTCTTGGCCTTGAAGGGCATGGCTTCTGTTGCCCCTGGTCTTGGCCTTAGTGCCCTTTCAAACATGTCCACAGATTAAAGCCATTGGACACTTTCGGAACAGAAAAAAATTAAAAGTTCACAGATTTACAAATAACTTACAGGGTTTACAGAAGGTAATGGTGAAAGACTTCTCTAGAAATATTAATCCATGAAATGCTTTACTTTTTGAGAAAACATTAAAACAATATCAATTCTCGATATCGAGAATTACGGATTTATTTTAAACACATGTCATGACACGGCGAAACGTGCGGAAACAAGGGTGGGTTTTCCCGTTATTTTCTCCCGACTCCGATGACCGATTGAGCCTAAATTTTTTACAGGTTTTTAAAAATATTATATATAGAAGTTGTGATACACGAAGTGTGGGCATTGGACAATACTGTTTACCGAATGTGTCCAATGGCTTTAAGATTTTCTAACATAAAATTAAAATTAAATTAAAATGTTGTAATAAATTGGGTTGTAACCGCACCAAGTATTGAGGGTGTGGAAGACGATGAAGTTGTCTTTTTCACAAGATGGTAATTGTTGTTTAAGGATTTGTTTGTATAGATCTCAACTTGGCCCAAGTTCATGGAGCTGCTGTAGCACAAATATGAGCTAAGCACAATAACATCATGCTTACCAGAATAAGGATACCAGTGAAAATACCATTCCACTTGTACCATTTATGGCTGGTATCCTGCTTAATTTTGCTAAGCAGAAAATGTCAAAGCAGTATTAGCCGCTTAAGCAGCTCTATGAAATTGGGTCCCTCTCACTTAAATAATATAAACAAACAAACAACCAAACAAACAAACAAACAAACCAAACAAACAAACAAACAAACAAACAAACAAACAAACAGACATACAAACAAACAATCAGTACAGACAATGTTGATTTTTAAGTGAAGTTGGCAGATACTTTATAATAAAGCGTCCATCTTGACAGCTGCAAGTTTTCCCAAGTCAGCAAGACAAGAAATCTCCCGCCACAATTTATCACACTGTCAAACACAGCATTGTCAAAAAAGATTTTTTTTTTTTAAATACCACGGTTAAAAAACACTCCCTCTCTCTATGGACCCAAACCGTTGTATTAAAGAAAAACACATTTATCGGAAGTCGGTTGGCAGTCCTGAGTGTTTACCAAACGAGACGGTGTCATGTAACAACTTGTCACTAGGGGAGAGAAAAGAGAAGAGAGAAGACCAAAAAAAAAAAAAAAAAAAAAGGAGTATTTGTCACAAGAAGGAGGGAATAAAAATCAATGTCGTTATAAAAACGGGACAAGTTTGGATGGTGAGAATTGGAGTCGCGGCGAGAGTGTGACTCAGGATAGGGGAGGAAGATGAAAGCGATGGATTTCTCTCGTTGTTGGAAACTTTCTCTTGGGTTAGGAAATTTGCGGTTTGCAAAGGAAATTGGTGGTGGTTGGGGATTGGTTGAATGGAGAGGTGTTATAAATCTATAACAGAGATTGATTGGCTGTCAGTTTTTGTTGGTTTGGTTTGGTTTGTGCCGAGTCTGGTGGATTCAGTTGTGGGTTTTTTGTAAGTAGGATTTGAAACTTTGCATGGTGAAAATAAAAAAATTGTAAGGTTCGCGGTAACACCATGTAATGTTGGTTTTTTTTATGATTTTATTTCATAACTATCTTGTTGGTTGGTCAGTGCATCTTTTCCGAGGATCCATGTGTAGGGGGATCGGCTCTGAGGCAAGTGCAGGGCCTGACTCTTTACAAAGTTACATGTAACACAGCTTGCCTCCATGCCCAATGGTCATTGCCTAGGTGCCCTTGAAATGCTCCAGTAGAAATTGTATAATTTCCCAATAGGGTGATCTTTACCAACAAAGAGAAAATGCCTTGGTGCCCTTGCCCCTATAAAAACGGAGCATACAGGCGTGTTGTATATTTTTGTGTGTAATTGAACCTAAATAATTTTGCTACACTGGTAGAAGCAAGCGACGTGTAGAATGAAATCATAAGCTTATGCAACACATGTGAAAAGCAGATTCAGAGCATTGTAGTGAAGATTTATGTACAATCATTTATCTTATAATTTGAAGAGATAAAGCATCCTGTTAGCCTGCTATTTATAATATTTTAGCGTATAAAAGTATAGAAACCAAAGTGCAGATGCACTGCCACTACGTTTGGCAAAGATTTGTTTGTCACCTCTGCTTTCAAAGTTGTTGCCGTCATATTTTTTTTGCAGGGGAATTGAAGGGTGTTAGGTCGAAGCCCTCTGGCATTTAGGGGCAGGTCGGTGGAGTAGACTTCATCAAAATGGGGGATGTCCCGACCAAAGTGCAAACCATTTATAGGACTGAGGGTTGAAAAAATCTGTAGACGACCTAAGAGACTTGGTTCATGCCTTGGGGGCGAGTTATAGTACAGGGCTTGACACCAAGGGTTGTCAGACTAGGGTGTAGAGGTAGGAAACTGCTGTAGGGGTCTGGCCTTAAAATGTGATCCGGTGTTGCCTGAAAGTGTTAGTGTGGCAGCTGAGAAAGCAATTGGAAGGGACCTGTGAAATGGCCTAGATAGTTCAGGATCATGGCCTGATCTAGGGGCCTTTTGGTCCTCCCAGACTTTTTAAAGGTACACGTTGCCTCGGATCGGGCAAGTTGGTCTATGAAAAGTGTTTGAAACCGTTTGTTATAAAACGCATATTGGTTTTAAAGTAGAATGTAATGATCCACACAAATATGCCACGAAATTGCACGGTTTTCCTTATACATTGTGAACTAGCATGGCACACCAATTTGTGCAGAGTCAAATTTTTTGATGCCACAAAATTGCCGACTTTAGTTAACAACCCCAAATGAAATAAAATCTTTTTGCAAAATTGGCCTTATAAAAGGCCCTTTTGTGCAATAAAAAGCTGTTTCACCCTTTTGGCCCTAAAGCGTTAAGCATTCTTTTCTTTTTTGCTGGTAAGCTTAAGAGTATAATTTTAAAGTATTTTTTATTGTGATAATTCTCCAGGATTATTTCATATGATTCATAATTTCTGCTAGTGTCAAACATTTCTAGATCTCATTCTCATTCAAAATTTTAACCAGAATTTTTTCAGTTTTTTTCATCAGTCTCATTTACAAAGTATTTGCAAATTTTGTTTTAACTAATTATATACAAACGAACCAAGTTGAATTTGATTTCTCATCATGAACTTGTGAAAAAAATGCCTTTGGTTCCCCTGTTATTTTTGATGCATCAGCATTAAACCGATTTACATTTAAACTGCAATTTATGCATTTATTTTGTACTTGAAACGGGGCCACAAAAGTCAAAAGGTCACTACTTAAAGCCTTGAACAAAACATGTATTTTCCTTTTTATATCATCACAATTGTCATGACTTTAGTGAAGCTCAAAATCAGCGGTGTCGCAAGAGCAATCTATTTGCATTTTGGGCTCTTATCTCATCCAAGTGTGAAATATTCCTGTATGCTTTGAAGGCACCAAGACATTTTATCCTTAGTCAAGGGCACCAAGGCAATCACCAAGGAGGCACTCGCCTTCATTGCCTCCGTGAAGTATCAGGCCTGGTGAAAGCAATGATTGCAAATGACTTTTTTATCACTTTTTGGGTGGCATGGTTGGCTTGTGCATAAAGCACTCGCCTCTCGCCACTCTGGTCCCTGGTTCGACACTCGGCTCAGGCCATATGTGAGTAGAGTTCTGCATAGGTTTTTCTCCAGGCGCTGGGGTTCCACCCTCCGTACTAATCTAACACTTTCAATCTCTGGCTATAGACCTTATCGCAAACACTTTTTACGCATGCTGTAGGCGTTGAATGAGGTGCATGCTGGTCTAGCTAGTGCTCAAGTTTGATCCCTAGCTCGACCAGCATGCACCTCACTTAACATTTAGCGCTTGCGCAATGGGTGTTTTTCAAAAAGGTCTTTGCTCTTCTGGCTGGCTGCAAAAGGTACCCTTGCCTACCTGCTTCCTCAAACACATTGTATTTGCGTCTTTCGAAAATCAGCGTCAACAGAGGCTGTTGACATCAAATGGTCTGAACTGGAAAAAACCCTGATGAGGACACTATCAAAAACGACCTTTTATCTAATCTAAAAGTTGAAAACTTCACATGTTGAGTCTTGTTTTTTTCCCATATATTCCTAATTAGTGTCAATAGGTAGACATCATGGAATTGACATTATTTCAAGATTGTTGAACATGACTCAAGTAGACATCTTAATTGTGTTGACATCATATTATGTTTATTGTAATTTTTTTTTTTGGTTTGATGTATGATATGAAGATAAGCAACTGTATGTATGACTCAATCATGTCCTTTGTACCAAGCAATAGCGTCAACTCACTGTTTCAGTTGATTGAACTCAAGAAATCAAGCCTTACATTCGCTGATGTCCAATCTATTCTCAATGAATTCAAAACTCAGACAATCCCATAATATAACCCCCCCCCCCCAAAAAAAAAAAAAAAAAAAAAAGAAATCAAGTACTCTGAAACTGACAATTAATCTAAGTGTTTTCTTAAACTGTATTGTCAAGTTTGGGGTATCATTCTTGAAAGACCACTTTTATTAGACAATCAGGATAAACTGAACCTAGTTTCTCCTATAAGAATTTTGTAAGCATCAAACTAGGCTTTTTGCTTCTTCTTACCTATACAATCTCACTTTGCTAAGATGTAGAACAAAGAGCTACTCCAGTAGCTTTATTTCACGTACTGCATTTCTTTGGAACTCCTTGCCTGGTGCATGTTTCCCTCCATCCTACAATCTAGACTGGTTCAGATTTTCTTCCTCCATGGTGTGATACAGGTTTACATCTTCTTTGGTGGGTTGCTTTGTTCCACTCTACTGTACACTTTTAAAGGAAAGTTGGTTTTCAAATTGGTCAACTTGTCTGTCTGTCTGTCTGTCTGTCTGTCTGTCTGTCTCTCTTTGTGTGTGATCCTCTCGTCAAGGGAACTCGGCAAACTCCCACATGGGTATATAAACACCAACCTGGCAACAGCCAATCTCTCTCATGCAAACATTGGTTTAGGGTCTTCGCTTATGAGAGGCACAAATCAAGAAGTTTTGATCCAGTATAACTAGATGACCATACTTAATCTTGTCAATGTGAAGTCAGCGGTTAGCTTGGTAGGATTTGAACCCACAACCTTGTTATTGCAAGTCTTGCAGTCCAACCACCGGACCACAGTGAACTGGTTTGCTATCACTGTATACCATACACTGGTTATCTTAACTATAGTCAAGTTGTAAACACGAGCAGTTTTTATATGTTTCACCATGGTTACACAAGATGTATCATTGGTTAGCTTGTAGGATTCAAAACCTACAACCTCGTGATTGCAAGTCCTGCAGTCTTACCACTTGACCATGGTAACCTGGTTTGCTACCACTACCATAGACTGGTGTTCTTAATCATAGTGCAGTTAACATGAGCAGTTTTTGTATGTTACACCATGGTTACACAAGATGTATCATTGGTTAGCTTGTAGGATTCAAAACCTACAACCTGGTGATTGCAAGTCCTGAAGTCTAACCACTTAACCACGGTGACCTGGTTGCTATTGACTGGTTATCTTATATAGTCTAGTTGTTTACACAAGCAGTTTGTTTATGTTTACACCATAGAGCTAGCTCCATGGTCACGCAAGAACATTGTATGATCTAAAGATCTAGTTAGTAGTAACTAACATCTGTAAATTGAATTGTTTCAAAGAGAGAGAGTCAGTGATGACTAAAGACAGAATGCTGAAGGCATCTATCAAGCTATAGACCAATTAGAAAAGTTTCCACTGCTTGAGGTGACGTTAAATGGTTTCTGCTGAGTTTAGAGGCCCGGAGTGAGCAGTGTGCCGTCTGTGGTGGCAGCATCCAGCTGTGTCATGATGTGAAAACCGTTTTGGCAAACCCCTGGCATCTGGTGGACCTATTTAGAGTCTTTCCCCCTCGCTAGAAAGCAGTCATTTGTAAATGGTATTCACTCCCAGTTGCCAGCGACCAGTGACTCTTTTTCTCGAGCTCTACACCCCCTTTTTTTTTCTCTCTCGGCCTCTTTCTCGGTGCGCTAATGCATTTATGGTGGGGGCCCCTTTTTCGCCAATCGGACAAGTGAGCGATGGGAATGACATGCCTTGGTTTACAGATTAGCCGTGGGTTCTTGTCATCGCCTGTACAGCTGTTCACTTCGTAAGGTATCGGGGCTTTGTGCCGCTACCTCCAGGTCTCATTGCGGATGTCAAGGTTTAATGCTTGCAGCCTCATCGCGAAAATCGTCTTTTAAGACGCGCTGGGCATTAGCGTATACACAGCTCTTATTTTGCCGTCTGTGTGGGTGGTTATTATGGCGAAGTCAGTGAGCTTGGTAGTCTCTCCTCGCGACCTGATTGCATTCCATTTTTTTTCTTCTTCAAGACCGAAAAGCATAATTAGCATCCCTGCGGCTTATTGGCCAGGCTACGGATCGCTTGTCAGGTGATGCGATTTAGTGATGGTATCGTCAAAAGGCCAAGTAGACGGACCGAGCGAGCTCATATGGGCCGCCATGACAACAGATACACTCCTTCAGCAGCGCTATCCCATAATCTCGCCGTACAGGCCGTTCACAACCCTCTCCTGCGGCCCCTTTTGCTGGGAAAATCCAACTCGCAGCTAGGACAGTATGGCAGTCGTCGGCCATTTTGTCTCTCGCGTCAGATTCAGGGTCATGTCTGTTTAGTGAATTGGATTCCTCTACTCGCAGCTTGGACAGTATGGTCGTCGGCCATTTTGTAAGTCACGTCAGATTCAGGGTCGTGTCTGTTAAGTGAATCGCAGATTCCTCGCAGGGCTTTTGACAGTAATGGTCTTAAAAAAGAGTGTATCATTTGACCTAATAAGTGAGGCAGAAAAAAAGGGTCACGGTTGTTACATGTTACCCCAATGGTCTCCTAAACTCAGAATGGTGCAATGAATGTAGTGCAGTATAATTTTTCCCATTATAACTTGCCTGGTATCACTCAAAAGTTTCTATCTGAACCCTTATTAAAAAGGCACGGATCACCCCCCCCCCCCTCCCCTCCACCACCACCAAGAATAATACTGAGTTCTTATAATAGCACTTTATCACACCCAATGGGCGTCTGAAAGCACTTAGTGGTTTTTTTTCTGCAAGGTATGTGGAACCTTGTTTTGAATCATGAGACCTATTCCTCTACATAGCACCATGTAATAGTTTACAAGGTGCTGTGGCCCAAAATGCAGCCAGTCAAACCAGGAACACTTGGCCGGGGCACACCCCTTCTCTTTACGATAAGTGCACTGGGTTCTCCTTCATGCATTACACAACACACAGGGCATACGACTTTTCATAATTATTATCCGAAGGACGAAGCAATAATGGGTTAAGTGTCTTGCTTAAGGACACAATAGTCACGACCTGGATTCAAACCCCACACTCTGCTGATCAGAAACACCGGAGCTTGAGTCTGGTGTTCTAATCTGTTGGGCCAGCCGTCGATTTCACAAAACTCTTCCTAACTTAAGACTAATCTTATAGGACTTATGACGAGTCCCAACCCTGCACTGTAGCATGCAGACCTAAGATTAATCCTAAGTTAGGACGAGTTACCAGTCTTTACTCGAGATAAGACGAGTCCTAAACTCTTTGTGAAATCGACCCCTGAACACTTATAACCATCCTCCCATTGCACGCAACGTATTACACTGTTTATTTCATTGCCATAATATGATAAAACACAACAAAAATTTCATTGCAGATCTTCAGCAGAATTTAAGAACTTATTCCAGCTTTGATTGACATATTTATTAAAATATTATAAGAAATAAAAGACTTTTCCAATCAATCAATCAGAACCTTGGTACAAGAATTGACCAATCATACTCAAGCTGAGTAAACTGTCAACCTATCAGATCTTTGATAACAAAATGTGTAGCCACCTTTATTGAGGCTTATTAAACAGTCAGCCAATCAGGAACTTGATAAAAGTTCTGACCAATCATGCTCAAGTTCAGTAAAACTGTCAACCAATCAGGACCTTGATAGAAGTTTCCACCAATCATACTCAAGCTGCCTAAAACTAAAACTAAATACATCTCTTATGGAAGGTTCGACCAATCTTATTCAGCCACTTTGGTACAAATTCCATGTGGATCGTGTATTTAGTATAGTAATATTTACCATTCAAATGAATAGAGCTATTTATTGGATATAGGTACTGTATTGGTTCATTTGAATAATACAAATTCTCAAGTGATATGTTTGCTTTAAAAAAAAAAAAAGTGGTAACATAGTTTTCAAATGTATACGAAACATTGCCTTGTAGATCTCTGCTTCAGTTGAAAACAATTTTGTTTTGTTATCTGACATTTCTTGTTCTGTTAAGTGCAAAGATACCCTGCAAAAATATTGTAATTCTGTAACCCTGGATTCCTCTGTTTTAATTGAAAATAAAAAGGATGTTTTGGTTGGTTTCAGAGAGAAAAAAAAAGTCTCCCTTCAACTTGTCCCCCCCCCCCTTGTGTTTCAAGAGTTAGGTTTGTACAACTAAAAACAAACAGGAATCCCTCCTCCCCCCCCCCCTTTATCCCCTTGGGTCCTCTTCTCGTATTGACTCCTCTAAAAGGTCCCACTTAGAGCTCAAACAAAATACGTCTCACTTGGGATAATCACAACGTTTGTTTTGGCCAAGAGTTACCAAACAGAATGTTCGTCGTTGGGCAAACAAAAGTCATCAATCTGATGTCAGACCGATATTCAGTATTATAGGGCCCACTTGACGTGTGGCCAGTATATCCACATGTACCTCTGCGACTGACTGCCGCATCGTTCTGCTATTGCTGTTTATTTCCGGGACGAAATCATTACAAGTCTGCAGTGGAGCTCGTTGTGTAAGCAACAGTACGATTGAATGATAGAATGAAAACAAAATATGACAGGGGCAGTTGATAAGAAGAAGAGGTTTTTTTTTTTGGCGGGGAGGTATCTATGGGTTAGCGGGAATGATTGGTGGTGCTGAGTTCTTGTTTGTAGAACAGGGTGTCTGACCAGACTGCCTTCGTCGGTTTTCATTTGTTTTAGATGTTGAGGTTCCACGGTGATTTTATTTTTTCATCCGGGCCGAGCTTCTTGTGTTTTTGTGTGTGGGTGTTGTCTTTTGTGGTCAGTGACTTTTCCTGGGAGAGTTGTGTGTCCCTCGTATAATCCCGAGAAGAAGTTTGTCATGTTTGTGAGAGGGTGGGAGATGATTAAGCATGTAGACAGGTATTGGTTCGGCTTGGGAACGGACTTGACGAGGGTCTGGTTTATTTGAGATGAACATTTGATCCGGTCGCCGGGAGAATCATCATGTTAGATTCCAAACTCAGGGGAGAATTGGAACAAAGCTGTGGATTATTTGTCAAACTAAAGGACGTTTGTTGTTGAGGTACGCTAAATCAGCTACCAGCTAGAGTGGCGGGTAACCAGCTGCCTAAAAACTTTAATGAATAAAAAATAAATAAACGTCGATCTCTGAAGGCGTGGTGAGGTACTAATTACATACATACATACAAAAATGTTTTATATACCGCCATTTCATCAAGACCACAGCGGTTTTGTGATTGTGCTTGGTAACTAAACAAATTTCATGTACCCTGTTTTACTTTTAAGCAATTAGTGTCTGATTTCATGGCTTTGCTTACTGCTAAAATCTGTGCTTATGATCACTTTTCTCTGCTTGCTTTGCAAGTGCCAAATGTTGGCGCAAGCTGTGCAAGCGAAGAATACTTAGTAACGTGGAGTTCACCGACCACATAAGCAAAAGAATTCCTGCTAGCCCATAAAATACCCTTGGCGTAAGTGCTTAATTTCCTGCTTCCGTAAGCGCCAATTCTTTGCTTACAGTAAGCAGAACCATGAAATTGGGTCTAGGAAACAGTAGCATCTCCCTGTCTTTTACCACCTTCTATCAACGATAACTTACGAAGTGATTTCCCCCCCCCCCATTTCTTAAGCTTGTATCTTTATTTGTGACTGAAGTATTATTTTAGTCATGGTACAGTTTCCCCTTCCTTAGTGTAGTATCAAGAACCCTATGTGATGATGTAAATCCATACCAAGTGTCACAAAACTGCTGACTTTTTAGACTTTTTAAAGAAGGAGTCGAAAGTGTTTGATTTTGGTGTCGTGATTTTGGGGTTACTTGGGAGATTCAGCGGGGGTGCTGACACCAAGTGTAGTCGATGGAGTCTGATGACTTCAGCTCCGGATTGTGAGTTTGTGAGTGCAGTTTGTATGGACTTTTGGAGCTCCTGGTAAATGGAGTTTTTTCATCGAGAGTAATTTTTGTTAAAAAGAAACATTCAGTTTTTAAGAAAAACATTTACTTGTGGAGTTTGATTATTTTTTTTTCAAACTTAGGCCCCCTATATACATGTTTAATTTATTAACCATTAGACTATGAGGAATATGAAATTGCAATTAACAACTTTATAGCATTAAGCCTATGATGTGCACTGTGTGATATTGCTGGGCATGCTACATAAGAACATCATATCTTGTTTCATTCCTTATTAAAAACAGACTTCACTCACAAAAACTTCTTTAATTTAGTGTGCAGCTCTGTATGTGTTGATTTTTGAAGGGGGGTAAGGATACCGAGGCATTTTCTCCTTGGTAAAAGGCAGCCTATGAGGCAATTGTGCATTTCTACCAGAGAGCATTTCAAGGGCACAAAGGCAATGACCAGGGGGCATGGAGGTAATCCCCTTCGTTGCCTCCATGAAGTATCAGGCTTGGAGTATGTATTCTTCTTATCTGACCAAACTCATTCTCCCCAAATTAAAGAATGTCAAAACTTTTTTGAAAAACGGTTTCCTTTAAGGATGCCAGCCTCCTGTTGATGGATGGGTTGACTGACTATTGTCTGAGTCACTGCACTTGAGGGTGCAGAACCCATGCAACAAAATCCGCCCACTCCGCCTTTCTCTCTCACACACTCTCTCCATCATAAAATGTGCCGCATTTTTTTCTCCCTCCGTTGCTTCATAACAGATGGCAGGTACAGCTGTCTACTCTGGCTCTTATTGCACCTAGACTGGTTTCAGTCCTCACTTGCTAAAAAAACATCTTGCTAAATTGTTTGGTCACTTTCTCCGAGGTAGTCTCATGAGGTGGTTGAGAGTAAAGTCTTGGGTGGGGGGGGGGGGGGGGTAATAGAATCAAAGTTTGGGCGCAGTTTTTTGAGAATGGTTTTGATTGCACCTAGACTGGTTTCAGTCCTCACCTGCTAAGAAACATCTTGCAATACAAACTAAAACTGTTTGATCACTTTATCCAAGGTATTTTGAGGTGGTTGAGAGTAAAGTCTTGGGGAGAGGGGGGGGGGGTTGTAGAATAAAAGTTTGTTCCCATTTTTTTTAGAATGGCTCTTATTACACCTAAACTAGTTTTAGCCCTCACCTGCTATAAAAACATCTTGCAGGACAAACTAAAACTGTTTGGTCACTTTATCCAAGGTATTCTGAGGTGGTTGAGAGTGAAGTCTTGGGGGGGGATAGAATCAAAGTTAGGATGCAGTTTTTTGAGAATGGCTCTTATTACACCTAAACTAGTTTCAGCCCTCACCTGCTATAAAAACATCTTGCAGGACAAACTAAAACTGTTTACCGGTAGTCACTCTATATGAGGCATTCTCAGTTGTATTTCTTAGGGGGTGATAGAATCAAAGTTTGGACGCAGTTTTTTTGAGAATGGCACTTATTGCACCTAGACTGGTTTCAGTCCTTACCTGCTAAAAGTAAAACATCTTGCCTGACGAACTATAACTGTTTGATCATTTTCTCCGAGGCATTCTTAGGGGTATTTCTTAGGGGGTGATAGAATCAGTTTGGATGCAGTTTTTTTTTTTTTTGAGAATGGCAAACCACTTAGCCAATCTACATTATCTTTTCAAGGAAGGTGTGAGTGGGAGGAATGTAGGGGGCGTTGAACTTAAGGTAATGGTCACGGAATCGCCGAGTACAGAAAAGGTTTGTTGAGGCGCAAAACAAAGATTCACACCCGGAAGACAAGTTTACCTTGTTATGGGGGAAGACGTTTTCAGTATTGGCAAGTTAGGGTAGGAGTCCGTCAAATCATATTGTTCCTTACGTTTTTGACATTTTAGAACTTGATTAACTACCTTGTTTGGAAAATATTTTTCAGTCTTCGGAAATTAGGTAGTAGGAGGAGGCCATACTTTTTTACATGTTTGGAACTTGAAGACAACTTTACAGTAAGCTACCTTGTTATGAGAAAACAAGTTTTAGTGGTGGCAAATTAGGGCAAATCGTATTGTTTTGAAATCATATTGTTCTTGGCAAATTGGAGTAGTAGGAGGCCTTCGAATCTTATTGTTCCATACTATTCCATCTTGTGGAACTTGGTATCCCTTTTTTATCTCACACTGCAGCAAGTTTATGGCAAGATTATTACAGTAGATGGGATAGTGCTGGGTAGACTTTGCACAGCTTCATCACGAGTCGAACTGGTTTTTTGTGTGTGACCATTTTATGAACAACAATTTTGAAAAAAACTGATGAAGTTATCTCTAGCGCTGTGTCAATGATGAATGAACAGTTTTTGAGTTTTGTCGAAAACAAGATCTGCAAAGAGTTACTCAAAATTTAGATGTTGTTCATTTGTTGTCTTTGAAACAAAAAGTGTACCTATGATTGTGTCGGTGTGTGCACTAATTCATAAATAAAAAAGGTTTAATTCACTCTGGATACAAAATCTAACCTCAATGATGTTGGTTTGAATATATGTCAGGCACATTATGTTGTTGTCTAAGATGGCCTAACCATGATGTGCTTCTCTTTCACCCAGGAGTATAATTTGGGATCTTGAAAAGGTTACATTAGCTCTGAAGTACCATCAAAATTGCAGAAAGTTTGTTGATTTAGACCGACTAGAAACACATGGCATTTTTTAAAGCGATGGATTGATAGACACCGGGGGAATAAAAACTTGACTTATTGTAAGACAAACAGACTCTTACTTTTCAATCAGTTATCCCGACTCTTTCCTATAGATATTCCCTGTAGACCATCCTTTTTCATCCAAAACCAATAACCTTCGTCAAACTTAATGATTTAAGTTGCACTTGTGTTTTCAAACCCCCATCTCTGACCCTTAAGTTTTGCGAAGCATTAAATTCCTCATCAATTTAACGGAGGCAGACATTACTGTCATGACTTGATTGATTGACAATTCCCCCGGTGTTTGTTAGGGTGAGGGGTAAGGGGCGAATAGAGCCTGTGTCTCTCTCCCGACATCATCGCTCTAGAATATCTTCAACCACGAACCTGTTTGGCATTAATCTTATACACACCGTAGTAGTGCAATGGCACCAGTCTGAAATATCCCCAGGATACGTGCGTATCAAATGCAGGTGAGTGCTTACTCTCAAATCTAGTACCCCGCCCCCTGTCCCCCCACCCCCTTGTTATTAGAAACCAAGCGTAATTAATTTTGCATTTTGGTCTTTGTTGTCCCAAATCTTCAGACCCTCTTACCCCCCTTCAGCATTTAACAGTATCCTCTTTTGCCCCCGTGTTGCTAAGAAGAAGAAAAAAACTTGATTTGTTTCGTCGTGCTATGTTCGGGATAGAGCTATAGGCCTAGCCTAGATGGGGGTAAGAGAAGTCCCCACTCAGCCCGCAGGTACTCGTGCAACAGCCTCCTTTATCTATTGTCATTCCAGACCCGTATTTCCAGGCTTTGTTCGCTGTCTTTGCCGGACACTTTTCCAATAGCCATTATTTCCTTCGTCTCACACCTCACTCCCCGCCGCTCTAGAAGGCGTTGAACCTACTTACGTCCCGCCCTTGCCCGTTGAAATGTGTCGCTAACCTCTGGTAATACTGGGCCCCGTCGATTGCTCTAACGGTTTAAACTGTACTACGTGACTGGACTGTGTATTAGTGTAGTAAGTCAGTCGGTGCTGTTGTAGTCTTCGTATATTATGAAGACCTCAACAACTACCAATCGGATCTGTTAGGGTCTGTTTCAGATGGCTGGATAAAATCTCTTTATAATTATTAATTATCTTTCGTACAAGACACTTCTGGAACTGATTATAAACATGATTTAGAAAATTCAGAACTTGAGGTGTTGTGGGTATAAAATGTTTGAAAAAAGGATCATTAGAATCTGACACTTGAAATCTGAAATCAATAAATGTCAGTATTACGATTGGGTGTTAATGACCAATGTGTCTCTGTGTGCTAAACGAACAGATACCTTTCATTTTAATGGCAAATGATTCTGAATGGTTCTGACTTTTGCAGAATATTTGTTTTTTTTGAGGTAAAACAGCCCACCTCTCTCAAGAATTCATTCTTGAAAAAATATTGTGCTCTGATGTTTTACTCCTGTTAAACGCAAAATATGAAGAAAAAAAAAAACAAGAAAATTACTGTAGTGGATGAGACAAACAAAATGTCTTGTAGTTAACTTGCATTTTTAAAGTTAAAGGGAGAGTGTAACTTTGGTCTTTGTTACCGTTCAATTGTTTTTAATCCTTTATAAATGCTGATAAAGCAGGGAAAGTAACCTGTGAAAATTTCATTTAAAAAAAGGTGGTAGCTGAAAATCGGGAGCGGTTATGTACACGCAGGAAGACACAATCTGAGAAACGTATCCGACAGAGACGTTTCTTAGATTCAAATTTTGGGAGATGAAAGTTAACTTTTTCAAAATTTCAGTCAAAGCACATCTCTTTTGATTGTGAAAATGATCCATATTTTTCCAAACTCTCTATTCCTCTATTTTCATACTAAACTCAAAGGTTGATCAACCATAAACATATCCTCCTGCTTTGTAGATTTCATGCATGACTTTTACTTATCAAACTGCCACTTGCCCTCCACTAGCCAACCAAACAAATTGGCCCAACTGAGCATGTCTACACTTAGAAAAAACCAGCTGCTTTTAAAGTCCAAAAGGGCATTGAGGGGCGGGGCACAAAGGTGATCAGTCCCTGCCTCTAGGGGTCACTAGAGTTCATTGACATCATTATGATGTATTTTCATGACGATTGAACAGGTAAAGGTGTGTAGGGATTGTAGTCTTGATATGATATTTGGAGGAGGTGTGGTTTTTAACAACTTCTTCTTGAGACCAATTTAAGAACTGACTTCGCGGTAGTACAGTTAATTACGATCCTATAAACTAAAGTAGTAGTTCCAGCCTATTTTCTATACCATCCGCCCAGGTAATAGTTAGCAGGACAGTTCTTTTGAGAACTGAGAAGTCTCCCGAACACCCGACTAATCTACTCCGCGGTAGTAGAATAAAGAACGACGGTCCTCTAAGAACAAACTCTACCTGGCAAGTAGATACACACATGGTGTTACCGCAAACCAAATATATATTCTTTTTGCTGCTTTTTGTTTTCTTTAATAGGGAAATAGAATAAGGCCGTTTTCGAATTGGCGTCTACAGCTGCGGCTACGGCTGTTGCTAAAGGTGTTGCTAAGGTTGCCTATACCTCTATGCACGATTACGCGGAAAGCTAGCCGTAGCCCTACATGTAGCTGTAGCCGCCTAATCGGACACGGCCCTTAGCTGTTGCAAACTGCTTGCCATCAAAATTACCTGTGGTATAAATGCACACAAAAGATCTTTGCGTATATCAATTTGTGCGTATTGGCCCAATATGCTAGCTTTTGCATAGGGGTAACCCTGGATGTACATGTATATCAATCTACATTAGTCATTGTTAAACCAACAAGCAGGAATCGGATGCAATAACAACTTCCCCCCAATGAAGTGATCTAATATCTCCAACTAACTGACAGATATTCAAGCACATCAAAGATTGAAAAGAAAAGAAAAAGTGCCAATCATCAAGCTCTGGGGCACTTCAGGACCAAGCATTGTGCCCTTGGGCACTTCAGGACCAAGCATTATGCCCTTTGGCAATTTGGTGTGGTACCGGTATGTGGCATGAAGCCATATTCCTTGCATAAACCACCTGCTTGTGAAAGCTGGTAACCGTCACCAATTAGTGCTCCATTCCGAACATCCTGCAGATATACCCATAATCCTGAATCAAAATAATTCAGACGATTTTGTTGAACCTTTTATTTTACATATTCTTGAGTGGCTAGGCCCTACTTATTATGAAAAGAACTAAAATAAAGTGTGAGGTATAATTATTCAAACAAGAAGGGGTGGTTCTTTGTAGAGTGCAGATGTTGTTCATACCACAGAAAACAGGTGCAAAACTTTCTTCAATAGTTCACATGCACTCACAATTAGGTATAGCGATAAAGATTTAATTTCAGGACCGTGGCATCAGTGTTTCTCCTGAACCGTTCTCTCTGAGATTCTAATTCTACAAAAAAAATGATTTATTTCTTCTTCATCTTTTCTTCAGTGAGAAATAAAATCTCCTCATTTCATTTGAGCTCTTTACTAAATAATCCTTTCACACAAAACATCCCCCGAAAAAAAAAAAAACCAATGAAACTTCCCCCAAGATTTTGCGGCCATAAATATCTAAAACAATCCGATGATATTAGTTTTCCTGAACCCAGGAGTGTGGTTTGATTTATTTCTGGTTGTCGTTGGAGCATTAATTGGCTGCCAGAGTTGACTGCTCTTTCTCCCCGCGAGATTGTCTTCACTGGATCCCTCGCAGAATGTCTTTTTTTGACGGTGTATGTTTTGAAGCTGTCTGTGGCTAGTTTAAAGGCACTGTGGATGCTGTTAGTAATCACTCAAAATAATTGTTAGCATAAAAACTTACTTATTAACAAGCAATGGAGATGTTGATAGCATAACAAATTGTGAGAAACGGCTCCCTCTGAAGTAACGTAGTTTTTGAGGAAGAGGTAATTTCTCACTTCAGTATTAAAATACTTAGGTATGAAGCCTTTTCTCAGGCATCTTAAAGCACACAAGGGTGTTTTTTCTTTCATTAATCTCTTGCAACTTTGATGACCAATTGAGTCAAAATTTTAACAGGTTTGTTATGTTATGCCTATGTTGGGATACACCAAGTGAGAATACTGGTCTTTGACAATTACTAAAGCTATCCAGTGCCTTCAGAGGGAAGGTACACGTTTGGTAGTTGTCAAAGACCAGTATTCTCACTTGGTGTATCCCAAATACAAATAAAATAGCATAAAATAACAAGCCTGTAAAAATGTGAGCTAAATTGGTCATCGAAGTTACAAGAAAATGATGAGAGAACAAACACCTTTGGTGGATGAATTTGTGCGCTTACAGATAGGAATAAAAGACTTCTGGCTAGAAGTCTTTTAATATTTTAATGAGAACTTACCTCTTTCTTAAAATCTATGCTACTTCAGAGGGAGCCGTTTCTCACAACTTTTTATACTATCAACAGCTCTCCAATGCTCATTACCAAGTCAGTTTTTAAGTTCATATTTGTTTTGAGTAATTACCAATAGTGTCCACTGCCTTTAAACCAATCCAGAAAGAAGAGAATCCTACAAGACAGCTTCCAGAATCATCTTAGCACTGGTTACTCCTCTCTATACTTAATTGCTTTACTCTTCACCCAACTTTTTTTTCTCCAGCCATTGTGGCGTTTTTTTTTCCGTCCCGCCTCTCTTTCTCTCGCTCGTCCTGGCTGTGTGGAGAGTTCCTGTTCATGAGGGGATAAATGGCTAGAGATATTTGTGTGTTATGTTAGGCTCAGGGCAGGTTGTAATATAATGTTTGGGAACATTGTCAAGAGTTTACACATAAAAGCGGTGTATGCGTCATTTTTACTGAAGTCACAATAATTGGATCTGCTGTGTTGGTGGAACAAAATTTGTTTTTATTGTGCGATGACTAGAGCCGGGTATAATCTTTGTCAGAGTCGGTATTGAAGATAAAAAAATAATATTAAAAAACTGTTTTAAAAAAACAATATTAAAAAACTGTTTTAAAAAAGTGTAAGTTTTGACTATTATTTTATATAATTTTAAGTTTGTTGTTTTTATTTTAATTTTATTTATTTACTTATTTATTTATTTGTTTATATTTGTTTTATAATATTGTTTATTTGTATTTATTATTTATTAAATTGTTGTTGTTGTGGGGGGGGGGGGTAACTCTAAATTTTTAGTCTTTTACTCAAACAAGAACTAAATATTGGAAAAAAAACTTTTTAAGGTCAACAAAGGATATACTGTGTCCACTTAAAAATGAACTCTAAATTTTGATTATAATTATAAAATATATATTTTTTTAAAGGTATTCTAAAGTTTTAGGCTTTTACTGAAACAAGAGCTAACCACTGAAAAAAACTAACTTTTTGACATTTGTGTTGTTTGTTGAAAATACATCTTAATTTATACCAACATCCTTAAACACCAGTCATCAATGCCCCTGTTCCTTCCCATCTAATTTCACTTGACATGTCAGCTCATTTGATGGCTTCTTCAAATTAGCCTCAAATTTCATTTTATTTTACAACGCACACACTTTTTTTCCTTCCCCTCCACACACCATCCATCTCCGCTAACCAGGGGCACGAGAAGTGGAGAATGTTTGTCTATTATCTTAAGCTCTGGGCGTCATGAAATAATATTCCTTACTTAAACACTTAATATGTGGTTAAAATTCGCCAGTGCGTCTGGCTCCCCGCCCCTTTATTATTTTGTTCCATTGTAATAATACACTTTTGTTAACTCAGGGCATTAAAGATACACTGCGGTTTCCCCATATAACTCCACAGGCTCCCCAAAGGGTGCTAGTGTCTATTTACATGTATACAAAGAAATAGAAATAGAAGTGATGCTTCTATCTACCTGCTTTGTAATAGCTAATTTCTAGCTATTTAATGGCGATGTTTCTGGGGCAGTATAAACTATAGACTCTAAAAGGACACAGGAGGACTGTTTAGAGCAACGAGGGCTTGGGTTTATTCTGAAGCTTCTTAAAGGCAGTGGACACTATTGGTAATTACTCAAAATAATTATTAGCATAAAACCCTTCTTGGTAACGAGTAATGGGGAGAGGTTGATAGTAAAAAGCATTGTGAGAAACGGCACCCTCTGAAGTAATGTAGTTTTTGAGAAAGAAGTCATTTTTCACGAATTTGATTTTGAGACCTCAGATTTAGAATTTGAGGTCTTGAAATCAAGCATCTGAAAGCGCACAACTTCGTGTGACAAGGGTGATTTTTCTTTCATTTTTATCTCGCAACTTCGAGGACCTATTGAGCTCAAATTTTCACAGGTGTATTATTTTATGCATATGTTGAGATACACCAACTGTGAAGACAAGTCTTTGACAATTACCAGTAGTGTCCAGTGTCTTTAAATACCGTTTATTCTTTTTCATGAAATGAGCGTCTGTTGATCTTTGTAATATGTGAAAAAAATAATAGGAATCATTCTACAAAGGCAAAGGATGCAGCTATAAACGACAGTGTTTCTGGGGGCAGTTAGAACTATACTCTGTAAAAGGGCGCAGGAGGGATGTTCAGAGCAACGAGGGCTTGGGTTTATTGACAAGCTTCTTGAGTTAGGTCTTCATTTCTAACTCATGAAATCATTGTCTGGTGATCTTTGTAAAATGAGATATATGAATCATTCTTTAAAGGCAAAGGATACAGCTAAAAATTGCAATGTTTCTTGGGCAGTAAGAACCATACACTTTAAAAGGAGGCAAGAGGGATGTTCAAGCTTCTCAGTAAACCCAACCCCTCGTTGCTCTGAACATTGTTCAGAGCAACGAGGGCTCGGGTTAACTGAGAAGCTTCTGAAATAATGGTCTTCATTTCTAACTCATGAAATGAGTGTCTGGTGATCTTTGTAAGATGTGAAATAGGAACCATTCTTTAAAGGCACTGGACACTATTGGTAATTACTCAAAATAATTGTTAGCAGAGCAATGGAGAGCTGTTGATAGTATCAATCATTGTGAGAAACAGCTCCCTCTGTAGAAACGTTGTTTTTGAGAAAGAGGTAATTTCTCGCTCAAAAAGTCTTTTTAGGCATTTGCAAGCACGCACAAGACATGTTTTTTTCTGTCATTATTCTCTTCCATTGACCAATTGAGTCCAAATTTTCACAGGTTTGTTATGTTATTCATATGTTGGGATACACCAAGCGAGAAAACTGGTTTTGACAATTACCAAACGTGTCCAATGCATTGAAAGGCATGTGCAGGGGAAAATTATTTAAATGTTTCAAGTCATGTTTAGGGACATTAAGACATTGCAATTTGTGCTTCAGAGATGAATTGTTTTCAGCGATAAAGTTTTTATTTCAACTTGTCTTCTTTCACTCTGTCTTCAACAGCCAATGGAACAGTCTACACATGGGGCGGAGGGACGGAAGGTCAACTAGGTCATGGGTCAAGGGTCTTATACCTGCGTGACCCCAATCCACTATCCCATGATGCATTGCCCAAAGTATCACAAGTTGCATGCGGAGATTCATACACTGCTGCTGTTACAGGTTTGTCCTTTTATGTTTGATTGTCTGTGTGTAGTCAGGGCATGATAAATATTTCAGATTATTTTAAAATATGTAGGCTTATGAGAAGTTTACGTATGATTGAATTTTGTCCACAAATCACTTTGGAATTTTTTTTAACTAAAGCCTTTAAAGGGAAAGTATTGGCTTGTGGTGGCCGAGTGGTTAAGAGCACCGGACTGGCCTGGTGAATCTGATCAGCAGAGTGCGGGTTCGGGTCCTGGTTGTGACACATTCACAGCGGTCTCTGTTTTTTCAAATCGTAAAACTTCATTCATTGTTTAACATTACCTAATTTGCAAGAAATATACTCCCTTTTAAAGTGTATGTCAAGTTTTGCAAAGGAAAAGCATGTGAAAAAAATATGATTTTTTTTGTGTCAAATTGTATAACTTAGATCATTGTATGTAATGCTTTTAGTTATTTGCATTTTAGGATTAAACAAAGTAAAATTTATTGGATCAGGACTTGAACCATGCTTGAACCAACGACCTCCGGATGAACGTGTCGTAGGTCGTTGGTTGGAGGTCATTGGTTCAAGTTCCGCCCAAGTAAGTTTCTCTTTCTTTAAACTCAAATTTTTAAAAATCTACCCAGTCACTCAGTTTCCCTTGTGGTTTATTGCTTGATTTTTCTTTATTTGCTTTATATTTATTTGATATTTCATTCAGGTGATGGGATTCTGTACATGTGGGGTAAGAGTAGTCACGTGATACCGATCCCGACGATGGCGAAACAAACGACGCCTAGGAGAGTCGCCCCAGCGGGATATTCAGTGGCTAAGGTGGCTTGTGGATCTTGGCATACTATGGCAAGCATTGGAAGACCAGGTGGGTCCCTTTAAGTTTTCTACTTCAAAGAGTATTGGTTTGAATGAAGGTGCTTTAAAATTGTGTAACTTGTTATGGAAAACTTGGTTCGCTTTTCATAGAGTAAAGGCATGAATGATGGTGCTTTAAAATTGTGTAATTTGTGATGAAAAACTAGGTATGCTTTTCATAGAGTAAAGGCTTGAATGATGGTGCTTTAAAATTGTTTAAATTGTGGATAGAACAATGGAAAACTTGGTTCGCTTTTCAAAGAGTATATATGGCTTGAATGAAGGTGGTTTAAAATTGTGTAAAATTTGGATAGAACGATGGTACTACAATCCCGGCCATATCACGTTGGGCCCCCCATAGCCAAAAGACTTTTTCTCCCTTCTTTTTTGTTTCCCTTTTCTTTATACAAATGTACACCATACTCTGCAAGCAATGAATGTTCATTTTGTGTGCACATTCTAAACATTTTTACAGCCATCTTTTTTACTTTGGATTAATTTGAAACAATTTTTAGGCTGAACAACTTCTTTTTGGGCCCCGCTCCTGAGGCTCCCGGCCCCCGTTCAATGTTGGCTCTTTCTCTGCGCGGTCTTTGCTCCAGCTGGGGTAAACCACATTGAGTAGGGGAACGGGGGAGGGTATGATTAGTTTCACATGGCCCAAGTATTTTGGCCGGGATTGTACGGTTGGAAGCCAGTAGAATTGTATTGCTTTCCCTTTATTTTCAGTAGGATTTTAACTGTAGCTTGTTAGTAACATGAGATTTTCGAATAAAATCTGGGGGAAAATTTGATTACCTAGTAAGACAAAAAAAAAAAAGGGCAGTCTGCTGGCCTTTGGATATAGCATTATTTTATGGGATTTTTTAAAAACAAATTACCGATGAATTGAAGGTGTATTCTTTTCAGTAAGGGGGGGGGGGAGGTGTAGTGTCAGCGACAATCTTACCACTAAAGCTATGAATGATGCGGGTTGGTAGAGTGAAAGGAATATAAAGACTTGTTGAATATAAATAAAGGCTTATTGGGCGTCAGATATTGAATAAAGACAACAACAACAACAACAACAACAAAAATGTCACACACAGATTTGGTTGGAGCGTAAAGCTAGTTCTCTTATCATCATACTTATTAATCCAGCAGCAGAGTTGTGGGTTCGAATCCCGGTCATGACACCTTTGCCTTGACCATGCACTTAAACATAATTGCTTCGTAAAAAGTTGGGAAGGTAGTGCATTCTGCTCAACCAACCAGGCTCCTACAGTGGATGATACCCAAGCCTACATCCTTATGGACTGTGAAGGGGGTAACCCTGTTTCAGCCCTAGGAGTAGGGAGGGAAGCAACATGCCCCTAGTGGAAGTTGCTTTGGTCGATAGCCCTCACCTTGAAGTGGCCGTCCAGCCTTGTGTTGTTAGGTGATCTCTCGTTCTTAAAAAAAAAAAAAAAAAAAAAAAAAATCATGACCCCTTGGAAATCCATGAAAAAGTAATAAAAAAAAAGGGCTTTCTTGGTAGTTTGTTTCATCACTTCCAATCAATACCGGGTAGAGTAAACTTGTCGAACCTAATGAGGGTACTTTCTTTCGCATTTGGAATTCAAAAATAATTAGTATAGAAAGTGAGAGCTGACTGATATAAAGTGTAGTAGGTTGGTTTAATTAGCTTTAAAGACACTGGACATCTTTGGTAATTATCAAAGACCAGTCTTCTCACTTGGTGCACCTCAATATATGCATAAAATAACAAATCTCTGAAAATGTTGACTCAATTGGCCATCAAAGTTGCAAGAGAATAATGTAAGACAAAACACCCTTGTTGCACAGTTTGTGTGCTTTCAGATGCCTAATAAAAAGTGTTCAGGCCTGATTAGATTCAAACATTTGAGTGAGAAACTACTTTTTTCTTCTTCAAAAAATATGTTACTTCAGAGGAAGCTGTTTCTCATAATGTTTAATACTATCAACAGCTCTCCATTGCTTGTTACCATACAAGTTTTTATGCTATTATATATTTTGAGTAATTACCAATAGTGTCCAGTGCCTTTAAAAAGACCAATGTGGTACTAACACAGATTGCTATGAATTTTGTGCAGATGATGTTGGATTGTAAGAATAATACTGCAGTGTAGTCAGTTTATTGTCATCATGTGATGGTATTATGTATTAGATTATATTTTATGGAAAGGTTTGCGGCAACACCATGTAATGACTATCTCTAAATGAGTTGGGGTGGATATCGTATTTCCACCATGCAAAGTTTCAAATCCTACTTAGATCATTTTATTATTATTTAGCAGTATTTTTATGGGTAAAATCTTCTGGTAATGAAAGCAAGGAGCCAAGAGCCTTTGTTTTGTAACTTGTGGATCTGAAGATGCATGTATAGAGAAGATGATGGAGAAATCTTAGTTTAAAAAAAATATATCCAGTCAGTTTCCCTTATAGTTACATGTAGTTACTTGACTATTAAAACATTTTAACCATAATTTGACAACAATCTAGAAATCTGGAATTAGACTGAATAAATTGCTTACAGTGGACCACAATTCGAATCGTCTCAATTAAGTGTGTAAACACAAAGATTAATAATAGATGTTAAATTTGCATTGGGGATAAAGAATATCATTTTGGTTTTTTACCCATACACAGATGTGTGTTAGCACTGTATACTCAGTACCTTCCCGAGTCCTGTGAAAAAATGTCACAAGCATGTTACTCGGGTGGGATTCGAACCCACGACCCTTGCAATTCCAGAGCAGTGTCTTACCAACTAGACTACCGAGGTTGCCCGGTTGCTAGAGGCAGTCCAAATCCTATGTTTTGGCAGCGGGTACCGCAACGATATAAGAGATGTTAAATTTGCATCGGGGATAAAGAATATTGTTTTGGTGTTTTACCCATACTTTCCCGAGTCCTGTGAAAAAATATCACAGGCATGTTAATCGGGTGGGATCCGAACCCATGAACCACAACAAAGATTAATGTTGAAAGTCTTACGATAGGAGATGAGAGAAAAGGAACACGATGATACTGATACTTGTTCGTATCGAATATTAGCAATTTAGTGAATATCAAAATGTTGAAGCTACGGAGTATTAACTACTCTCTCTTTTGAGCTTATATTTTCCTGCTAACAGGTTTGGACCCAACTCTTCCAAAGTGAGGTTGTTTAACATACTTTCACCCATCACATTGTCAATACTGGTTGTGGTCTCACTTTGAACCCTTTCTCAAAGGCGTTGAGCCCGGTTCATACTTCCTGGGAATGCGCAAGCAATTCTTGTTATGTCACAGGGTTTGCTCTTAAAGGCAGTGAACACTATTGGTAATTACTCAAAATAATTATTAGCACAAAACCTTACTTGGTAACGAGTAGTGGGGAGAGGTTGGTAGTAAAAAACATTGTGAGAAACGGCTCCTTCTGAAGTGGAGTAGTTTTCCAGAAAGAAGTAATTTTCCACCAATTTGACTTCAAGACCTCAGATTTAGAACTTGAGGTGTCAAAATCAAGCATCCGAAAGCACACAACTCCTTGTGACAAGGGTGTTTCTTTCATTATTATCTCGCAACTTTGACGACCAATTGAGCTCAAATTTTCACAGCTTTGTTATGTTATGCATATGTTGAGAAACACCAAGTGAGAAGACTGGTCTTTGACAATTGCCAATAGTGTCCACTGTCTTAACTAGTTAGCTTTTCATTACACTGGTCAATAAACTTTTGCAATTGTCCATAATTCATGTTAGGGATGCTTTTTCACACTGAAGTAGCCAGTCTCGGACCGCTTTAAAAGAATTTTGACTTCACAAATTTGCAACAAACAAAGCGCAACAAGTGCTCTCCTGCCTGCGATTTACTCTTGTGGAACCTTTGCAGCAAAAACAGAGCTGTGACAATAAGTTCTTCGCAGGAAGTATGAACTGGGCTTCAGTCTTTAAGAATGACTCTCTCTGCTAGGGTCATCTTGTTGCATTATAACGTGGGTCATGTTGGTTTGTTAGCTGTTTGTTTTTTAAGAAGCAAAGTTTGTAACGTTTTTCATTTTTGTATGCATTAGTTAACAACTTTTAGCAAAAGATCAAACATTTCCTGTTATAAATTTAAACAATATTTCTGAACACATTTCCATTTCACATCATGTACCTATACATTTTGGTATAACATTGTAACTGGATGTAAATTCATTGCCCATTAGGTGGTTTTCTAGATCACTATACAAAGATCCTTCATAATGTTAGGACAGTATGTCATCTCAATGTTGACACAAAGTTTAAATGAGTGTTATTCATAAACTCATTCTCTTTGTATCATTGTAGAAATTCTTAAAATCAATCATTCTTGGTTCTTGTGGCTTTCCCTTCATTCAAAGTGATTCTTCAGGAATAAACTAGTCTGGCCCCTTCTTAGCAGAATCAAGTATCGATATCTGCTGTTTGTATTGCACATAGGGAACGTGACCAAAGATGATCAAGTTATTCTCATCAAACGAGTTGGTTATGAAATAATAACATCATCAACAAGGCATTTATTGATGTTACAAAAAAAATTTCCGTACCTTGGAAGGTTTTATCTGAAAGCTTTATTGTTGTTTTTTCTTCTCAAGAAGTTCAGATAGACCTAGTACAAAAAAAGATTAAGCAAAAAGAAAGAGCCTGAAGTATAAAAACATGTTACTATAACATTACTAGTAAGAGAATACATTAAAGACATTCGTACCACATAAGATTTCATCTGAAAACTTGAATGTTGTTGTTGTTGTTATTGTTGTTTTTTCTTCTCAAGAATTTCAGATAGGTTTTACTTTTTAAAATTTGTAACTACTACTCTTTCAACAACAACAAAATGAATAAAAAGCCTAAATAAAAAAAATAAAACATGTTGCTATGAGATTGTGGTCAGAACACCTTTCTCAGAATGTCTTTGAAGTGAAGTTTTTCTCAAGTGTTATATCTTGATCGCAAAGTTTGTATGTGTCTGTTTTCACACACAGAACGGCAACCTCTTGAAGAGGAATCTGGAGATGAGCAAGATGATGACAGTGACTCCTTGGAGGATATGGAGGCAGCATCTAAGAATGTAGACATCCAACAACCTCAAGAAGTGAGTCATTTCATACAGCCCTCTGACCACACTCCCCCTAACCCTACCTCAAAACCCTTCTTCTAAACTAATGCATATTAATAATCACAACCCCCCCCCCAACCACCCAGCCCCTTTCCTTAAAAAGACAATCATTAAGTAGGTATATACATATTTTAATATTAATCTAAAGAGGATTTGATATTCCCGATTAAAATTTTAAGCCTCAAGTATTCAATATATTTTATCCCAATTCCAAGCTTCAAAAACATCTGTATGGAGGAACCAGCCAGTGACATGTTCAAACTGTTTTTGTCAATAGAAATGCCAAAATTGAACCTTCTTTCCTAAGTTTTATTCTTTCACATCTCTTGGTGTTTTTACTTTTACAAGTTTTAAAACAAAGATGGTACCAACATGGGGTTTAAGGGGTTTAAAACATAGATTATGCTCTCTTATGTAAAAAAAAAAAAAAATGACCAGGGGTCGATTTAAAAAAGTGTTAGGACAAGTCCTTACTTAGGACTAGTCCTAGAAGATATTTAAAACCTAAGGCTAGTCCCAAGTTAGGAAGAGTAACTTGTCCTAACTCGAGATAAGACTAGTACTGACTCTTTGTGAAATCCACCCCTGGGTGGACAAATGACTCATTTCACTTGATCGCATAACATTTAATAATGTGCATTGTCAATTGCAACTCTTCCTCCTCCTTGTTTAATCCATACAGTCTAACCCTGATGATACCCTTCTCGCTTCCCAACAACCAATGTTTGAGAGGAAACACAAAAAGACTAAGTCTAGAGACTACATAAGGCGCGAAGGTACCAGGTTGACGCTAGCCGAGTTCTACGCCCCGACCCCTCTCCCTAGTGTCCTACCGATGGAGGCCGAGGGATCAGACCTTGACATGGATTCCGATCCAGAAGAACTAGAAAAAGACAATAAGGATCAGGCTGTTGTTAATCCAGAGGGGACTTTAACTACAGGAGTAGTTTTCCAGAGGGAGGATAGTGAAGTCGAAGGAGAGACTGAGATGATTTCAACACAAGAGTCAACAAGTTTCTTTGTTGATATGTCTGTTGCTCCCTCCTCTGTTCCAACCCAAGCGATTGGAAATGCCTTTGAGACTGCGAAGCCAGAAAGGGCAAGGCGGAAAGACGTCAAAGACGACAGACCTTTAAAGACGAGTCAACGCCAGACCCGTCGACCTGAAACACTCATCACGCGATCTAAAACAATGCCGGTCGCAAATCGCAAACCGTTGAAAATGGCGTCGACGAGCAACGCGACAGCATTCGATTGGAGCAATCCTTCGCAGCAATCCACGGACAGTGCGCAAAAGAAAGACCGTTTTGTAATTCATAAGCATGTATCCGTCCAGATGAATAGGAAAGTTAATAGCGGATCAGGGGATAATGTTAGGGGCATGAAACCAATAGCTCAAATTGGTCTCCTCGGTTCCACAAACGTGAAACTCGCAGCAACCAGAGACAAGAATGTCATGCCTCAACCTCCTAAATTCAACCGCGCCAAGACGTACTACGGTCGGACGAATCAAAGAAAGAGAGTGGAGGCGGAGCCTCAGAAAACCAAGCTTTTGTCCACGCTACCGGCAGCCGCCCCGCCACCTCAACCCCATTTGATACCCAATTCTAAGGTACACCCCGGAGGGCATGCTGTACTCGGCAGACTACCAGGTGCGGCGGCAGACAGCTCACCAGTCCGTTCTAGGGCCAACCACGATCTTAAGCCTATCATCTCAGAGGGATCAGACCGTCTTGGGTTGTCGGGGCAACCATTGTTTTCATCCGCATCGTCTTGGCGAATGCGAAGCAAAGATGAGGATGTTTTATAACCGAAGGAGAACCAAAGCTGTTAAAATTACACTACCAATATTTATGGTATTGATCCGATGGCCTATGGTTTATAGATTTTAGAAATCAGTCTTTTAATAGTTATTCTTATCTTCAAATTTTAAAGATGTGTTGTTTTGGGGACACTGTGTCTTTAAATATCTCCTTTATATCTGCCCAAAACAATATCTTTTGTTTGCTTATCAAGAACATTTATTGACATAAATTCAAGATTTTCTTTAACTTGATGTGTATGATTTAATTGATAAACACTGAGTTTGACTGAGTGAAAACTTTTGTAATCAGGCATTTCTGATTTAAGACAGACTACGCTAATTCTACTAAAGATAAAACATGATTTTAGGTTTAACAAAGTAAAATTGACTAGAGGTGGATCTGAACCAATGACCTCAGTATTAAGGTGCTGGCGCTCTACGAACTGAGCTGTCTAGCCCTATGTTGGTGGTCTCCTCATTCTGTCAATATCTTTATTCAGAGTGCCAGTCAGAAGCCATACAACCGTTAAATGCTGTGTAGCCAGGGATCACTGCCAAGTTTTGGGTACAACCTGTGAAGTGGCAGCCAGGGGATCACCTGAAGTGGATGCAACTTTTTATTAATAAGTAGGGCATTGATTTACACATTAACCTGGGATGTCATTGGTTCGAATCCCGCTCTAGTAAATTTGTCTTTGTTCAACCAAAAATCATTTTAAAATTTACACGGTCAGTTTTCCCTTGTGGTTCATTATATGATAGAGTTAAAACATATCAAAAAGATAATTTAACCAAATTGAAAACAAATAACAGAAGGAAATTGCTAAATCACAAAACCTTCTGGCATTTTTTTTTTTTTTTTTTGCGAAAGATTTATCACAAAATCCCACCAAACTGTTTATAATCAGGAATGCTTGGTAAATTTGAGATTAATTAATTCCAGGGGAATTTCTAAAAGAATTTAAAAGATTGAAAAACAAAATATTTAATGACCTGATGTTTTGACCCTAGCAGAATCTTCTTGAAGGCTTAATGACAACACAACACAAGACAACCTGTTCATGTACTTGTGTTTTGTTGTCATTTTAGCCTTCAAGAATGACTCTGCTAGGGTCAAAAC
This sequence comes from Asterias amurensis, assembly GCF_032118995.1. NCBI lineage: Eukaryota > Metazoa > Echinodermata > Asteroidea > Forcipulatida > Asteriidae > Asterias > Asterias amurensis. The sequence goes on from NC_092656.1 coordinate 7,190,016, forward strand.
GCCATGCCATTAAAGACAGTGGACACTATTGGTAATTTCTCAAAATAATTATCATCATAAAATCTTTCTTGATGACGAGTAACGGGTAGAGGTTGATGGTAAAATATTGTGAGAAACAGCTCCCTCTGAAGTGACGTAGTTTTCGAGAACGAAGTAATTTTCCACGAATTTGATTTCGAGACCTCAAGTTTAGAATTTGAGGTCTCGAAATCAAGCATCTGCTTTTTTTCTTTCATTATATCGCAAAATCGAAGACAGATTGAGCTCAAATTTTCACAGGTTTGTTCCTAATAAGATTGCAATATGTTTATGCATTTATGTTGAGATACACGAACTGTGAAGACTAGTCTTTGACAATTACCAATAGTGTCCACTGTCTTTAACTATTTCTTGCATTTATACCGTTATGTCCTTTTGCTGGTAAGCAGGTTGCAACTGCTGATTCTCTTTTCTAATTTATAAGATTGCAAATTGTGTAATTGTGATTGTTTCTAGCTTGCAGTGATTAAGTGATTATTGGTGCTGAATAATTTATCGACTTCATGGATTATGGTTTATGACAATATTTTTTATAAATAGTTAAATATGTAAGATGATTTAAGAGTTGTCTAAGTCAATAGAAACCAAAATATACCTGCCTTTTTACGAGTGTGTGATTTAACAAATAGCGAAATATGTTTCCATATATTTTTTCTATCTGACATGTTTATATATCAGAGTTGTACAATCAATGATTTGATAAAGAATTTATGGTTATTTCCTCAGCTTTATTATAATTACTGTGACATTTTTATTTGTGTGGAACGTTGTTTTATTGATCTATTTTGTTAAAATATATATATTTCCCATGACCTGAAAATAAAGAAAATGGAACGCTTGTATGTTTTATTTTGTGTGTTTTTAGTTTAAAGAAAAGATAACTGTCTGCTGATTTATTGTTGTTTTGTTGTTGTTGTCTTTTGGTGGGGTTTGTTTTTGAAAGATGTATTGATTGAGGTAGTGTTTGAGTTAAGTAATGAATCATTCCTTCTAAATAAATAACCATCTTAGTAAGCTTGGCAAACTAATTCATGTCATACCACTTATATTTTTCACATATACTCTTACTTTTTTGCAACTATGTTGACAAATCGTGCCAATAATGTACAGGTTCACTATGGTATACATTATGTTGCGATACACCAGTTGGGAATACTGGTCTTTGACAATTGCCAAAACCACACCTGCCCTTCCATCCAATAGTATGCAATCGCTTGAAGAAGAAAAACAGAGCTATTATATATTTCGCTGTTTTGGATTAATAATGGCAGATGGATACAATTACTTTCGCTTCCCCTACCAATTCCCCCTCCCCACCTCCACAAAAAAAGGACAAATATTTCAGGAAAGCCTCACCAAGTATCTGAAAAATTAAGCCATCCCATCACATCCATCTATTGTGCACAAGCTGGTGTGATTTACCGTCAAAATTTTACAGAGACAGATACAGCAGAAAGTAAAAACAACCACTATATCCAGATATGTTTGGAAAAATTTGTTTTCCAAGAAGGGGTGATTATTGATCAGGGCCATTGTTTTCACTGCGTTTGCCCGTGACTTTTCTAATCCTGGCATCGTTTGGATTGATGTGTTATTCTTGGAGAGTCAGCTAAAGAGAAAAGGCGTGGATGAGATAAGATTGTGTTTTGCCAATCGCACTCTGTGGTGGGATTATGACTGAATTCAATACGAAGAAGAAGCCATGGAACAATATTGTCAAAGACCCTAAGTGAAAAAAATAGGCCCTGAGAAAAATACTGATTATGTGCTACCCTTAAATATCAGGACAGTGAACTCTGTTCAAACGGGGTCTTTCTCTTTTTCTCTTTTTCAAAATTGAAACATCTCATATTTACCATTTTCTGAAACTTGTGATCTTGATTTGTTTTTAATTGCTTTATAATCGAATTAATTTAATTAATAGAACTGCAGATGTAGATTAATTATGTTATTATCAAGGGAAACATTTCGAGGTTTATCAATCACAAAAATGTAATGCTCCGAGCTGAACATTTTTAATGAAAACATTTCTACAATTGAAATTTGCTGATGGGTTTTTTACATGGCCATTCATTACAAGACACAAAAATGGTGTGAGGGATTTTTTATTATTATTTGTAGACTGTTTAGCTTGTGCTTGATTTATACATTGAGGCTGTGTATTTAAATCAGGGTCTTTTTAGTACCCGAAATGTCCGGTTTCGCTAATCACAATCAACGATTGACATTTCATAATCGGTAATTTGGGGTTGTCCAACACCGGGAGGCTAGCTGCCTCGTAGAGGCGGGCGGGGATACTATCTCCAACCCTCCGGGTATAGCGGTGTGCTGCTGCACCGGTACGCCTCGCGGCATTGTTGTCCTAAGTCTCCCCATCAAATTCAGCGGTCATTGTCTGCTAACCCTCTCCGGGGTTGGCTGGGAATTAGTCGGCCGAGCAGACTAGTCGCTCCCGCCTTGAGTGCGGGGGGCTTTTCTCCCTTCTCTCCCTGCTCTCCCTTCTCTCCCTCCCCGTAAAGAAGAAGTCCATGGTTATAGGCTTGACTTTGTGCAGATGCTTTGAGGGGCTGGAAGGGGGGCTGTAGGGATTACCGGGCGGTACTGGGGTTTTGCAAAACAGGGGGCAACGTCCTCAAACATGAATGTATCGGCGCGTAACATAAATCTTAGCACCCCGGGGTGATATTTATTTCTTGAGTTGCAGCAATCTTATGATTTATGAGCGGTTGGCGCTCCCATGACTCGTTAGAAGAAGACAACACACAGAAATCAGTACTCCTCTTTGCGTGCCGATGTGTAAAAAAAAAAATGTTTTCTTCTTGAAGACGGGGAAAAAAAGAAAAGCAGCGTGAAATTTACTGAGGATGTGGAAGTTGGTAATTTATTGTCAGATATTTGAATTGATGGGTATGATGTGTGTGGAGGTTTTAAAATATTTTTTGTTCGATTGATTTATTCGTGTGTCTGGTATGACGATGTGGTACCAGACCAGAGCTTATCTGCATTAGGCTTATGTGTTAGTCTGGGCCCGATTTCATAAAGCTGTTAAGCTGAAAATACTGCTTTAAAATTTATTTACTAAGCAACAAATGGGGGGGGGGGGGGTACCAGGACCAGTCACAACAATGTAAATTGAATGGAATGTTGTCTTGTAACCTGTTTTTGCTAAGCATTATTTTCCTGTGCTTAGCAGGTTTTGTGCATACATGCTTTATGAAAATGGGCACTGGTGTTGTGTTCAAAGAGAGTAGGCCCTTTTCGAATCCATGACTTCGGCTTCGGGTTCGGCTCAGCTTGGCCCCTCAGTTGTTTTGACTACACGCGTACTATGAATTCAGGGCTTCGGACGAGAGAGTGGAGCCTGAAGCCGAATCCAAAGCCAAAGCCGTGGATTCGAAAAGGGCCCATATTGTTCCACAACGCCCTCAACGCCCAGTCCCCAAACTCAACAAAGTTCAAGTGCAGCAGTTACAACGACTGAAGCGTGACCCCCAGACGCCCACTCGGAAAAGGTTAACGGAGGGCATTTTCAGTAGGGCAAAAAAAAAAACGTTTCAACAAAAAATTTAGAGTACGCCTGGCATAAAAATTCGTTACGGTTCCTTTGCTATAAAAATGCACCCTTAAAAAAAGGGGGTACTTATAAATCTTAGAAGGAGATAGGAAGCTGATACCCTTCTGTCAACGGAGGGCTAAGGCAAGGATTGGGGTTTAGAAGGCCGGTCACTACCCTTGACACAACTGACATTGAACTCCCTGCTTTCTATTCATTTCTTACTCGCGTCTTTCTTTAGCAACAGTAGCCCCGGGGCTGTATATGCTAACTGTATATTTCACCCGCCACAAAAAGAAGAAAAAAATCTGGCCGAATTCGTATGCTCGTGTGTTGGATTCGTTTCTGTTTTTTTTTTCCCTCTGGATTTGAGTGCATATTATTTTTTTCGGTTGGAATAGTTTTGGTGTGTGATTATGTTCATGGAGGAAAGGGTTATTTGTTTGAGGGAGGAGTTGGTCTTTTGGGAGGTGTGGGTGAGGAGGGGGGGGGGGGTCTGGAGTTTACTATTGGTTTGGTATGTTTGATCGGCTGCGGGTTGTCTTGGCAGAGGATTAGGCTACCGTGGTATTTTTTTTAACTACGCATTGAATAATTGTTTCTCCACTGCACCTAGGAGTATAAATGGGTACACAGTTGAGGTCAGAGGTTACAGAGGATTGGTCTTAACCTGTTGCATATAATATAATCCGATCAGCTAATGGCCAGACCACCTTTAGGCAGTTGCTTGAGAATGATGCGTATGAGGAGCAGGCATGACACTCTTCCTACTTTAGTCTTATTTTCGATTTTTTTTTTTTTTTTACCCTTGAAAAATCAGACAAATTGTGATTTAAAAAGTCTGACAGGTCTTCTAAACCTCATTCCATGTGTACGTGTAGGCTAGCCCCCCCCCCCCCTCACGACCCAAATATCATACCTAGGCGTATAAATGGGTTCACAGTTGGGTCACAGTTATGTCTTTGCAACATTTGCTAAAGTTCTCAGTTTCAATGTGTCTCATTACACCTTAAAAACTGTAAAGTTTATGACTTCAAAACTTTTGAAATTAGTTGGCAGCATTTTGTAGAAGTTTTCCTTGTATGGGACTTGTGTTACTAAAGGCACACCGTGTATTCAGCCTTTATGCGCCGTCGCAGATCCACTGAGTTCCCGCTGGTCATTCTGCTGGACACTGAATCTAACAAGTCAATTCCGGTCAATAAAAACATATCAAGTTCAGGGGCAAAACTTTGAGGGGTCTGGGACACAATTTCATAAATCACTTTTGACCGTCTCGACTGGAAGGAGAGAGAGGCTCAAGTTACCGGTAATGGGTTGAGTCTTGAAGATGTCAGTCTTGGTGTTAAATGATCCGTGTATTGTCGCCAGGTTGACCCCGCGGAGTAGCCCGGGCGATGCGGCCCGTCGGACGGCACTGTAGACGGGCACTCTGATTGTGGTCTCTCGTTGGGAAACATTCTATGAATATTTTTGACGAAATCTGTTGGGTCAGAGGCACTGTACACTAGACTATTGGTAAAAAGTCAAAATATTTGTTAGCATAACAACTTACTTGGTAACGAGCAAAAGAGATTAACGTTGTGAGCAACGGCTCCCTCTGAAGTAACGTTTTTTTTAGGAAGAGCTAATTTCTCACCCAAATATTAAAAGACTTCGGGCCTGGACCATTTTAGGCATCTGAAATCACACAAATATGTGCAACAAGGGTGTTTTTTAATTTTCTCTCGCAACTTTGATGACAAATTGAGTCAAATTTGTTATTTTATGCATAATATGTTTGGATACACCAAGTGAGAATATTGGTATTTGCCATTTATCAAAGGTGTCCAGAGCAATTCGTAAACACCCATTTCTGCAAGACTGAAATGATCACAAAAATATTTCGGAAATCAATTTGATTGTTTAACTGCACAGCTAACCACTATACCACTACCTGGTCAAATGTTAGAATGCTAAGCAAAATAAATAAACAATAAATATAATTTTTAATACAACCAAACCATAACACAATGCGCAAACATAAATCTGTCAAATTCTCACCCGAGCTTAGAATTTATGAGCGTTAAATCATGAAATATGTTGACCCCACCTAAAAGTATAAAATAAATTGAACTTTTCTACCTCAAAAATTGTTTGTTTATGAATCTAACAAACACACTTGTCGTTGAATGAACATACCTGCCTTTCTTGAAAAGCATGTGGGTTGCTTGCCAACTTCTAATAAACACACTTGTTATTTGTTGATTGGATACTGTAAAAAAGAAAAGCAGTGAGCTATATAGGTAAACAAATTCAAACCGGGGACCTATAACAAAAGAGGACATTATAGGGTCCACGGTTCGGGAAAGGTCCACAGTTGGAAAACGTGTACAAACCAATGGGAGCTGTTCCAAAAAAAAAACCAGTATATACAAAAGAGGGACAATATGAGGTCCACGGTTGCGGGCGACAAACTTGTGTATGTTGCAATGCGTACTTTACCAGTTTGATTAAAATATAACAATTTTAAATAAGAGTGTACAAGTTGACAGAGATAAAATGATTGCTATATCTATAAGGATCTCAGTGAAAGATAAACTCAGTCAGCGCTATTAGTATAAAGTGGTCCTAATATAAAAAAAAACTGTTGTGGGTGAATCTTTCAATATTTACGTCAGCGAACCCGCTCCTTTGATTACAATTCTTTATAGACATCCTTCCTTTGGTACTTCCTATATATCAATACCTGGTAATGATTGAGCCAAAACCTTTTAGTTGGTAATTTCATCTAGTAGTAATCTTTATATTATAGGGGGCATTTGCCTCTACGTCTGGGGCCTAATTTCAGATGCTTAAGCACAAAAAGGTAGCTTAGTACAACTAAGCTTACCTGACTAAGGTTACCAGTCAAAATACCATGGCACGTGCACCACTTTTGACTGGTACTCTGCTAATTGTTGCTAAGCACACGATTTGTAAGCAAAAATCGTCTGCTGATAAAGCAGCTCACTGAAACAGCGCCCTGGAGCCGTTTTTACCAAGCAATAACATTCCTCGCAAGACATATTATCAGTATTACCATATAGTGATTTGTATTGTGCCATCACACTTTACTTAGAAATAAACTACGATTGGTTTGCATTTCAGATAAATCTTAGCTTTTTGTGAAATCGCCCTTAGGTCTTTACCGGGATGATGCCAATTTAAAACTGTGTTTTTATAACTCATTTTCTTATAAGAAACCCACTGTTATCGTAGTAAGACAATTGGTCATTTCTCTCATTTTAATCAACGTAACGAAACAGAGGCTGGGAAGAAAACTAATCCTAGTGTTGGCATTGCATTCAAATACACATTGGTATAGTTTATAATACTGAGAAGAGTTGTGAACATAACGAATTTGATTGTAGCTACAAAAGCAAAAGAAAAATCACCATTATTGATGAAAGAGAAAGAATTTCTTCATTGAGGTGTTAAATCTTAATTTAATAGAAACCTGTTCAATTTCCTTTGTCGAGAAGCTAATGGGATAAAATACTTCTTGTCGTTGTCCATTCTATTGGAGATTAAGTTTCAATATGTACCTGATAAAAAATGTAGATATTAGTTCACTTTTCGGAACGACAAAAACAACACTTCAGAGAAGACAAAAAATGGCGTACGTAGCAGCAAGTTTTTATACAAATATTGTTGTTTGTCATTAAAGCCAAATTCCCAAGACACCAATATCCAACGTCTTTTTGTTTGCTTTCTAGTTTGCTTTCTCCGGCAGATACAGCCACACGATTGAAACTTAAAACCACTTTACTAATATTTAGTACAATAACAATGCAAATGACTTTACATGGGAGGACGTTCCTGTCTGGATTGTATATGCAAATGAGCAAAAGGTCATTCGAGGTCGTGGAACGGTCTCAGACCGGTGATTAAAACGCCTTAAAGGCATTGTATAGAGAAGAGGCTGTGACGTCAGACTGCTCCTCAATCCATAGGTCCCGTCAACATTAAGGCTTTCTATTCCTCCCTAAGCGGGCATCCACCTCTCTGCCTTTAAGAAAAGAAACAATACCGACTCATTTTAAGCGGGCTGTCTCGCCCTTTAACCTTGCGAATAGGTTCGTACCGGCTAGCACAACACCGATGATAACAGACCCCCGGGGGCAACAGAGGACGGTAGTGCCCCCGTACAGCCCGCACGAGAACGCCGCCTAGTGCTTTCATAAGACTCGCTGTGAAGTTTGCTTAACTCGGAGTAGAAAAAGAAAAAACCGAAGCTATACATTTTTAACAGTTTTTCTCGTAACTCGATGCAATGGGTCGGGGGTGTCATAGATTTTAGTAAATGTTTGAATTATGGTGGGAATAACATGGTTTCCTTTATAAACAATCGAGTGCATAAAAAGGGTTGAACAAAAAAATAAAATCGTGTGACTCTAGCTCATTTGAATAAAGTTGAGAAAACTTGATGATCTGAAAGGAGAACAATTTCTTCTAAATAGTAATTAACAATTAAATAAACAAACACATATGTAATATTGACATTCTAAGCAGGTAAGCTTGTTTTCACTGGTGATGAATAAACGGAGTCTTAGAGCTCCACTCAAAAGAAGAAAAAACGGTTAGCTCATTATCAGAAAGCTTTTTTTTCTTCAAAAATAGCTATGTATGTATTTGACGGTCATAGCTCAGTCCGATATATGTAGTTTATATTGAATCTAATTGGTGAACAAACTTCTTATCAATATGAATTTTGAAGCTCTCCTAATGCTGTACTAGGTTGAAGGAGTGAGTTATCTTGAAGGCCCAGGGGTGGACTTCACAAAGAGTTAAGACTAGTCGTTTCTCGAGTTAGGACAAGTTATCTAGCCACACATTTTTTATATCTCCTATAACTAGTCCTAAGTTAGGACTAGTCCTAACTCTTTGTGAAATCGACCCCTGGACACGTTTGGTAATTTGGGCTCAATTGGTCATCGAAGTTCAAGAGAATAATGTCAGATAAACCACCCTTGTTGCACAAAATGTGTGTGCTTCCAGTTCCCTTATAAAAGGCTGTGAGTGAGAAATTACCTCTTGTCACTTCAGAGGGAGCCGTTTCTCACAATGTTTTATACTATCAGCTCTCCGTTGACTCGTTACCAAGTGAGTTTTTATACTAACCAGTGAACGAGTTCCCATTTTCCATAGGTAAGAAAATATTGGACTTTGTTCTTATAATTCTTTAAAAAGACATGTGGTGATTGTTCATGGGAGCGACCACGCGATTCTATACCAACATTTACAAAGTGCCTTTGTGAAGCCATTCTGGTCACACACACACAAAATGACGAAAATGCCCTCACCGGTTAAAAATAATCTAAAACTAAATATGAAAACTAAACTAGCAAGTACAAGTACCACAGAAACATTTTGAACTATTGTTAGGAAGATAACAAACTATAAGGTTTCCCCCTTGAAATGTTTTACACGAGTTTTTCTCTGGATGGGAACAATCTTTGAAGACTTTTTCTTAAAATTGTCTCTTTAAAATCAGAAATTGCACACTGCGTGCATTTCTCCTGCCAATAGTCACGTTGGATTTCCCAGTCCAAGAAAAAACAACACAAGACGCGAGATAATTTTGTTAAGAAAATCTCAGTGGAAGAGAGGAAGTTTGGAAGTAAAAAAAAAAAACCTCAGTTGCCCAGACCTGGGTAACATTGTCATATGATGCTCCATACGACAGCTGTTAAGATGGTCACGACCAGGATCGAAGCCAGTGTTTGTATAACTCCGACCTTTTTTATATTCACCGTACTCTACGCGTAATGTGACCGTCGCGTTTGCCGTTCGATTCTACCTATTATTATATTATATTTTAATTCAAGCAAGCTTTTTACGGCGGGGGATAGCCTGGTTGTTCGTACTGTAACTCAAAACTCCGAGTGAAAATATTTGGCCGAACCCGATCCCCGCACCGCGCGTCGCCGATTTGTTCGGCGGTCATCCCGTGTCGATTGGCCCACAGGGTGAATGACACGACGGCCGTCCTGGGTCGATCTCCCGGAGTGAAATTACGTTATTTCATATTTTCCTCCCGGATGCGCAAATATTTACATTAAACAAAAAAAAAGTCTTTTTGTCAGTTTTTTTTTACTACTTGGTTTTTCTGTTATTGTTCTATTTGTTTTTTATATTAAATCTTTCCCCCCTTTTCCTATTGTTGCATTGAAAGTTCTGCATGGCGAAAAATGAAACCTTAACAAATGGAGTACGTGTAAGATGGATTGTCTCGAAGGACCCCCAGTTAAAAAAAAAACCTCAGACGTTGTATGCGAACAATGCACAACGATACGCAAAGCTTGCAAACTTTGTAACGGGTCATTTTGTCTTATTAAAAGCCCTAGCCATACGGAAGCGTTGCCTTTCGAGACTGTACTTTTCAATTCCCCGGGTCATAATTTGAGCCGTGTTTTGTTTCATTCAGCTTCAAAATGGTTAATACAGGGGCCCCAATTTGGTGCAAGTGCAATTCCAAAATTTAATCAAACTGTAGGTATTGCGAGAGTCGTGATCCATCAAGAAATAAAACCCTGACCCGCCATTGCTAAGAAGATAATTTCAGAGATCTTACTTCCGGTTTGAGTCTTGCTCCACGTGGGGCTTTTTGAAGGGTGCGCTCTGTCGATTATTACATGAAATACACAGCTAACCAACTGAAGGCATTCATTTTTACGAAATCAAATATAAAGTTGTCAATGTATGTTTATCAAGTAACATTGAGAAATTTGTCTTAAAAAACCGCAGAAAATATGTAATAAAGTGGTATGTAATAAAAAAAAATACAGTATTGATATCACGTGAGGTTTTACAAAACACGCTTTCTGAACGTGATTTAAAGTACACGGGTCAACTTCGGAAAAATGTCTGCCTTAGTCGGATACTTGTTGTGCGTTGGTAGTTTTGTGCGACTATACCGTTTGGTAATTTCACTAATTTAGACAATATTATCTCTTGGTGTTGTGAAACACTAAAGACACAATAAGTCAAAGCAAACAAATTTGGACTTACGTTACTAAAATTATCGTGAAATGTTTCTGGTACTCAAACAAAGGATGCCTCATAAGTGAACTTAATCACTGTAGCTCGCAAGCCTGATGAAACCGGTAAACACGGGTGCATGCTTGCTATACACGAACCCGAAACACCGGGGTTAACCCCTAACTCTTCCACGATAAGTTTTCTGTGTTCTTTTACGTTCACTAGTACACGGGACCTACAACTTAATGTCCCATCCGAAGGACAACGAAATTATGGTATCTTGCTCAAGGATACAAGTACCATGACTGGGACTTGAACCCACCCACTGCTGAACAGAAACACAAATGCTTGAGTCTGGTGTTCTTAATTGCTTGGCCACGCCAATCTGCCAATCATTGACCATTATATGAACAAAATAAACGAAAATGGCATAGTTCAGCCATCAGTTTCCCTCATTAATAAAATACTTTTTTAAAAATAACTCAAACTAAAAAGTAAATCATCAGTGTACAATTATGAACACAAATTGTTGCCGATAAATAGAAAATCACACACTCAGATGCTTTATTTGTAAAAATCATTATTGTTCTCAAAACTATAAAGACATATTTTAGTTTCTTTGGTGAAATAATAGTCAACAACATCGTCAACATAAATATTATGAAAAAATAAACCTATTGATTTTGTTTAAAGAAAATTAATAGTTCTCATCCTTTCAAGCTACGAAGAACAAAAAAGAAAAGAAAAACCCACTAAATTAAATGACGTTCGATATTATTATAGATACAATGTTTTCAAATAATAGGCCTATTTGAAACAAACAAATTAATCTTTATTTCAGAAAGCTAACAAATAAATAATAAAACTGTTCCAGATAACGATACAACTTATACCGGCAATAATATAATTTCGTTGACATAATATAAAAAGGACCTATAATAAGACAGAGTTCCCGACCCGTCTGACAAAATGACCCAAATTATTTAAGTTCGCCCGGCACAACCTATCCCCCACCCACACCTCCCCAGGCGTAGAATCTTCATGTGACTTGAGTCTGGTTTATGTCTGTTTTGTCTCTCAAGAAATCTGACGCTGATATAATATCCAGCAAAATCGAATAAATTGAGTCAACTGTCACATTTAAAGTTCTCAACTTTTCCCTTTTTCATTTTGTGGAAACCCAAGGTAGGCCCCCTAGTAAAGCTGTGTTAAAGAGACCAACAACTTTCGTTCACAAAAAACACATTTTATATAAATTCCTGTTAGAGGCATTAATGAACTTAGACCTTTTCTTGAAAATGACTTGTTTTTTTAAAAAAACTTCAAAAGGTAATGAAAAGGGACCAGCACAGGGCATCCACCCGTATTCCATTCTAATGCAAATCAAACCATAACAGTCATTGGTAACAAAGGCTTTGATTGTACTCCCGGGTATCTTTCACAAACGGAAAATATTGAGATCAAGAGGTCGTAAAAACATTTCCAGCGGGAATGCTGAGCGGGTTTGCCCCTAGCCCACGGCGTACGTCAACCCCTCCCTTGGACAACAGCGTTCCCGGTGAATGGCCGACCGGAGTTCGGGCTGACTTGACCCCGGCAGTTGTTGCCGGGGCGCCCCTTGTTAGCGGGGAGGCGCTGCCGAGCGAGCCCCGGTAGCCTTTTACTTCGTTCACGGTATAAGCGACTCCCATTCTCGGTGTTATTATTGCACCGGTCCCGAGGTGACTGAGTCTAATAACTGATTTTGACAACACCACAATGGGCCTCAATGAAGACCAGTAACTGCTTTGTTCACCTAACGCCATGATCGGGCATTTTGGGAGTTATATAAAAATCGTTACGCCAGCCCAGTGCATCTTACATACCAACTGCATGGTTTAGAGATTGGAAGTCAAGAACACACAAGCTCAATCTATTTTGGAAATACACTCATCAGTGGAACCTCTTCTATAACTACCATTTTGATGAGCCTGGGATTGAACATGGGAAGGTACATTAAAGAGGTAGGAATGTTTCTCATGTTTAACAATCGTTCATGTATTAACATTCAACAAATGTTCCACCATTGCTCTCGAAAGATTGCACGCGACAACATCAACAATACAACGTAGATTCGAACCCGCGACCCTGTAAAGCATTGCCAATATCACGAGTCGATTCGCAGATTATTCATCAAGTAGTTCAGTAAATAACAGTTGGAGTAAATCAAGTTGTCTTTTATTTGTATATTTCCAGTTTTGTTTTTGGATTTCGATGACACGAATATCAGCTTATACCCAGGATATAGAGGACAAAATAAAGCTCGGTAAATCTGACTGTAAAATAATAACCCACTCTTGTAGTTTGTGTTCATATAAACACACGGTTCAGTGGCCTCCAGTAAAGCCAGCCAAACACACAGACGATCTTTAACACCACTTCCTATTGCATTATCAGTATTGATCAGACAGAAAAACCAACTCAGTAGTTACTAATGAGGTTTCATCACGGGCGGTATACTGTAGTAGCTAAAGGTACACTCCTTCCACGTGTTAAAAACAAACTGGACGAACTCCATAAAATCGTTATACTTTATACTATTCTATACTATTCTGTAGTATATATTATGCTATACTATTTGGTCAAGAACCAATAGTCTAGACGAATCTACACCCAATGAGATTTCTTCACGGGCAGTACCATAGCTTAAGATAGGCCCTTTCATGATGTTAAAAACAAAACTGGACGAATTCAGTATAATCGATATACTTTATACTATAATTTACTTACACTAGACTATACTTTACTATAATTATACTATACTTATACTATACCTTACTATAGTACTCGGTCAAGATAGATTAGTAACCAATAGTCTAGACGAGTCTACACACACGTTGAATTCATACATTTGATAACTTACCCGGCTATGCCTGTGATATTTTTTTCACAGAAATCGTACACAGCGCTAAAACACGTCGGTGTAAGGGAAACACCAAAATAAAATTTTATTTATTCCTGATCTATATTTAACATATATTAAATTATGTATTGTACTTTCACTGAAATTTGTTGCTTTTTTGGGGGTGGAAATGAGCACATGCTCTGAATACTATGGTTTGACCCGAAGGAAGTCTGAAGAGACACTTTTATTCACCTTCTGTCTTAAAAGACGGGAAACTCTCTGATGAAGCAAAATATCACTTCATTATACAATTTTTCATCAAAACAAACATGACAGCTCTTATAGGTCTTATATGTCTATTTGAAATCACCATACCACCAAATTTAAATATTCAGCGAGTCAACCTACACCCTTGAAGGCAGTGGACACTATTGGTAATTTCTCAAAATAAATATTAACATAAAACCTTTCTTGGTGACGACTAATGGGGAGAGGTTGATAGTATAAAACATTGTGAGAAACGGCTCCCTCTGTTTTCGAGAAAGAAGTAATTTTCCACGAATTTGATTTCGAGACCTCAGATTTAGAACTTGAGGTCTCGAAATCAACCATCTAAACGCATACAACTTCGTGTGACAAGGGTGTTTTCTTCTTTCATTATTATCTCGCAACTTCGATGACCGATTGAGCTCAAATTTTCACAGGTTTGTTATTTTATGCAAATGTTGAGATACACCAACTGTGAAGGCTAGTCTTTGACAATTACCAATAGTGTCCACTGCCTTTAAGGGCAACGAAAAACGAGTTTGTCGTCGCGATCTCATCTCACTGATGTTTCTTACAAAAAGTAGCTTATAGTGTATGATGGAGTGTATATCTATCGTGTGTTATATGAAGCTACATGTATACCCTTTGATGTTATTCAATCGGTCATGAAACAAATATTCGTGTAGTCGTATTGTAATCATACCTTGTATAATGGCAACTCGGCGCGCAATGCCTGTGTTTTCCGTGACCAAGAAAACAGAAATCGTTGGATGTAACGTCTACACATTGTGTCGCTTTTATGAAGTTCATATTGTTTTATACTAAAAAATCCTGACATTGTAGCAGGTTCTTGTATGTTACTATCTGATCTGGCAACCGGGGCAATAGTTACCCCCCCCCCCCCCTATTTGCCCGCCTCAACACTAAGGTCCGCAACACTAGGTTTACGCTTAGGCCCGCTTGCTAAACAAACTTTGGGGTTATGGTGACCCCCTCCCTTATGGTGACCCTCTACCGTATGGTGACCCCTCCCTTATGGTGATCCCTCCCTTATGGTGACCCCTCCCTTATGGTGACCCCATCCCTTATGGTGACCCTCCCTTATTGTGACCCCCTCCCTTATGGTGATCCCCTCCCTTATGGTGACCCCCCTTCCTTATGGTGACCCCCTTCCTTATGGTGACCCCCTCCCTTATGGTGACCCCTCCCTTATGGCGACCCGTTCCCTTAAGGTGACCCCTCCCTTATGGTGACCCCCTCTCTTATGGTGATCCCTCCCTTATGGTGACCCCTCCCTTATGGTGACCCCCTCCCTTATGGTGACCCCTCCCTTATGGTGACCCCCTCCCTTATGGTGACCCCCTCCCTTATGGTGACCCCTCCCTTATGGCGACCCGTTCCCTTAAGGTGACCCCTCCCTTATGGTGACCCCCTCTCTTATGGTGATCCCTCCCTTATGGTGATCCCTCCCTTATGGTGACCCCTCCCTTATGGTGACTCCCTCCCTTATGGTGACCCCCCTCCCTTATGGTGACCCCCCTCCCTTATGGTGACCCCCTTCCTGATGGTGACCCCTCCCTTATGGTGACCCCTCCCTTATGGTGACCCCCTCCCTTATGGTGACCCCCTCCCTTTTGGTGACCCCCTCCCTTATGGTGACCCGTTTCTGATATTGATAGCATTTTGGTTCTAAAAATTTGTAATGAGTTTTGAACAAAGTGTTTAGTTTAGTTCATCGTACCCCACCTCCCCGTCCGTCCAGATATGACAGGTGCTCCCCCTTGAACCCCCTGCTTCCAACCACCAAAATCCAGCCTCGTGTTTTAAGGATATAGCTCCTCTGTTCATCATACCCCCACCTCTCCCTCCGATCATGGGGGTGCTCCCCCTTGAACCCCCTGCTTCCAACCACCAAAATCCAGCCTCGTGTTTTAAGGATATAGCTCCTCTGTTCATCATACCCCCACCTCTCCCTCCGAACATGGGGGTGCTCCCCCTTGAACCCCCTGCTTCCAAACACCAAAATCCAGGCTCGTATTTTAAGGATATAGCTCCTCTGTTCATCATACCCCACCTCTCCCTCCGAACATGGGGGTGCTCCCCCTTGAACCCCCTGCTTCCAACCACCAAAATCCAGCCTCGTGTTTTAAGGATATAGCTCCTCTGTTCATCATACCCCCACCTCTCCCTCCGAACATGGGGGTGCTCCCCCTTGAACCCCCTGCTTCCAACCACCAAAATCCAGCCTCGTGTTTTAAGGATATAGCTCCTCTGTTCATCATACCCCCACCTCTCCCTCCGAACATGGGGGTGCTCCCCTTGAACCCCCTGCTTCCAACCACCAAAATCCAGCCTCGTGTTTTAAGGATATAGCTCCTCTGTTCATCATACCCCCACCTCTCCCTCCGAACATGGGGGTGCTCCCCCTTGAACCCCCTGCTTCCAAACACCAAAATCCAGCCTCGTGTTTTAAGGATATAGCTCCTCTGTTCATCATACCCCCACCTCTCCCTCCGAACATGGGGGTGCTCCCCCTTGAACCCCCTGCTTCCAACCACCAAAATCCAGCCTCGTGTTTTAAGGATATAGCTCCTCTGTTCATCATACCCCCACCTCTCCCTCCGAACATGGGGGTGCTCCCTGCTCCCCCTTGAACCCCCTGCTTCCAAACACCAAAATCCAGGCTCGTATTTTATATTTGGGTTTTATATTTTTATTGGGTTATAGCTCATAATTTATGCTCAGTGTACCCCCACCTCTCCGTCAGAACATGAGGGGTGCTCCCCTTTGAACCCCTAATTTCCAACACCAAAATCCAGGCTCGTATTTCAAGGATAGCTCCTTGTCTCACTGTACCCCATCTCTCTGTTTAGACATGAGGGGTGTACCCCCCCTGACCCCCCTGCTTCCAAACGCCATGCTCACTGTACCCCACCTCTCCGTCCGAACATAAGGGGTGCTCCCCCTTGAACCCCTTTTTCTAAAGCACCATAATCAAGGCTCGTATTTTAAGGTTAGCTCCTATTTTCATGTACCCCAAGTTCTCCGTCCAGACATAAGGGGTGCTCCCCTTGAACCCCCTGCGTCTAAAGCACCAGAATCCGGGCTCGTGGCTACGTTCTGATATTGATAGCATTTTGGTTCTTTAAATGGTCATCGATCCTTTTTGCGAACTCAAGAGTAAACCAGAATTTGACGAATAATTTTATCATATCGTATAAATTCATGAATTTGGAGGAAGTGGAGATAGTGGAAAGCTTGCCAGATACCTTCGAGTGATTTTTTATATGCAAACTGCCATTTCTGTTCGAGATTGTGATAAGATGTTAAAAAGTCTGTGTACTTTTTGTACGACACAAAACATAATGTCCACAGATTTATATTTAAATTACACGGTTTGAAGATAACAATGGTAGAAAGCTTCCCTTAGAATTAACTTGCTGAAGTGCTGTAGTTTTTTTGAGAAATGAGTGAAACAATGTCACGACAGAAAATTTCGTCTCGGGAGACTAAAATTAATTTAACATGTGAATACTTATGCGCGTGCGATTATCCTGAAAACATTGCTTTGTGATTTTCACTTTTTTTTCTCAAACACTTGACGACAAATGAAGTTGAAACTTTTACAGATAAATTATGTCACATACATCTTTATTCAGAGTGAGTATAGATTCATGTTATGGGCAAAAATTACAAAAGGTATCAAAAACCGAGACTCTGTGAGTTCCGCGTCAAGAACGTTATCAATTACATAGAAAGGAAGTGTCTACTTGGTAATGAGACTGTGTGCAAGAAATTCTGAGAACATGTTAGACCAATATTGCTGTGATTGTCTAGATGTACTTATTCATTTCGGGTTGTACCCATGTAGATGTATTTAGTTGTGTTTGGACCGACTAGACAATTTGTGATTCAGTAATGGGTTTTTATCGTACTTATTAGTTCAAGTTTTAAGGATACTTAAAATTTGTTCCGGCAGATATCACCCGAGAAACTTATTCAGTTTAAAACAACTAGAAAACCATACAGTTAATATTCGGAATAACTTGTTGATTCTTTTACAAAAAGTTGAAAAATAGGAAGGATTTGTCTTCAGATGTGTTGACGAATAGTATGCAATCGTCATGGGTTTGCCTGTACTGTTTGTTATGGTTCGAACGTGCAAGACTGCACCGGGATCACCAGTGCAGGTTGTATTACCGCTACATAATATGCAAATCATCCACGCGGATGACAAAGGCGCGCGAACTGGTCTCAAACCTAAACACCTGCCCATTCAAAAACACACTCAACTAATTTAGTTTCTAAGCCCTTGTTTGTAAGAATTGTTATCCTCAACTTTGGCGAGCACTTGTGTTTCCAATGTTTAGTTGGGATTATTGAAGCTCTTCACATACTGATTTTGTTCTCGTTTTTGACGCTCGTGTAAACAGTATAGTACTGGTGCATCGGACTAAGGACTCCATCACAAGGGGATAGCACCACGAATCGCAGGGGACAAAGCAACGCAAGAGCTTCGTGTATTTGCGGATTTGGCGGGAATTTTGCCGCCAAAAAACGCAGCGTCAATAAGACCTGATAACAAGGAGAGGGCTTACGCTGTACAAACGCACGGACGATAACTAATGCGCCATTGATTGAATCTAAAAACCGGCTGATATTTCCAGAGTTGTCAGTTTTTGGTTTCCGGGGGAAAATAGAATCAACGGGGAAAATGTGCACCATTTACGGGGGATGAAGGTGGCCGGTCTGGTGGCGTATCGAATGACTGGTGGGGATTAAATGGAATCTGCCTGGAAATTCAATTTATAAAATGGGCCCATGCTTCATTTTGGAGGTTTTTTTTTTTTCCATTTTGAAAGTTTTATTGCTGGAAAGTTTGGAGTGGGATAGCTGGGAATTGTATTTTGTCTAACTTAATTGAACACTTTTAGGGGTTCACCGGTTTTCAACAACAACTAACCCGTCTGTTTTACCTGAAGTTGAGTAATGCTTAACGGCGTAATAACTTTCCTGGTGTTGATTATGTGTATACTGTTTAAACAGTAGGATTTGAAACTTTGCATGTTGGAAGTATAACTAAGAGAGGTTTACGAATCATCGTGTGGATATCATTTTTTGAGTAGTGATGGTGAAAAGAACCCGTCCGGTAGTTGACAACTCAACGTTTCGATCAGTACCGCAAACCTCTCTTTAGTTGTTTAATTGTCACTTTGTACAATGGATGACGTACAAGGGGGAAACAGTGCCCTCTCGTGACATGGGTGTGGCCATCCACCACGCTTTGTAACTGCAATAATGTTGTGTACGATTCAGACCCTCCTTTACTCTCCACTGTACTTAATTAAATAGTGTCAGCATGCCGACAAGTACTGGATCCTTGAAACGTGTAGAACCGCACTGGTTTTCAGCTGTCACTTTGGTGTAAGACTATACACAATATTCCATCATCCTCATAACACACTTCGTCTGGTAGTGGTAGATTTCTTTTAGCTAAGACGGTAAATAACAAAGACAGTTGATATTCAGCAAAACAAAATGAATATGACTTAAGATAATACGCCTGGTGGAACTTCAGTTGGTAACCTGAGCATTGTACGTGATAAAGAAACAACTACAACCAAACGATTTATACTTTCCTAGTTAGACAATAACGATTTATCAAATGATCAGTCCGCATACGATATATGCACTTTTTACAAGTTGGAAGTGTTTTCATACCAAATTGTAAAATCAATTTTTTTGTACCGAAGTTAATGTTACCAAGACCGTAGTCAAAACACCTTGTAATTATCTTGTCAATTTGATAAGCCTTAAACCTATATAGCATGACTTGAGAGATGAAAGATTTTGCCAACTGTATCCCGGCACGTGCCTCGTACCCGTTACCCCCCTCCGTCGCCCCCGCTAAAAGCAAACCCATCGATCCTATGAGTAAAGGTAGACGGGTAAGAAAATGAACGAAGCGTGATCCAAGCCCCAAAGTGGCCGGAGCAAACGTGCCGATCGCCCGGTCAAAGCCGGGGTGCGATGCCCCGCTGAGTGGACAGCAAACCACCAAGTTGCGTTCAAACCCAATAGACTTGTTAGTAAAAAGCGAAAGGGTTTTGACTGGGGCCATAATTATCCCCTTCCGAGACCAATTAAGATCAACTAACCCGGCTATTGTTTTTCGTGATTGTGCGGTTATCAGGTGTAATTTAGGGTGTTTTGCACACCGGAGATCGTTGAGTGCGGCAAAACCACTCTGTCCTTCAGCGTGTCCATGGGTCACTGGCCGACCGGGGATCAGCGCTAATTTCCTGGCGTTCTCTCTTGCCGCAAGTCATGTCTGTTAAACACCTCCATGCCCAAACTGTCAGTTTAAACTTAAAAAAAACCAAAACGTGGTGGGTAGCAGGTAGCATGTTGCTTCCTAATTTTTACTGTTCAACATAACAATAATTTGTACACTGTTTCCCTCGGTAACTTTTATTTATTAATTTATTTTTGAAGAAGATGTGAGTTGCGGGCTAACAGTTTTTTTGTGGAGAAGTTGTTGACGACATGTTTTACTGGGGAAAGGATAAGAACATAGTTATGACAATTCAAAACTTTTTTACGCGACAGTATAGTTTTAATAGCCATGGAAATTATGTCAAATTAATGAACAAAATGTGTTTTTACGGTTTTATTAAAAGAAATTATACTAGTACCTAAAAGCATTTTGTACAGAATTGAAGGTAATTGCGAAGGTAACAATGCCTAGTGTTTTTACACAAATCAACATTGCCTCAAAGAAACAAAGATTGGTGGTAAGGAAGGCTGGGATCCAGTCTAGGTTATAGACCAATGTTAAGGGGGAGATACAGTAATGGGGGGGGGGGGGGGGGGGGGTGGGTGTAGTGGCTTGGGTCCAACCTAGATTGATGACCAAAAACTAAAGACCTGTGGTAAGGGAGGGAGGAGGGATGTAGTAATGGGAGGGGGGGGGGTAGTGGCTTGTGGTTCAACCTAGATTGATGACCAAAAACTAAAGACCTGTGGTAAGGGAGGGAGGAAGATCGGTAGTGATGTGTGGGGGGGGGGGGGGGTAGTAGCTTGTATCCAACCAAGATTGATGACCAGGAACTAAAGACCGGTGGTAAGGGAGTGCGGAAGATATAGTGATGTGAGGGGAAGTAACATCCTTTAGGGGGCATAAGGGGTGCACCTTTTTTAGGGCAGGTTTCAGTCGCCTTTTTCTTAAAAAGCCTTAGTGTTATAAGATAATCTGGCGTTAAATAAATTGTCTGCGTGTAAGTGGAAAAAGACTTCTTAAAACGAAAAGTCTGGAGATTTCCAATCCCAAAAGACCATATTTGAAATGGTGTCGTGTGTGTGTGTGGGGGGGGGGGGGGGGGGTGCACAGGGAAGGGGCACGGTTAACCATTTAGGGCGCGATTCCACTCCACCTTACCACACCACTGTGTGTAACACAGTCTCCCTAACCATGCAATGATGGCGAGAACGTTCCTCGGT